>NC_142031.1:24603334-25242977 GCF_982192425.1 Myodes glareolus | reverse complement strand
AGTCTGGATCTTTTATTTATTTATTTACTCGTTTGTTTATTTAAATTTAAAGAATTCTGCCAGGCAGTGCCTTCACCCACACTTTTAATCCCAGCACTTGGGAGGCAGAAACAGTCAGATTTCTGGGTTCAAGGCCAGTTTGGTTCACAGAGTTCCAGGACATATATAGTGAGATCCTGTCTTAAAAAACAAAACCATAAACCAGGCAGTGGTGGTGCACACCTTTAATCCCAGCACGCAGGAGGCAGAGGCAGACATATCTCTGTGAGTTTGAGGTCAGCCTGGTCTATAAGAGCTAGTTCCAGGACAGGCTCCAAAGCTACAGAGAAACCCTGTCTCAATGCACTCCCTCCTCCCCCGCCCCCAGAAGCCAGAAGAGGGCCTTAGGTCCTTGGGAACTGGAGTTACAGACAGTTGTGAGCCACCATTTGGGTTCTGGGAATCGAACCAGGTTCTTCTGCAAGAGCAGCCAGTAAATAAGTTGTTTTTTTTTGTTTGTTTGTTTTAGCCATGGTTCTTATCACAACAGCAGAAACCAAACCAAACGAAGACACTAAACAAACAAAACAAAACCAAGTGTAGGTCTTGACCCAGTCAACAACAGATTTAACAATAAAGAGGGGAATGCTCTTGACATCTTCCTGCTTCCTGTCTTTTTTTTTTCTTTCCAGGCCTTTCCCTGAGGAAAATACAGAGGTTGGAAGAGCTCAGATCTGTAGAGGAAGGAGTGGGGAGCCCTTGGGCTGAACTAAGCTTTGATTGACAGCTAAGAGGCCAGAGCCCAAGCAGTGGTTTCAATCCTGAGGTTCCATGTAAGGAGGCAGGGGTCCTTAACAGCCCCCAGTCCTGGCAGAGCTGCTACTTGACCATTCTTGCAGTCAGAACTCAGTTAAAGGGGACATTATTTCCCTGGCCAGAGAGACTAACCTGGAGCTACATACAGGGTGGCTGGAGATGGAAGGACAGATGGACAGATGGTCACAGCCTGAGACTGGAGACTCGTCACGTGACTTTCTTCTCTCACTGAACACAATGACAAAGGAAATGATGACAGGTTGGAGAGACCATTGTGGGGCTAAGAATGCCATTGCTCTTCCAGAGGACTGGACCTCAGTTCCCAGCATTCATGGCAGGCAACTCACAACCCTGTTAACTCAACTCTGGGGAACCAATGCCCTCTTCTGGCTCTGGGAGGCAACCAGACGTATGTTCACATACATACACACACACACACACACACACACACACACACACACAAATAAATTAAAATTAAAATAAATGATGAATAAAACAGTTGTGGAGGCAAACACTTGTAGTCCCAGAACCCACAAGCAGGAGGATCAAGAGTTCAAGGTCTCCTTGGCTACCCTGCTCCTGCTGAGCTCAAGGCCAGACTGGGCTACAGGAAACCTAGTGTCAAGAATGAAAACAATAGCAAAATCCCCCCAATAAAATAAAAATGACAGGGAACGTACATAGAGCTCACAAGACATAGGAAAGGCTTGGGGGTCTACTTGAGTTGGGTGGGGAACGTAACTCAGCTGGTTGAGTGCTTGCCCAGCATGAAGCCCTCAGTCACATCCCCAGCACCTTACATAGCAAGTTCAAGGCCACCTCAGGGTATGTGAGACCCTGTTTCAAGACAAAACAAAAATTCCCTCCATCCTGCTCACACCCTCCTCCAAAAGAAAAGCGGTTGAAACTCAAGCCATAGTAGCACAGGGCTGTCTTTGACAGCTTGAACAGTGGCCGTCCTGACTTTGAAAGGCTGTTGAGCAGCTGGCCAGTGAATTCAGACAGTGCTGTGTGCCTGCACAGACTCTTCAAGAAAATTCCGAGAGTCATAAAGGGGCTTCAGAACATCGGCCAGCACCTCTGCTTTTGGAAAGATCATTAGATCTGTCCACATGAGTGTGTGCTGAGATGTGAGACACACTCTGCTCCACAGGACATGCAGCCTTGTACTGTTGGAATTGCATTCATTCATCTGTGTATGGGGAATGGAGGGGTGAGCATTAGGTGCCGGAGTTGGTTCTGTTCCACTGCCTGAGTCCCAGGGATGGATCTGAGGTCCCTCAGGTTTTTTGGCCAACAACTTTACTCCCTAAGCCATCTCATTAGTCCCTGGTATGTGGTCTTTAATTTCCTTTACGGAGAGCCTTCAGGGTTCCTGGCAGGTGGTGTAGCCTGGGCCTGAGCAGACACTGGCCACTGGACCACTAGGATTTTAATTCCTGAGGGACCCAATATGATTGGCATTGCAGATTGGCCCGCCTCTTGGAAACTGCTGACGGGTGAAACTGAGTGGAACATCCTGACGCCAGGCTGAATTTATGGTCGTGACACTTCCACGCGCCCCCCTGAGTGACAAGGCACTTCTGACGACTTTTCCCTACTTCTGGCAGAAAATACTGGGGGGATTGCTTCACCCATAAACGACTTCCTTTCAAAGTCTCAGGAGAGCAGAGATCTGGGCGGGGCGAGCAGCTCAGTGGTACGGTGCTTGCCTGGCCTGCCTGGCTTGCTTAGTTACAAAGAAACGGAGCTTGGTGGGGCATGCCTGCCACCTCAGCGCCAGGGAGGCAGCTGCAGGAGGATCACAAATTCAAGGTCATCCTGGGCTACTTAAGGGAGCTTGAGGCCAGCCTGGAATACAAGAGGCAAGGTGGAAGGAGGGAAGGAGGGAGGGAAGAGAGAGAAAAAAAGGGAGGAGAGAGGACAGAAGAGATGGGGGCGGGGGACCAAGAAGAGACAGGGTTGCAGACACCTGATCCAGGCGGCCAACTCAGATTCTCTCGGGAATTTGAAACCTGAACGTGAAGACCGGGCCTAGCGGCCAGCGCAGCAGCAGCAGCAGCAGCAGCAGCAGCAGCATCCAAGCCACGGTGTTGTAGAAAGAAGGTCCGAGCTGCCCTGGTTTCTGCCTGTCTGCCGCACTAGCACTTCCTTCGGTCCTCTGTGCCACCCCAATGTCCTTCCAATAAGTTGCACTTGATCTTGGTGGGCAGAGTCGCTTTCCAGCCCTGAAAATTAAAACTCCAAGTCACAAACAAAGCACGCCTGGGAGGCGTGGTGTGGAGAGAGAAGGAACTTCGGGCTTGTGGCTTTGTTTTAACTCTTTTCATACTTGAAGTAGTGTTTGCTGTGGCTTGCTGGCTCCAGGCTCATGAATGCAGGTATTGCTGGAAGCATCCATCTCAGGGGCACACTCTCTTTCCTCTCCCTTTCCTCTCTGACTACTCCTTTCTCTTTCTGACAGGAACTCATGTAACCCAGGCTGGGACTATTTAGCCAAAGATGACTTTGATTCTGATTCCTGATCCTCCTGCCTGAACCTCCCATGCACTGGGATTCCAGGCACGACCCGACCCACTTTGTTTTGTTTTGCTTTATTTTGTTTTGTTTTCCGAGACAGGGTTTATCTGTATCTTTGGAACCTTTCCTGGGATTCGCTCTGTAGACCAGGCTGGCCTCCAACTCGCAGAGATCTGCCTGCTTCTGCCTCCTGAGTGCCCCGCTGGGATTTGTTGTTGTTTTATTTTGGTTTGGTTTTTGGTTTTTCCGAGACAAGTTTTCTCTGTGTAGCCTTGGCTGTCCTGGAACTCACTCTGTAGACCAGGCTGGCCTCTAACTCAGAGATTCACCTGCCTCTGTCTCCCAAGTGCTGGGATTAGAGACATGTGCCAGCACCGCCTGGCTTTTTGTTTTGTTCTGTTTTGTTTTTTTAAGTACAAGGTCTCATGGAGACCTAGCTAACTCAGAACTCTTATGTAGCTAAGGCTGGCCTTGAACTCTTGTTCCTCCCACTTCCAACTGCTGAATACTGGGGTTACCAGGGTATACCTCCGTGACTGGTATCAAAGAAGTTTTGAATTGCTGTTTTCAGCTGCACCCTGTATACAGTTAGAAAATTTCCACCATGAGTCTTAATTTCTTCAGCTTTAATGTGGGCAAGTCCCACCCATGAAGTTAATTTGTTTTAGTTATCCTTTCGTGGGTTGTTTTTTTTTTTTACTTGGTTTTGGTTTAAATTTTGGCTGTGCTAGGGATGGAATTCGTGGTCTTTCCAGTATTAAGCCAGGTATCACTGTATTCTAGGTTGGCCTACAAATTCACTATGTTGCCCAGGCTGGCCTGAAATACATTGTCAGTCTTCCTGCCCAAGCCTCTGGAGTGTTGGGATAGCAAGCATGAGCCACCAGGCTGGCCTCGAACTCATAGAGATCCACCTGCCTCTGCCTCCCACTGCTGGGATAAAACACATGTGCTACCACCGCCCAGCACTTTTTTCTTTTTTGTTTGTTATGTTTTAGCTTTTTGGAACAGGGTCAGATTTATAGACATCTACCTGCCTCTGCCTCCTAAGTGCAGGGATTACCACCACTGGCAAATTAAGTGGTTAATCAACCAATTAGTGAATTAATGCATGTATCCATTCAGTGCTAGCACAGAACGCGGCCTTAGGCCTGCTAGACAAGTCCTCTACCACTGAATATACCCTCAGCCCCTGTCAAATATTTATTAAGGGCTGGAGAGATGAAGGCCAAACATGGTGGTACACATCTTTAACCCTAGCATTCAGGGCGCTGAGGCAAGTGACTCTCTAAGTTCGAGACCAGCCTGGTCTACAGAGGAGTTCCAGGGCAACCAGAGCTACACAGAGAACCCCTGCTGTGGGACAGTGGTCTTTTATCCTGTCACTTGTATTGTTTTTAATAAAATGCTGATTGTCCAGTAGCCAGGCAGGAAGTAGAGGCATGGCAACGAGAATTATGGGAAGAGGAAAGTTTCAGCTGTAGTTGTGACCCAGACGCAGAGGAAGCAAGATGTGACTGCCTCATGGAATAAGGTACCGAGCCTCGTGGCTAACACAGACAAGAGTTATGAGCTGATATAAGTTACAAGAAGAATGAATTAATAAGAAGCCTGAGTTACTGGGCCAATCAGTTTATGATTAATGTAGACCTCTGTGTGATTTCTTTGGGAATTAATGACTGTGGGAACCGGGCAGGACAGAAACTTCAGACAACAAACTCCTATCTCAAAAAACAAACGAACAAAGCAAACAAACAAAACAAGACAGAGAGAGGACACTTGTTGGTCTTCTTCTAGAGGACCTTGGTTCAATTCTCAGCATCCACATGGCTGTTCACAAGTCTTTAACTCCAGTCCCAAGGGATCTCTTCTGGGAGCACACATACAGGCCAGCAAAAAACACACACTTTGGAAAAAGTTTGGATCGGGCAGTAGTGGCACAGGCCTTAAATCTCAGCACTTGGAAGGCAAAGGAGGCAGATCTCTTGAGTTTGAGGCCAACCTGGTCTACAATCAAGTTCAAGGACAGACAAGGCTACACAGAGACACCCTGTCTCAAAAAACAAACAAACAAAAATTTTTGGATTTTGTCAGTTTCGTGTGCCCCCAACTGACTGTGGAATCTGTAACCAAGGGTGACCTTGAGTTTCTGACCTTCCTGCCTCTGAACTCCTCAGCTCTGGGAGTGTGAGTCTGAGGAGGAACCCAGGCTTCTAACTAGCTGCACACCCAGCCCTAAGGGTCTTTTCTACTCACACAGTAAGGGGTAAGTGCCCAGCCCAGGCCAGGGTTTCTCTAGGGTAGATTTTTCCAAACCCTGCCATGCCAGTCCCTCCTCACGTTCCTGCTCTCGCCATTTCCCTCCAGCCTCCCTGTGGGGAAGGTAGAAAAATGTGAAGCATTCCTGAGCCTGAGTTCACTCCCCTCAGGCTCCGTAGGCTTACCTTCCTGCCTTCCAGATAAAGAGATCAAAGGTCCCCCGAGATCTGATTCCCCAGGTTGGTTTCTGTGAGGAGAGGATCTGGAGGGAGGAAGGAGGGAGGAAGACTAACCCGCTGAGAGGACAGGAGGGGCGGTTCTGAGGTCTCCGTCCCTGCTCGCAGCCAAGGCTCTGTGCTAGCACAGAAGTTCATTCTCATCTCCTGCAGGGTCAGATGCAAGTCCCAGATCAGTCCCGCCTCCATCTAAATCCTACAGTGTCCAAACTGAAGGATCCAGCATGGTCAGAGCTCCGTTGTGTGAATCGGAGACGGAGAGACTGTGCTGTTCATTCAGCCTCACTGAGAGGTGGTGGGGGTATGGGGGTGTTTATAAATAAGAACACCTCAAGGGAACAGGAAAGTGAGACTGAATGCCCCTCAAGTACCTGTAGTTTTAAAAAGGCACCAATTCAGAACTAGCCCATGGGACTGGAGAGACACCTCAGCAATCAAGAAGGCTTGTTCTTGAAGAGGAACTGGGTTTGGTTCCCAGCATGGGCAGAGCATCCACAGCTCTTCTTCTCCAGTTCCAGGGGTCCCTTGCCCTCTTCTGGTCTCCTAGATACCAGGCACACACGTGGTACATATATACATATACAGGCAAACACTCTAGACCCACAAATTTTAAAAATAAAGGTAAAAAGAAAAGAAAACTGGGCATGGTGATGCACGCCTTTTTGCTTTTTTCAAGACCTGTTTCTCTGTAGCTTTGGAGCGTGTCCTGGAACTCACTCTGTAGCCCAGGCTGGCCTCAAACTCATAAAGATCCACCTGTCTTTGCCTCTGGAGTGCTGGGATTAAAGTCGTGCACCAACACCGCCCAGAGGTGGTGCACATCTTTAATCCCCATTGAAGGAGGCGGAACCAATCAGGTCTCCCTGAGTTCCAGGCCAGCCAGGGCTACATCCTGAAACCTCTGCTCTCCACAACAGCAACATCAATAAGGAGGCCATGTCAAGGCATGATAGGACAGGCTTGCCATTCCAGAAGTCAGGAGCCTGAGGTAAGCTCTCACCAAGGGATGGGCTCAGAGTTGCTTCAGGTGAAATTACAGGTGATTGTGAGCCATCACACCAAACTCGGGTCTCCTAGAAGAGAGGCTCACACACTTCTCCCTGAAGCATGGGCTCTTTACCAAGTATGAGTCCTCCCTGACCCCTAACTTTTCACTTCCTCCTTCCTCCCAGAAAATTGACAGGTGTTTAGGGGAAGGGAGAGGACTGTAATGAACTGAGACAAGTGACCACCAGTTTTCTGGTCAGGTGGACGTCTTCCCGGATGCTGGGAAGAGACACTTGCTAGATCCACAGACCAAGGTCACCAACCCTGGCTGCCTGGCCTTGTCCAGGAGTTCAAGGTCAAACTGGCCAATTTAGCAAGACCGTTCTCAAAATGAAGAAAAAGCTGGCTTCAAACTTAGAGAAACCCTCCTGCTTCTGCCTCCCAAGACCTGGTATTAAAATCACTTGCGGTGGTGCATGCCTTTAATCCCAGCACTCAGGAGGCAGAGGCAGGCAGATCTCTGTGAGTTCGAGACCAGCCTGGTCTACAAGAGCTAGTTCCAGGACAGGCTTCAAAGCTACAGGGAAACCCTGTCTTGAAAAACAAACAAAAAGCAAACAAAACTCATTTGCTACCACACTGAGCCTTCAGGGCATTATTTGAGCTGTTTCTTTGTTTTCTTATTTTATCTTTTTGTAGTTAGATACTGCTGTGGCCTCAAGGTGTTAGGTAAGTGTGGCACCACTAAGCAGAGTGCCCACCAGGTGTGTGTTTGCTCTTTGTTCAACTTTGTGCTGTTTGTTTCTGAGGCAGGGTCTCTCTTTGTAGGCCAGACTGACCTGACACTCACAGATCTGTCTCCCAAGTCTGGGGTTAAAGGCGTTCACCACCACGTTTATTTGCTCACTTTTGAGACCGGATCTCCACAAACCAAGCTGGCCTCTGACTTGCTATATAACTGAGGACATCCTGCTTCTACCCCGAGTGCTGGGATTACAGGCATGGCCAACACAGCTAGGGCTTCTTTGGCTAATCCCAGCACTCAGGAGGCAGAGGCAGGCAGATCTCTGTGAGTTCGAGACCAGCTGGGTCTACAGAGTGAGTTCCAGGACAGATTCCAAAGCTATACAGAGAAACCCTGTCTCAAAAAAAAAAAAGAAAGAAAGAAAGAAAAAGAAAGAAAGAAAGAAAACAAAAAGAAAGAAAAAGAAAAAAAAGGAAAAAAGGTGAGATCACCTTGATCTGTTATGTAATGGTTGGGATTGAACCTGGGGCCTTCCTTCCAGGGTCTAATGTGTGCTCTGCCATTGAGGTACATTCATGGTCCTTTTTATTTTCCCTTGAGCAAGGTCATACTAGGTTTCTCAGGATAGCTTAGCAATCCTATCCTTCTGCCCCGGCCTCCAGAGTGCTGGGCACACAAATGTGCACCACCATGCCTGATTTATGGAGATTTTGTTGTTGTTTTCGGAAGCAGGATTTTACCGTTGCCTCCATCTCTGAGTACTGGGATTACAGGTGTGCACAGTACCGTGTCCGTCTTTGAAGATGACTTCTGTGGATGTGTGATTGTTGTTTGGAACAGGGTCTCATTCAGTAGTACCATTCTTGCCTTGACCTTTCTGCCATCCTCCTGCCTCCACCTCCTAAATGCTAGGTTTACAGATGTGTCCCTCCAGGCCTGGATTACACAGGTGATTTTTGATGACACCTCCCATGTTCTTGGGGAGAAGGCAGGGGCTCACACTGAACAAAGAGACAAAGGTGGTGTTTGGTGTTAGTGTGTGACGGGAGTGTGAGGTGGTCTCACCACGCCAAGAGGCTGGAGGTTTGGCTGGCTCAATGAGCTCAATCCTGGCTTTAGGCCAACAAACTGTAGCCTTGCAGGACACAGTCTCTTTCTGTACACTGGGGTGAGAGTGGCTTACGTCCAAAGTTTCAGCAACAGATTTGGGAATCTGAGAAACTGAATCTTTGTTACAGAGAGCCTGATCCTTATGGCCTATTTCTGTAGACGAGAAATGATCTTAGAAAAAGAAAGTGGGAGCTGACAGTTTGACAGGATGTTCTCGCTAACCACAACCGTACAGAATTATCGCTTGACTACCGTCCTTTCAGGACCCTTTGAAAGACTCTTCGGTCAGGGTCTTCTACCACACCAGTACAAGGTCTTGATGGTTCTAACCTGTAATCTCAGCACTTGGGAGGCAGAGGCAGGTGGATTGCTCAGAGTTCACGGCCAGTTTGAGCTACATAACAAGTTCCATGCCAGCCAGTGCTACAGAGGGAGACCTTCTCAAAAACAAACAGCAGGTATGGAGTCTTGTGTCTGTAATCCCTGCACTCAGGATCTTGGGACGGCGTGGCCCAGAGTTCACGGTAGCCCAACCTATGCGTGTTAATCTAACACCTGGGAGGATGAAGGGGGGGGGTCAGGAGTTGAAGGCCATTCTCAGAGAACAGCAAGTTGGAAGCTAGCTTGGGCTGCAATAGACCCTCCTTCAAACACAAAATAACAGAATCAGGTAAGATGGGTGGTCAGGTGAAGGGGCTTGTCGTGCAAGCCTGAGGACCTGAGTTCGAATCTCTGGTGCCTATATAAAATGTCAGGAGTAATACTGAACTGTTTTTATCCCGGCACTCCTGCTTGAGAAGGAAACAGAGACAGGAAACTCCCCCAGAGGCTCCCAGGCCAGCTAGCCAGGAGGACAAGGCACAGTGGCAAAAACAAGAAAGACTCTGTCTTGACAAGGCAGAGAACTGACTCCCAAAAGTTGTCCTCTGGTCTTTACATGCATACCAACACGCACACATCACACCCAGACGGTGGCTTTTCATGTAAGGTGACTAGGCCTCTCTACAGGAACATTTTCTCCATTTTAGATTCATTTCCCACATTCTTTTTGTTTGTTTGTTTTTGAGACAAGGCCTTTCTATGTAGCCCTGACTCATTTCTCACATTCTTAACCACACTGGAGATTTTTCCCTACTAGGTTGGCAGGTTAAAACAGACAAACAAGCCATCACAGGTCATCATATGACCTCTCACTTGATTCGCGGAAGGGTAAGCAGAACTTACATATACCTGAGCCATTTCTATTGAGAATGCAACAAACGGCCTATGTCACCGAGGATATTTGACTTATTTATATTCGTGTGTGCACTTCTGGATGGCACACTGTGGGTGTGGAGATCAGATGGCAGCCTGTAGAAGTTGGTTCTCTTCTAGTATGTGGGTTCCAGGGATCCACCTTGGGTCACCAGGCATGTGGCAAACATCTTTGCTTGCCACGCCATCTTGCTGACTCCTAATCCATTATTTTAATTTTTTTTAATTGTTGATTTTGTCTTATTGAGGAACTGCAAATGCCTGCCCTGTATTCAACCCCAGAACCACTATACTAATAATGAAGCTCCATGCTAACCTTCCATTGCATTGCTGCCTGGCTCTCTCTTTCTCCTTTGGTTCTGTGCTTAGTATGAATGTGGCCCAGGCTGCCTGGCATTTGTTACGTAGCTGAGATTACAGATATGTGCCTCCACACCTGCAAGGTTTTCTTTGTAAGGATTTTCATGATTGTTGTTTTTAAGATTTATTTCTGGAACTGAAGTGGTGTGTGAGCATGCACGTGCTGACGTTTTTCTCTGGGACAGAATGTCTGAGTGCTTAGAGAGCCGTGGGCTCCTGAGACGCTCTCAGAGTATGGAGACAGAGCTATTCCACAAGACGACCAGGGTGGGGCTTGGCATGGTGCAGACCTCTGCCTTTCCTCTGTGCACTGAGGAGGCAGAGGCAGGCAGATTTTGTGGGTATGTGGTGTGGTGTGGTGTGGTTTGTGAGTCTCTGTATGTATGTGGTATGTGAGCTTCTCTCTGTGTGTAATTGTGGTGTATGTGTGGTATATAAGTGTGTGTGTGTGTGTGTGTGTGTGTGTGGAGTGTAACTATGTGGTATAAAAATCTGTGTATGTATGTGGTGTCTGTATGTGGCATGTAAGTTTGTGGTGTGTATGTCTGTATGTGTGTGTATGGTGTGTGTATGTGGTATGTATGTCTGTGTGTATATGTGTGTGTGTCTGTGTGTGTGTGTGTACACAAATGCAGATGTGTTGCCTACTGTACTAAAGTAGCCCTGAGTGTGGAGCCAGTATGACTCACGCTGCTGGGCTGGGAGGGCCATGGAGTGGCAATACCCGCCCTCCCAGAAGGAGGGGGCCCAGTGAAGATCTGCCCCAAACTTCCCCTCCGGCCCCAGGGCCAGACTCCTTTTGGACCAACTAAATACTTTCAGAAAATTAAAACAGAAAATATATTTTTTCTTTACTGGCACAATTAAAAGAAGAAGCAGCAGGGCTGGAGAGATGGCTCAGCAGTTAAGAGCCCTGACTACCCGTCCAGAGGACCCCAGTTCAGTTCCCAGCACCCACATGGCAGCACATGACTGTCTGTGACTCTGAGATCTGACATCCTCACACAGATGTACATGCTGGCAGAACACAAATGCACATAAAATAAAAAGAAATGAATTATAAAAAAAAAGCCTGATATGGTGGTACACGCAATTCTAGCACTGTGGAGGTGGGAGCAGGAAGACCAAGCGTTCAAGGGCATCATCTGCAATGTAGGAGTCCAATCTTAAACTAAACAGTACAGGCTAAGCATGTGACTATAAAAAATATTATAGTGCATGTATGTGTATATGTGTGCATGCATGCGTGTGTGTGTGTGTGTGTGTGTGTGTATGTGTGTACCTAGGTCCCTTTGGAGGCCAGAAGAGGGCATTGGATCCCCTGGAGCTAGAGTTACAGGCATTGTTGTGAATCTCGGTTAAAAACTGAACCCAGGTCCTCTGGTAGAGAAGCAAACTGCCTTAACCACTGAGCCATTTGTCCAACATGACATGTGACCTTTTAAAAAACAGTCATGGCCGGCCGGTGGTGGTGGACACCTTTAATTCCAGCACTTAAGACAGAACGATCTCTGTGAGTTCCAAGTCAAACTGGTCTACAAATGGAGTTACAGAACAGGCAGGGCTCCACAGAGAAACCCTAACACACCCCCACCTTCCTCACCTCCCACCACCCAACCCCCACTCCCCACCCCTACCCCAACCCCCACCCATAAACAACAACAATAAAGGCTCATTATACAGTTTCACTTTTCTTTCCTTCTTTCTTTCTTCCTTTTTTTCAGTTTATAGAAAATATGAAACACTTCACGGATTCTCTTGAGCAGACACTATGTTCACCTCTGAGTGGTTCATGCTTTAGAACATGTGCTGCCAAGGCCACCATACAATTGCGGTTTTTCTGTATGTTGCTGGGTGTGTCAACAGGTGACTTTTTAAAAAATAGCCTCAGGCTGGGGTGAGATTGGAGCTGAGCAAAACTCAGGTGAGGCTGTGAGGAGGGGCCAGGCGACAGAACCAGTCCAACAAGCACTGCACTTTAAAAAATATGTATATATCTATATATGCATATATATGTATACACACACACACATATCAGTAGCACTGGGGTTGTATTACCATATATTGATTTTTAGAGACAGGCTTTCTCTGTGTCCTGTCCTGGCACTCATTTTGTAGACCATGCTGGCCTTGAACTCACAGAGTTTTGCCTGCCTCTTCCTCCTGAATGATAAGATTAAAGGCGCAAGTCATTAAACCAGCAATAACATCAGTATTTTCTACCACACAAAGTTTTGGCTCAAGCTGGCCTTGACTTCCTCCTTCTTCAGTTTCCAGAGTGCTGGGATTACTGGCACACACTACCACACCCAGCCAGCCACAGGGGCACACTGATTACTGGGAACTCTCATCTGAGGAAAGTCATGCTGAACACTTGGATGAACCACGAACAGCCAGCATAATAGCTGCTTGCCCATGTGGCTACTGAAGACTTGAAATATCATCTGCATTAAGATGTAAAATACCAGGACCCGGGTTCAATTCCCAGCAGACACATGACAGCTCACAATTGTCTGGAATTCCAGTTCCAGGGGACCTACTACTATCACACAGACATACACACAAGTAAAACACCAATGCACATTAAAAAAAAAAAAAAAGCCAGGCGGTGGTAGTGCACAGCATAGACCAGGCACGTAGAACCCAGGCCTGTGACACCAGCACTGGGCAGGTAGAGGAGAGCAGACGTTCAAGGTGATGCTACATAGAGCGTTCGTGGCCAGCCTGGGCTGCAGGAGACCCTGTCCAAATAAATAAAACAAACACAACGGGAAGTTAGGGGACTAGGGGACAGCACAGCAGCTGACGGTGCTTGCCATCCAGCCTGAGGATGAGTTCAATTCCTGGATTCACACGGTGGAAGGAGGGAGCTGACGCCCCAAAAAGATGTCCTCTGACGTCCACGTGCGTGCGTGCTATGGTGCACGTGAGGCCCCTCCCGCTACACACACACACACACACACACACACACACACACACAAAGCTAAATGTAAAGTAGAGAAGTAAATGAATGTGAGAAACAAAGATGGCTTCTGTGACCTTCAACCCCGTACCAGTTATGATCAAGATCAACCCCTAACTGATGTCCTTAACCCTGAGGACAAACTTGGTTGGGAGAGGGCACAGGCCCTCCACATTATTTTTTTGAAATAGGGTCCCTTCATGGCAGCTTACGGCTGACTAGACTGGCTGACCAGTAAACTCTATGGAGACATATGTCCCCCAATTCCTGAGCACTGTAGTCACAGACAAGCATCGCCACACCCAGGTTTTAGGTGGTTTTTTTGAGATCCAAAGTCAGGTCTTCATGCCTGCATAGCAAGGAATTTACTGAGTGAACCATCTTCTCAGCCTCACACTATAAAACTCCTAAAAGAAAGCAAACTTTCACCATCTTGAATGAGGAAACGCTTTTGAAGATGTCATGATCAGCGGCAAGATAAACCAAATTTAGACCTTTGCGGTTGGGTCTAGTTAGGTGTACTTGTAAATCCAGCATGGAGAAGGAAGGATCAGGGGACCAAGGCTATCTAGTGAGTCTGAGGCTAGTTTGAACAATACCCCAAATTCAGCAGCGTGAAGCAGGAGGATTGTTAAGTTTGAGGCCAGCCTGGGTTCTGGTAAAGGAACAAATATATGGAGTGAGGGCCCCACGACTTGTATGTTGTGTAGCCAGACTGCATTTGGTTCTGAATCTGTGTATCACAAAAAGGCAAGGAGCCCTGGTTCCTTCCACAATGCGGCTAAACCTTGAAATTATACATTATATGACAGGGGTCAGACAACAACCACCAAGTACACTGTCTGCAATACTGTAGGTGAGAAACGTTCAGTCAGCAAATACCTAGATACAGGAAATAGACGAGTGTTTTCAGAAACAGCAGGCTCAGGGCTGGAAGTCAGGGAAGCTGGGAAAGGGGAGGGAGAGGATGGAAACTTCTAAGAATTTTTTTTTTCTAGCCGGGTCGTGGTGACCTTTAATCCCAGCACTCAGGAAGCACTCTGGAGGAGAGGCAGGTGGATCTCTGTGAGTTTGAGGCCAACCTTGTCTACAGAGTGAGTTCCAGGACAGGTACCAAAGCAAAAAAAGAGAAACCCTGTCTTGAAAAATATAAACAAACAAACAAACAAACAAATAAGAGCTTTTCTCATTGGGGGAGATACGAACAAGTCTTCCTTGATTTCACCAATGAGGTTTTGGGTTTCTGTCCAGAGCACGGGTGAGAGGTTACAGGCAGGAGCATGAATGACGCTGAAGCAACCACACTGTGTTCAGCATGGATGATGGCGTCCCCACCGCTGAAGATGAAACTCCTTTCTCTGACTCTTTCCAAGCCTGTCTACTCTAGCACCTTCTCAGCCCAGAGGAGTCTACCTCCAATTAGGGCAGAACTTCGTGCAAATGTCTGAGAGGAGTGACTGTCTTCGAGTCTCAAGAGAGCCAACAGCTGACGCGACAGTCTACAAGGTCTAAAAGACAGGCCCAGTGGATCTTTTCCAAACAGTCATAGCTGGTGTTCTGAAGATGGTGGTTCCTGTTTGGAGGGCAGTGCTAGTTAATGAGAGTAAAAGGGGACAAGAAAAGGAAGGTAGAGAGAGTGGAGGGAGAGGGGGTGGGATGGGGGAAGCTTGCAGGGAGGCTGGCTTGCCAGACAGCAGAAATGACTTTCAGTTTTGAATACTCTAAAACCCTCTAAACAGTACACTCTAAGGTGAGGGGTAAAATACAGTTCAGATCCAAGGGGTTCTATATTCCTCCTGGTCTCAGGCACACCTCCACCCCCGTCCCACACAGAAACACATACATTCATATAGATACATACACACTAAAATAAACGAACGAACAAACAAACAAATCCTGGGGCTAAAGAGATAACTTAGCAGTTAAGTTCTGCTGTTCTTGCAGAAGATGCAAGTTCAAGTCTCAGTGCTCGCTTTAGTTGGCTCACAGCTGCCTTATCCAATGCCCTGCAGTTACATGTACACACACACACACACACACACACACACACACACACGGCATAAATAGGCACGGTGGCACATGCCTTTAATACCAGAACTCAGAAGGCAGAAACAAGATTCAAGTTTGAGGTCAATCTTGTGCCCACAGTGAATTTTAGGGCTACATAGTGAGACCCTGCCTTTGTCAAAAAAAAAAAAAAAAAAAAAAGAAAAGAAAAGAAAAAGAAATTTAGGGCTGTAGAGGTGGCTCAAAGGTTAAGAGCACTGGCTGCTCTTCCAGAGGTTCTGAGTTCAATTCCCAGCAGCCACATGGTGGCTCACAACCATCTATGATGAGATCCAATGCCATCTTCTTACATAATAAATAAATAAATCTTTTAAAAATTTTGAAATAAACTAATAAAATGGTGAATATGGGTGGTGGTACCAAATAAGGGGCAAATACATAAAATGGATTTTATGGTGGATCAAGATCTCAATGTGAGAAAAAGAAAAAACATAATTGCATACTTGTGTATAAAGTAAGTAGTTGGGGCCTTAGTCACAGCAGCGGGGGGCGGGGGCTTTCCATATGTACCCAACATTCATGTGTTCCCTCTCCACCACCTGTCTTCCCAAATGTAGGTGGTGGCACCACACCTTTAGTCCCAGCACTCAGGAGGCAGAGAGGCAGGAGGATCTCTGTGCGTTTGAGACCAGCCTGGTCTACATGGTGAGTTCCAGCAAAATCAGGGCTTCATAGGAAGACCTTGTTTAAAAATTACAAAAAAAAAAAGCATTTTAAAAATTATTTATTATTTAGAGATTTTTATCTACTTTATTTATCTTTTTAAAAATTTTTATGGTTGGGGGTATGAGTGCCTGTGCTTTGTTTACTGTCTCTCTAGCCCTTTCCACCTTATTTTTTTGTTTTGTTTTTCGAGACAGGGTTTCTCTTTGTAGTTTTGGAGCCTGTCCTAGAACTCACTCTATGCGGCTACCACTGCCTGACTCCACCTTATTCTTTGAGACAGGCTTTCTCCCTGAACCTGCTGTTTACTACATAGCTAGACTGGCTGGCCAGGAACCCCTGGAATTCCTGTCTCCATCCCCTTAATCAGCACTTCGGTTACAGGGGGCTCAGGGCCCCTTTTATGTGGGTTCTAAACTCTGGTCCTCATGCTTGCCTGGCCAGCTCCACATCTCCAATGTTTGACAAGGGTTCTTTCTGTCCAGGCTGGCCCGGAACTCATAGTCACGCACCGCATCCTCTTACGTGTTGGAATGTGGGCTGGAATTACAGGCGTGAGCCGCCATTCCTGGCATGCCTTTCTTTTTTTCTTTTCTTTTTTTCATTTTATTGAAAATTGGACAATAAAAGTCACTAAGGACAGTCAAACATGGTGGTTCATGTTTGGAACCCCATCCCTTGGGAGGCTAAGACAGGAGGATCACTCATTGGTTTAAGGGCAGCCTGGGCGACATAGTAAGACCCTGTTTTTTTAAGTTACTAAAAACAAAAGAAGACAGTGTGCCTAAAGGTGGCTTTTGCAGCCTGAAGAGAGTCCAGCAGAGTTGACTTGAAGCACAGCTTGGCTCTGTCTCTCTGCATCTCAGCATCCAATAACTGTGACCTGGGATGGGTTCCTTCAGGGCTGGAGGAGGGAGCTCAGTTTTCTCACCAGTAAAATGGCATCAAAACTTCAGTTGGGTGAAGCACACATCTATAATCTCAACACTTGGGAAGAACTGGATACAAGGTCCAAGAGGTCACCAGGGAGGCAGAGACTTCTCAGGACCCTCCCTGCGGGGGCAGGGAACAGGAGAAAGGAAAGGAGGGGCTTGGCTGAATCTTCTCCTGATAATCTGCTCTATCTAGGATGCCTGTCCCCTCTTCTTTGTCCCATCTATTGGCCTCTGAAGTGAGCAAGTGTGACCAACAATATCCAACAATATTAGAACAAATCTCCCCGGAAACATTTCCTTTCATTTTCCTCTTCAACCAAACACCCAGGAAGTTGACCAAATGCCAAGCTGGCTGGGCATCGTTGTGCCCACCTGCAATCCAGTGCTCAGAAGCTGGAGGCAACGGGTGCACTGGCACATGGCTTTAAACCCAGCACTCGAGAGGCAGAGGCAGATGGATCTCTGTGAGTTTGAGGCCAACCTGAAACTCATGTAGGCCAACTACACTATTACATTTCCAGGACAGTCAGAGCTACGTAATAGAGAGACCCCCTCTCTCTCTCTTTCTCAAAAAAAAAAAAAAAAAAAAAAAGGAACTGAAGGTATGAGAATTAGGAGTTTAAGATCATTTTTCAGCTACATAGTGGTTTGGAGTCCACCTGGGATGCATGAGATTCTTTCTAAAAAAAAACAGCCAAATACCGAGCTGAAACTGGTCAGTGCCAGCTCAGCTCTCTCCCACTCTTCTCACTGGTGCTGACAGAAAGAGGGCTTGTATGTCAGAAGGCGGCCCAGTGTCAGGAGGCAGAGCAGAGATGGGGGCCACAAAGGCAGCATTATATTCCAAGGCAGCCAGAGAATGGTGGATATTATCTCACCCTGTCTTCCAACGTGGAAGACCGAGCCCTAGAAGGCTGGAGCAACTTGTCCAAGGTCTTTGTAAGCAGCTGCCAGAGCCACTGGACCTGGGATCCCTCAGCAGAGCCAGGAGCCAGAGCCAGAGGTCCTTGCACATCCGGAAGTTCAGAGTCAGGGGCCTTAGAAGCCCAGGCAGACGTGCACAAAGCACCCAGCCAGGAATGCCACATCCCTGTGCAAGGATGCCCAGCAGGGTAACAGGGGATCTACACGGAGGACTGAAGGGCTCACAGTGACTGTCACTTGGACAGCAAGCTGGAAAGGAACAACCATAAACAGGTTGCGGGATCTTTTCTTCTTAGCCCAGGCTGGACTCCATAGACTTTTCTCTTGCGTGGGTAGAAACGGGATTTACTTTGAGTAGGGGAAGGATATAACCAGATTTCAGTGTTTGGAAATATGGACTAGGGTTGTAACTCGGTTGGTGGAGTGCTTGTCTAACACATAGGAAGCCCTAGGTTCCCTTCCCCCGGCCCACAGAAAATCACAGGTGGTGGTGAGCATCTGCAATCCCAGCACGAGGAGGTGGAAAATGGAGGGTCAGATCTAGGTTATCCTGCACATCAAGCCTGGGCTACATGAGACCCTGTCCCACCAAACAAACAAAAGATTTTTAGAAAGTCCTATTAGTGGTCAGCAAAGTGAGCAGAAGACTCAATGGCGAATACGCTTTCTGCGACAGCCTGCTCCTCTGTCTGCCATCTTGTCGTCTTGCTCGTGGGGGATGCAAGCACAGAGACGACACTAGACAGGGTGTGGGGTGGCGCTCCAGAGAGCCGAGAGCAGGGGTGAAGCTGCTTCAACTCAGAGGTCTCAGCTATCAGCACGTAGTGCTGGGGGTGGGGGGAGGAGGAATGGTCACAGAGAGTCAGTGGCTGCTCTAGGGATGACCTGAGGGTGGTGACTCACTGTCCAGACTGGGGATGGCAAAGCTTGTCCTTGTGGCAGGAACAGCCAGGGGTGAATGTGCAGAGGAACAGGCCAGGTGAGAGAGGGGACTGTGGTCTGGAGGGAGATGGCCCTCGTGGTCCACGGTACAGCTCCTAAGGCTGTCTGTCCATCTGTCCAGGCAACCTTTGCGGGCTCCTCTGCCGAGTGGCTGTGGCCTAACAGCTGATGGCTGGAATCAGAAACAGTGCAGGCTGGAGAGGTGACTCAGCAGTGAAGAGCAGGGCTGTTCCTGCAGGGACCCGAGTTTGATCACCAGCACCCACATCCGGCAACTCACAGCTGCCTGTAACTCCAGCTGCGGGGGATCTAATGCCCATCTGATCTCTCTCTCCCCCCCCCCCCCCTCTCTCTCTCTCTCTCTCTCTCTCTCACACACACACACACACACACAAATTGAGATTTTTAAAGAAAATTAAAATGGTTAAACACAAAAGCAAAAGCACACGGGTGGCACACATCTTTAATCCCAGCATTCAGAAGGCAGAGACAGGTGGATCTCCGTGAATTCCAGGTCAGTAGGGTCTACAGAGCTGGTTCCAGGACAGACAAGGCTATATGGAAAAACCCTGGTTCATCAAAAGAAAAGGTAAATGATAGAAGCCTTTTTAATAAATACACTTTTTTTTTTTTTTTTTTAGTTTCTCTGTAGCTTTAAAGCCTGTCCTGGAACTAACTCTTGTAGACTAGGCTGACCTCAAACTCACAGAGATTCACCTGCCTTTGCTTCCTGAGTGCTGGGATTAAAGGCGTGTGCCACCACCACCTGGCTAAATAAACTTCTTTTCCATCTGAGTCTGACTCTGGGATCCTGGCTAGTCAAGAGCTTGTTGTGTAGACCAGGCTGGCCTTGAATTTAGAGATCTGCCTGCCTTTGCTTCCCCAGTGTTGGGATTAAAGGGGTAAACCACTAAACCCATCCCAGGCTTAAAACCATGTGTGTGTGTGTGTGTGTGTGTGTGTGTGTGTGTGTGTGTGTGTGTGTGTAAATACCAGACAGGTGTGGCCATTCATCATTCATTCCTAGAATTCCAGCCCTTGGACTTTGCAGGCTTAGGGTCACAACTCAAGGCCAACCTAGCTACACAGTGAGGCCTCACAGAAACACCCTCATCTTTCCCCTGGTGCTGTTTACATTCCCTATCACTCCCATGCTTTCTACTGTGAGAATCTGAGTGGCCTTCTCTCTGCCTGGGCTCCTTCAGCTCCCAGGCCTGCTTCTCCTGATGCTCCTCACTGTTCTAAATCTTTGTTCTTCAAGCATGCACATTTTGAAATGTGTGCCCCAAGTTATTTTGGTCATAAAAATGATAGTACATGGGCCGGGCAGTGGTGGTGCATGCCATTAATTGTCGCATTCCTGGGAGGCAGAGGCAGGTGGGTCTCAGTGAGTTCGAGGTCAGCCTGGTCTACAGAGTGGGTTGGCTCCAGGACAGTCAGGACTGTTACACAGAGAAACCCTTTCTCGAAAAACAACAACAACAACAAATGATAGTGTGTGGGGGGAAGGTGGGGGATGGAGGGTAGGAGGTGGGGTGGGGAGGGTGGGGGGTACGGGATGGGGGCGCCAGCAGGGTGTGTGACAAAAATAACCCTTAAGATTGAGATTTTATTTATTTAGTTTTGGTTTTCCGAGACAGGGGTTATCTGTGTAACAGTCCTAGCTTTCCTGGAACTCACTTTGCAGAGCAGGCTGACCTTGAACTCACTGAGATCCACCTGCCTTGGCTTCCTGAGGGTTGGGATTAAAGGTGTGCTCCACCACTGCCTGGTGATTTAATTTTTAAAAGAAAGATTTCAAGTGTACAGTTCAGGTGCCTGCTGAGGCCCGACAAGGAAGAGAAAGTGGAGTTAGAGGTGTTTGTCAGCCTGGTGAGGTGCTGGGAACCAAGCTCAGGTTGTCTGGAAGAACAGGACGCGCTCTTATTTAACCAGCTGCTGAATGCAATGGTTCATGCCTTTAATCCCAGCACTCCATGTAAAAACCAAACCAAAACCAAACAACTTACTGAGTTTCCCTCTAGCCCAACAATTTAGTATATTTATTTATTTAGATGGATCTTACTATCTAACCCTGGTTGACCTATACTTCATATGCAGACCAGGCCAGCTTCAAATTTAAAGATCAGTCTGCCTCTGTCATCTGAGTGCTGGGATTAAGGGCATGTGCAATCATGCCTGGCTCAGTTTACTTTTTTATTCTACAGTGGTGGGAACTGAAGTTTCTCCCAATCTCTTAACTTCTCTGTGTGAGTGTGTGTGTTTGCCTGCCTCTCCTCTCCTCTCCTCTCCTCTCCTCTCCTCCCCTCCCCTCCCCTCCCCTCCTCTCCCTCCCCCTTCCCTCCCTCCCCTCTCCTCTCCCTTCCTCCCCCCTCCCCTCCCCTCCCCTCCCTCCTCTCCCTCCCTCTCCCCCGCCCCACCACCCTCAACCCCCCCACCCCAGTTTTCTGTGTAGCCCTGGCTGTCTTAGAACTACTTCTGTAGACTGTGCTGGCCTCGAACTTAGAGATCCACCTGCCTCTGCTTCCCAAGTACTAGGATCCCACACCACCACGCCTGGCTTTGCTTTCTGTTTTAGCAAACCAGGAATAGTTTCTCTCTCAAGTGGTAACTCTCAGGATTCCCAAAATGTGTGAGCATGATTCTCTCGCCTCCATCGTCCAAGTGCTGGGATTGCAGGTGTGCTCTGTTAGTGCTGGGGATAGAGTCCAGGCACTCACAAGGCCGGCAAGGGCTCCACCAACCCAGCTACATCAGTCTTCTCTTTCATTTTGAGGGTGTATTTATAGGAGCATGGGCACTTTACCAGTGGCTACACCACTGAATAAAATGTCCTTCTCTTCCCCCAGCAGCCATAAACTGCCTAAATAATCCTCAGGGAGGGGTGGGGCCTTGTAGCTCCCCCCCCCTTTTTTTTGAGAGAGGATCTTTTGTAGCCCAAGTTGACTTTGAACCCAGTTTGTGACGGAAGATGACCTTGAGGTGCTCCCGCATCCACTGGAGTGCTTGGGTTCAAGGCAAGAACCATCACACCTGGCTAAATGCTGGACCTTTAATTTTCTGTAGGGGGTAGGGGAAGGGAGGGTAAGGGAGTTTCTTTTCTTTAGAGACAGGTTCTTGCTGGCCTGGGAACTTAATTAATTTGTAGACCTGGCTGATTGACCTTGAACTCAGAGCTGGGCCTGCTTCGGTCTCTTGAGTGCCTGGCTCTCTGCGGGGGTTTTTGAGATGGGGCTCTCAGTATGTAGTTTGGTCTCTAAACCTGTGAGCTTCCTGAGCTTCTGCTCTCAGCCTCCTGGGGGCTTGGCTTGCCTATGCCACCACATCCATTTTTTTTTTTTTTTTTTTTTTTTTTTTTTTTTTTTTTTTAGTCTCCAGCATTAGTACTCCTCCATCAGCGTGGAACATTCTTTTTTCTCAAGGGCACTGTCTAGTGAACTATCCTGATGTTTCAACTGTTTCTCTCAAAGTATTTATTCGTACAGTGTTGGGGATTGAACTGAACACAGGGCTCTGTGCATACCAGACAGTTGTTCTATCACTAAACTACTTTTGAGGCCCTGCTGTGTCAGGCCGTGACTGACAGGTGCCGAGACACCAGTACCGAAGACTGAGTCCCTCATCATCAAAACGACACCTCCCCACCACTTAGCTTTTGGTCCATGTTTACTTGCTGACATGTAGCTGTAACTTCATTTCTAGTTACTGGTGGAGTATTTCTGCCTGTTTACAAATCTGTCACCATGCCCTGCCCAGGATACACTGTTCTTATGTCTGTCTCCAGCCTCCCCAGTGTGTAGTCTGCTTGTCACATCTCAGCCTGTATTTGGACCTCCTTGGCTAGAAGACTTTGCAGTGGCTGCTCCTGCCTTTCATTTCTTCAAGGTGGGAGCCATCCTACGCTTTGCTGCCCAAAGTACCTTAAAATTACTGGGCGTGTCGGGGAGGAGGGCTAAGAAAGTTCAAGTGCTTTCCCACAGTACATCTGAGCCATCTACCTCCTTCAGGGACTCCACCGGCTTGTCTGAAGACTCAAGTTTGTTGTCCACTTGCTCTTAGTGCTGTTTCCAGAAAATACTCTACTAGGTCCTCCCTGGCCCCATAGCCCTCCTGGTCACTCAGTTAAATTTAGTACACATTATTCTCTCCCCCCCCCTTTTTCTGGCTTTTCTTTTTTTTTTTTTGAGATAGGGTTTCTCTGTGTAGGTTTGGAGCCTGTCCTGGCACTCACTCTGTAGTCCAGGCTGGCCTCGAACTCAAGAGACCCACTTGCCTCTGCCTCCCAAGTGCCGGGATTAAAGGCCCGTGCTACCACCACCAACTTTTCTAGTCCAGGCTGGCCTCAAACTTGAGTACTGGAATTAAAGGCATATTCCACCACCACCAGGCATTTGATTTTTTTTTTCTTTTTCTGAGACAGGACATCTCTAGGAAGCCCTGGCCAGCTAAAACCTAAAACTCAAAAGTTCTACTTTCCTCTGCCTCCCGAGTACTGGAATGAAAGTTATGCACCCAGCTGGCTAGGATGCATTATTTTGTCCCTGCCTTCTCTGCCACTGTATTCCAGTCAGTTCCTACTCTCAGACATAGGCCATCTGCCGTCAGGTTTATTGTGGCCCAAGCACAGGGAGTGTGTTCTTCCAACACCTTCAGCTCGCAGGGCTTTGCTCCAGGCAACAAGCGGCAGACGAGTCTGTTCTCTAACCTGAGCTTTCCTCTCAGCAGCCTGCACAGCACGGAACTCCAGGGACTGAAAAGGCCTGTACCATGCCTATCCTGCCCAGCGTCAACAAATGTTTATTGTGGATAACCCCTTCCCACATGGTTTCTTTGCCTGGACTTGAGCTGCCCACTTGGGCACCTTCATTGTCTATTGTCTCCGTTGCCTGTGGCTAGGAGACACTTTTTCTTTAGCTCTGGTTCCAGCCTAGACTCAGCTGACAGGGGCTTTGGTATTAGGCCTTTGCCACAGCTGTTCTCAATCTGAAGATAAATTCTCACAGATCTCTTAATGGGCATTAAAGATGGAGTTTTCTGGCCAGTGTGTAGTGGGACTCAGGAATCTGCATTTTTAACTCACTGGATTGTTCTACATTCCTGGGAGGACTGTCCCACTTAGGCAGGATTATGTCCTGCAATAATTAGCTAAACATTGCACACAGCTGAGGAAAATCAGAGAAAATGCCCTTTTGTTTCTGGCCGCCTCACTTGACAGGTGTAACATTCTGACAGGCTACTTGCCACAGGTGCATGCTCCCCACGTGGTCCTTCTGTTGGTGTCAGCCCAGGCTCACCCAAGACGCTCCAATCCCCCTGCAGCTGGGGCCCTCCTTCCCACCCTTGTGTTTCCCCTTCCTTCTAGCTCCTGTCCCCCACAACCCGCCCCCAGAATATTTTATTGTTCTGGCTAAGTTTTCCCCGCCAGATGGGGTTAGGAGAAGCACGGGCTGGACGGTCAGGATGCTCTTCATTCATCCTGTCCTACTGAATGGGCAATTCTTCCACCCAAGAAAACCCTGGTATTTTCTACCAGAGAAATGGGCAGAGGCCTCTCTGGACTAGTTGGAGCCGTCACTCGCAGGAAGAGACCCCCTTTGTAAACATCCCAAAGCAGGCCCAACCTGCCATTCCTTTGTTGGAGCGGAGGGAATGTAATCTTACCAATAAGGCAGGGAAAGGTTTCAAAGAACTAAAACAAGCGTGGCCCACCCTTCTCCCTCCGGCCTCCATGCACCCTACACTTAAAAGGGAAGGGGGAAAAAAAAAAGCACCAACAAAAGAGTAAGATAGTAATTCCCAGCTTTTTCAAATACGAAGCATTTTTAACCAATCCATTTTTTTAATTCTTAAATTCTTGACATTACAGAACTAAACTGAAATTTATTAACATTCCACTCTTACATTTCTTACCGACAAACAGAAATAAAATCCATGAGCCAAAAAACCCAAACAAAACTAAAAACAGGGAAAAGCTTATAAAACTAAATATGCATCCCAGCATTAACAGCTGAACAGAGAATGTGATTTCCTTTTAAATTCTTAGCGGATGATAAAGTGTAGAAACTGAACACTTACAAATTATTTAAAACCTGGAATCACTGACCAGAAATTACACAGTTGGATCATGGGAAAACAGCAGAAGGGGGTTACAAGCGAACCTACACTGTTCTAGCTGCACCCCATGCCCTTCTCAGAGGAAAGCCTGGCATTGATTAGATACTGGGCCAGGCTAATGCTGGCAGCCGAGCCAGTAATAGTGACCTGCCTTCCAGAAGAGCCTTCCACTG
This sequence comes from Myodes glareolus, assembly GCF_982192425.1. Classification (NCBI taxonomy): domain Eukaryota; kingdom Metazoa; phylum Chordata; class Mammalia; order Rodentia; family Cricetidae; genus Myodes; species Myodes glareolus. The sequence goes on along the minus strand of NC_142031.1, from coordinate 25,217,931 downwards.
GGTTGGCAATTTTGATCTGGGCCCCGGACATCTGGCGGATCTCATTGATGTTGGCGCCTTGACGCCCGATTATGCAGCCGATTAAGTTATTTGGAATGGTGAGTTCATGGGTGGTTTGAGTAGATGCATCCAAACTTGCCCAATAGCCTTTCACCTCTGGAGAGCTGGAGTCAATTCCGGCGAATCCCGTCCCGCCGTGCATCATGGCAAAGTGAGACTGTTGTCTTGCCACCTGGTTCAGCTTGGCCAGATCGAGCGGAGAAATGGTGTGTTGTCCTTGAATCGAGTAGGCGTCTAGAGGTGGTCCCTCCAGGTCGTGGGTGGCGTGGGGGTAGCCGGCCGCGTCGCTGCAGCGATCTTGGCCGCCCGCGCAGATGACTGGCGAGCTGGCCGGCATGGGCTGGTACGGGATGGTCATGACTCTCCCTTGCGGAGACTGGGAGAGCGTCTCCAGCATGACCAGGCAGATCTGCTTGACACACTCGGTGACCGACTGCGGCACGCCGGCGATCGTGATGGCCCGCTCGGTCGAGTTGGGCAGCATATCCCCCGCCACCTGGACCTGGGCCCCCGTGCTCTCGCGGATCTCCTTGATCTTGCAGCCGCCCTTGCCGATCAGGGAGCCGCACTGGGTGGCGGGCACCACCAGCCGAAGGGTGACCGGGGGCCTGCTGGCCGCCGTACTGTTGGTCATGGAGCTGTTGATATCTTCCTCCAGCTTGTCGATGATCATGGCGAAGGCCTTAAAGATGGCATTGGTGGGCCCGGTCAGAGTGATGATTCTCTCCGGGCAGTTCCCCTCCGAGATGTTGATCCGCGCGCCGCTCTCCTCGCGGATCCTCTTCACCGACTCCCCTTTCTTCCCGATGATGCTGCCTACTTCCTTTCCGTGCATCAGCAGCCGAATGGTGAGAGTCACGTTGAGTCCACTTTCAGTCACACCGGCGTCCATGGCGAGCGGCGGGCGGCGTTCGGGAGTTGGGCTCGTTACGTGGTCAAGTCCTGGGCGGCTGGCGGGGGAGGGGAGGAGTAGGCCCGAACTGCCGGCGCGAGGCGAGCGGGGGGCCGCGGGAGCGGGCGGGCGCGGGAGGGAGGCCGCGGCGGCGTCGCAAGGCGAGCGGCGGCAGCGGCGGGGGCGAGCGGGGCCGGGAGCGGCGGACGGGCGGGTGGGCGAGGGCGCGGCGGTGGCGACTCCGGCGGCAGCCTCGGCGGTCTGGGCGGGGCGGGAAGCCCGCTTTCAACCCCGCGTACCCTCTGACCCCGGAAGTGCTTGCCGCGCAGGACCCCTAGAAAAAAAAAAAGAGGACCGGCCTTTTTAGGTCACAAGACTGCGCCAGCGCGCGCGCGGTCCTTGAGAAAAGTAACTGTGGCCCCGCTGGAGGGGAGGAAACGCACGGCGCGGGCCAGCCTGGGAAGCCGTAGGGGTGGCGAGGGAACACGTGTTTTACTAACTCGAGAGGCACCGGCAGGGGACGGGGGAAAATAACTGTTTTATGACGGAGAAAGCGATCGTTTTCCCTTCCCGCCGAAGGGATCGAACGCGCCGCGATACAGGCAGCGGCGCGGGCCACTGCAGGCGGTCGCGGGGGACCCCGCGGGTTTAAAACGTGCGCGTGAGGCGGCCAGGGCGCATGCGCGGGAGCGTGGGGGGGCGGACGAGGCCCGCGGCGTCTTCCGGGGGGGAGGGGTGGCGAGGCGCGGCCGGGCGGGAGGGCGGGCGTGCACGCGCTCGGGTGGGCACGTGGGGCCCCTTCGTCCCCGGCGTCCGGGCGCCTCGTCCCCTCCCCCACCCTGGCCTCGGTCCGGCGGCCGCGTCCGGTGCGCAGGGCGACCTACGACTCCCCCAGCCCGGCGTGCGGCGCCCGGGCGGCGCGGGGACGGGGCAGGAACGCGGGCCGCCGGAAGAATGGCGGCCCTTTACATAATGCTTTGTTTGCGTTTTGTTGGCCCGTGGCCGTGAAGCCCCGGGAGCCCCACCTCCTGCCCTCGGGTTGGCGTCTCCCGCGGCAGCCTCGTCAGACATTAGAGCAGACACACTCATTGAACGGCGACCGGCCCGGCCCCGCAATGCCGCGCTCGCTAGCTTGGCCTCCCGGGCCGCGCTCTCCGGAGGCGCCCAGCCCTCGGCGCGGCCGCCATTTTGGAAGGGCTTCCCGCCCGCGTTCCTCACGCCAGGAAATGGCCATCGGGACGCAGGAGAGCCCGTTATGGGTTCTTTGCCTTTTTCTGTTCCACCGGCCTAGCCGGACAAGAGGCGGTCGTGTGAACGTGAACGTGTCTGACACCTCGGAGAAAGGGCTAACCTTGCTCTCCTCCTCCCCCTTGTCTCCCCACGGCGGGGAGGGCTGGCAGCCATGTTTCCCAACAAAATGGCGACACGTGTCGCCAGCGAGAAATTGGGGTGGGTACGAAAACTCTAGAATGTGCGAGTTCTCAGTCCTTCCCCAGTGCCTTCAGGATGAAATGGAAGGCCGCTTGTAAGTTTGTTGGCAGAAACTTGTGTTCTCCACTTTTCGTTTGGCACGCGAATTAGTAAAATGCAGGCCTAACACTTTTTTTATTTTTGAGTAATGGCAAGTGTGTGTGTGCACGTGTGTGTGCGCGCACGCGAGCGCGCGAGTGCAGTACCTAGCCAAGTACCCAAGCATCTAGAAACCTGTTTTTCTAGACCTGTACAGGTTGTGGTGTTAACTGATTAAAGATTTTATAGCGAAGAAGCCATTAGATGCTTGTGTCTCACTATTCAACTGTCACTATTCAACTGTGACCCGCTTCACAGTTATGTCCACTTTTATAGCCAAGAGGAACCGATGGTGTTTGTGGATTTGCCAGATTTTAATTTCATTCTAAACATTTCACTGTAACTTTTTTTTTAAATCACAGTACCCTGACAGGAAATGGGTATTTATTTTTCTCTCTCTTTTTCCCCAACAGAGTAAGACAAACCCAAAGGGATGAAGTGACTGATTCAAGGTCACTCTGTGTGGCGAATGGACTCCATAGTCTTCTGATTTTCTTACCGGTGAGCACCTTTTGCAGATTTTTATTTAATTCAGAGTTTTAGAATTTAATTTTGCACAGCTGGAGATCAGAACGTTTTTTAGTTAAACTCTGTCTAAGTCACATTCCCAGCCCTTGTGTTTTTCAGTGCAAAGTCACTATGTATCCTCCTGTTTCAGCCTCTCAAATACTGGAATTTTAGCCATACACCACCACTGGCAGGATTATAGAATTTAAATGTTGCAGGACGTGATAACAAACACCTTTAACCTAGCCCTGGGGAGGCAGGAACAGGTGAGTTTCTGAGCGTTGAGGCCAGGCAGGGCTATATAGCAAGACACAATTTCAAAAAGAAAAAGCATTTATTTAAGTGCTGTTTTCAGTGCATTAGATGAGCTTTTTGTTTTGTTTTGTTTTGTATTTTTCAGGCAGTTCCTTACTGTCCTGGAACTCGACTCTGTAGACCAGTCTGACCTTGATTGAACTCAGAGGTCCACCTGCCTCTAACTGGGAGGGCTGGGATTAAAGGCCAGTGCAACTACCACCGGCGAGTTTCTCATTTTTTAATTTTTACTTATTATTTATTTATTTTGTTTGTTTTTGAAGACAGAGTTTCTCTGTGTAGCCCTAGATGCTCTGTAGACCAGGTTGGCCTTGAACTCGCAGAGATTTGCCTGCCTCTGCCTCCCAAATGCTGGAATTAAAGGCACATGTCACCACCGCTTGGCTGAGCTTGTCATTTTTAAAGGAGCCACTCAGATAACCAATTGCTGTATAGCTGATTCCTGTTGTATGTTTAGCATCTTCCAGAGTTTCCTGGTGCAGGTGACACTTGTTTAGGCTCAAATACTATTTTAAGAAACCTCTGGGTAAGGACCCGGAGTGGAAGTGATTCAGTTTTGCCCACAGGTCAAGGTTAGTCTGGCCTCATCTGTGGCAGTTTCATCTACCTGGCTCCAGGGGAGCAAGCAGTTCTGTATGTTTCAGTTATTCATGTGGTGGTTTTCTGGCGTCCCCATCCCAGTACCTTAGCAGAGAAAATAAACTATTTTACCTGGCTCCAAGCCTCTATTTTCTGCAAATATTGACAGTGTGGGAGAGTGTTAGATAAGTCATAATCTGTGGACTCTTCAATGTGATTGGTAGTGGGCCAAGCAGCAAACATGTACCTAAGTGCCTTAAACTGTGCGGGCTTCAGGAAGAGAAGACCTTTCCATTGAGATGGTGTGTCAGACGTTCCAAATTAATGTTAGTTTACATAGCTCTGCAAACACAGCTTTAATAGGTACACAACATCGGCAGTGACAATAACAGACACCATGGAATGTGTGCTAGGCACTGGTATGAGCATTATTGGGTACTTTAGTCAGTGCTTCTCACATTTTAAAAAAGGAAAGCACTGAAAATAAATTTACGTGACTCACATGTACACACATATATAACAAAACTATTAGAAAATAGCATTCCTGTTTGGAATATACTCTGGAAATGTCTGCTCGTTTCTTTATAGTCAAAGAAAAGAGAAGCCATTAAAACTAAAGTAATTAAGAGCCTGTAAGTAGGCTATAACAGATGCACATGTTTAACTCTCACAGAACTTGATATGAGTGGTGATATTTCCATTTTATACAGGTAAAGGACTAGAGTCTAGGCCGTTTGAGTTCAGAAGCTATATGTTGAACCCCTAAACTACGTGTGGATTTTGCTGGCTGTCTCTTCTTGCATGGTGACTGAGTAGATTAAGGAATTTAGAATATTAATAAATATTAAAAAGTCAGGCAAGGGGGCTGGAGAGATGGCTTAGTGATTAAGAGCATTGCCTGCCCTTCCAAAGGTCCAGAGTTCAATTTCCAGCAACCACATGGTGGCTCACAACCATCTGTAATGATGTCTGGTGCCCTCTTCTGGCCTGTAGGCATACAAGCAGACAGAATACTGTATACATAATAAATAAATAAATATTTAAAAAAGTCAGGCTTGGTGGTTTACATCTTTAATTCAGCACTCTGGAGCCAGAGGCAGGAGGATCTCTGTGAGTTTGAGGCCTGCCTGGCTTACATAGTGAGTTCCAGGACAACCAGCAAACAAAATGCAAAATCAGGAAACAAAAGGATGAAATTAAATATAATGAGGGAGTGTCCTAATTCAGAAAATTGTGGTTCTGAATTTGCCAAACTTAAAGCTATTAGCTCAGGCTGGAGACATGGCTTAGCAGTTAAGAGTACATCTTCCGCCAGTTCTGGTGGCACAGGCTGGTAGGATTTGCTGAAGGAGGCAGAGGCAGGTGGATCTGGAGTTCGAGGTCAACCTGGACTACACATTTAAGGAAAAAAAAAAAGTACATTTCCCAGGGTACTTACCTCTTCCAGGTACCTACCTCTTCCAGGGTACCTGTGTTCAATTCTCAGAACCCACATAGTGTCTCACAATTATTTGTTAGCTCTAATTCTAGGGGACCTGATGCCCTCTTCTGGCATCTGGAGGAATCAGGCATGCAAGTGACATACAGACATACATTCAGACGAAAATATCCATGGACATATAAAAAGAGCCAGATGGTGGTAGTACATGCCTTTAGTTCCAGCCCCGGGGAGGCAGAGGCAGATGGATCTGAGTTCGAGGCCATCCTGGTAAATAGAGCAAGTTCTAGGACAGTCAGGGCTACACAGAGAACCTTGTCTTGAAAAAAACAAAACCAATATATATAAAGACCACTGAGACAAAAAAGGCTTAAAATAGGTAGACTCAGGAAGAAAAGCCAGATTTGTTTTTTGTTTTTTGTTTTTTTGTTTTTTTTTTGGTTAAATTTTTAAATTATATATTTGTATGTATTTTATATTAATTATATATTAATTGTGTGTGTGTATAAAAATCAGGGAATATTTCATTTCCTTTATTTTTGGTTTGTTTGCTTTTGTTTTTTTGAGACAGGGTTTCTCTGTATAACCTTAGCTGTCCTGGCACTAGCTCTGTAGACCAGACTGGCCTTGAACTCAGTGATCCTCCTGTATCTGCCTCCCAAGTGCTGGGATTAAAGGCATGTGCCACCACTGTCAAGCTGATTTCATCTTTTTTTTTCTTTTAAATTTTAGATGGTCTTTTATTGAAATATTTTCTCTTATTGCTTCTTAGCTAGCTGGGCTTTCTACAGCACCACTGTTGATGTCATCAGTGATGTCATGAGGGTAGTGGCCGTCCACATTGCAGCCCACAGACTGTGCAGTACCCAGGATCTCTTTAATAGTTTCAGAAAGTTCTCTAGCTAAAGACCTGTGTCGCATCTGCTGGGCAATGTTGATGATCTCATCGAAAGTAGTATTTCTACTGTGTTTAATGTTCTCCTGCTTCTTCCTGTCTCTTGGTGGTTCCTTATGGGCTTTGATGATCAGGGCAGAGGCAGAGGGCACCACCTCAGTCTGGGCCTGTCTGTTCTGGATGGTCACTTTCACTGTAATCCTCAGGACTTTCCAGTTACCAGTTGCCTTGGCAATATCATCACCAACCTTTTTCAGAAACAGACCCAGGGGGCCTGATCTTGGGGGCCAAGGTGGATGTGGGCCAGCGTCACCTCTGGTGCACCTCAGGTACAGAACTTTGATCTAGTTGGGGTTGAACTTGGGCAGCATGGTGGAGGCGGCTGGTGTCGGATGAACCCAGATTCAGGATGACTGAAGAAAGTTGCACCATTGTCTCCTTTGAGCCAAAAGCCGAAAAGTGATTTTATCTTCTTTTGAAAAGAGATATTTTTAGTATTTTTATTTAATGTGTGAGTGTTTTTGCATACATGTATGTAAGTGCACCCTGTGTGAAGTGCCTGATGAGGTCAGAAGAGACCCTTGATTCCCCAGATATGTGTCCTACCACTGGGACTTACTTTGAGACTGGTATAACCCAGCTGTTTGGGCCTAAGTGTTCCCATTTATAAAACAAAAGGCCAACTAATCTCTAAGCACTTTTCTCATTTTTGTCCTGGTATGGTACTATTTGATGACCTTGCTTGTTTATTCTTTTGGGTAAGGGGAGAATTTTTACCTCACATTGAGCAAATTCTTTTTTCCCCTTGTACCCAACTCCATGTTCTGGATAGCTGCCCATGAAGCTACTGAGATAATGGAACAGTGGACTGGATAGTCCCCTATATTTCATTCATGATTCTTGAATTCAAGTGACCACAGGTTGGTTAAGGGGCTTAAGAAGTCTGGGAAAATGAGTCAGGCCTAGACTTTGTAAGTTGAACCACAGGATTTATGCTCCATTCAGAGGGATGATTTTTATTTCCTCTTAGCTTATGTTGACATGCTACATAAACCCTTTCACAGTGATTTTACATTCTTTATCTCAGACAACCTTGCCATTCAACTGTTATTAAATGTGCACTTCACAGAAGAGCAATCTGTGGGTGGGGAAAGACTTGCTGAAGATTAGACAGCTTGTTAGGACTTGAGGTGACTCTCAACTACTGTAGATTGTTTTTTTTTTGACTATGCCTGTGGCTATGACTTTGACAGCAAAAAAGTAGTACTCGAGACTCAGAAGAACATCTACTTGAATGACCTCAGGCCCTTGATTTTCTTGAGTTAAGGGTTAAGAGACTCTTCTTCCCTTCTCTCTCTCTCTCTCTCTCTCTCTCTCTCTCTGTGTGTGTGTGTGTGTGTGTGTGTGGTTTTTTGAGATAGGGTTTCTCAACATAACAATAACAGCCCTGGCTGTCCTGGAACTCACTTTGTAGATCAGGCTGGCCTCATACTCACAGAGATTTATCTGCCTGCTTCTGCCTTCTGAATGCTGGGATCAAAGGCGTATACTACTACACCTGTTTTTGTATTCCTTATACTTTTTTTTTTTTTAATGTGCATTAGTGTTTTGCCATGGGTGTTGGGTCCCTTGAAAGTGGAGTAACAGACAGTTGTGAGCTACCATGTGGATGCTGGGAATTGAACCTGGATTCTCTGAAAGAACAATCAGTGTTCTTAACTGCTGAACCATCTTTTCAGGCCCTGTTGTGTTCTTGTGTCTCACTATACACTCCAGGCTGGCTCAAATTTGTAATTTTTTTTCTTTTCTTTTCTTTCTTTTTTTTTTTTTTTTTTTGAGACAGGGTTTCTACATGTAGCAGTTGTAGCTGTCCTGAAACTCGCTTTGTATATCAGACTGGCCTGCCTCTGCCTCCCAAGTGCTGGAATTAAAGGTGTGTGCCACCACTGCCTGGCTCAAATTTGTAATTTTCCTACCTATCTTTTTTTTTTAAGATTTATTTATTTATTATGTGTACAACATTCTGCCTCCATGTATGACTGTAGTGAGGGGCTGTGGGCAGGCCTGCTTTTCACCTCACCCGGCTCCCGCACGGCTAGCTTAGTCCCAGAAATAACAACACACAAATTGTATTCATTTAAGCACTGCCTGGCCCATTATCTCTAGAGAGTTACTGACTAACTCTCATATCTTGATATTAACCCATTTCTAATAATCTGTGTAGCACCACAAGGTGGTGGCTTACCGGAAAAGATTCAGCATGTCTGACCTGGTGGCTGGCTCCATGGCTTTTGCCCCATTGCCCTCTTTCCAGCGTTCTGTTCTGTTTACTCTGCCTACCTAATTTTCTGTCCTATCAAAGGGCCAAGGCAGTCTCTTTATTGACCAATGAATATAACACAATGGACATATTGATGGACCTCCTCCATCATTTCCCCTTTTTCTGTTTAAACAAAAAAGAAAGGCTTTCATTTTAACATAGTAAAATTACATATAACAAAACAGTTATCAAGCAAGAATTTTAGTCATAATATTTATAACTATATCTTTATCATAATAATGGAAAACTATAACTATGACTATCCATTCTTCAACTCCATCAAAGACTCCAGAAGGATATATTACCTAAGTAAACAAGAAGTAAGCAACTTCCAAAACTCTAGAAATGACAGAGACATCTCGCTGCCTGGACAGTCACCCAAAGTTTCTCTGTATCGTTGGGGCATCCATTTTTGGCCTTCAGGCCCATAATATTCAGCAGACATTTTCATGAAGCAGGAAATTTTAAAGGCAGTTCCGTCACTATCTGTTGTGTCCTGCAGAATGTCTCGCAGACTCTTTCATGAATCAGGAACCCCGAAAGATCATCTCACCTTTAGGCAAGTTTAACAGTCCTCTCTCTGCGGGTTCTGTGTCCAGTTTATATAACAGTTCAGGCAAGAGCAGTTTCTTGCCCAAAATGGCTATCAAACTCCATAAGGAGCCTCTTCGATGCCCATCTTCCTCTTGAAGTAGATTGGTGCTGCCAGGAGGAGACGTGTCTCATTGTCATGAAAAGTTCTAAGTTATTAAAACATTAAATGCCATGTTTTGTAGTCTTTGAAAGATATGAAGAATGCATATCTGAAATATATAAGAGGGCCAGCTTGTTGGGGTTTCCGTCCCACCTGGTACCCCACAGCTGGCAAATCCCAAAGAGAAATCACACACAGGACTCCATAAGGTTATAAACTGATTGGCCCTTAGCTCTGGCTACTTATTAGCTCTTATAACATATATTACCCCATTATCCTTATCTATGTTAGCACATGGCTCCGTACCTTTCTCAGTGTGACAGCTTACATGTTGCCTCTTCGGTGGTCTGCGCAGGAGTGGCAGAGGAACCTCCCTGTTTCCCGGAATTCTCCTGTTCTCATTGCATCACCTCTACTTCCTGTCTGGTTTTCCCGCCTATACTGCCTGTCTGGCCAATCAGCGTTTTATTAAAATATGATTGACAGAATACAGACAATTCTCCCGCATCATGTGACTGCTAGAGGAGGGCGCCAGATCCCATTACAGATGGTTGTGAGCCACAATGTGGTTGCTGGGAATTGAACTCAGGACCTCTGGAAGAGCAGCCAGTGCTCTTAACCACTGAGCCATCTCTCCAGCCCCTACCTTAAACTCTTAAGTGCTAGAATCTCACCAAATTGACTACTCCTTATTTATTTCTTTTTCTTCTTCTTTTTTTTTTTGTGTGTGTGTTTTGTTTTTCGAGACAGGGTTTCCCTGTAGCTTTGGAGCCTGTCTTGGAACTAGCTCTTGTAGACCCGGCTGGCCGAGAAATCACAGAGATCCACCTGCCTTTGCCTCCTGAGTGCTGGGATTAAAGGCATGCGCCACCACGCCCAGCTCCTTATTTATTTATTTATTTTGAAACAGGGACAGGGTATTGCTGTGTAGCTCTGGCTGGGCTGGAACTTGATCTATAGACCTGGCTGGCCTTGAGTTCACAGAGATCTGGAGATTCTGCCTCCAGAATGCTGGGATTAAAAGATTGTGCTAGTACATCACGCTAGTTTTTATCTTTTTAAACACAAAAGTGTTTTTAACCACCGAGCCATTTCTCTATCCCCTATTTCATGTTTATTTAAAATAACATTCATGTATACATACCTGCCCACACACAGTTAAAATAAAATTACTTTTTAAAAAGAAACCTTCATTTTGATTATGTGTATGTATGTGTGTCTGCGTGGGTTAGTACACACTAGTGCAGTGCCCATAGAGTCCAGAATAAGTTATTGTATCCCCAAAAGCTGAAGTTGTAGGCAGTTATGTACTGACTGATACGGGTGCTGAGCTTGAACTCAGGTACTCTGGAAGAATAATTTACACTGTTAACCACTGAGCCATCTTGTAGTCCCTAAAAGACTTAAAATTTTTTGTTTATTTTTGTGTGTATATGGCTGCTTGTCTGTATGCATACTACATGTGTGCAGGCCTGCAGAAGCCAGAAGAAGGTGTTGGGTTTCTTGAAACTGGAGTTACTGCTGCCTATTGTGGATGCTGGGAACTGAACTCGGGTCCTCTGTAAGAGCAGAAAGTGCTCTTAACCCCCAGAGCCTTTCCTCTAGCTTCTTTTTTGTATTTTTTCAGGTAGAGTCTCACTGTGTAGACCAGGCTGTCCTTGAACTCAGAGGTCCGCCTGCCTCTGCCTCTGGAGTGCTAGAATTAAAGATGTGTGCTATCACATCTGGCCAAAAAATAAAAATTAATAAGGACTGGAGAGCTGATTCAGCAGTTAATTGTGCCTACTGACTGCCCTATCACCCATAGGTGTCTTACAGCTGCTTATAGTTCCACCTCTAGGGCATCTGACACCCATTTCTGGCCTCTTAGGCAACTGTGGGCACCCGTATACATGTGGTATTTGTACATACACATAAACATGAATAAAACAGTTATAGATAGTAGGGCTGGGGCATGTAGCTCAGTGGTGGAGTCTTTGCCTGGTGTGTCATGGCTGTGGGTTTGATCCTTTTAACTGCTCCCCCCAAATAAAGAAAATGTAAATTGAGAAAGTACAGCTTAGAAACATTTCCTACCTACTTTGCAGTTTGTCCTGGTGACCCTGTTTTCTGTTAGGATGTCATTTGCTGATTCCCTGATAGACACAAGAAATATCCTTGGCCCAAGTTCTTGGGCCCTTCTTGACCCAAGTTTTCCCTATTGGATAAAATGGTGCTCACAGATAACCTGGATAGTAAGGCATGTGGATGGGTGTGTGGAGAGAACTTAAAGGGAAAGAAGAGGACACAATACTGATATAAAAGATAGAAAATGAGGAACGGAAGGAAAATGCTGAATGAATAAGACAGAAGAAAATATGTGATTATCTATTTTCTGTTAACACGTGGTATAATGTACATACACTGTTAACCGCTGAGGAGGCCAGAAGAGGGCACCAATCACCTGAAATTGCAGTTATAGATAGTTGTGAGCTGCTTTGTAGATACTGGGAACCTGGGTCCTCCAGAAGAGCAGCTAGTACCCCTAACCACTGAGCCACCTCAGCCCCCAATTCTCTATTCCCTTTAACAAGTAAGGATTTTTTTTTCTATCAGCTGGAGATAGGTTTCCATGTCAATAATTTTAATACTAGCCTAAATTCAGTTGGTTCATCAGGGAAAATGTATTACCAAAGTCACCAAAGGGAACTGGGAATGGGGTACATACCTGTGTTCCCAGCACTTGGGAGACTGAGTCAGGAGGTTAATGAGTTTGAGGCTAGTCTAGGAGATAGTATGAAATTCTGCCTCATACAAGGAAAAAAAAATCACAGACGATACTTGCATAAAAGTCATTATATCCAGTTAGTAAATAATAACTAATTGCTTGATATATGCTACATACTGGGATCGAAGAAGGAGTGAAGCCAGGTGGTGGTGCACCCCTATAATTTCAATGGGAACCTGAGGTGTGGATTGCTGAAAGACTTTTTCTTAAACCAACCACTCCCTACCCTCTCTCTGTCATTCCCCCCACCAAAAAAAAAAAAAAAAAGATTTTTGTCTTTGCTTTTCAAATTATTTATGGTTCAGGGAAGGAGACAGACAAGCAATCCAGGATAGTATGTTAAGTCTTAGGATATGAAATAGCAGAGGGTGCAGTGATGATGCAGAGGGCGTTTAGCTTTGGAACAAATCTGAGAATGGTAAGGATGGTATTCGGAGTCTCACAGGTAAAGTGGGTGGAAAGGAAGGAGATTCTGGTTAGAGCATAGAGGCCGAGAGCACAGTCATTCTAAAGCCAGCCATTTCTGGAAGGAATGGAGAGTGTTTGTGCTACAATGGAGTTGTGTTTTTTTTTGTTTTTTGTTTTTTGTTTTTTAAGATAGAGGATTTCTCTTTTACCACCTTGGCTGTCCTAGAACTTACTCTGTAGACCAGACCAGCCTCAAACTCACAGAGATCCACCTGTCTCTGCCTCCCTAGTGTGCCACCACTACTGCCTGACTTTGTTACCTAATTTTTTTTAAGATTTATTTATTTATACATACAGTGTTCTGCCTGCATGTTTGCCTGCGTGCCAGAAGAGGGCACCAGATTTCATCATAGGTGGTTGTGAGCCACTATGTGGTTGCTGATAATTGAACTCAGAACCCCTGGAAGAGCAGCCAGTGAGTGCTCTTAACCTCTGAGCCATCTCTCCAGCTTTCAAACCTGCATTTCTCTGCCTGGCTTTGGGAAGTGTTTTGCCATCTCTCCAGCCTGTATTACCTGTATTATCCAATTCTTTTCTTTTCCTTTTCCTTTTTCTTTTTCTTTTTCTTTTTCTTTTTTTTTTTGAGACAGAGTTTCTTTGTGTAACAGCACTAGTTATCCTGGAGCTAGTTTTTATTGACCAAGCCTTGAACTCACAGAGATCCACCAACCTTTGCCTTCCAAGTGCTGGGATTTTTTTTTCATCACTATACTAACGGGGACCAAGTGCTGGGATTAAAGGCATGCGCCAACACTGCCCTGCATGTTACCTAATTTCTAATGGCTGTTTTTGTTCTGTTTGAAGAGCGTGACCTATTTTATTTATTTATTTATTTATTTATTTATTTGAAGTTGGGGGTCTTTAGCCCTGGACTGGTTTAAGACTATGTAATTGAGGATGGCCTTGAACTCCTGATTTGCCTTTACTTCCTGAGTGCTAGAATTACAAGCATATACCACCACACCCAATTTATGTGGTTCTGGGATGGAATTCAGGGCTTTGTGCATTCTAGTAAGCACTTTGATAACTGAGCCATATCTCCAGCCCTGGGTTATTGACACTTCAGCTGTCCTTGCCAGACTGCAGAAAGTGAAAGTGTTTATTTTGGAGCAGTACCTAAGAAGAAGATAACGACAATAAAGTTTTTTTTTTTGAGGCAGGGTTTCTCTGTGTTGCTCTGAATGACCATGAGCTCACAGAGATCCACCAGGCTTTTTCTCGGTAGCGCTGAAATTGAAGGTGTGTGCTACCATGTGGGCTTGCTTTATGAATTTTGAGACATAATGTTTCACTGTAGTGCAGGTTCACCTTACTGTGTGGTTCAGACGGAAATCATTGTGTTGTATTATAGCAGACTGCCAGCCCCCAAATCATGATACAGAGACTTATTAGTTATGAATGCTTGGCCATATCTTATGCTTATCCCACTAGCTCCTATAACTTAATTTAACCTGTTTCTCTTCACCTATGTTTTGCCTTGGAGCTTTTACCTTTCTTCCTTTCTGTGTGTCCTACTTCCTCCATGTCTGTCTGTATGGCCCCTTGCTGTTCCCTGGCTGGCTGATGGAGTCCTAGCTGACTGACTGGCTCTCCTTTTTTCTCTGCCTGCCAGCCTTGCCTATTCCTTCTTTTCTTAGCTATTGGCTATTCAGCTCTTTATTAGACCAATCAGGTGCCTTAGGTAGGTAAGGCAAAACAGCAACACATCTCCCCCCACCCCCCTCCAGTGGCTTTTCAGTCTGATGGCTATGCCTTTATTCCACGTCCTTAATTGGTCTTTTCCAAGTTACAAAAATTATAAAAATAACTGCTAAAAATTCTCTGTATATGGCATATAAAAACAGAGCCAGAGGTATCTCAGTAGTTACCTTAAAACAAAACATCTCAGAAAAAATACATCACAAGTTTAACTTCTGCATTATTTTTCTTCACACAAAACATTAGTAAAATAGGCTTCTTAAAAATTAAATAGTGAGCCAGCTGGTGGTAGCGCATGCCTTTAATCCCAGCACTCGGGAGGCAGAGGCAGGTGGATCTCTGTGAGTTCGAGGTCAGCCTGGTCTACAAGAACTAGTTCCAGGACAGGCTCCAAAGCTACAGAGAAACCCTGTCTTGAAAAACAAAACAAACAAAATAGTGAAATACCAACCAAATTATACATTGTTACACTACAGGTGAATGAGGCAAAATATACAGTTCTGTTTCCCAGATGGGGGAGGCCTTTGGTGCACAGCATGTGCTGCATGAACTCCAAAGACATCGTTTCCTAATGCTGGTGCACACTGGAGCCTCACAGGACAAGACAATGCAAAGAGTGGGCATCCGGGGAAGATGAGTGGCTCCCTCCGTCAAAGGACTGTCCCATGCACCTGCTCCTCTTCACACACTGTGGGCATAGATGGAACCAACCAGGAGAAAGCGAGAAGCTGTCTCAGAGGCTTTACCATCCAAGCAGAGTGAATGCTGGACCAATCAGGAGCTTTGCTGGTCTGATGACACAGTAGACGCCCCTACTAGCATCTCTGCTGGATGGTCGCATTCACCCAGGTACCTAATAACAGGCAGTGAGGGCCTGTAGCGTTGGAGCATCTTTGTGGTCACCTGGGACTGAAGTGTCTATGTTCAGCGCCTCCTGGCAGCATTGGGGCTGGAAGGATTGCTGTTGGCAGTCAGGCTCTTGTCAGTGACCTGGCTGTGTTTCCGCTTGTCTCCCCTTCTTTGTACCCCAAATCTGAGGAATTACTCTCCTTGTCTTTGCTGGATTTTTCTAATGCTTTCCCCAAGCTCCCTGAAGATGAAAAATCATCAGCCCCACTGTGTGTGTGTGTGTGGGTCCACATTCTCCTTCGTCTCCTCCTTCATCTCCTCTTCAATGACCACTTTTCCGTCTTGGACTACCTGAATGATCTCATTGGGAAGGACAAAGTTCCTCTGGATTTGGGAATGGAAGAATCAGACTCATGCAGTGCCTGCATGTCATACATAGTGCTCAGATGGTCCCAGATGACCTTGGATGGGACCTGGCGCCCAATATTCTGCCTGAACTTGTCTTGAATACAAATCCTGTGGCAGTGTTGTTTCACCCCGACAGGCTTGTGGCCCAGCATGGCGTGGAAGAGGCACACCTCCACCTCAGGACTCCATACTACCATTCTTCAGGGCTTGGGGCTGCCTCGCCTGTGCCATGAGCAGTGAGTACTCTCACATCTTTACCTAGTTAAACAAATGCATCAGAAATGAAAGCAACACACCTTTACGTAGTTAACAATCGTTCTACAACACCAACAAATGTAACACATCTTAGTTAAACAAATTCTATTTCACCACAGTATCGTACAGGCTGACCTGGACCATTCCACATAGCTCATAATGAGACTTGAACTCTTAGTCCTTTACCTTAGTCTTTAAGTGCTGGCATGTATGTGTTCTCCACCCTGTCTGGCTTTGGTTTGTGTTTTTGTTTTTTAAGTAAATGAGTCATTGACTGCATATAAGTATGTGTACCACATGTGTCTGTGCCAAAGGATGTCAGAGGAGGGATTTTCTTCTAGAACTGGAATTACAGATGGTCGTGAACTACCATATAGGTTTGAGCCAGAGTCCTTTGCAAGAGCAGGTGCTGTTAACCACTGAGTCATCTGTCAGGGTTTGTCTTTAGGGAGAAATATATGTGTAAACTTAGGGCTTTGTATAGTTGGTGAGGATATTTGAGTTAGAAAGGAGGAAAAAGAATTCAAGAGAAATTGCTACTTTATTCAGAATAACATATTTCGCTAGATCGTTTCTCTGATCCCACCTACTGAGCACCAAGTGAGATGCTGTCAGATACTTTTGTTCTCAGAGACAGTTACTTCAACTAGACAAAACATTTGTTCAACATTATTGATTATTAAAATCTTTGTCTCCAGGGCTAGAGAGATGGCTTATCAGTTAAAGGCACTGGCTGTTTACCCAGAGGACTTGAATTTGATTCCCAGCTCCAGCATGACAACTAATGGTCGGTAAGTCCAGTTCTAGGAGCTCGGAAGCCCTTTTCTGGCTTCTGCTGGCATTGCATAAGTGTGGTGTGTAGATAATACGTGCAGGCAAAACACTCACATATGTAAGAAAGTAAAATAAATGTCAGAAGAATTTCATAGACCATATCAGCAGTGAAAAGGGTGTCTCCTCTATGTGATGAGGATACAAGGAAAGGCTGGTAAGAAATTAGAGGTTGAGTTTCCAGCATGCTGTGGAGCAGAGGTGCTTTGTTTCCAGAATATTTATATACATATGAGCTGTATGAAGTGGAACCCCAGTCTGAATGTGAGGCTTGCATTTGTTACATACTGTACATGAAGCTTTGAAGGACATTTTTCTTTTCTTTTCTTTGTTTGTTTGTTTTTTTCGAGCCAAGGTTTCTCTGTAGCTTTGGTGCCTGTCCTGGAACTAGCTCTTCTAGACCAGGCTGGCCTCAAACTCAAAGAGATCTGCTTGCCTGTCTCCTGAATTCTGGGATTAAAGGCGTGCGTCATCTCCACCTGGCTAGAAGGACATTTTTCATAGTATCTGTAGTGTCCTTGGCTTTGGACTGTCTAACCAAGTGATATCAGATGTGAAGTTCCCACTTGTGCCATCATGCCAACTTTTATTGTTTTTGAGATAGGCTTTCACTGTAGCACAGACTGATCTCTGTGCTCACTGTGCTCTCCCTGTCCCAATTCCTTTACATTTATTTATTTATTTACTTTTTTTTGGTTTTTAGTATAGGGTTTCTCTGTGTAACAGCCCTATTTGCCCTGTAGCTCTTGTAGACCACACTGGCCTTGGACTCTCAGAGATCTGCCTGCCTCTGCCTCCTGAGTACTGGGATTAAAGGTGTGTGCTGCCACTGCCTGACTTTCCAATTCCTTTATTAATCACTCTTATTCCTTGTCTTGTCTTGTTTTTTTTTGAGACAGGGTTACAGGGTTTTTCTGTGTAATAGTTCTGGTTGTCCTGTAACTTGCTTTGTAGACCAAACTGGCTTTGAACTCACTGAGATCCTCTTTTCTCTACCTCCTAAATGCTAGGATTAAAGACGTGTGTCACCATTGCCTGACTCATTCTTTCTTTTTATTCATTCATTCTCTTATTCTGAGAATGGCTATATTCTGAGACAGGCTATATGTAGATCAGGCTGGCCTTAAACTGGATCTTTTTGGTTCCGCTTTCCTAGTGCTGAAATTATAGGTTGGAGGTTATGACTTTTAAAAAATGTTTTTCTATCGCCTAGCCCCATTCTGTACCTTATCCCAGGACTTCCTAAGTAGTCCTTGTCTCCTTCTTGTCACTTATATTCTGTTATCCTCTTCTGTTCCCCCATTATGATCTTTTTAAGAGCTTCTTTAAAATCCGATTATTAGGCCAGTCAGTGGTGCATGCCTTTAATCCTAGCATTTGGGAGGCAGAGTCAGAGACAAGCAGATCTCTGTGAGCTAGAGGCTGGCCTGCTCTACAGAATAAGTTCCAGGATAGCCCAGGCTACACAGAGAAACCCTGTCTTAAAATACCAACCCCCTCCCACCCTCTTATTAGGACTGAGGACACAACTCAGTAAGCAGAGACCTGCGAATTGGAGCCTTAGAACCGCATAAACTCAGAGGAAATGATTATGGTGCCCTTTCTGTAATCCAAGGGCAAGGGAGTTGGAGATAGGATCCCTGGGGCAAGCTGGCTAGATAGAACTAGCTAAATTGGTGACAGTAAGAAACCCTGTTCAAGTAAATAATGAATGAGAAATGAGGAAGTTGTTTTTGTGTGGTTTTTTTTGGAGACATGATCTTACTACTGTGTAGCTTGGAATTCGATCTGTAGACCAGACTGGCTTCAAACTCACAAGACATTTGTGTATCTCTGTCTCTGGAGTGCTGGAATTAAAGGTGTTTACCACTGTGCTTGTTGAAGAAGATGCTTGATGTCACCTTCTGGCCTCCACATTCAAGAGCACTCACACATTCAAATATCTACGCTCCTGTTATTAGGTGTCAGGTCCCCGGATTCTATTTCCAGTGTGGAAAAGAAATTCCATTTTCATTGTGCCTGCTGTTGGTCTGCCCTTCTTCTCATCCCTCCCTTTTCTTTTTTCTTCCTTTCTTCTTTCTTTTTAGACAAGGTCTGTAGTGATAATTTCATTTGTGTTTTAATAGATAAAGCTTGCCTGAAGATCAGAAAGTAAAATTGCCCTGGTCAGCCGTACAGACCAGGCAGTGGTGACACACACCTTTAATCCTAGTATCCACACTAGTTGCCATAGAAACCTGGCGGTAGTGGTGCATGCTTTTAATCCCAGCACTAGAGAGGAATATAAAATGGGAAGAGACAGCTCTCAGTCTCATTCTGAGGATTTCTGGAGACAGGATTACCATTTTGGACTGAAGTAGAGATAAGAACCATTGACTGGCTGTTTTGCTTTTCTGACCTTCAGGTATCTGTCTCTGGGTTTTCATTAATTGTACTACAAAGGTCTCTCTACACAGTCCTGACTGTGGTGGAACTTACTCTGTAGACCAGGCTGGCCTTGAACTCAGAGAGATCCACCTGTCCCTCCCTCTCAAGTGCTGGCATTAAAGGCATGCTCTACTACACTCAGCCACCCTCTTTTTTCTGGATTCAGGGTGGTACTCCATTGCTGGGGTGGATCTCAAACTGATGAGTGTAAAGTGATCTTCCTCTCTCAACCTTGAATATAGCTAGAATACAGTTGTGTGCCAACATGCCTAGTTCAATTTGGTGTCCTTCCGACACTGCCATCTCCTCCATCTTGGCCTCTTCTTAGCTATAGATGTTTTTGTCTAGTAGTTGTGGCCTATTGTGTATTTTGTTCTTTCGGTTTTTTGAGGGGCCCACCATCCAGCTCCCAAATAAATCACACACAGAAGCTTATTCTTAGTTATGAATGCCTGACCTTAGCTTGTCTTGTTTCTAGCCAGCTTTCCATAACTTAAATTAACCCAAACTACCTTTTCCCTCTAGTCTTTTATCTTTTGTGTATCTCACTTTTAGTCTTACTCTGTGACTAGCTGAGTTGCTGGCCCCTGACATCCTCTCTCCTTGTTCTGTTGTTCTTCTTTCTCTCTCTGCCTAGATTTCTCCTTCTATTTATACTCTCTGCCTGCTGGCCCCACCTGTTTTTGCTACTGCCTTGCTATTGGACATTCAGCTCTTTATTAGGACTATCAGGTGTTTTAGATAGGCAGAGAACCATAGCTTTACAGAGTTAAACAAGTGCAGCATAAACAAAAGTCACACATCTTTTTTTTAAAAAAATATTTATTTATTTATTATGTATACAATATTCTTTCTGTCTCTGTATATGCCTGCAGGCCAGAAGAGGGCGCCAGACCTCATTACGGATGGTTGTGAGCCACCATGTGGTTGCTGGGAATTGAACTCAGGACCTTTGGAAGAGCAGGCAATGCTCTTAACCACTGAGCCATCTCTCCAGCCCCAAAAGTCACACATCTTAAAATAATATTCCCTAGCAATG
Organism: Myodes glareolus; assembly: GCF_982192425.1. Lineage (NCBI taxonomy): Eukaryota > Metazoa > Chordata > Mammalia > Rodentia > Cricetidae > Myodes > Myodes glareolus. The sequence continues at coordinate 25,197,920 of NC_142031.1, read as the reverse complement.
GGCACTCACATACTTGCTGTTGTAGTCTTGAGTCTCTCCAAATGCCAGTTTCTATGCCTGTCAAGTAGAGATTATGGCAAATGAGACCCATCTTTCTCCTTGTGAGAATTAAATGATGAATATGTCAGTTTTGAGAACAGGAGAATATAAGAGGAAAAGGGTAGAAATATGTTAATTTTAGAAAATATATATCTGCCTTGTTTTGAAAAAATTGTAAGAGTATTTATTTTATTAGGAGAGTAATAAAAGGCATTTTTTAAATTGAGCTCTACTTTTTTCTCTGCTCCCCTCCCTGCTTATTCTCTCCCCCCTTCAATCCTCTCCCAAGGTCCCCATGCTCCCAATTTATTCAGGAGATCTTGTCTTTTTCTACTTTCCACTTCCCATGTAGATTAGATCTATCTATATAAGTCTAAGTCTCTCTTAGTGTCCTCATTGTTGTCTAAGTTCTCTGGGATTGTGGTTTGTAGGCTGGCTTTCTTTGCTTTATATATATTTAAAAGCCACCTATGAGTGAGTACATGTGATAATTGTCTTTCTGTGTCTGGGTTACTTCACTCAAAATAATGTTTTCTAGCTCCATCCATTTTCCTGCAAAATTCAAGATGTCTTTTTTTTTTTTTTTTTTTGCTATGTAGTACTCCATTGTGTAAATGTACCACATTTTCCTTATCCATTCTTCGATCGAGGGGCATTGAGGTTGTTTCCAGGTTCTGGCTATGACGAACAAAGCTGCTATGAACATAGTTGAGCCCATGTCCTTGTGGCACGATTGAGCATCCTTTGGATCTATACCCAGAAGTGGTATTACTGGGTCTTGAGGAAGGTTGTTTCCTAGTTTTCTGAGAAATCGCTACACTGACATCCAAAGGGGCTGTACCAGCTTGCATTCCCACCAGCAATGCAGAAGTGTTCCCTTTTCCCCACAACCTCTCCAGCATAAGTTGTCATCAGTGTTTTTGATTTTGGCCATTCTTACAGGTGTAAGATGGAATCTCACTCAGAGTTGTTTTGATTTGCATTTCTCTGATGACTAAGGATGTTGAGCATTTCCTTAAGTGTCTTTCAGCCATTTTAGATTCCTCTGTTGAGAGTTCTCTGTTTAGGTCTGTACTCCATTTTTTTTTTTAATTGGATTATGTGATCTTCTGGTGTCCAATGTCTTGAGTTCTTTGTATATTTTGGAGATCAGGCCTCTGTCTGATGTGGGGTTAGTGAAGATCTTTTCCCACTCTGTAGGCTGTCGTTTTGTCTTGTTGGCCGTGTCCTTTGCTTTTCAGAAGCTTTACAGTTTCAGGAGGTCCCATTTATTAATTGTTTCTCTCAGTGTCTGTGCTTCCTATATTTAGGGGAAGTGGGAACCAATGTGTTCAAGTGTACCTCCCACTTTCTCTTCTATAAGGTTCAGTGTGGCTGGCTTTATGTTGAGGTCTTTGATCTAGTTGGACTTGAGTTTTGTGCATGGTGATAGATATGGGTCTATTTTCATTGTTCTACATGTTGATATCCAGTTATGCCAGCACCACTTATTAAATATGCTTTCTTTTTTCCATTTGATACTTTTTGCTTCTTTATCCAAGATCAGGTGTTCGAAGATGTGTGGGTTGATATCCGGGTCTTCTGTTCGTTTCCATTGGTCCTCCTGTCTGTTCTTATGCCAACACCAGGCTATTTTCAGTACTGTAGCTCTGTAGTAAGAGTTTGAAGTCAGGATTGTGATGCCTCCAGAAGTTCTTTTATTGTACAGGATTGTTTTGGCTATCCAGGGTTTTTTGCTTTTCCATATGAAGTTGAGTACCGTTCTTTTGAGGTCTTTGAAGAATTTTGCTGGGATTTTGGTAGGAATAAAAGGTTTTATTTTGAGACCAACTGGATCTCATACAGCCTAGGTTGGCATTGAACTAGCTAGATAGCCAAAGATGACTATGAACTCCTGATCCTTCTGCATCTGCCTTCCAAGTGGCTTGTATCACTGTGCCCAGCTTACTATGCTTTGTTTTTAAAACTTTTAAACTTTTATTTTGCATGTGTGTGCATGCACTTATGCCATAGTTCACCTGGTGCCACAATACATGTGGAGGTCAGAGCACAACTTGTGGGTATCAATTATGTCCATCAACCATATGGGTCCTAGGGATCAAACTCAGATTGTTGGCCTTAGCATCAAGTTCCTTTACCTGCTGAACTGTCTCAGTGGCCTATGTTTTTCAAAATAGGGTGTTGTGTAACGTGGGCTGCCTTGAAGGCTCCATCTTTTTGCCTTAGCTTTCTAAGTTGCTAGGATTATGTGTGCTTCAACATGCCTGCCTAACTAACAATAATAAAGATTTTATAGTATACCACTTTTTATGGAATAGAGAATTTTGTATATGTGTGCGTGCGTACGTGCATGTGTGTGTGTGCACGTGCGCACGTAAAAATGTGCATACCCTTAAGATCAGGTGGGAGGGATATATGTGCATGTGGTATGTATGATGTTTGTGCATGTATGTATGGAGTATGTGTTCATGTACACATGTTTAAACAGGCCACAGAAGGGCTTTGATTGTCCTCCTCTATCATTGTCTGCCTTATTTCTTTGAGACAAAGTCTCTTCCTGAACCCAGAGTTCATTTTGGCTAGGATAGTAGCCAGCTAGTACCAGTGATCTTCCTTCTGTCTTTTCCCTGCAAATTACTGGATTTACAGGTCTGCACCAGGCCAAGCTTGTTACATAGGGACTGGAATCTAAACTCAGGTTCTCATGCTTACACAGTAACTCTGAAACACTGAACCATTTCCCCAGCTCTTGGAGTAGAGATATGTTCTAGGCAAGCAATTCTGTCTTGTTTCTTTCTATTCAGGGACGAGGGGTTGAGACAGGGTTTCTCTCTGTAGCCCTTGAATGTCTTAAGAAGTCAATCTGTAGGCCAGGCTGATTTCAAACTCACAGAAATCTACCTGCCTCTGCCTCCTGAGTGCTGGGACTAAAGGCCCTTGTATTGTTCATGAAGGAATGAAGTAATGGAACCAAATACCTAGGTGTGTGTCGTAGTTATTTTCAATTTGACACAAAGTAGAATCATCTGGGATGAGAGTACCTCAATTGAAGAATTGCCTCAATCATTGGCCTGTGTCTGTAAGAGTGCTTCTTGATTGATGGAAGAGGGCCCACCCAGCCCAGAGTAGGCAGCACTATCCCAGGGCAGGTGGGCCTGAGCTGTTTAAGAAAACTAGCTGAATATGAGCAAGTGAATAAGCAAGCACATTCCTCTGTAGTTTTTTTAGCTCCTGGTTGAGTGCCTGCCCTGACTTCCCTCAGTGATGGAGTGTGATCTGGAAGTAGAAGCTAAATAAGTTCTTTTCTTCTAATATTCTGGTCAGAGTGTTTGGTCACAGCAACAGAATATCAAACTATCCCTTTCCTGTAGTGAAGGTGTGATCAGAACTCCTGCAGGGGTAATGCTGGCTGCTGTCACAGCAAGGCTGACCAGACCCTGTGCTGAGCGCTTTATGGAGTGGCTTTTTGTTTCAGTACATGGTACTTGGAGAAGCAGAATAGTTGAAGACTATTTGGAACGTAGGCTCTGGTATCAGGCCTCTTAAACAGACGTTTCAATTTTACCAGTAACCGTGTGGCATTGAGCAGTTCTGTAGAATGATGGTAATAGTACCTCCCTCTTAAGGTTGTTGTGGCATGCAAAGTGCATGACCAAGTATGGTGCTTGACATAGTGTTAAGTAAATAGGATGTACTTCTCAAATGTCTGTCATAATTACAGCGTAATTCTCACAGACAAAGAAGTATAGTCAAGAGAAAAGCTAATTCATTTGCATATGTCACACAGTGTGTAAGGACTGGACTAGAGTTTGTCTTAGGCAGTTAAACTTCAAAGCTTTTGCTGCTAACCATTCCGCTACATAACTTTTGAGAGACTAAACGAGAGATGTGTCTTGCTGAACTTGAGATGAGTTTTAGTTTTTTGGGTGTGCTTGGGCTCTGTCCTGACCTTCCTTTGTGATTTTAAGCATCTTACTGCCTGTGCCTCTGTTCTGAGTCGGTTCTTCCCCACATGCAGAGAAATGAAAGAGTCCTTAGTTGCTGAAGGGCTGTGTGTTTCCTGGGCCACAAATAGGAGCTAAATAAAGATGTATGCCTTAGTGTTCTAGTATTCTTTGGACTAGAAGTAAGATCTTGTCTCTTGTTATATTTACCATTATTGTGGTTGTTCTTTTGATTTATGTGTCTGTTAGGCACATGTGTGTGGGTGCATGTGGAGACCAGAAGAGGGTGTTGGGTCCTTCTGGAGATGAAGGTATAGGCAGTTGTGAGCCACCTGATGTTGATGCTGGAAACTGAATTCGGGTCCTTTGCAAGAGCAGCAAGTCCTCTTAACCACTGAGAGCTGTCTCTCCAGCTCCTGTCTATCTACAAGCAATTAGTAATGATGAGAAGCAGAGCAGCCGGCGCTCACCCTGAGAGCTCTAATGTGGGCTTTACTTGGAATTATCTCCTCTAATTCTTAAACCTTATGAGTAGGCATGGTTTTTTATTTGTTTTTCGAGACAGGGTTTCTCTGTGTAACAGCTCTAGCTATCCTGAAACTAGCTCTTGTAGACTGTAGAGTTCATGGCTGACCTTGAACTCACAGAGCTCCTCCTCCTCCTGCCTCCTGAGGGGTGGGATTAAAGACATGCGCTGCCACTGCCTGACTTTCACGCGTGTTTTATATTGTTTGAAGAGGGTTAGGGAGCTCACTTAGAGCCTACTGTTAGTAGTGGTAGAGCTGGGAGTTGAGCAGAGTGTTCTGGCTCTAGATCCCTGCACCTTTCTGCCTCCATGAAAAGTGTGTTGTGCCAGTTGAACACCCCATATCTGAAATACTAACAAATAAGGAGTAAAAATATTTTTTGATTTTTTTTTTGTATTTGCAAGGTTTTTCTTTCTCCTCCTCCTTTTCTTCTCCCCCCCCCCACTAGTTGAATATCCCCTAGTCCAAAAAAATACAAAATTCAAAAAGTAAGTTGTATTACTGTGTGATTTAAGAGGTAATAAAGGGCTGGAGAGATGGCTCAGCAGGTTAAAAGCACCGTTTTTCTTTTCTAGGACTTCACTTATTTCATCTTTCTTACCCTTATGTATAAAGCAAAGTGTGGGTCTAGAGGGTCTCTGCGGTCCTTTTGAATGCTGACATATCATAAAAAGGAGGGTAGCACTACTCAGCTCCTAAATTTGGAGTGAGGCACTTGTCAAGTCAAAGGGGGCCTGTCTCAACATACAGAAGATGCCAACTTTCAGGGCAAGGGATGAGCACTCCATGAACACAACAACTCTGGCTTTCTTGATGCTGGTTGCCAAGGAAACTCAGCCTCTAGTCAGCAACAGCCATGGCCACTTTGGTTGAGGCTTAGGTAAGGTTAGCTCAAGCAAGTAGGCCATTCCCCAGCTCCACCTTTCCTTTCCTTGTCTTTTCAAAATGCTGGTTTTGTACCTTTTCATGTGTGTAGTGCTGTTTTAAGTACCTAACTATACCCTATACCTTATCTTCATAGTAATCTTATGAGAGTAGTGACTGCTAGACAAGATTTACAGAAAACAGCTCAGTAATGTGTTCACACTTGCTTACACTTGTTCAGATGTAGTGTCAGGTCTGTGCCTCTAGCCACTGGGTTATATTGCCTAGGGGATCTGAAAAAACAAGCAGGAGAGAGAATTTTTAGTGTTGTCAGTGACTTTTTAGTTCAGGATGATGATAGTTCAGAACTCGGAAGAACCTTTGAAGTGTTAACATAGTCTCTTGTCTCTGATCTTCTGTCTGCTACAGGCTTGCTTTCTACTCTCCCCTGACAGACACCCACCCTCATTCTATCCAGTGCTTTCACTGATGGGCGAATATTTTTTTTATGTTTTTTTGAAATGGTTTTGCTGTATAGTTCAGATTGGCCTGATAGTCTTAATTTTCCTGCCTCAGTCTCCCTAGTCCTAGGAATATAGGTATATATCACAATGTCTGACTTACTTACTGATACTGTTGTTAAATAGTTCTCATTAACTAAACATTATTTCTCTCTTTTTCTTTTTTTTTTTTTTTTTTGAGACATGATTGATTCTGCTGCCTAGCCTTTATAGTCTTGCCTCCTGAGTACATGGGATTGCTGTGATGCCAGGCTTTATTTTTTGTTTTGAGTTGAAATTTGAGATGTCTCATTAAGTTTAGGCTGACTTGGAACCCCACAGGGCTCGTCCATCTTCTGTAGGCAGCCTTAGCTCGTCTCCAGGCACACTCGTCGTCTTCCCATAGCCTTTTCTTTTTTTTCTTTCACTTGGGTCAGCTTGCACAAAAGCCCTCTTACCTCCAAGCACTTGGTAGATGCAGCCCAGCCGATGTATACCACTTCTTGTCATATTTACTCCAAGGTCCAAAGCCTTTTTCACCGTGGAGAATGAATGAGGGATATACGCAGTCCTTCCAAGCTTGGAGAATGTATGGAGGTGGAGTCTTCATTTCACAGAAGCTGGGGAATTGTATTGAGGGCTCTCCTGTGCATTTTGAGAAAAACCACAAAATGGCTGGAATTTATTTGGGCTCTAGGCAAGCTGCATTTACCTCAGTAGACCACTAGGTGTTGAGCAACTCACAGACCTGGGCTGTCTGAAGGAAGACACAGGTAACCTCACTGTAAGGTATTTTAGGTTCTGAGAAGAGATGTTGTTTCTCATATGCTTTGTCTTTCTTGGCGTCGTTCTAGTTTTAAATACTAGTGTGAAAAAGTTCTTGGAGTGGTTTTCTTAGAAGAGGGGAATGTGACTTAACAATTTAAATGGAGGCCAGCAAAGTGGCTCAGAGTGGGGTCCCTGGAACTCATGGTGGCAGGAGTATCAGCTCCCATAGGCTGTACCTTGACCCTCATTCACATGACATAGCACCCCCCCAATAAATAATAAATTTTAAAATTTAAGTTAATTTTTAAGCTGAAAAACAGAAACCAAATATATTTCTTGGAGGGGCAGTGTAATGTTTTCACATGTATGTACATTGTTCAGTGTTTAAATTAGGTTAAACAGCACCTATCCGCTTAAACATTAACCACTTCTTTGTGGTGAAAACAAACAAACAAACAAAAAACAAAACCCAAAAGCCAAAACCAAACAAAAAAAAACATTAAAGCTCTATCTTTTAGCCTCTGGGATATATGGCACTTTATCACTCTTTGTAGTCTTCCTCTTTGGTGTAGCGTGGCCAAACTACATATTCTTAATTGTAGCCTCTCCATCTTCCATTCCTTCTCTCTCCAGCCTCTGACCACCATTCCATTTTTCTCTGTCATGAGATCATCGTTCCTTATTTCCCTGTATGAAAAGATTGTACAGTGCTTGCTTTTGTGCCTAGCTTGAATCATTTAACATGATCATCCCCTGCTTCAGTCCATGTTATTGCAAATGACAGACTTATAAAAAATTTACTTTTATTGGATGAATAGGATTCTATGGTGTGATTTACATTTTTTTCCTTTTCCCTCCTTCTCACTGTCACTGTCCTACTCCCCCCCCCCTTTTTTACTTTTTAAAATTTTGTTTCTCTTTGAGCTGAGTATGGTACTCAAGTCCTCATGAATGGTAGGTCAGCATTCTACCAGAGATACCTAGCTTGCATCATGTAGTTATTGACAATAGTGCTGTAGCGAACACAGGGATATTAATGTCTTTAAGATTTATTTATTATGGAGCAGCCCTGGGAGATCCTGGGGATCTGTGCCTTGCTTCAACAGTGTTTGGACAGAACAGACCCGGGGCCTCCCTCTGTTAGCTTCCACCGCTCCTCATCCTCTCCAGTTGCAGCCTCTGGGACCATCTTCTTGCTGTCTTCAGCTCCCAGGACCAGCCAGCACCGTCTCTTTGTAGTTCCAGACTGCGTCTCAGCCATGACCTCCCAGGTTCGTCAGAATTATTCCAAGTGGAGGCTGCTGTGAACCACCTAGTCAACCTGCACCTGCGGGCCTCCTACACCTACCTCTCTCTGGGCTACTATTTTGATCGGGATGATAATGGCTCTGGATTGTGTAGGCCACTTCTTCTTCAAATTGGCTGATCAAGTTGCAGAACGGTCGCGGAGGCCTTGCATTCTTTCAGGATGTGCAGAAGCCATCTCAAGATGAGTGGGGTAAAACCCAGGAGCTGCTTTTGCCTTGGAGAAGAACTTGAACCAGGCCCTCTTGGATCTTTAATTTCCTGGGTTCTGCTCGCACAGATCCCCATCTCTGTGACCTCCTCAAAAACCACTTCCTGGATGAGGGGGTGAAGGTCATCAAGAAGGTGGGCAACCACCTGACCAACCTCTGCAGGTTGGCTGCTGGCCCTAGGCATCTCTGGGCGAGTAACTCTGAATAGCTCACTCTCAAGTATGACTAGAGGCTCCCACCTCTGCTCTGCACCAGCCAGCCTCAGGACTTTCACCCGAACCTCTCAAGAAGCTACTAGGCAGCTTTGCAAACGCCTTGGAGCCCCTCTCAAGTTTTGGACCAAGTGAAAATAAAGCAAAAAAAAAAAAAAAGATTTATTTATTATGTATTCACTGTTCTGCCTGTATGTATGCCTGCACGCCAGAAGAGGGCAGCAGATCTCATCGTATGTGGTTGTGAGCCACCCTGTGGTTGCTAGGAATTGAACTCTGGCCCTCTGGAAGAGCAGCCCGGGCTCTTAACTTCTCCAATCCTTGATTTCTTTTTGTGTTGATCTTTTGTTCTTGACACGGTCTCACTTACACAGTCCGGCCTCAGATCTTGCCAAGTGTTGGGATCATCTGCATGTCTCACTATACTTGGCCCTTGGCCCTGTGTGAATGGTGTCTTGACTGCTGATCACAGTCTGCAGCTTTCTGGCATTTTGGGTTTCTTTCTAGAAATGCAGATGAAGTATCCAGTGCGAGGAGCATGTGCCAGTGGCCAGTGCTGGTCCTTCCTCAGTTCTTTATAAGTAGTAATCGGTTACTACTGGAGCTTGTGGATTTTATTTACGCTTTGAATTTTGTCATAGAGTGCTGAGGTGTGCCTTTAAAAGTAACCCCGATTTAAGAACATTTAAGCCTTTTCTTGGTGCAGGTGCTTTCCAGTCTCCTTCTGTTACGGGTAAGGAGACTGAAACTGAATCCAGAAAAGTGAGGTGATGTGCCTTGAGTCACAGGTAGCCACCTCAGCCACGTAACTCCTGCTGAGCTGTGCTCCAGGGCTCCAGTCTCTCCATAGCATGGGGTCATTAGGAATAAATTGAAAAGTGTTTACTGAGACAGGAATTTTGTCAGCAGTTCATGAGGAATCAAGAAGAGGTAACAAAACTCTTTACACTCAAAATGAGGCCCATGTGAAAGATGCAGGATCCCTATGCCCTGGTATTCCAGTTAATGGATCTACCTCATAATTCTCAAACTCAATAACATCAGAAAGTTGCTTCAGCTATAGAGAATAGAGGTTTTTGAGTAGCCTGGAGCTGGATAAGTGTGACCATGCCCTGTTGTAAATACTGGACAACCTAATCAGCTGCCAAAGCTGGAGACAGACACTATAAACTGTGTCTTATCAGCGGTCTGGTTTCTGTTTGAGTTCTAGCCTGGGACTCTTCTGATGGGAACCACCTGTTCCTGGTTTGTTGAGCTTTGGATTTCCCCAGTCCTTCAGTTCTTTCAGTTTTGAAATGAAACCTGCTCTACAGGGCGAGGTCAGGCCCAAGAGGACTTTGACAGCTCTCACCAGCTTGTTTTTTCTAGAGCCAGCTGGTATGTGAGCTTGTGGTGAGAGAGGTGATGAGTCAGCTGTAGGTGAGATCTGGGCAGTGTCATTTCCTTGGGTAACCAGGAAAACACAACCAAATATTTCATGTTTGATGCTCAGGAATCTGAAAGTTTAGAATGCAGTCGCCAGAGGGCTGCACAACCTCAGCCTTGCATTCCTGAAGAGAAGAATATCTTCTACCCACAGTGCTCCAGCCCAGATTTCTCTGTGTAGCTAGTCCAGACTAGCCTTGAACTCCTAATTCTCCTGTCTCAGCCTTTAGTGTTAGGATGACAAGTGTACACCACCATGCCTTGCTACAAAAGTTTTTATCTCTACTTCTTGTCTCATCTGTATGACCTCCTCACCTCCTTCCTTTCCAAGTCTCTGGCCTCTTTCTGCTACTCTACTGTCTTTGCACTTTACTATAAAACTCCCACCAGAGCATAGCACTTCATTTAACCCTTTCTAGTAAGATTGGGTCACCACATGACCTCACTGGGTTACCCCTGCATCATTTCCTAGTACTACAGAATTGCTTTTAATCCATAGAACCTTTGTCCCCTTTGGGAATTTCTGTTGGAACAATGCCAGCTGCTCCTTGTTCTGGATGCTGCATGTCTTCCCTTGTCCTCTACATTCAGTGGCCCCAGTAGAGGATTAGTGACCAAGACTTCCTGGATCCAGAAGTTCAAGAAGAGAATATGGCATTGGGAGGCTATGTTAATATGCGCAGATGTGGGCAGTTTGAAGCCATGTGACCATGAAGGCTGTGTTGGGTGGGAGGAACTTGAAATACTTGACGCAGGTGTCCTTTGTAGCCTTCCTCCACTGCTCCTTCTGTTTGGAGATAGCGTGCAGTTCAGTTGTGGAGCACTTTATCCCCAGTACCACAAACATCAGCATGCTTGGAATTTAGTAATTTACATGGGATATAGCAATCTTTGATTCTTTCTCCCATTTCTGTTCCCTAGAGAGAATGTGTGAACCCAGAATGTGTGAACCCAGAAAAAAATTATGTCTTTAGAGTTTTATCTCCACAAATGACATAGATGCTATGTATTATTCTGATAGTTCCTTCTTTGTCTCAAGAATGGGCCTTTAGCCACTGTGCTGGAGCACATCTTTAATCCAAGCACTTAGGGAGGTAGAGGCAGCTGGATCTTTATGAGTTCAAGACAGCTGGATCTTTATGAGTCTGATCTACATAGCAAGCTCCAGGTCATGCAAGGCTGCATAGTAAGACTCTCAGAAACAAAGTAAAAGTAAAACAACAGAATGGGCCTTGACGGTTAGTAAGGACTTGATGTTAGTAAGTAGTATTTCATTCTTTTTGGCCACTATATGGTATTTCATAAAATGGATAATGCTTTGTTTTATTTAGCCACTTTGCTATTGAGAGACATGAAGGTGTTTCTCTGTTGTAGATGATGCTTACTATGACTTAAGTGTTGGTGTTCTGTTTCTAGGCATCGATCTCAGCTTCCTGCTTTGATTTTCTAATTTATCAGGTTATCTGCTGTATAAAGTGCTTACAGTAGTCAGGGGTCACCGGGTGATGTGTGGTGGTAACCTGTAGTTGGCTCTATATCTGAGTACAGGCTTGACATTTTGTTGCTGTTTTGAGGCTCTGCTCCTGAATCCTGACCAGGTTCAAAGGCCCTCCTGGCCTGAAAACCCAGAGTCTGAGAGAATTGTAGGGAAATTCAGTACCTTGGGTGCAGGCTAATTTTACTTTGTGTCAGGTGCAATTTTTTTTGCATTGTCAAACTTTCTGAACTTATTTTGTATTTGAGTGTCCTTAAAAGAATATTGTATTTAAAAGCAGGACAATGATGGCACACATCTTTAATCCCAGCACTTGGGGAGGCAGAAGCAGTGAATCTCTGTGACTTTGAGGCCAGCCTAGTCTACAGACCAAGTTCCAGGACGGCCAAGGCTACATAGAGAAACTCTGTCTCAGGGAGGAAAAAAAAAGAATACTTGAAGGCGTAAGTCACAAACAATCCCACACCAGTTTGGAATTATGATTAATAGAATGGTTATTTATTCAAAGGGGAAAAAACTTACAGATTACCGTCCCAGACAACATCCCCTCTGCAAACAGGAAAGGAGTCTAGGAGCCGGAAGCGGAGCCGGAAGCCAGAGAGAGTGTGGAGGACAGCCGCTGCTTTTTTAAAGAGAGAGAGACCATGCCCCAATGGGCTGGTATCTCAGCAACTATTGGCTGAAGGAGCTCCCGCAGCAAATACTGTATTTTCAATTGTAATCAAGGAGCTGGAGAGATGGCTCAGTAGTTAAGAGTGCTTGCTGATTGATCTTGCAGAGGACATAAGTTTGGTTCCTAGCATCTACCCTGGCTTCTCACCACCACTTGTAACTCCAGCTGCAGTGTCCATGGACTCCCACACTCACTTGTGCTTACACAGACACATCCACAGAATTAAAAATAAAAAAACAAACCTTTAGAAATAAATTCTAATAATGTAATAAATTCTACTAGTGAACAGAAAGAAAGGGAAGAGTGATTGTCAGAGCTTGGTTGCAATAAAGATGGCTTCATATTTCATCAATTGAAGACCATATGTCTCAGATATACAGAGTGACACATGCAGCTGCTATGGGGACAGAAAAGCTGCAGTGTCTAAGTCTAGGCTATATGGAGAAAGTATATGTTCTAGGAGTCCAGAGGAAGGGAGACAGACCCAAGGAATCATTTATGAATTAAGCAGTTCTTTTTTTGTTTGTTTGGTTTTTGGATTTTCGAGACAGGGTTTCTCTGTAGCTTTGGAGCCTATCCTGGAACTAACTCTTGTATACCAGGCTGGCCTTGAACTCACAGAGATCCACCTGCCTTTGCCTCTTTGCCTTCCGAGTGCTGGGATTAAAGGCGCGCACCACCACTGCCCGGCAAATTAAGCAGTTCTTATTAAAGAGTTTTTGTTTTTTTTTTTTTTTTTTTGAACCCTAAGAGGAACAGATGTTTGAGAAATACAAAGTTCACTTAGTGCACACATTTAAAACTTACTTACTTACTGGACTTACTGAATGGAAGAGACTGAACTAGCCCATACCAAGTGCTTGAAGAAATACAAAATTGTGTGAAAATAAAATGGCCCTGGCTGCTCTTGCACAGGACCTGGGTTCTGTTCTCAGCACCCACATGGTGGCTCACAACCACCTATAACTCCAGTTCTGGCAAATCTGATACCTTCTTCTGGCCTCTGTAGGCCACTGTATGCACATGGTGCAAGGACATCCTTGTAAACACTCATACACATAAAACTAAAGCTAGACATTGGTGACGCACACCTTTAATCCCAGCACTCAGGATGCAGAGGCAGGTGGATGTTTGTGAGTTTGAAGCCAGCCTGGTCTTCAGAGAGAGTTCTAGTATGTCCAAGGCTGTTGTGCAGAGAAACCCTGTCCTGAAAACCAAAAGTAAAATAAAAGGACATCAGCAGTATTTCCATTGGGCATTTACAGTGTGTGTTACTTACCTAGAAAGCTTACTCTTCAGTCTGTGTTCTTCCATTAAGAACCCAACTTTTAACTGCTGTCCTTAAAGAGGCCTGACCACCTGAGGATTCCATACACTTGTCTGTCCATTACCTTATTTGTCCTTTTTACAATTTGACTTAATACTTTTTCTTATTTTTTTTTAATCTATCTATTGTGTGTGTGTCTCAAAGAGTATTGGATCCCATGGAACAGGAGTTACAGTGAGCTGCCATGTGAGTGCTGAGAACTGAACCTGGGTCCTCAGCAAGAACAGTAAGTGCTTTTAACTGTTGAGTCATCTCTCTGCCCCATAGTTTTCTCTGCATAACACTTGTCATTACCTAGTATTTTTCTGATTTATTTGCATATTTTTCTTATAATCTCTGAGTAGAATTGACCTTGACTTTTTATCATTGTTATTTGATCCCCTTTGGTAATTATACGTGCTGGGATGTGTCACCTAACTTGCTTGTCTGGAGTCTGTGAATCATTTTCCTGAAACCAGAGAAGGATGGCAGGGACTTGCCCTGGAGAGGGCATGCATGCTGAAAATAAAGTAGAGGATGAAGACAGGACGCTGCTTCTATGGTTGCTGAAGGCTGAGCAAATGGAGTAGTTAGTAAGGAAATAGAGGCCTGCAGGATGACACAAGCATGGGTGAAAGCAAAGGCAGTCCTGAGGTCACCCCAGAACAGAATGGTAAACAGGAGAGTCAGGAGGGCTGGGCAAGCGTCTCAGGACAGGGATCACTGAAATAGTCTCAGCTGTTGCCTCCTCCCCCTCCTCCCCCTTTCTCCCTTCTTTTTAGTTTACTTTTTAAAGCGTTTATTGTATTTGTATGTATGTGGAGGTGCGTGAGTGCCATAGTGTGTCTTTGAACAACTTTTGAGGACATTGGTTCTCTCTTTTCACTTGTGAGTTTACAGGATCTAACTCAGGTGCAAAAGACTTAGCTGTAAGCACTTTTACTCACTGAGCCATTTCACTAGACCTCTTTCTTTTATCATATAGAAAGGATCTGGTAGTTAATAACATGCAGGACTCAGGGGAGGTTGCCTGATGTTCTCTGCATTTTGTGTGCTGCGTGCTTCAAAGTCCCTAGAAACCCGCCTTTCTTTTTCCCTCCTGTCTCTGCTGTCAGGAGCCTGTTTTCTGTTGTTTAAATTGTTATTATTTGGCTATTTTTTAAAGACAGGGTCTCACTATGTAACTCTGGCTTTGTCTTGGAGCTCATTATGTAGATCAGGCTGGCCTCAAACTCATAGAGCTCTGCCTGCTTCTGTCTTTTAATTGCTGGGATTAGCAACAAATATTTTTAACTAAACCATCTCTACAGTCTCTACAGTTTTTTAAATTATGTTTTTAATTTTTAAATTTTAGGGGTGTGTGTGTGTGTAACAGTGCTTATGTGTGGTGGTCAGAGGACAGTTTTGTGAAATCAGTTCTCTTCTACCATGTGGGTCCTGGAAATTAAACTCAGGTCGTCAGTCTTGGTGGCAAGTGCCTATATCTGTTGAGCCATCTCTCTAGCTCTGTAAACATAATAGATTCAACTATTTTATCTTTTAAAAAACGACTACATTTTTATTTATCCATTTTGTGTGCATGAGGTAGGGTGTGGGGTGGCATGCAGGTGCCATAGTGCACTATGGACATCAGAGGGCAACTTGCAGGAGTTGGCGCTCTCCGTCCACCATGTGGATCGTAGAGAGCAAGTTCAAATAGTCATGCATAACAGTGCCTTTACCTTGTTGAGCCATGTGTCAGCTAGTTTATCTTTAAACACGCTTCCTACATGGATGTCTGCAGTAATCTTGGAGCTCCCTGATTGGAGGGAGGGAATGTTCATCAGATTTAAGAACTGGACTACACATCTGTAGGACCTTAGGACTGGATTGAGTCTCAATCTAGAATTGATCCCTGGATTTTGAGGCGGGACATGAGAGTACTAACTATGGGTGGGAATCTGCCAGTGAGTCACAGAAAGAAGTAAGAAAGCAGGGCGGTGATGGTGCATACCTTTAATCCCAGCACTCGGGAGGCAGAGTGACAGGTGGATCTCTGTGAGTTCGAGGCCGGCCTGGTCTACAGAGCTAGGCCCAGGACAGCCAGAACTACACAGAGAAACCCTGTGTTGAAAAAGAAAAAAAAAGAAATAGGTCAGACCTTGGTAATACATGCCTGGAGAAGCTGAAACAGGAGGGTCTGGGCTGTGAAGCAAGATTCTATCTTAGTAGTGTAAAACAGGCTGGCCATCTTCTGTGGGATTTCAGGTTTGCAGTAGGCTCCAGAGTTTTTACAGTAGGCTTCAGACCATTGCCTGGAATGGTCTTTGAGTTTATAGCAAGAACAGGGGCTTTGACGTGCCAAAAAGACACGAGAGGCTATCACTAATCCTTTTGGAGATATGCTGTGTGTTTTCCTGGGTAGCTTGGACTTTTCTGTAAGGTGGGAAGAACTGGAGTAAAAACAGTACTTGCCGAGACAGAGTGTGCTCTCTGGAAGGCTGGAGAGAGTGACACAGATAGGATAGTCTAGGCAAGTCATCTGTCCTGTGTAAGGCATATCTGCTCTCCAAGCAGAGAGAGTGGTCCTGGTGACTATAGTTAGTTTCCAAGGATGCTCCGACATGGCACACTGTTCTGTACTTGTGCTTTGATGCCGCCACTTCTCTTTCTGATCAGATTTCATAGTCCACTTAGACTTATATCCTCCCTCCCTCCCTCCCTCCCTCCCTCCCTCCCTCCCTCCCTCCCTCCCTCCCTCCTTCCTTCCTTCCTTCCTTCCTTCCTTCCAGCAGAGCCTCAGATAGCTCAGACTGGCCTTGAACTCTTTGTGTACCTGAGGATGACCCTGAACTTTTGATCTTGTCTCCATTTCCCAAGTGCTGAAGTTAACAAGTGGCTGCTAAAATGCCTACTTTTATGTGGTGCTGGGGATTGAATTTAAGGTTTTATGTATGCTAGTACTCTACCAACTTAACTATACTCTAATCTCATTTCTTTATTAAAGTTGTTGTTACTATTATTATTATTGTATGTGTGTGTATGTGTATACATGTATGTGTGTACCACAGCTTGTATGTAGAGGTGAAGAGGACAACTTGTTTATACAGGTTCTCTCTTTTCATCATGTGGGTTCTAGTGATTAAATTTTTTTTGGCAGGCTTGGTAATGTCTCACTGACAACCATAAAAAAAGTTTTTTTCACAACAGTCTCTTTCTCTCTGTAGCTTAGACTGCCCTGGAGCTCACCTAAGCTAGCTTCAAATTTATGTTAATCCTTCTGCCTCAGCCTCTCAAGCGCTGCTGGTGTAAGTCACCACACTTTGCTCCAAGCTGTTCCCTGGACGGCCCTAGTGAGGAAATCCTACATCTCTGGGGCAGCTGTGGTAAGGCAGCAGGTATAGGGACTGAGCAGGAGTTAACTTTACCAAAGTAGCTCATAGCTTGAATGGAGGAGGGGAAGATAGGAGGCACAATTATGCTAGATCTGGTGCTTGTGCTCACCATAGAACCAGACACTTGCGCGCGAGGGGAGGAGCTCTGGTTGGCTGTGGCCTGTTGTCTCCCTGTGATGCAAGCATCAGGAGCTCAGGAGGGAAAGAATTAGGAGCTAAATGGCCTGACTTCAAACCCCAGGGATCTTTAGGGAGTTGTGCTTTCTGGGACCTGTCTTCTTCATCCTGTCCAGATTGCTTAACGGTTGCCTTCACCTTCCTCAGACCCCTATTCCAACCTTGAACAGCCTGCCTTCTGGGAACAGAAGGGAGCATGGAGACTGTGAAATGACTTGAAGGCTTTGCCTTTGCTGTCCCTAAGTCCCCTCTGGAACACAGAGGAGGTGGAGGGAGTAAGTGGGAGGGCCACTGGTCTGGCATTCTGCCTAGACCTCTCTTAATATTTCTACCTTTCTCTGGTTGTTCCTCTCTCTTAGTAGATTATGAGCACAGACTGTGATTTTGCTTATCTTGAGACCAGGTTTTGGGCTACAGGCTGTTCTCAAACTTGAGATCCTCTTGCCTGAGCCACCTGATGGCACACATCACACATCACAGGCAAACATCTTGACTCTCCTGGAATTCCTTCTATAGTAGACCAGGCTATCCTAGAACTTACAAAGATCTACCTGCCTCGGTCTCCTGAGTGGTGGGATTAAAGGTGCGTGCTACAACTGCCCAGCTATTTTATTTTAATTGAATATTTTTCCCTCAGGCTGTGGTGGCTCATGCCTTTAATCCTAGCACTTAGGAGGCAGAGGCAGATGCATCACCAAATTTGAGGATAGCCAGAGTTAGACAGAGAAATCCTGTTTTGGAAAAGAAAAATGGGAGCTGGAGAGATGGCTCAGTGGTTAAGAGTACTGACTGCTCTTTCAGAGGACCTGGCTTAAATTCCTAGCACCCACATGACAGCTCATAACTGTCTATATACTCCAGTTCTAGGGGGAGTCAACATCCTCACACGGAAACACTTGCATAAAATAAAAATAAATCTTAAAAAATTTAATTTATTAATTTAATTAATAATTTATTAATTTATTCAGTGAGACTCCATTAGAAAAAAACTAATTTTTCCTTTGCAAGTGGGTGTCAATTGCAGGTAACTTCTTGGTTAGGCATGGGAGCCTATGTCCACTTTCGGGACTGGAGAGATGACTCAGCCCTTAAGAGCACTGGTTGCTCTTCCTGAAGACCCTAGTTTATTTCCTAAGACTTACAAAGTAGCTCTGAACTGGTGCACTGTGTACCATGTGGTACACAGACAGACATGAGGATAAAATACCTATATACATAAAATAACACAGCAAAAAAAATCTTTAAACAACAATAAATACACCTTTTCATGCCTGGCATCATGACAAATGCCTTAAATATCAACACTTCTGAGGCAGAGGCAAGAATATCTTGCCTATAGATACAGTCTGGCCTATAGAGCCAGTTTTAGGCCAGTCAGGGGCTACATAGAGAGAATCTGTTCTACAAATAATGAATAAATGTAAAAGAAACAAAAGACACCTTTTCCTGTCAACAAGTACAGAATAGATTCTAAGGAGCCATGGAAGCCCTGAATGAATGTATATTGCTGACATAGCAAGGATCAAGGTTTTGGACCTGTGAGAACTGGTTAAGCCTTTCTTCATGCTGGCTAAGCTTGCCTTCTTTAGTCCAGTATTACTAGTGATTGACCAATGTATGCAAAAAATAGCAACTGCAGCTTCATTCATGATGTTTACAGCCTGAGACTGTGTCCTACAGACTTCTCCACTGGGATTAGCTTCTTCCCTCCTCTGGGAATAAGGTTCTGGGATTCCAGGGTCCTACTCCATCAGAGAATGTGCCTGGCCCCAGATTTTCTGTATGTATATTTCAGTGCCCTGGTCAGAGTTCTAGGACCAAGCTTTGTGGGATGCAGCAATGGATAGCTTAGTAGTTATTTCACTGAGTAGTTCCATAGTAGTGCATCTATTTCATAATATTTATTTTGTTTGTTTATTTAGTTAGTTTTTTTTGAGACAGGGTTTCTCTGTAGCTCTGGTGCCTTCCTGGAACTCTATAGACCAGGCTGGCCTTGAACTCACAGAGATCTGCCTGTCTCTTCTTCCCAAATGCTGGAATTAAAGGCATGCTCCACCACTGCCTGACTATTTCATAATATTTAATCAGTTCATCTTATGTTGTCAGCAGCACATGCTCTGACCCTTTACCTAATATTTTGAAAGTCCCTGTATCTTTTCTCTCTTGCTTTTTATCAGTAACATTTCATACTGTTTGATTCACTACATACTTTCTCATTTGATTATTACCTACCTCCTTCCAATAGGATGCCAACTCCAGGTAGATGGTTTTTCTTCCCCTTTTTATGTACTTCTCAGTACCTGTTTGGAACAGTTCCTTGTATACACAATGCTTACGCATTGAGTGGTTAAATGTGACTTTCATTTGTTATATTTTGGGCATTATGTACACAGTGTGCTCATATATACATCACTGTACCTCTGTCTACTGTCACCTAAGGAATGGAACAATAGAGTTAAAGTATATGCACATTTACCATACCAGTTCATGGAACCAGCATCCCTCAAAAATGTAACCTTCAAGTAGCACATAGCTATGATACTAGTACTAAGGACATAGAGACAGGAAGATCAAGAATTCTAGGTTAGCCTCTATACATAGTGTGTTCAAGGCCTTCCTGGGCTACCTGAGGTGTTGTCTCAAAAACTAAAACAGAACAAACAAACAAACAAACAAACAAACCCAAACAAGTGGAAGAAGGTCAAGCTATGTTAGCCTGGGCTGCACAATATGATTAAAGCCCATCTTTCTCAAATTAAGCCAGTCTCACTCAGACATAAAAAAAAACCATACTGTGCTTTCTTTCATGTGTGGCTCCTAGGTTTTATATAGCTATATAAAATCACATAGGTATGTGTAACATGTAGGCTCTAATGAGAATGGGGTAAGAAAGTGGAGGGTAGTAGTGGAGAATGTGCTCAGTATACAGTGTACTTGTGTGAAAATGTCTTATGTATGAGTACACAGTACCATGTATGATGATTATGTGCACTCGTTGTTGATTGTGAAATAGTGTCTCACTATATAGCCTTACTGGCCTGGAATCACTGGGTAGATGAGGCTGGCCTCTAACTCCTAGAGATTCCCCTGCTTCTGCCTCCTGAGTGCTGGGTTTGAAGGTGTTTGGGTACCACCATGCTTGGTGGTTTCCCTATGGTTCTAAGAACACTGAGTCCTATGTTTCTATGTATTCCCCAGCTGACAGGTGGAAAACATGGTTTGGTAACACCATGCTTCAGAATGCGACTGTGGAGCTAGTCGGCTTGACCTTGGGTAAGTCCTTTACTTTCCCGTGTCCCTCAGTTCTTGGTAAGGGAGGGTAATAATGGTACCTATTTGGAGGGATTTTTGAAGACTCATCAGTTAGGCTAAGGAAAATGTTTAGGCTAGTAACTGAGACAGTCACTCCAGTAGGACTGATTTCCTTTTGTGGTGCTGGTATCAACCCAGGACTTCACATGTACTGGGTAAGATAATAGACATGGTCTGGTTTTTACTTCTTTGTTAAAAAAAGTTGAACAGGAATCTCATGTTGTCTGTCCTTGTCTCAAACTAAAAGCTCTGTAACTAAGGCTGTGTTGAATTGATCCTTTTGTATCCATCTCACAAGTGCTAGAACTACAGGCCTGCCCCACCATTACATATACACGCTGGGTAAGCATGCTGCCATTGAGTCGCATCCCAGCTTTCTGATTGTTTTGCTTATTGACACTCATGAACTGTAAATTATCCCATTTGTCTTTCAGTGTTGTTTATACAGTTATCTTCTCTCTGTAGATTTTCTTTTCTTTCTTTTTTTTCTTTTTTCCCCCTGAGACAGGGTTTCTCTGTAGTTTTGGAGTCTGTCCTGGAACTAGCTCTTGTAGACTAGTCTGGCCGTGAACTCACAGAGATCCACCTGCCTCTGTCTCCCGAGTGCTGGGATTAAAGACATGTGCCAACACCGCCTGACTGTAACATGAGGGCCAGCTTGTTGGGGCTTCTGTCCCACCCGGTACCCCACAGCCAACAAATCCCAAAGAAAATCACAGAGATCTCCATAAGTTATAAAACTGATTGGCCCATTAGCTCAGTCTTCTTATTATCTCTTGTAGCTTATATTAACCCATTATTCTTATCTATGTTAGCCATGTGGCTCAGTTTCTTTTTCAGCGGGGCATGTCACATGTTTCTTCTTCGGTGGTCTGGGCTGGACTGGGAGGAATGGCTTCCTCCTTCCCGGAATACTCCTGTTCTCATTGCCCTGCCTCTACTTCCTGTCTGATTGTTCCGCCTATACTTCCTGCCTGGCCAATCAGCGTTTATTCAAAATAAACAGATTGACAGAATACAGACAATTCTCCCGCACCACCTGGCGATTTTATTTTCCCTTACAGTCTTTTCTGCCATAAGATCAGTGTTTAGAAAAAAATATACTTTCCTATCTTGAAATTATAAAAAATGGCTTCTTGTTCTTTTGAGTACTATGTGTATTTAATTTATTAATTTGAATATTTAAATTTCAACAACTTTTCCATATAGAATTTGTTAGGTTAAAAGTGGTTAAGTCTTGAGTATTGATTAATTTCTTTCTTTAAATTTCTTTCTTTTTAAGGGTGGGAGAAATGTTAAAGAGTGTTTGCTGCTCTTCCAGAGGACCAGAATTCAACACCCAGCATCCATACCCAGTGGCTCCAAGGAATTCAGTGCCCCATTTTTAGCCTCTTCAAGCGTGCGCGCGCACACACACACACAAATAAAAGCAAAAGAAAAATTTTTAAAAATTGTTTATATTTTTATTTAGTGTGTATGTGTGTGAGAAGTTGTGTTCAGCCTGTACGCGCTTGTGCCACTAGCATGTGTGTCATGAGGCTTGGTGACAGGCATCTTTACTTGCTGAACTATCTCCCCACCTTTCCACTCTTTCATTTGGGTAGGTATCTAAACCTTCACTGAAGGAGAAGTAAAAAGCAGAGTCCTTTTTTGATTGTTTTGAGACAGTCTTCCTATAAAGCCCTGGGTGGCTTCACAGTCCACAGTCTATATTCCTTCCTCCATCTGCCCAGGGCTGGGGTTGAGGTATATGCAGATGCTGAGATGTGTGCTCCTTGAACAGCGCATCCTCATAGATACAAGTCTCTGTTTCAGAGAGTGGGTTTAGTGTCTGAATGTGGTCAAGAGTGTTAGAGTTGCTGACTTGTGATTAGTTGTGAACTGAAGTGAGGAGACTGCTGTCCTTGGTTGCAACCTTTGCATGGCTCTGTAAACTTCCCATGCAGATCCTGGTAAAGGATTACTTTACAGGGTTCACTCACTCATGTGAATGTAATATTCTGCTTTGTTCATAAACAAATGACAGGCTCAGGACATAGCAGAAAGCACTGGTCTAGCCTGTCAAGACTCTGGTCTTGATTCCAACATCACAGAAACAGTCAGGTGACTATAACAGACACTTTCTCCAACGTGTGGGTACTGTGGAATATTGGTGAAGGGGTATTGATTGGTAATAACCCCACTGAACCCCAATTCTGCCCTTAACACCTGGAATTCTAGTTCCAGGAAGTTTCTTGCCTGGACTTAAAATGGAAGAAAGACCCAGGTATAATTGTGTAATATCAGTACAGCTGCTGCTGGCCACAAATAAATGAATGGAAGCTGATGTTCATGTGAAACACTTGGTATGTAAGGTCCAGAGCACCAGATACGTTAAGCCCCTCTTGAAGAAGTACTCTGTCTGGGTTGAGTAGCACCCCTCAGACTTCTTGTCTGTTGATCAGAGCCTGTAAATACAAGTGGTAGACTTTTAGAGATTCTTTTCCTGTTTTAAGATAATGTAGTGTGTATGTGTGTTCACAATAGTGCAGTGCCAAGAGAGTCCAGAGAGTGTTGGATCCCCTAGAATTAGAGTTACAGGGTTTGTAGGCTGAAAATTAAACTCTAATCCTTGGCAAGGACAAAAGCGCTCTTGACCACTGAGCCTTCTCTCCAACTGGGACATAACCATTTTTGCAGACGCAACTGAGATGAATACGGTGGCAGATGATGATCAGTCATAGTGTTCTATAAGATATCCATGGGGGTGGAGGCAGGGTTAGGGTTCTGCATGCTGCCATTCACTGCTCCAAGGACAGCCAGCTATCACCAGAAACAAATTTTTCCTCTGTCTTTTCCAGTTGTAGTCTTACTGACACCTGTTTGTAGTCTGTGGTCTCCAAACTCTGGAATCAGTTTCTGCTGTCTGAAGCCTGACAGTCAGAAGCCTGACAGTCAGAATATCTCTAGAGACTAATGCACAAACCATTATCTCTGCACTCTGGTAATGAAAATGGAGGCCCAAAGACACCAAACATTGGAGATCTCGATAGCCACTACCCTACCCTCTGGGTCCTGCTCTCACTTTCTCTGGCTTTGCATATTTACTCTGTACACCGAGCTATTGAAATGACTGATGTCAGGCCACTTCACCCTGTTAAGTAGACACTCCTCTTGTTGACACCGGGTGTCTTCTCCATAAGTCCCTTTTATTTTTTATTTTTATGTATATGATGCTTTTCTTGTACCATGTGCACTCCTAGTTCCTGTGGAGGTCAGAAGATGGCAATGAATCCTCTGGAACTGGAGTTAAGGATGAGTGTGAGCTACATATGGGTGCTGGGAAATGAACCCAGCTCTTTATCACTGAATCATCTCTCTAGCCTCCATAGCTCTGCCTTAACTTTTCCTTCCCATGCATAAGGTAATCCTGCTGCCCCTCTTTTTTCTGGAAGTTTTTTTTTTTTTTTTTAAAAAAAAAACTTTAATGCTTCCCATTTTGGGTTACTGTGTCTTCTAGAATCCTGTCCTGACAGCACATGCCATACATTCTTTGGAACTTTCAGGATGATGCAGGTAGCCTGAAATTCACAGCTGTAAGTAGAGAAGAAACTTTTCTGGTAGCATTGTGTGTGTGTGTGTGTGTGTGTGTGTGTGTGTGTGTGTGTGTGTGTGTAGGTGCACAGTGGCTCTGCTGCTGAAGGGAGCCAGCTCCTGCCCAACTCCTCACCTGCTGGTGACTTTTCTGGGAACCTGCACTTGGCAGTGACATGAGTCTCTTCAGTCTAGACTGCTGGTTTGGATGCTGCTTTCATCTCTGAAAATTCTAGAAATGCATCATTGGTTTTGTTCCTTCTCATATCCTGGGTCTAAGCAAAGGCCTGGTACTTACCAACACCCTTAAGAAATGTTTATTGAGGAGCTAGAGCAATGACTCAGCAGTTAGGAGCATTGATTGCTTCCAGAGGCCCCAGGTTTGGTTTCCACATGGCTGCTCACAAGCATCTGCTACTTCAGTCCTGGAGATGGACACCCTCTTCAGACCCTCACAGCTTCTGCATGCACATGATGCACAGACATACATACATGCAGGCAAAACAGCCTTACACGTAAAATTTAAACGTAGAAAAAAACAATGCCTTCTGCTGGGTAACCCCACTTGGCCCTGGCCCTCTGCTGCCCCAACTTTTTCAGTTCCTCTTTGATGTGCTGTTTTCTGGACTTTTTCGCTCCAAGATGCATCCATCTCCTGAGACTTCAGGCTGGGCCAGTAGCCATGGCTCTCTGGGAACATACCAGCAAGAAGATACAGAACACGGGCATGGCTGTAAATACCCCTTGCTGTGTCCCACTTGAGTTGTGATTTGTAGTCAGTATAATATCATCCAGTTGATTATGTCCAGGCCAGTTTTGGCCATAATGATTTGCTTCTACAATCCTGTATGTGGAAAGCCTAGAAACTTCCCTGAGATGGCCCTTCAAGATGGAGGACCATTCTGCTTCCTGTATACTGGGCCTTACTGAAATCATTTTATGAACAAAGGTTTGATAGTGGAAGTGGGGCCCAGGCCTCCCAAGAACTTGTGCAAAGCTTTGTTTGTAGCCAGGTTCTGTTAGAGCTGCAGGTTGGAAAACTCCTAGAAAAACAGCACCGCAGTAGTCTGGCTGGAGCAGGAGGGACAGCCTCCCGAGTGCACTCTGGACCTATTGTTGACTGAGTTGTGACAGCTAGCAGTCTGGGCTGATGGCCTGTGACTTTAGATTCTTTTCCAGCTCAGAGCCATGGAAACTTGGCTTACAGAGAAGGAGGTGATACTCATTTCTCCACCTCTGAGAGAGCCAGTACACATCCTTTCTTCTGTTCAAAATTTCAAACTCTTTAGAGCTGTTGCTACTTATTTGTCTGTTTTTGAGGCAGGATCTTACATAGCCCAGCCTGGCCTTGAGCTTGCTTATGTAGATGAAGATTACCTTGAATTTCCGATCCTCCTGTGTCTGCCTCCCAAATGCTGGGATTACGGCCATGTGCCACCATGCCCTGTTTTTGCATTGCTGTGGATGGAACCCAAGGCCTTGTGTATGCTAGACAAGTGCCTACCTGAGCTCCCTCCTTTGTTAAAGACCTGACCTTCTTCATGGAGTTAATCCAGAACTGAAGTTGTGTTCGTGTGTTCTGGTACTTGGGTCCTCAGACTTGCTTTTGTGGAGCAGTGTGATCAAGTGTGACAAGGGATAGGAAGGAACTTTGATAGGGTTGCAAAAAGGACAAGAGGCTTTGTAGGGTACATACTTTGGCTTGGAGAATAGAGTAGTTGGGGTGCCAAGGCCCCTTGTATCCTGTCACCCCACCCTCAAGCTATACCCTCTGTTAGCCCAAGGTGAGGACCCCATGGATAAGGAAGATCAGATGGGAAGAACAAGCTCACGTTCTCATTGGCCAAGAGTGTCCACTTTGCCTTTCATATACTATTGAGTTGTAATTCAAGTCATGGAGCAGTGGTTCTCAACCTACCTAATGCTGGGACCCTTTAATAACAGTTTTTCATATTCTGGTGATCCTAACCATAAAATTATTTTGTTGCTACTTCCTAACTGTAACTTTTCTACTATTAGGAATTGTAATGTAAATATCTGTTTTCTGATGGTCTCAGACAACCCCTGTGAAAGGGTCATTTTATTCCCAAAGGGGTCTCGACCCACCAGTTGTGAGCCACTGCCTTAGGTTGTCCTGCTGGAGTGGGCCAAAAACAAAAGAGCTGGATTGTGTGCCGTGCTCGAGGTCACACAGCTAGCAAAGGCTATGCTAGGACTAGTTCCTCCTGCTCCGACAAGCTCCAAAGCTGGTGCTGTTTCCCAGAACTTTGTCTCTGGTGAGATTCAGGAAAGGAGGCTGGGGAGCCATGGAAAGATGCCGTCTTTCTCTACCTCACAGTTTTGCCCATAGCAACCTGTTTGGCCAGTGCATCTGCTTTGCCCACAAGTGTTGAAATCCAACCACTGGCTGACTTATGGCTTAATGGCCCTGTTATGTCTCACATGGAGTCTGCTGTGTCCCAGTGAGTAAGCTATGATGCAGCAGAGAGGGTGTAGCGTGCCACATTGCCTGGGCTGGAGCCAGCCACACCTGTCCTGTGACTGTTACAGTGAATTGTTCCTGAGTAAATAAGGCTGGCGCTCTTTTGCCTTTCTGAGGAAGACCAGATGTCTGTGGAAGATGGCACAGGTCCAAGTGGTCCTGGCCCTGGCCAGCAGAGGAGACAGCTAGAGGGTGCCAGGTGATAGGATAAAGAGAGGGTTGGTGTGAGCTCCGAGGGACCAAGAATGTCCTGTTTCTAAAGGCTTTCCCTGGCCTTTTGCTAGTGCTTGGAATTTCACAGCTGAAAATTCTCTTAACTTAATGTGTGTGTGTGTGTGTGTGTGTGTGTGTGTGTGTATGCGCATACATGTGTGCCGCACGCGCACTGTGTTCCTGTGTGTGTAGGAGTATTGGAGATTGAACCTAGGGTCACACATGCTAGTCAAGCACTCCATCACTAAGCTACATGCTCAGTCTATTTTTTGCTCTTTGTTTTGATATAGAGTCCCATAAAGTTGCCCAAGCTGGCCTTGAACTTGTGACCCTCCTTTCTCAGGCTTCCAAGTAGCTAGGAATACAGATCTTTCCCTTCAGTTCTGGCTCTTGATTTAAATCTTTGGGACTCAATTGAAAATGAAAGCTGAGGCTGTATCTTAGTGATTGAACACGCACTTAGCATGTCCAAGCCCTGAGTTCACTGCCCAACACCATATAGGAGAGAGAGAGAGGGAGGAAGAAAGGGAGGGAGGGAAAGAGAGAGAGGACCTTTTGGGCATGGACTTGGAAATGAACATGAGATCGATTTCAGAACTAGACTGTGGAAGTAATAGAGAGGGGAGCAGCATGCTCCCCTTAGTGGTAGGGACAGGAGAGAGACTCCAGTGGATCTGAGGTAAAGGCTCTACAAAGAAAGGCTGGGTCCTAAGGAAACACTTGTGTCCTTCAGTTTGCCTATAGGAAGACAGGTACTGAGTACTGCTGAGGTTGAAGGTTCTTGACCCAAAAGTGAATGCTGGGCAGGGAGGTTTCCATGGGGGGCTGGGATACAGAGGTGTGGACAGCGGTTGATGTCCAAACTACACCCCGGAGTGCAAAACTTTTGGGTCTGTGGTTTGCTGTGGTGTCCTCAGACTGTCATAGATCTCAGGAAGGGGAGGCTCAGCTTCTCAGAAATGATGCACAATGATGGCGTAAAAGAGGCCTCTAGTGACAGCAAGGGCGGGGCACTTCCTCTGCGCTGCTGTCGCTGCTGCTGTCACAGGCTTCCCAGTGAGCTGTGCTGAGAGAAAGGGCTTTGCAGGGAAGCAAATACGCATGTGAGAAGCTACTCACTACCTATACACAACTCCTTTGTCCATACCTTGAGCTTCTGGAACAGCCCTGAGAGTCAGACCCAAATCCAGCCTGCCCTCACCCAGACAGTCTTCCTGGTGCTCAGTGGTTTGGATTCTCCCGATTTTCTTGCTCTAGGAAATCTCGGGCAGGGCCAGCTCAGGTCTCGGCACCCTGCCTATACCATTTCCTTTGGACCCAGACTTTAACTTCACTCAGGCCTTGTAGGTTTAATTCCTGTTCTTATTGCCCACCCCCGCACAAGTTTGATAAGCTGTGGACCTCTTTTAACAGAGTAGTAGGACTCTGGAAGTTTCTAGAATACCAGCCTTTCAAAATCTGCAATCTCATATGCAGGCTCAAATGTCAGCTGTGTCTACTGTTGATAGAAGATTCTGGGGCTAGCAGCCCCAGGAGGGAGGGACCCCTGACATGTGTTCTGTGCCCTAAAGAACAATACTGCCTCCTGTCTCCGCTTTCCTCCATCTTGCCTTTAGTATGTGTTTTATAGTACCAGGCCCTGTCCACCATGCACCTTCCCTCTGAGACTCCTTGCTCTTGTCCAGTAGCACACTTGGGAGTGTGCTGTGACCAGACCTCAGTGGGGAAGAAAGTCCTGTCTGCTCTGCTGGCCACTTTGGACAGCCTGTTGCTTTGGGGGCTAACTGGATGTCATGTTGGTCTGTCTACTCCTGGGAAAAGGTTTGCAGCTTAACTGGGTTCTTGTCTTGAATTCCATGTTCTCCATGCCCTTGCCTCAGGAGAGGTTGTCAGGAAGACTCATAAATCCTCAAAAAGGAAGCAGAGAAGGCGTTTTCTAAGCCATTTGTTTTTCTTAAGGAAGTTTTTTATATTTATTATTTAATTTTTCTGTGTATAAATGCTTACACATATATATATGCACTACATACATGCCTGGTGCCGATGAAGGTTGTATGCCCTGAACTGGAGTTATGGATGATTATGGGCTGCCATAATGGTTCTGGGAACCAAACCCTGGTTCTCGTCCTCTGCAAAAGCAGCAAGTGCTTTTACTACTGAGGTAGTCCCCGAATAGTTAGAAACTACCAGAACACAGTATTGATGGAATGTAGTTCTGAAGGGCTTGTCACAAAAGGATGGGCAGATGGAGTCATGCCAAGAAACAGTAATGCCAGTTCAGGTCAAAACAAAACAAAATAAAACACCCCAAAACAAAGTGTGAGGGGCAAGATTTGATCACAGTGCCCTGACTCCCTGCTGAGGGGCAGGATTTGATCACTATGCCCTGACTCCCTGCTGAGGGGGCATGTAGCAGCCCCAAGCTAGAGTGAAGCTCCAGAAATCGACTTTCTCCCACTTTGAGACAGGAAGTGAGAATGGGGCTCCACCTTCTTGTCTCTAGGTGTCACGGGCTCCTGCTCTAAGGACTGAGGCTTCTCCTGTACCCCCCACCACCCCCGCCAGCCTCTCAGGATTTATGGGCTATATTCTGAGCAGCCCTGCCTTCTTGTTGGGGACTGTTTATCTCAACATCAGCTCAGGACCTCACTGCACAGGGTCATCAGAGTCAGGTAGCTCATTTTTATGGAGCAGATATAACATTATAAAATTCCCACTTTCCCTGTTAAATCTCCCTCCTGTAGTCTCCCTTCAGTCCTTAGAGATAAGCAGTGACCTGTGGGCAGGGCCATGTAAATCTGAAAGACAAGTGAGCAAGTACCTAGAATTCTGGCATAGCTAGTACCCAGAGGAAGCCAGTCACAACCTTTGAGGCCATTTCCTAAGAGCCCATCCCTTCTCAGCTCTCTCCAGTGATGCCTCCTGCT
This sequence comes from Myodes glareolus, assembly GCF_982192425.1. NCBI lineage: Eukaryota > Metazoa > Chordata > Mammalia > Rodentia > Cricetidae > Myodes > Myodes glareolus. The sequence goes on along the minus strand of NC_142031.1, from coordinate 25,168,592 downwards.
TATGTCTTCAACTGACACCAGTATGCAATGTCTTTTTCCTTTTCCTTTCTTTCTTCCTTCCTTCCTTCTTTCCTTCCTTCCTTCCTTTCTTTCTTTTTCTTTCTTTCTCTCTCTCTTTTTTTTTTTTTTGAGATTGTCCTTATTCTGTGTCTCTGGCTGATCTAGAATTCACTATGTAGACCAGGCTACTCTTGAACTTATGGTAGTCTCTGGCTTCTGCCTCCCAACCAAGTGCTGGAGTTATATGTGTGCACCACCACATCTGGTCTGTCAAGTGCTCTTGAGTCTGTGTCTCCAGCCTGGATTTCTTTTCTGGGTTTGCCACTCACAATAGTCACATACTGTTGGCATGGTAACCTTGATGGCACTTAGGTATCTTAAACTCAGCATATCCCATTCACATTTCCTATTTCCTCTCAACCCGTCTTCCTCCTCCAGACTTCCTTCTCTTCCACATTTGCCCTTGAAAGGAACGTCATCCAGGCCATTTGCGAACTGTGTTCCCATTGCTGTTGTCCAGTGTTCTCACCAGAGACAGAAAGAACTTTAGAAATTCTATCTGTGTGTGTGTGTGTGTGTGCGCGCGCGTGCGTGCATGTGTGTGTGTGTGTTCACTCAGGCCTTGGTGTGCTTGGGCAGTCAGAGGAAAGCTTTTTAGAGTTGGTTCTCTCCTTCCACCACCACATGGATTCCAAGGACTGAACTTGGAAGTGCCTTTACCTATCTAGCTCTCTCTCCAGCCCGCCCAGAAATCAACTCTAAGGCCTGGTTCTTTCCTTTTATTCCTCGAGGTCTGCAAGGACTGTAGATGTTTTATAGAAAATTCACAGTAAAGAGAAAAAAGACATGAAGCAGCAGGAAAGATAGATGCTCGTGTGCCTGTGGACAGGTGAACCAGCACAGCTGGAGAGCAGGTGCTCGTGTGCCTGTGGACAGGTAAACCAGCAAGGTGGAGAGCAGGTGTTCGTGTGCCTGTGGACAGGTAAACCAGCACAGCTGGAGAGCAGGTGCTCGTGTGCCTGTGGACAGCTGAACCAGCACAGCTGGAGAGCAGGTGCTCGTGTGCCTGTGGACAGGTAAACCAGCAAGGTGGAGAGCAGGTGTTCGTGTGCCTGTGGACAGGTAAACCAGCACAGCTGGAGAGCAGGTGCTCGTGTGCCTGTGGACAGCTGAACCAGCACAGCTGGAGAGCAGGTGCTCGTGTGCCTGTGAACAGCTGAACCAGCACAGCTGGAGAGCAGGTGCTCCTGTGCCTGTCGACAGGTGAACTAGCACAACCAGAGAGCAGGTGCTCCTGTGCCTGTCGACAGGTGACCCAGCACAGCTGGAGAGCAGTTGCTTGTGTGCCTGTGTACAGGTGAACAAGCATAACAAGAAAGCTTGTAATCCCAGCAGCACCAAGGAGGCTAAGGCAGGAGGATTGCTGTGAGTTCAAAGCCAGCTTGAATTATCTATGAGTTCCAGAACAACCTAGGATTCAGAGTGAGACCTTGTCTCAAAACAAGAGCAAAAGTAACAAAGTAACAAAGTTAACAAATGTAGTAGAAGAAAATTAGAGAGTTTTGTTTGTTTGTCTTTGAGACAGGGGCTCACTGTGAATCTCTTGTTAGCCTGGAACCTGAAATGTAGACCAGGCTGACCTTGAACTCACAGAGGTCCACCTGAGTCTTCCTCCTGCACCACCACACCTGGTGATTAGGTTTTTAAAGAACATATCTCTAACATACACACATACATACATACATAGCTCTCACAAATTAGCAGGGAAAAAGCAATACCCCTGAAGAAATTATGCCGAAGTCAGAACAAATACAAATGAAGTACGAAGAAAAAGGCTGTTTTAATCTCAATCCAGAAAACACAAACAAAAATGAAATAATGGATTTCAATATAGATAAACAACAAACATTAAAGAAGAGGGGTTGGGGTGCAGCTGGTGGGGAGTACAGCTCAGGGGATGCTGCTGCGGGGGAAGGGTGTGTGCACAGAACAGCCAGCAATATAACTCAATGGGTAAAAGCACTTGCTGTGCAAGCAGCTCAGGGAGAGCAGCTGGGGGCTGGGGCTGCACAGGGCTGGGAATGCGAATTAGCACAGTCTCTCTGAAGGTCAGCGCAATGCCTTTACACCAGCTAGACTACGTCTGGGGACTTTCTTCAAATCTATGTCTATTCTATCTGTGTATATGGATATTTGTTACAAAGAGTTTGGAAAGCAACCAAAATGGCCATGAATGACCAGATCATGGTATGCCCATGTATTGACAAGTGAAGTAGATCCATACTTACATGGAAGTATCACTACAACATTATACATAAATAAGTAGCATAGAAATCTCTTTTACATGAAGTAAATATAGCCATAGTTGGGTATGAATTTTAACAATCAGAACCAGAAACATAACACAGTGGATAACAGAACTTCCTCTTCCTCTGCAAGCTTGACCTAAGTTCAGTCTCTGGAATCCGTGGAGGAAGGAGAGCACTGACTCCTGACTCCACATGTGCGCAGTGGCCTGCACCACCTAGACACACATACACACCGCATACACACTCATATCACACATACACTCACACCACACAAACTCATACATTCATACCACACATCCATGCTCATACCACACACACCACATATATACACACACACACATACCACACACATACACCACAATACACACTCACTCATAACACATACATATACCACATACACATACCACATACCACACACACACCACACATACACACACTCATACCACACACACACTCATACCACATACATACATGCACACACCACATACACACACTATACACATACCACATACTACACACATACCGCAATACACACACTCATACCACATACACGCACATACCACATACACACATACACAAAATAAAAATTAGCCGGATGGTGGTAATACACGCCTTTAATCCCAGCACTTGGGATGCAGAGGCTGGCAATTCTCCGTGAGTTCGAGTTCCAGAATAGCTAGGCTGTTACACAGAGAAAACCTATCTCAAAAAACCAAAACAAAGAATAAAAATTAAAAATTGCTTAACACAAATTTTCTGATTTGGAGAAATTGCTCCTAAGAGTGGATGCTAGCTGGGTGCAGTGGTGCATGCCGACAGTCCTAGTGCTTAGAAGAGAGAGGCAGACAGCCAGGAGTTTAACGCCAGCCTGGGCTGTATGAGACTCTTCTCAAAAGAGCGAACCAACAAAAAATAGGATTTTGACTTGAGAATGACCTGACCAAGTGGTTTTACTCAGGCTGCGGTAATGAAGAGCCATTCTAGGCTCTTGAGCAGATGGTAGAGATAAAAGCAGGACCCACGGAAGCCTTCACGTGTGGCCTGTGAATGAATGCGGTGGGAGGTGAGCTGCAGTAGAGGCACAGGCCTGAAGTGATAAGGCTTCAGCTAGGCCAGGCAGTGGGATCGTGACCAAGGGTCAATCCAAGGACTGCATGGAGGAGGAGAAAGAACGACAAAAGCTATAGAAATAACGAAATACAATCACGCATGACAGCAAGAAAGGTGAGCTGTTCCGTGACTGTAGATTTCCACGGAAGAAGTTTCTCTAAAGCAGAGGCACTTCTCCTAAACCTGGCAGCCTTGGCAGGCAGGGGGATGAGGCATCTCCTTTCCTGCTGTAGGTGGTGAGCGATGTTGGGGAGGAGGGGAGCGGGCCTCAGAACCCTTGAGTGGGGAGCCTGGGGAGAAGTACAGCCATGGCGTTCTCAAGTCACCTCACCACTGAGGAGCCCCACGATGTACACAAACAGCCTCAACTATCAGAAGCCTTGTGCTTCCCAGATCTCTTTCCTTTCATATGAGCTAAAGCTCAGAATAGAATCAGGGCAGATGGGGTATGGCCTGTGATTCCAACACTCTGGAGGCTGGGGCAGGAGGGTTGCCATGAGTTCAAGGCTTCATAGGAAGACCTTGTCTCAGAAAACAAAATAAACAAAAGTGGAATTAAGACACACAGTATTTACTTTTCCATTTTTCTGTCCCATTTTTTGAGGTTGACTTCCCAAGGAGAGGGAGAGATTAAAGCAGAAGGTGTAGCCAGAGCTAAGAGCAACAGGGCAAGGCTGCTTGCTCGTTCCTGGTCCTGTTAGACATTCCCTAAACTGAAGAATATTGGATGTTCCATTGAATTCAAGTTGGTGGGAAAGCCTCGCCTGTTCTTTTTTTTTAAGTTTATAAAATGCTTTATTTTTTATTTTTTCAGTTTTTTTATTGCTATTTATTGAGCTCTACATTTTCCTCTGCTCCCTTCTCTGCCTCTCCTTTCCCCCCTTCAACTCTCCCCCAAGGTCCCCATGCTCCCAATTTACTCAGGAGATCTTGTCTATTTCTACTTCCCATGTAGATTAGATCTATGTCTGTCTCTCTTAGTGTCCTCATTGTTGTCTAGGTTCTCTGGGATTGTGGTTTGTAGGCTGGCTTTCGTTGCTTTATATTTAAAAACCACGTATGAGTGAGTACATGTGATAATTGTCTTTCTGTGTCTGGGTTACCTCACTCAAAATGATGTTTTCTAGCTCCATCCATTTTCTTGCAAAATTCAAGATGTTGTTATTTTTTTCTGCTGTGTAGTACTCCATTGTGTAAATGTACCACATTTTCCTTATTTATTCTTTGATCGAGGGGCATTGAGGTTGTTTCCAGGTTCTGGCTTTGACAAATAAAGCTGCTATGAACATAGTTGAGCCCATGTCCTTGTGACACGATTGAGCATCCTTTGGATATATACCCAGAAGTGGTATTACTGGGTCTTGAGGAAGGTTGTTTCCTAGTTTTCTGAGAAATCGCCACACTGACATCCAAAGGGGCTGTACCAGCTTGCATTCTCACCAGCAATGCAGAAGTGTTCCCTCTTCCCCACAACCTCTCCAGCATAAGTTGTCATCAGTGTTTTTGATCTTGGCCATTCTTATAGGTGTAAGATGGAATCTCAGAGTTGTTTTGATTTGCATTTCTCTGATGACTAAGGATGTTGAACATTTCCTTAAGTGTCTTTCAGCCATTTTAGATTCCTCTGTTGAAAGTTCTCTGTTCAGGTCTATACTCCATTTTTTTTTATTATTGGATTATGTGATCTTCTGGTGTCCAATGTCTTGAGTTCTTTGTATATTTTGGAGATCAGACCTCTGTCTGATGTGGGGTTAGTGAAGATCTTTTCCCATTCTGTAGGCTGTCGTTTTGTCTTGTTGACCGTGTCCTTTGCTTTACAGAAGTTTTTCAGTTTCAGGAGGTCCCATTTATTAATTGTTTCTCTCAGTGTCTGTGCTGCTGGGGCTCTATTTAGGAAGTGGTTCCCTGTGCCAATGTGTTCGAGTGTACTTCCCACTTTCTCTTCTGTAAGGTTCAGTGTGACTGTCTTTATGTTGAGGTCTTTGATCTAGTTGGACTTGAGTTTTGTGCATGGTGATAGATATGGGTCTATTTTCATTGTTCTACATTTTGATATCCAGTTATGCCAGCACCACTTGTTAAATATGCTTTCTTTTTTCCATTTGATATTTTTTGCTTTTTTTTAATTCAAGATCAGGTGTTCGAAGATGTATGGATTGATATCTGGGTCTTCTGTTCGTTTCCATTGGCCCTCCTGTCTGTTCTTATGCCAATAACAGGCTGTTTTCAGTACTGTAGCTCTGTAGTAAGAGTTTGAAGTCAGGATTGTGATGCCTCCAGAAGTTCTCTTATTGTACAGTATTTTATTGTTTAGGTTATCCTGCGTTTTTTGCTTTTCCATATGAAGTTAAGTACCGTTCTTTCGAGGTCTTTGAAGAATTTTGCTGGGATTTTGCTGGGCATTGCATTGAATCTGTAGATTGCTTGCCTTACCTGTCCATAAAGAGACACGAGGTGTTTGGAAGTGAGACTTCCCAGTGCAATTGCCGCAGTTTGTGGCTCTTTAGTTGGTTATTTCCGTTCATTCTGGCTCCAGTCTTTGAAAAGAGCACAGTGAAAGTGTATTGGCTCAGACCCTTGAAGAAAGGACCTGTCTGAGCTAGAGGGAAGAAAACGTTCGAGAAGTCATGAGGCGTGTTCACTTCTCCAACCTCATGCCATCTCTACTCGTGCATTCACAAGCTGGGACGGAGCCAAGATAAATCTTCTCTGAAGGGTAGATCAGGTCTCTCAAGTCACCTTGCTTCCCCAACAGGTGACCATCTTTATGGTACTAAATCACGTACCCGCCGATAACAAACACTTCCATCCTCTGCCGTCCTTGCCAAGTTCTGAGCGCTCAGGCTCAGCTTTAGTAGGTTTTCCCCGTCACTGCCCTGGCGTCTCAGCATTGCTGTGTAAGACAACCTTGCAGCCCGTTCTCAATTTGGGGCAGTGAAAAATGAAGACTGAAGGAGCTGCCGCGGGCACCTGAGCATCCTCCGCCAGGCACGTGACGGCGCGCGAAGGCTTCCCATGCTCCATGCTGCAGCTTGAGGGTTGTTTTAGGACAAGTCTCCCTCGGCTTTCACAGTGAAGGGGGTAAGAAAAAAAAAAAAACCAGAAACGCCGGGGAAATGTCTGTTCTGGGAGTCAGTGGCTTCTCAGGCTTTTCCAAATTGACTCACTGGTGTCATTGGTCCCTGAGCAAAAGAGCGGTCCTGGAAGACCTGGCACTGAGAGTCACTGGAGCAAATGAGGAGGCCCATCGGAGTCAGCCCTCTGGCAGTCTAGGCTTTAGACGAGGCAGGTAGCGGTTACCCAGCCGTGCAGGAGGCTCTACTTCTCCTCCTGATTGATACTAAGCCAGGCCTTCTGCCGTGTTGCTGGCTTGTGCTTCCCCGGTCTGGCCCTGTTTCTGGATGTGTGCCAGTGGTGACTTTTGGGTTGGCTGGAAACAATACTGCTCTCCACCAGGGTAAAGCAAACTCGGGAGGTGCTGGCTCTGGCTCCAGAGGGACTGGGGCCTGTCACCTGGCCCTGCCCTGGGTTTTCCTGGCCACCCTTTTACCTTTGGCACACTTCCTCCAAGCCTGTAGTTTTGCCCCTGGGATTACACATTAGCTTCTTCTAAGGAATGGTGGGGGCAGGAGCATTGGTACCATGAAGACATCCTGTGTCTCCCCATCTTGCTGTGGGGAGACTGGCTCTTCTATAGTTCTATGGGGAGTTGGGATATGGAGTGTGCCCACAGTGGGGAAGGAGTTAAATTGCCTTTGCTTCATGAGCTCTCTCTCCTTTATTTTCTATTTTTTGGATAGGAGTTCGCCATGTAGCTCAGGCTGGCTTAGAACTTGCTGTGTATCTTAGCCTGATCCAAAACGCATACTACCCAGCCTCAGTCTCTTGAGAGCTGAGATTATAGCAGGTGCCATCATCCCGCTGGTTACCACTGTGAACTGGAGGTTCACAACCTGGTCAGCAGGCCAACCTACCGAGTTCCAGTCCAGCTAGAGCTACACAGTGAGACCCGTCTCAGAAACAAAACAATCTCTAAGGCTGGATTTTGCCTCCCTCTTTTGCAATGTAAACTTACCTTCCATCTTTACCTTCCTCGCTTTTGTTGGTTTAATTGAGTATTAAAGAATTTAGGGAGCTCTCACCAACTCTTTCCTCACAGAACTAAAGGATTGCTGAGGAAGGCTGCCTGGCCACGAGGCTCGCCACTGCGCTTTCTGGTGTATTCACAGCCTAGGGATAGACCCTGTCTGATGCGTGCCTTCCAGAAAGGGAAGGGAGCTGGGGAAAACTTAGCACTTGGCATGACTGTGAAGTCATGTGAGGCCTGTTAGGTCCGTTGAAAAAGGGGGCAGGGGAGAGAAAGGAAAGGGAGAAATGGAAAGGGAAGTAGAAAAGGGAAAAGAAAAGAGAAACTTAGCAGCTCAGGGAGGCAAGGTTCAGAGCTGCTCTGTGGGGGGTGGGGTGGAGCTTTCGCCCTGCCTTCCTCCCTCTCCCTGGGAGAGGCCTCCTACTTGACCTGGAACTGCTACATGGACCAGGCTGTCCTGGGACTCTCAAAGATCTACCTGTCAATGGTTCCTGCATGCTGGGATGAAAGGTGTGTACCTTTTGAGGAGCGCCAGCTCTAGCTGAGGGCACAGTAAAAAAACCACCAAAATGGCTGCTCCATGATGAAATAGGAGTGCGAGAATATTGAGGAGAGCGTGCGTGCGCGTGTGTGTGCATGTGTGTGCGTGTGTATGTGTGTGCGTGTGTGTATGTGTGTGTGTGCGTGTATGCGTGTGTGTGCGTGTGCGTGTGTGTGTGCGTGTATGCGTGTGTGTGCGTGTGTGTGTATGTATGTGTGTGCGTGTGTGTGCGTGTGTATGTGTGCGTGTGTGTGTGCGTGTGCATGTGTGTATGTGTGTGCGTGTGTGTATGTGTGTGCGTGTGTGTGCATGTGTGTGTATGTATGTGTGTGCGTGTGTGTGTGCGTGCGTGTGTGTGCATGTGTGTGTATGTATGTGTGTGCGTGTGTGTGTGTGTATGTATGTGCGTGTGTGTGCGTGTGTGTGTGTGGTCATGGCAGGAGACTTGTAGAAATTCCATCAGAAGCATCTGGTTTGTTGATCAGGTAATTTCACCTGAAAGAACCTGAAGAGACAAGGAACAATCACACTATGATTATGAAGATGGAGACCAGTAGGCTGAGAAGGGGTCGCCCTGGGGGCCAAAGGAGACCAAAGGGGAGCCTTGGAGTCGGCCCCTGGAGGCTGCAGTTAGCAAGTCGGTTCTCTTTCCTTTGACTGGACCGATTCACAATAGCTGTTAGGGAAGCTCAGGCCTTGCTGGTTCTGCTGGACTGCCCGGGCTGGGGAGATGAGCCCGTTTTGGAGCAGTTGCAGGACACAGTTGGTTCCTGGACGGTGTCTGTCAGCTGAGTGGAAATCTTCTGGGACAGAGTTAGACTCGGGACAGAAGGTAGCATGACCGCTGTCTGTAATCTGCATTGAAATCCTTCTTACAGAAAGAGCCGCTAGCGGGTGTCTGGGGACAGCTGGAGTAGACTCAGGCCTCTGAGAGACGTAGCAAGAACAAAACCCGAGAAGTCATCAATGTGAAGAGGCGTGAGCATTCATCTGTGGTGAGACAGAAATGTCCTGGCAGGAAAGAGATCAAGAGAGGAGCTAGCGGGCCCCAAAGATGCTTCTGGGGTAGAAGTGCAAACTGTCTGCTCTGTCCACACTGGAGAGATGGAGATTGGATGGAGCTGCTTTCAACACAGTGAGAAGCACTTTAAGTCTATATTTAGAAAACAACCAAAGGAAATTTAAAAATTCAGCCTGTGACTAGAATTTTTTTTTTTAAAGTTTAGTAGCCAGTGATACTTACAATTGTTACCAAGGCTAGAGTAATAACTTATTAGAACTCCATTAATATAGTCAACTTTGGGCTTGAACACACACTCTCTCTCTCTCTCTTTTTTTTTTTTTTGAGACAGGGTTTCTCTGTGTGGCTCTAGCTGTCCTGGAACTTGCTTTGTCGACCAAGCTGGCCCCGAACTTACAGAGATTCGCCCGCCTCTGCCTAGGTTTAAAGGCATGTACCATCACCACCTGGCCTTGAAGTTAATGGTTAATGAAGTCTTAACATCATGTATTATCTTTGAGTCTCACTTTTCACATGCCTTAAATCATTTCTTCAGGCCTGCATAAATTTTATACTTTTTTTCATCTGGAAATATCTGATCACTCACCATAAGACACAGGTGACTGGTTACGGAGAACAGTCATTGAAACATAAGTTCCTTTAAATAAAGTGATAGAAAATGGTAAATCTTGAGTCAGTGACAATAACATGGCAGACTGAGTCTTTGCATTGAAACCTATAGCCAGGCAGTGATGACACACGTCTTGAATCCCGGCACTCGGGAGGCAGCGGCAGGCAGATCTCTGTGAGTCTGAGACCACCCTGGACTACAGAGCGAGTGCCAGGACAGGCTCCAAAGCTACAGAGAAACCCTGTCTTGAAAAACTAAATAAGTAAATAAATAAAATAAAAAGCAAAACCCAACATTGAAACCTGTTCCGTGGGTTTCTTTTTCACAGGAACCTGTTTCTCCAGGTTCTAACCTGATCTAACCTCTGAAACCAATTCAGGCCGACGGTAATTGAGTTTCCGTTTTAAAGTCTTTCTTATTGAAGAGACTCAGGTAACTAAACTTAGTTTTTCAAGACAGGGTTTCTCTGTGTAGCCCTGGCTTGTCCTGGAACTCCCTTGTAGACCAGGTTGGCCTCAGAGGTCCTCCTGCCTCTGCCTCCTAAGTACTGAAATGAAAGGCGTGAGCCACCCCTGTGGCCTTTCTTTTTTTTTAAATGAAAGTTTGGTTTGGATTTTCATCAGCCGGAAATGTTAGTGTATGAATTGTGTAGTCTTGCTGGAATGTGATGCGGCCTTCACAGCAGATTCTTGGCTATCAAATGAGACCTTCTTACAAGAGGCTAGCAATCTACATAGTGAAAACCTAGCAGATATTAAGTGCAGGAATCAAGGAAGCAGGAAGTAGGAGCACCCTGAATGCCTGAGAGTGACCTCTGACCCCTCAGCCCTGCCTGCCCTTTCTGTAAGCCCTCAGCACCTCTCTGTCCTCACCCTTCCCTGCGTTGGTAATAGTGTTCTACCAGGGCATGGGTTTACTCTCTGCCCACTCCAGTACTCCACAGATGTTGACTGAATGAGCCATTACAGACCGGACTGGCCGCCTCGGTTCATGAGGTTAGGACTAAGGCCAGATTGGCAAATTAAGGGAGAGAGCCGGTGCCCTCTGCACCTCCTGCAGTACCACACTGCCAGCATTCACTGTCAGCAGTGCAGAACGCTTCCTCTTCAGGGGGCTAAAGCCTTTAACCAACTGAATGGTGTTCCAGACTAGCGCCCGCAGGGCTTAGCAGAGGGCTCTTGTGCCCAAACCACGACTCTCTGGCTCTGCGTCTGTTCTCCCGCCCTTGCAGGGATGTTTCAGGGGCTGTGGGCGAGGCCAGGCACAGGTGATGGTGGAGGTGCAGGACCCTAGGAAGAAAACTCAAGCAGCAAGAGGTGCCTGGTACTTGGGCACCCTTCAGCGCGTTTGGTTGGAGTCTGAGCCCATCTCAAAATGCCACCTCCTCCCAGTCAGGATGCTGTTCCCTTCCCCCAAAGCCTGTTCTCCCTGCAAACCCCCCCGGGGGGTTTCCCAGGGCCCATGTGACTCCCTTGGCAATTGGCAGTCCGTGGAGCGCCAGAGGCTTTTGTGCTGGATAGCCCTTTCCTGTCAAGAACTCCAGGGATTTTCTGCTGTTGCCGGTTGTGTTTCAAGTCAGCAATTATGGGGTAGATTATGTAATGACTGAGTGTTAAAAATAGAGAAGACCAAGGTTTGTATCTATTTTCACCAAATCAAAACAACCAAAGGAGGGAAGGGAGGTGGGGGAAGGAAAAGGTCATGTGACAGGGGGACGTGGATTACGTCACGTGGCTGACTAACAGGCTAGGATTTCTGCCTGTTTTGGCTTTTCTGCCTGTTTCAGCGTCTGCCAAGAATCTCTTCTGAGGACCCGTGGTCCCTTGGGGGTATACCCTAGCCCTGACCAGCAGAATGTCTTGAGCTGGAAAGCCTCCCTTCAACACCCTGTCTCTGTGTTTGATTTTCCTGGTCTTTCTAGTCATCTGGTGTGTTTTACTGCAGAATCAAGGGCTGGCTGAGGGGAGTCTTTGGCACTCCAAATCTGTCTCGCCTCAGCCACGCCTACCCCAAATAACGTTTTTTAAATTGATATTTATTGAGCTCTACATTTTTCTCTGCTCCCATCCCTGTCTCTCCCCTCCCACTTTCAACCCTCCCCAAGGTTCATATGCTCCCAATTTATTCAGATCTTGTCTTTTTCTACTTCCCATGTAGATTAGATCTATGTCTGTCTCTCTTAGTGTCCTCATTGTTGTCTAGGTTCTCTGGGATTGTGGTTTGTAGGCTGGCTTTCGTTGCTTTATGTTTAAAAACCACGTATGAGTGAATACATGTGATAATTGTCTTTCTGGGTCTGGGTTACCTCACTCAATATGATGTTTTCTAGCTTCACCCATTTTCTTGCAAAATTCGAGGTGTCGTTATTTTTTCTGCTGTGTAGTACTCCATTGTGTAAATGTACCACATTTTCCTTATTTATTCATTCTTTGATCGAGGGGCATTTAGGTTGTTTCCAGGTTCTGGCTTTGACAAATAAAGCTGCTATGAATATAGTTGAGCACATGTCCTTGTGACACGATTGAGCATCCTTTGGATATATACCCAGAAGTGGTATTACTGGGTCTTGAGGAAAGTTGTTTCCTAATTTTCTGAGAAATCGCCACACTGACATCCAAAGGGGCTGTACCAGCTTGCATTCCCACCATCAATGCAGAAGTGTTCCCTTTTCCCCACAACCTCTCCAGCATAAGTTGTCATCAGTGTTTTTGATCTTGGCCATTCTTATAGGTGTAAGATGGAATCTCAGAGTTGTTTTGATTTGCATTTTTCTGATGACTAAGGATATTGAACATTTCTTTAAGTGTCTTTCAGCCATTTTAGATTCCTCTGTTGAGAGTTCTCTGTTTAGGTCTGTACTCCATTTTTTTTTATTGGATTATGTGATCTTCTGGTGTCCAATGTCTTGAGTTCTTTGTATATTTTGGAGATCAGACCTCTGTCTGATGTGGGGTTAGTGAAGATCTTTTCCCACTCTGTAGGCTGTCGTTTTGTCTTGTTGGCCGTGTCCTTTGCTTTACAGAAGCTTTTCAGTTTCAGGAGGTCCCATTTATTAATTGTTTCTCTCAGTGTCTGTGCTGCTGCGGTTCTATTTAGGAAGTGATCTCCTGTGCCAATGCGTTCGAGTGTACTTCCCACTTTCTCTTCTGTGAGGTTCAGTGTGGCTGGCTGTATGTTGAGGTCTTTGATCCACCAGATAACTTTTTGATGTAATTTTATCCTCACTGCTCTCCCCTGCCCTTGGGACGGCTATCACAGAGCCCCTGACACAGGAGTCCCAGGGCCACCACTGGTTTGTTCTTGTATGACTGCCCAGTCCTCCCCTGTTTCTGGCTGCACATTAAGGGGTATTGGTGTTTTAATCTAGAGGAAGACTAGGTGCCAGGTAGATGTAATGGAGCAGATCCTTTTGGAAGGAGGACTTTGGTTGGCCTACTACAACATCTCGAACATCTGCGGCCTCTTACTGTGCCACAGTAGAGGCGCCCCAGGGAGGGAGTGTTGAGCTCCTTAGATGATTAAGGTCCTTGAGTCTGCCTAGAGTCCACACAGAAGGCTCCCTACCCTGGGAGTGAACGTACTTTGAAGAAGACCCCAGGCGGGTTCGCTGGGGTTAGAGACCGAATGCTCCGGTCACTCGTGCGCCTTCGCCATCACAACGCTCTTGGTGTCATCGCACGCGGCTCTGGGGACCTGCTTCGGCTGCCCTGGTCACCTTCCCTGGTCTGGGAAGCGGCCTCTGTTATCCTTGTCGGCGTTTCCTTCTCTCATGCCTGAACTTCTGCCGTGCTCTCACCAAAGGTTGACTCTGTTAAGACCCAGCAAGCATCCTGTGCGTTCCAGACGTTGATTCTCGCTGTTGTTTTGAGACAGTCTCACTATGTACCCGAGGCTGGCCTCCAGCTCCTGGATGCTGGGATTCTTGACCTGTGCTACCTTGTCTGGCTTCAGGATTGAATGTTAATCCTTCCGACTAACCATGCCCAGCTGCGCATGGCCTCAGGTGTGACAAATCTTACTGCGTCAGTTTCTGTGTTTCTGGACCTGCTGGCTTCTCTAGACCACCCACAGCAACAGACGCTGGAAGTCAGAGTTTTTCTGCTTTCTAGCCCCATCCCATCTTCCAGGCTTTCAGCAAGGTAAAGCATCCATCACTGAAGGACCTACCGCAGGGGCTGCTAAGGGCTAGTGTCATTGGACAGTCCCCAAGGAATGCTTCCTGTCTGGACTGGGCTCCGCAGAGGTCTCGTCTCCATTGCCCAGGACAGGACCACAAAGGGACACCAAAACTTGACCACACGGTGCCAGGAAACTGGCTACTGCCAACGTTTACCTTACCTGGAGCTCAGCTTGCTGGCCAGCCCCAGGGACCCTCCTGTCCTCCTCCCTAGTGCTGGGATTACAGGTCCATGCCGCGTGCCTGGCTCTTTACAAGGGTGTGGGGATCTGAACTCCTGCCTGTGCAGCGAGCACAGCTGCTTAGCCCTCCCTCCAGTCCCTGGATTTCGTTCCTTCACATCCGCTTGCATTGTTGAAATGGAGACACAGCTGTGTTTGTGTGTGTAGGGTTTTTGTTTAGGCTGAAAAGAGCAAGGCGCACATGGTGGAACTGCTGGGTTAGCGGCAGTGCTGAGCTCAGAGAGAGACCACGGCCTGCCTTGGCTGCAGATCTGTGCCCTCCCTGGGTGTCTTCACTGGCCACACACCACACTGAGAGAGGCAAGTCTGGAGAATGACCAAGACCGTCCTTGGTCACCGGCACCGGGTGACCCGTCTAGACCCGGCTAGGCACCGGGACGCCGCGTGTCTGCTGCAGGTCCTCCAGCTGAGGTGCCAGGGGGGGACTGGGGAGAGGGTGGGACTCAGGGACAGGTGGCATGACATTCAGAGCTACTCCATCTTCAGAGTGGGGGTGGGGGGCGAGGGCACAGAGGGGTGGTGCGGAGGGGACAAGGAGGAGAGAAGGGAAGGAAGAAGGGAACTAGTGTGGAAGACATGGTGGGCAAGGCTCTTTTTACTTCTCTCCAGCCCCCTCTCTTACAGACTCACAAAGAGAGCTAACCCCAAGGAACACAGGAAAGAAAGAAAATCCGCACGCCTGTCAACACAAGGAAAGATGTCGTTAGCAAGTTAGTAAACTTTTATGTGCAGCCTCCAGGCTTGCGTGGAGAAGAGAGGCTTGGAGAGGTGCAGCGGGACCCCAGGGTGCAGTTAGAAGGCCTCCTCCAGCGCCATCTCTTCTGTTCAGGTGTGGACTAAAGGTTCCCCTGTCAGTCACAGCTCTATGACATCTTCTCTCCTGCCTCACCTCACTGCATCTCACACCCCACACCTCACTGCTGTGTCAGGACAGATAAGACACCTGGCGTTCTGCTCAGGGCTTGGCCCCTGCCTTCCCTGCAGGTGGCAGCTGGTGGGGGACGTGAAGCACACTGGCCTGTCTAATCAGCTGTGCCCTCTGCGCCTGCTGCCTCACCTCTTCCTCAGCTGTGGTGTTTTTAGGGCTTGATGATTCTGGCGTCTGTGAGAGGTGAATGGGAGGATAGGTGTGCCCGAAACAGCCCTAGAACCCGAGGCAGCAATGGAAGGTCCCCATCAGTGGGTGTCAAATGTCTGGCTGCAAGATCACTCTACACTCCCAGTCCCCTCTGCCTTTAGCTTATGCCTGGGGAGTATAATTGACATACAGAAAACACACAGTTTGGAGAGGCAGAGGTCCTGAGCGACTGTCTCCATGGCTTGTCTGAAGATATTAAATGTGCCATCACATTGTCCTCAAGTTCTTTCTGTTTGGTGGGTCAGAAACTTCAGGTGACGGGCATCCTCTGGCCGTATTTTGCAGTGCGCAGTACTGTTCTGTTAGTGCTAAGTGCTCGGAGAGTGGCAGATCTTTAGAACTCACTCACACCTCGCATACAGAAGAACACAGACTCTTTATCTTTTGTATACCTGAAGGAAATGAAGTCAACATACAAAAGAATGCCCAATGGGCTGACGAGATGGCTTAGCCGGTAAGGTGCTTGCATGCAAGCCTGGTGACTTGAGTCCAATTCCCAGAACCCATGTAAAGCTGGAAGGAGAAAACCAGCTCCACCGAGTTGTCATCTGACATCCGTAGATGTACCATGGCAGTGTCCCTCTGTTCCAGTTAGGGTTACCGTTATGGTGATGAAACACCATGACCAAAAGCAACTTGGGGAGGAAAGGGTTGATTTCACTCGCAGTTCCATATAACAGTTCATCTTTAAAAACATCGAGGGCAGGAACCTGGAGGGAGCAGCTGATGCAGAGGCCATGGAGTAGCGCTGCCTGCTGGCTTGCTCCCCATGGTTAGCTCAGCCTGCTTTCTTTATTTTTTTGTTTTTTTTAAATGTCTATTTATTTATTATGTATACAATATTCTGTCTATGTGTATGCCTGCAGACCAGATGTCATTACAGATGTTTGTGAGCCACCATGTGGTTGTTGAGAATTGAACTCAGGACCTTTGGAAGAGCAGGCAATGTTCTTAACCACTGAGCTATCTCTCCAGTCCCTCAACCTGCTTTCTTATAGAACCCAGGACACCAGCCCAGGGTTGGCACCACACACAATGGGTTGGGCCCTCCCCTCCCCCATCAATCACCAGCCTAATCGCTTTTTCTTAACTGAGGTTCCTTCTTCTCTGATGACTCTAGTGTATGTCAAATTAACATAAAATGTAGCCAGCACCACCCCATCTCACACACACACACACACACACACACACACACTAAATAATAAATAAAAGTTATGAAAAAAGAATGATGTATACAGTGGAGTGGACTGAAGGAACCATGGTGTTTGCAGGGTAACGGATGGACTAGGGACTACTGTAACCAGACGATCTGGCTGAAGAGACTCACCTGCCATTCTTTCTGGCTATTGAGAGAGTGGACCCCAAGAAGATAGAATTTCCCCAGGAATCTCTTGTGGGGACAGGAAAAGACAGAAACCCTGGGGCACTCAGGGGAGGAACTTGTTGCAGGACCTCACAGGAGAGATTTGTAGCTGCTACAGGAGTGGGCAAGGGACTGAACGGTGTGGTTCTGTTTAGCTGTGTGTATCTCTTGCTTTCTGTTAAGACCCTGCCATCTCATCAGTACCTAGAAGATGCACGATATCTGTTTGTCTTCTCAACATGGCTACATTGACTAAGTCTCCTTTTTTCTGCTTTTCACAAGTAATTTGGCTCTTTTCATTGGCTTACTGAGGATGGGTGGCTGCAGCTGGCTTACTGGGGCCCAGGCAGTAACCCCCGAATCTATAACGCTCTCATGGTAAAGATAGAGAGCCATACCACAATACATATTTTCTCTCATAGGAAAACAATGTGGTGGTTTGACCTGTAATCCAAGCCCGTGGGAGACTGAGGCAGGAGGATTCTGAGTTTGAGGCCAATCTGGGCTGTATAGTAAACCCTGCCTCAAAGCAATAACTAGAAAATGGCAACCTGGAAACAGAAGGTGGGTTACTGGGGAAGGGCCATGTGTGGGGAGGGGTAGCAGGGTGCAGAAGAGGGAGGACGCCAGGGAGGGACAAGTGTCATGTTACCACCATCCCCTTACCTGGCCCCAGGGAGGAACTCTCCTGATTGAGCTCCACTGTTTCACACCCACACAAACACATGGACGGCATTTCTCCTTTGTCCCCAGCTTATTTCACTTAACATCATACCCTCTAGGGCAGTTCCTGCTTCTCAACTGATTCGGTTCCTCTTTTTTTTTCTTTTCTTTTCTTTCTTTCTTTCTTTTTTTTTTTTTGGAGACTGAGTAATAGTCATTACATCTTATCTTTATCCGTTCTCGGTCAGTGACGCCATAGCTTGGCTTTTGGCTTTTGTAAATGATGCTGCAATAAACCTTGGGGAGGGCAGCTATTGCTTTACTGGACTGATTTCCTTTCTTTCATGTGTGTGTGTGTGTGTGTGTGTGCACGCGCGCGCGCACGCACAAGTGCCTATAGAGACCAGGAAAGGGTACTGGATCCCATAGGGCTGGAGTTCGAGGCAGTTGTAAGCCGCCTGACATAGATGCTGGGAATTAAACTCAGGTCCTCTGCACAAACAGTAAGCACTCTTAACTGCTGAGCCATTTCTCCAGGGCCCGATTTTATTTCTTTTAGATATATAGCTAGGCTTGGGGTTGGCAGATCATGGTAGATCTATTCATTTTTTGAGGACTCTAACAATGGCTGTTTATTTTATATTCCTACCAACCATGCAACAAGGCTCCCTTTCCTTCATTTTCCAGACGGCACTTTCAGTGTTCTTGTTAGTAGTCACCCCAACTAGTGTGAAGTGTTTTATGATGATGATGATGATGATGATGATGATGATGATGTCATTTATTTATCTGGACATGTGGAGTCCTGGATAGCCTCCAGTTTATGAATCTTGGCCTTTTGAGAGTTGGAAATAGAGAGGATGGGTAGGTTACAGGCCTGGCTTTATTTTTTTGATTTTGATTTTCCTGGTGGTTAGGGGAGCTGAGTGCCTTTGCCAGGGTCTGCTAGTCCTCTGTGCATCTTGATCTGAGAGATGTCTATTCAGGTTCTCTGTCCACAGCCATTGGGTTGACTGTCTTCTGACTGCTGAGTTTTGTGGGTTTTCTTTTCCTTTCCTTTCCTTTCCTTTCCTTTCCTTTCCTTTCCTTTCCTTTCCTTTCCTTTCCTTTCCTTTCCTTTCCTTTCCTTTCTTTCTTCCCTCCCTCTCTTTCTCTCTTTCTTTCTTTTGAGACAAGGTTTCTCTGTGTAACACTTTGGCCCTGGCTGTTCTGGAACTTGCTGTATAGACCAGGTTCGCCTGGCTGCCTCCGCCTCCTGAGCGCTGGGATTAAAGGTGTGTGCCACCACCCAGCTCTGCTTGTTTTATAAGGTTATTTCTTTAAAATTATTTTGGATGTATTTACTTTATTATTTTATATGCATGTATGCATGTCGACCATGCACATGCCTTGTGACTGAGACATCAGAAGAGGGCTTCAGACTCCTTGGACTGGAGCTGCAGCAGTTGCAAGCTGTCGTGTAGGTGCTGGGAAACAAACCCACATGCTCGGCAAAGGCAGCAGTGCTAACTGCTGAGCCACCTCTCCAGCCCCTGTAGCGATTTCCCATCAGAAGCATGATTCACGCCCACATCCTCCTGCTCTGCGGGGTGACTCTCCGCTCTCTACCGTTTCCTGTGCTCTCTGGATAGAAGCCTGGCAGGATCCCTGTGCCTTTGCTATGAAATCCAAAGTATCTTTGCCCAGACCAGAGCAGCTTCCTTGCTGTTTACTTTTCACTGCTGTGTAGGTTCAGGTCTTGCTTTAAAAAAAAATTACTTACTTTTATTTTATGTGCATGAGTGTTTGTCTCCAGGTATGTGTGTGTACTACATGTGTGCAGTGCCCGAGGCCAGGAGAGGGACTTGATCCCTGGAACTGGAGTAATAGTTGGTTCTGAGCCACCATGTGGTACTGGGAACTGAACCCAGGTCTACAGGAGCCCTGGGTGCTCTAACCACTGAGCAATCCCTCTAGCCCTGAGGTCTCAGGAACTCACTCTGTGAGCTTGTGTTTTCTGTGTACCGTGAGGTTCGGGTCTAACTGCATTCTCTGCTTCTGCATATCCAGTTTCCCCCATTGTGCAATTCGGTGCCTTTGTCACAGATCACCGAATGGAGACCCGTGGGTCTATGCGGGGGTGTCCTATGCTAGTCCATTAGTCTGTGACTCTGTGCTGGTGGTATCACCTGTCCCACACTGTGATTCTGATAGCTTTAGAGTAGGTCTCCATTCATGAGCTCCCCTCCTTCCGTCCTTCCTTCCTTTCTTCCTCCCATTCTCCTCCACCCTTTCCTCAAGTAGCTGCCAGTGTTGATTTGCGATAAGTCCCAGACACTTTACTAGCTACCCACAAAGGGAACACAGAAGAAAACTTTTGGTGTTTTTGTAAAGGTGTTCTCAGTTTCTTGGACTCTTGGGAGAGTCTTGGGTACCCCAGAACCCTTCATATGAGGGCCACTGGTCTGTATGTCCATGGGCCTCAGCTGGGTATCCTGGCTGCTTTGGTCAGCTTCCCCGGGCCTGAGTTTTCTCTGCTGTAAGGTACACATGGGCAGGCTGTGATGATAACGTGACTGGGCTTAGGATCATCATGAAAACCTCTGGGTGTGTCTGTGAGGATGTTTCCAGAAAGGTTCAACTGAAAAGGAGCAACCTGCCCTGAATATGGGCAGCACTGTGCTGTGGGCTGTGGTCCTGGACTGAAGGAGGAGGAAGGAGGCTGAGCCCTACACCACGTCTCTCTGCTTCCTGACCATGGACGCTGTGTGACCATTGCCTCCCACTCCTGCCGCCATACTGTTGCCTTGATGCACTGCACCCTCAGTCTGTGAGCCAGAAAGCAATAAACCTTTTCCTCCTGAGTTGCTTTGCCTGTACTTTGTCACAAAAAAGAGAACGGTAACTCAGGCTCCCATTCTCCACACCCACGGGTGTGTTAGTCCCCGAAGCGTCTCTAGTGGCCGGTGTTTCCTGAGTGTCTTTTCTTCCTCCCTCACCTCTGATTTTCCTTTCCATTGCTCTTCCTCATCACGCCCTTGTGGTTTGGCCTCCTCCCCGTTTCAGCTCCTCCTCTCCCTGGGCCATCATCTCCGCTCTGGGACTTGAACCGTCACCTGCAGGCTGTCAGCTGCCAAGCCCTGTCTCCCTGGATGTCTGTCTGCAGGTGTGCAGTCTGCAGGTGTGCAGCTCACGTTCCTCCTGGGACCTCTTCACCTCTGTCCTGCTGCCACGTCAGCAGACCGAAGCTGATCCCGTCACCTCTTCCAGAATAGCCCTTCCTGGTTAGCTCTTCCGTTTGGCTCCTGAAATCAAAAGTCCAAAAGCCCTTTTCCCCGACCCTGGAATCCCTATTTCAGGCCAGTTCATTCTGCCTCCTGTACATTTTCTCAGTTCCTCCCTGTTCCCCAGAAGCACCCTAGCTCAGCCTGCCGTCAGTTCTCACCCCGACTTCTAAAACACCCTTGCCTCAGGTCCCCCTGGCTGCTCATTGCTAGCCGAGGCTCCACGTCCCAGCAGAAATCACACATGCTAACTCCCCACACTTTTGCTTTCCATTAAACGGGTACAGAGAAGTTATCAAGACAGGTAGGATGTGTGGGAGCAGCGTAGCGCACGCCAGAAGTTGTTCCTGACCTCTGGCGCTCACGATGTGAAGGGGGAGAGGACAATACAGGTCCCTGAGACTCATCAGTGGGGGAAGGTGGTGGGAGGGCTTGGTGCCCCTGGGTGCTGAGGGGAGAGACTCCTGCCTGGGTGATAGAGCAGGGTCTTCCTGGCCAGCACCACCAACTCATTTCCCTGCCTGGTGGCTCTCTTCTCACTTTGCCACCACCCAGAGGACAGAGTCCACATTCCTCACGTGGAGCTCAGCCTTGTGGCATCGTCTACCACTCCCCAAACTGCTTTCAGTTCCCCTAAGCCTGTACTCAGCTCCAGGCCTTCGCCTGTCGGAGGACTCTGAGTCACCCATACGGATGCTCAGGGATGGCCGGCCCTCCCACACAGACCGTGTGGCTTTCCGTCTGCTGTGTTCTCCATAGTGCACACACCTGAATTCTCCCACACATCCCGTGTGGTCAGGGCTCATCCGTGTGTGGTCCCAGCTGCAGCCTAGCTCCCACACCCTCATCCCATGAGCATGTGGGTGTCCCAGGGTGCACGTCTCCATGTGTTAGTGGACAAGGTTAAGCAGTGACCATTGTGCCCTTCCCTTCCTCTTGATGTGTGGCCTCCCTTTGCCCCTTTCCACACCAAGGCACCCATTAGCTCTGTTGAGTATTGTCCCGCCCAATAGGCACTTCACACCTCTGGAAGGTTGTTCGCCGGCACTCCTTCTGGCTTCAGACTGGAGCAGGGCTGTGGGACCGCACAGGGTGGCCCCATGGATCGAGCTGAATTTACAAATGGCTGTTCACCCTAATCAGCTCTTTGTTACTGGACAACTGACTCTGGTCAGCTCGTGTGCCCAGAAAAATCTCTTTACTCGTGGCTCTCTCTACCCTTTGCACAAAGAAGGTTGCCAAGGGCTGTTCACAAGAATGTCACATGGGTATGGCCTGCCTCACCTTCTACCACTGTCTTAGAGGCTAAAGATGCATAGCTATTTATTTATTTACTTATTTATTCATTATTTGGACAGGTTGTCAGTAGACCAGGATGGCCTCCAACTTGCTGTGTAGTGGAGGATGGCCTTGAACTTCTGATCCTCCTACCTCACTCCCTGAGTATTAGGAGTAGAGGTGTGCATCACCAGTCTGGGCTATAATTGGATTTCTTTTTGAAAATTACTACGGTGTGTGTGCACGCGCGCTTGAGTGCATGCGTGTGAATGTGTGTGCACAAAAGGACAGTTTATGGGAGCAAGCGCTCTCCTTTTATCATGTGAGTCTTGGGGATCACACGCACCTGGTCAGGCCCAGCAGCAAGTGCCTTCACTCTCAGCCATCGCTCTGGCTGGCTGGATTTCTTGCATACATAATTTTAAACTGGGATTAGTCCCTGTGGCTTGTACTATTCTATTCTGCTCTTCAAAGTAAACACTGTACTTTCAAATTTCCCCATGACAGAGATGTACTAAGGCCAATTTATCTCATGAATCTCAGAGCGGCCTGAAGCTGTAGAATGTGGTGGGCATGCCTTTATCTCTAGCACCAGGGAGGCAGAGGTGGTTCTCCCTCAGTCTGAGGTCAGTGGGGTCTATCAAGCTTTCAAGAAGTATCTGCTCAGGTGACAACTCAGATATTAACAAAGGAGGAAGTTGGTGCTCTGGTCCTTCATTCCCTCTCCTTAGACTTGAGGGTTGCTGACATTCTCGAAGGTTCTAGAAGTATCCCACGCAGAATACCATATCTATTTATGCATATAACTTCTTTGTTGCTCTGTATTAAGGTGGGGGGTCTTGCTGTGTAGCCCAGGCTGACCTTAAACTTGTAATCCCCCTTCCACAATCTAAATGTTGGAATTACAGATGTGTGCTATTGTGGCACCTATATACAAGCAATATCAGACAGACCAAGCAGGTTGTTTTGAGGAACACACACACACACGCTCACACACACACACACACTGAAAACAGGGGCCCTGAATTTGAAAGAGAGCAGGAATGGGTATATAGGAGTGTTCGAGGGAGAAAAAGAAAGATGGGAATGACGCAATCAAATTGTAATCTTAAAGATAAAATAAAAACATTAAAATAAATAAAAAAGTAAAAAAATTGATGGAGGACAATGGATGTGGCTCAGTTGGTAGAGTGCTTGCCCAGCATGCATGAGACCTTATTCCAATCCCAGCATCACTATAAACCAGGTGTGGTGGTGTACCCTTGTAATCCCAGTAGTACTATAAACCAGGTGTGGTGGTGTACCCCTGTAATCCCAGCAGTACTATAAACCAGGTGTGGTGGTGTACCCCTGTAATCCCAGCACTTGGGAGGTGGAGACAGGAGAAGAAGTACAAGCCATTTTTGGTTACTCAGCAATTCTGAGGCCAACCTAGGCTACACAAGACCTCATCTTAAAATCAAAATAAATAAAAATTCAGTAAAAATACCAAATAAGCTCTAAGTGTGTATACTTATCTACATATATTTTCCTATTGCACAATAAAAATGTTTCCCATCACTTATTAAGTAGGTCCTACTTATCTAAGCAGAGGGAGGGCTACTTCATTTGTTCAGTGCTGTCCAGCATTCCATAGATTAAAATCCCACAGGTATGTAGTCAATCAGCATTTAAGCTCCCAGGTTTCAGCTTTAAGGAAACAATAAACATGTGACCAGCTAGCACTTGTTGAGCACAGATGACCACATTACTGTTGACATCTGGAAAGTCACGTACATCTTGTCCCAGACCAATCAGGGACTCTGACCACTCCCACTTCCCAAATGAAGGAACTGAGTCAGAGAGGGCAATAATCCCCCCAGGTCACGTGTCTGCTCAGTCAGGGTTCACTGCGCTGTGCAGCTCGGGAATGTGTCACTTTTTGAAAGAGCAGTGTGATTTTCTAATAACCCTGAGTAAACCCAGGGTGCCAGGCTCTGAGTTCTAGCTGGTTTCTTTCACTGAACACACCTATCTTTCATGCCCTTTAAGTAAGGCCAAGGAAATAGGCTGCTGGCAGAGTCTGCCCTGGTATTCTTTTTCATCTGTAGTTTTGGCATCCCAAGGGCGAGGGTGCACCCACTCCCACCACCCAGGGTGGTTTTATTATTCTCCTGCTGGATGAGAAAAAGGCAGTTTGCTGCCTGAAGGAGTGGAACTGGTCCCTGGAGGCCTTCCCACCTGCAGTTCCACATCTAGCCACTAGGAGCACTGCTGAGGCTCCATGATCGGTGTTTCAGACCTGGCCAGAGGCAGTGGTCTGAGATAGCTTCTGCGTGGCTGTCCAAAGCTTCCATCAGTGACTTTCTCCCCACCCCCAGCAGGAAACATTTGACAATGTTAGGAGACGTTTCTACATTTTTAAAATTACATTTGTTTATTTAGCGTGTGCATGTCGTGGACAGGCGCACGCCCCAGAGCATATGTAGAGGTTTGAGAACTCGTGAAGTTGGTTCTCTCTTCCCATCATGCGTGTGCCTGGGATTGGACTCAGGTTGTCTGCTTTGGTGGCAAGCTCCTTTACCTGCTGAGCCATTTCGCCAGCCCTGGTGATGTTTGTGTTTGTCATAACTTGGGGTGCTTACTACACACACACACACACACACACACACACCTGATACTCTGTGTAGAAAGAGCCCAGGGCTACTGGTGTACACTTTCCACCCACAGACAACTCCACGGCAGAAACCTGCTCTGCCCACACGGTCACCTGGCTGAGCTAGGACGGTGTATGTGGGAGGGCAGTGGTCTTCTAACTGCCCTAACACATGGCTGCTCTCTATGGCTCTGGAATCTGTTTCTGAGAAGCTGAGGGATGGGTGGCTGTCTGGTATGAGGAGAGCTGGCTTGAAGCTATATTAACAAACACTTAGAGAAAGATTTATCTGTGATTCTGTGTGTCTGTGGAGGGCGTGTGGGCATGTGAGTGCCTTTGCCAGCAGACCCCAGAAGAGAAGGTGGGACCTCCTGGAGCCAGAATCACAGGGTGTGTTCCAATCTCTCTCTGTTCCTTCTAGGACCCTGTACACAGGCTGTCTCACTGTGGAGCCATGGAGAACCTTGAACTTCTATTTTTCCTGTCTCTACCTCCTCAGAGCCAGGAGTTCAGATGTGCACCACCTGTGTCTCTTCTCCAGAGAGAGAAACTGGAGTGAACGCTTCCCTCCAGGACTAAGGGCAACGTGAGGCTTTGCTTGTTGGATTTGAGTAGAAGCCGCACTGTGGCTCCTCTCGGGTCTCTTAGAACGAGCGTCTAGCAGATTAGTTTACCTTGCAAGCCCACTTGACTGCTCAGGGTAGGAGGAGCTGGTGGGGCTGCTTG
The DNA here is from genome assembly GCF_982192425.1 of Myodes glareolus. Classification (NCBI taxonomy): domain Eukaryota; kingdom Metazoa; phylum Chordata; class Mammalia; order Rodentia; family Cricetidae; genus Myodes; species Myodes glareolus. Next base: position 25,143,429 of record NC_142031.1, on the reverse strand, counting down.
GTTCTGAGTAGACCCTGGGTTACACGATTGAGTGTTTCTGGAAAGAAGCCTCCAAAAGCTGAGGTGAGGGAGGCAGGAGTGGGTGTGTCTGTTGAACCGATGCCCACTGTGTGTCAGAAATAAGAGGAAACACTTTCTGACTCATTAATTACAGATACTCTGGGAGTGGAACAGCAGCCTGTGCTCTGAACAGACAGCCCTGTCACTCCGCAATAATTGGCAACACCGTGCTCCTTCACAGACTAGATTGACAGGAGGCTGCAACACACAGCTGAAAACCTGATCGAGAACTGGCCGGGTGCCAGAATGGTGAGCTCGGCCAGCCAGCCTGCCCAGCCCGGCCAGGCCGAAAGGGTGTGTCCACAGAGCCATGCAGTCTTTCTGGTGCTGCTTTCTGAAAATACGCTCTGTCCTAGGCACTGAGGGGAGCAAATAGAGTAGAGATTTACTCATCTAGTGAATATCGGAGACAAGATTAAGCCGGAGAAGTTACATGGAGGAGGGGAGTAGCTCAGTTGGCAGGGCATTTGCCTAGCATGCGCATGGCCCCAGGTTCAATGTCCAGCAATGAAAAAGCAAAACAGAAAATTAAACAGCCACAGAAGACCCAACCTATATGCCACACAGAAAGAATGCAATGCTCAGAGCCAGAGGGAACGCCCAAAAGGATGGTGAGGCCGGGGTCAGATTTACCTGGAAGGAAACCCAGGGAAGGAAAAAAACTTCCGCTAAGAACACTTGCCAGAAATAAGTGTTAACATTTGGTCTTTTTACATCTTTTTCCCTCGTGTAATTCTAATAACACATGTACATGTTTGTTTTTATTGTTGTTGTTGATGGTGTTTGTGTGTGTCTTAGTCAAAGGACAGCTTCCAGGAGTTGATTTTCTTCTATCATGTGGGTCCTGAGAACTGAACTTCCATCATCAGCTCGGTGTCTTTACCCCTTGAGCCACTTCATTGATCAACATTCTCTCTCCCTCCCTCTCGGCCTCCCCCTCTCTGTTTCTCTCTCCCTCCCTCTCGGCCCTCCCCCTCTTTGTTTCTCTCTCCCTCCCTCTCTCTCTTCCTTCCAACAGGGTTTCTATGTGTATCCCTGGCTGTCTTGGAACTCTCTTTGTAGACCAGGCTGGACTTGAACTCACAGAGATCCGCCTGCCTCTGCCTCCCCAGTGCTGAGATTAAAGGTGTGCGCCACCAACGCCCAGCACTCCTTATTCCTTTTTAGGAGCTTGAAATTCCGTTTCAGATTATTAATTTACCACCTTTTATGTCACAAATATTATCATTTGCCATTTTAGTTTCATTAATTATAGTAACATTCAAAAGTCTAAAATATCTGTGTGGCCAAGGTCAGCTACGCAGGCTCTTCAAAGCCCTGGGCTGGAGGTGGCTGCTGGTGGGGGCAGTGGGGTGCGCGCCAGGGTGCAGGTGTGGCAGGAGTGGAGAGGCAGCCCTGGAGGTGGTGCTCACGCGTGGGAGGGGTGAAGGGGAGGAGCCTGCAGTGACTCAGGGGTGCTGACCTGGGTAAGGGCTGAGCAGGTGGAGGACAGTGAGCCATGCCGGGGACAGCAGGTGGGGGGGCACTGAGGAGCTGGAGGAGTGGGAGAGTCCCCGTGAGCTGGATGAGCGCAAGCTCCGGTGGGAGAACCAGCTGAGGTTCGGGTTTCTAAGACCAAGAGGCCCCTGTCAAACTCAGGAAACTCTTCTGCTATTGCATTATAAAGCGACACAAACATGGTCCTAAATGCTTTAGCTTTTTTTTTAGAAAAAAAAAAGTATTTTTTAGTATTTCAGGCAGATCAGTCTGGGCTTGAATTTATAGTGTAGCTGAGGGTGACCTTGAACTCCTGATTCTACCTCCAGGCGCTGGGATTACAGGCAGGGACCAAAGTGCATTTGAACTTGAGTCTGGATGCTGTTTGTGCAGTGTGATGTACGTGAAGCCTCTCATCCCTCTGATTGGCCATGCCTGACATCTCCCTGCGTTCCTTCTATGTCTCTCTGGCTGAATCCTTTGTGCTGTCTGTCCCCACACCTGGGCCCTTTGTGTATTTCGGGGTTCACAGGTACTTTGGGCCGCATCACACTTTTTCAGCATTTCCGTTGCTCTTTGGGAATGAACGTCAGCTCAGTTTGCCAAACTGGAGGGCCCCAGGGGCTGTGGGAGCACAGGGGACCCCAGTTGGGCCCTTCGAATCCTGACCTCTGAATGTACTGGTGAGGGAATGAATTTGGAGGGATTGGACTGCCTTCCTGTGCTGAAGCCACAAAAGCATCTCATCACTGGCCTCCTGGTAGCTCAGTCCTTGTCCCCGGCCTGAAGACAGTCCTAAAGCCAGGCACGGTGCCAGCACGTGGGGGCAGAGGCAGGCACAGTTCTGTGAGTTTGAGGTCCACAGCCTGTCTACATAGGGAGTAGTAAGTTCCAGGCCAGGCGTGGTGACATAATGACATCCTGTCACAGGAAGAAAGAAAGGAAGAAAAAGAGAGAGAGAGAGAGAGATGGACAGATAGGAAGGAAGGAAGGGAGAAAAGGAATGGAAGAAAGAAAAGAGAGAGGAAGGAAGGAAAGAAGGAAAAAAGGAAAAAGAGAAGAGAAGAGATGCAATCTCGCCCCTCAGAGCTGCGTCCCTGCCACCGCCATCTTTGCCCATTGCTCCCAGTGTGACCAAGCCTTTCTGTGCTTTCTTTGGAAGATGCTTGTTTCCTTTTTTTTTTTTTTTTTTAAAGACAGGGTTTTACCTCGAATTCTGACTAGCCTGGAACTTTCTCTGTGGAGCAAGCTAGCCTCAGATTCCTGCTGTGTACGGAGGTCAAAGGTGTGTGCCTCCATGTCTGGGTTACGTGCCGTGGAGCAGAGTCCAGAGCGTCATGCTACATATGCTCCTACCAGCTGCACCACATCCCCGGCCCTGGACCTGGACAGTTTTAAAGGCTGTGGTTTGTTATTATTTCTATTGGTGTGTAATGAGCCTTTGTGTGGGTTCCAGGGATCAAACTTGGTTCATCAGGCCTGCACTGACAGGAAGCAAGTGCCTCCACCCACGGAGCCACCCTGTATGCCATCCTTTCTTTTCTTTGCTTTTTCCCCTTTTTCTTTTGAGACAGGGTTTCTCTGTGTAGTCCTGGCTATCGTGGATCTCACTCTGTAGACCAGGCTGGCCTCAGACTCAGAGATCCCCCTGCCTCTGCCTCCTGAGTGCTGGGATTAAAGGCATGTGCTGCCATCTTTCTTTTTTAAAGTGGTCTTAAAAAGGGTTTTATTTTATTTAAAGAAACTTTTATTTTAATTTTATGTGTATATGTGCTTTTCCTATGTCTGTGCACCACATGTATGTATTGCCCACAGAGATCAGAAAAGGGTGCCAGATCTCCTGGGGCTGGAATTACAGATAACTGTGAGACACCATGTGTATGTTGGGGACTGAACCCAGGTCCTTGGGAAGGGTAACCAGTGCTCTTAACCACTGAGTCATCTCTCCAGCTTCTTTATTCATTTTTAGTGCGTGCGTGCACACACATACATGTATGTTAGAGGCATTGATTCCCTGGAACTGGTCACAGGATATTGTGAACCATTTGATGTGGGTTCTAGAACTGAACTCAGGTCCTCTGGAGGAGTAATACCTGTTGTTAATCACTGAGCCATCTCTCCAGCCCCTGAAGTGTTTTTTCTATTGCGAGCTAATGAACATGAAGTCACAGATCCCGAGCGAATCTCAGTGAATTTTTGTAAAGTGTCCACTTTGTAACCGTCTCCCCTCAAAGATCTCCTCTTTGAGTTAGTGACTCTCAGGGATACACTTGCTCCCACACTGCCATTTTTCCTATAGCTGTCACTGAGGGTGTTGTGGGGCGCATGGATGTCTTGCTGACCCCTGCTTTCCTGAACGGCTTTTGCCTCAGTTTCCATAACTGTGAAATGGGAGCAGATGGTTGCTCCTGCCTCAGACTTCTCAAGAAGATTCCAGGAGGCAGAGCTGGCGAGAGCACGAAACACGCTAATTGTTTTGTTGTTGTTAGCCGTGACTGGAGGAGGAGGCCATGACAGATGTATCAGGGTTACCTGGGCTGTTTCCACAAAACCCACCTGCTCAACTGGGCCAGACCCACTGAGTCACAATATAGACTTTATACACATATCTGGGTCACTCTGTTACTCATACAAAATAAAAAAACAAAACAAAACAAGGGCTGGAGGTGGCCATGACAGGAAGAGGGACATCAATAGGCAGTCCTGCCTGGGTGCAGGTGTACAGGAGGAGACCCAGCTGGGCAGAAGGTGGCACCCATGTGTGGGAGGGAGGGGAGGAGCCTGCAGTGATTCATGGGGTGCTGACCTGGGCGAGGGCTGGCAGGTGGAGGATGAGGCAGGCTGAGCCTGGAGGAACAGGCATCGTGTGGGCAGGAGTCTATTGTGACCATTTCTTTGGCTCTTGGTGGAGAAGTGCCATTATTCCTATCTCTAGGACTGGGTGGCGGCTGTGGGAGGCACAGCCCGTAGATGGACAGAGTCACCAGCCTGTCACTGAGGGAATGCCGAGAGCAAGGAAGGGCCAAGTCTACCAGCACGTGCCCCTGTCAGGATCTGTCTGCTCGTTCTGTCCTCGGTCAGGAGCTTGTTTCTGTGCAGCGGCCCTCATTCCAGAAGAGTCGCTAGAAGTGGAGTCTAGACAGAGTGCTGGCAGTCCAGATGTGCACCACCACCGTGAAGGGAAGCCCGTGGCTTTGTGTACGCTAGGCAAGCCCTCTGCCAACTGAACTACATCCCCAAGTCTTTCGATGTTTAAAAAGTTAAATCCAGCTGGGCGGCGGCGGTGCACACCTTTAATCCCAGAGACAGAATGATCTCTATGAATTTGAGGCTAGCCTGGTCTACAGAGCGAGTTCCAGGACAGGCCTCAAAGCTACAGAGAAACAAAACAAAACAAAAAACAAAATGAAACAAAAGTTAAATCCTGGCCCTGGGAACCCTGCCATGCCTGTCTCGATACCAGCTCTATCTACCAAGTCACTCTGCAGTTCTGGGGTTCTGTGTGTGGCGGGGAGTGAAGAGGAGGCCCAGTGCCTGCTTTTGTGATGTTGCACCTTAGCCTGGCAGGCACAGAACGCCTGTGGGGTTAGCTGGGAGCAGTCCTGGGCTGATCATCACCTGAGCTGCACCCTCCCTGGGGAGACCATGGAAGGGGATCCAGCTTTTGAAGCCATGATGCTGCTCAGAGGCAGGTGCAGTCCCTCAGGGACGTATGCTCTGGGCGTGGCTGGACTTGTGTCCCCAACAGGTCCCAGAGTAGCATAGGACAGGCTGGGCTGCCTGGCAGGTTCACAGAAACAGTCTTATCCCAGCGTCTTCCACACACAGCTTGAGGGTCACAGCCCCCATCCCAAGCTTCAGGCCTGTACTCTGAAACTGCCCGCAGGTCCCTCTGCTCAGCGCTGTGCTGGGCGGTGGTGAAACGGCCTGCCCTGAGTCATGGATGGTGTCAGGGTCAGCCTACTTACAGCTAAGAAAACAGCCTGAGACATGAGGTGTCATATAAAAAGTCAGAACTTAGAGCCAAGGTTTCCAGTGCCCAAATCAGGTGCACTTCCGTGCTCCACCCCAGGTAAACGTTAAACGTGACTCAGCTGAGAGCCCTGCCCTCAAGGGAACCAGGGATCTGATAGCTGACCACCCAGAGTATAGCAGGCCAGGAAGGCTGAGCCAGCCAGCTCTGCTCTGTTCTGGGAGCCCCAGCTGCCCACAGACCCCTTCTGGGGAGAGCCTGCTAGCTATTGGTTCTCTAAGCCTGATCAGAGATCTGGACAAAGTGTCATGGCTATAAATGCCTGTGATACCCAAGGCTATTGTCCCTAACAACAGAAACAGCAAAAGAGCACACACGCACACACCATAACCCCCCCCCCCCCACATACACACACTCACACACCATACCTCCGCAACACACACAAGATACAGTCCCATGTACCCCAGGCTGGCCTTGAACTCACCTTGTAGCTAAAGATGACCATGAACTCATGATCCTCCTACCTCTACCTCCTGAATGCTAGGACTATAGGCATGAGCCATTACACTCAATTTATGTGAACGTAGAACCTTGCATATGCTAAGCAAGCATCCTACCACTGAGCCATATCTCCAGCTTTTGCTTGCTTGTTTAACATCCATTCAATTGTGCATGTGTGTCTGTATGTATATGTGTGAGCATGTGGAAGTCAGAGACTAACCTGTGCATGTTGGTTTTGTCCTACTACTGGGGGATCAAACTCAGGTCATCAGGCTTGGCAGCAAGCACCTTCACCCACTAAGACATCTCACCAGCTTCCCAAATGCCAAGGGAAGAAGGACACATATCCTGGGTGGACTCTACTTTAGTGTGATCATTTATCTACATGCATTGGGCAAATCACTGCTTACAGGGATACATTCCTGCTAACATGTATGTGTAAAGGACGCTCTCTGCAGGGAGCCTGTCACGCAGAGGTCTGTGGGAAGGAGGTCATGACCCCCTTCACTGTATAGCAGCTACCCGCATGGACATGTGTGCCTCATCTGAGGTGGAGCGGGGCTTACCCGAGGGCAGTGGGGGCCTTAAGCGGGAATGGAGGGTGTGTGATGGTTTTCACATCATCCAGGAAACAGTAAGATCAGCGATGCTGTGAGGAGCAGGAAGCAGGGAGCTGTGAGGCTGGGAAAGCCCCCCCTTCCACGCCTCGTTCTCTGTGGACTGTTTGGCTGTTCGGACCTGGTAGGGGTTCAGGAATGGGAGACCGAAGAGGTCCAGGCCTAGGCGCATGGGGACACCCCTTATCTTCTGTGTCCTGTGCTTCAGCCTGTGATGGGGAGAGGGGGAGGCTGGCCCAGAGGCTCTGTGATTCCTCAGGGCACACGGATTCTTTCCACTCCACCCTGATTCACAGCCACCTCTCCAGCCTTGTCTCTGCCCTCGGCATAGACCCCCCCCTGCCCCCCGCCAAGCATTCTGTCCCTTCCCTTTCCTTCTTTCCTCACTGTGGGTACTCAGTTCCCAGGCTGGTCCATAGTTTCAGCAGGCCTCAACCCTGATGCCAAGTCCCCAAACCTCACTCTTGTGCACAAAGACCAGCCTGGTGTGGCTAGCTAGCAGCCTGTCATGGGGGAAGGTGAACTTTGGGCCAGTGGACCCTCCTCGGTACTATCTGAGCAGCACCAGAGCCTTCCCAGAAAGGAAGACAAGTAGGGCCCGAATCTATATTCCAACCTGTGACACTAGACACAGAAATGACCAGTAGCCGCTGAGGGCTCTACATTGTCTGCTGACCCTCACACCCTGGAGGACCTCCAGGGCATGATTCCCCAGTGGGGAGGGGCTGGTGATGATTGTCAGCCATCACTTATGGCCCTCTGGGTGAGTGAGGATCTGGGGCGGGGTCCCCACTCAGCACAGTTGAGCTTCGGTCAGAGAGATCTCATTTCAGGAATCACTGCAGTAGTCAAGGGACCTGTTTATCTGGGGACGTTGACCTCCCTTAAGTGGAAGCTCCTAGCCAACAGGTTCTGCTCAGATCCACTTGAGACTTTCTGCAGAGGGACAGGGACCACAGTGCCTTCTCACTTGTGGGCAGTGGGATTCCGAGGAGGACCATTTAGTCTGTGGTCAAGCAGCCCCGTAGCATGCATCATGGGTCACACTCAGAGTAGCCCAGCCATGAGCCCACCTGGAGGACAGAGCCCTTCACACTCCTGTACTTTGATTGGGATTCAAATTAGCCTACTTGACGGCTTTCTCTAGATGTGGGGACATCTGTGTTCTACTCAGGCATCTGGCAGAACCCTCAGTCTTAGCCTCTATGAGTCCAGGATGACTGGTTCCTTCACTAAAGTGTTCTCTAATAAACACACACACACACACACACACACACACACACACACACACACGAGCACATGCTATATGGCACGTATAAAATTTTTGTATATTTATTTATTGTGTGTGTGCGTGCATGCGTACATGCAGTGGTAGAGGTCAAAGGACAACTTCTGGGAGTCAGCTCCTTTCCCTCAAGACAGGGTCTCTCTTATGTAGCTTTGGCTGTCCTGGAACTTGCTATGTAGACCAAGCTGGCCTTGAACTCACAAAGATCCTCCTGCCTCTGTATTTTGAGTTCTGGGACCAAAGGTGTGCACCATCAGGCTCGGCTGTTTGCTCTTTCTACCATATGAATCCTGGGGCCCAAACTCAGGTGGCAAGATCCTTACCCTGAGCCATGTCTCCAGCCTGTAGCCTCTCTAACTTCCTCTTTAAATGTGTCAAAATCTCTGCCACTGTTATTGCGTAACACCTAGAGGTACTTACATACATGTATGTCCTTCAGCAACCTGTGGTTAGTGACCGTGACTGACGTACCACACCCAGGCCTTGCTACTGTACATCCAGTCCACAGCCTGTGACAAAGAGAAGCAGCGCCCTCCTCACTCCTCAGGGTCTTCCTCTTGGAGGGCAGATCCCAGAGCCATCCCTCAGCCTTCAGCCCTGGCTATGAGCCTGGTCTCCAGACACACTTGGTCAGGAACTGGATTTTCCTTTTTCTCGACCTTCCACACCTCAGCCCTGCCCAGAGCTGAGCATCGCAGGGTTGATGGATCAGCCAGCTGATGGGGCTTCCGGAGAGCCATCCTGGAATGTTTCCCAGCCTAGGCTGGATTCGAATCCCTGTGAGAAACAACCCAAAGAATTCAAAAACTTGATGCTACCAGGGATCAGGTGTGCCTGCCAACCAAAGGCCCTGCCCTGCCACAAGTGGATGCCATTAGGGGCCACAAAGAAAGCAGCTCAGCAAGGAGGGGCATGCTTGGGTAAACAGGCACAAGGGCCTATGTGTCGGCAGGCAGGAGGACACAAGCAAGCCAGAGGTCAACCTCATCCACGTACTGATTTACAGGTTAGCCAGGGCTACAGAGCAAGACCAAGTAAACAAATAACAGTAACAACTTGAGTTCGATTCCTGGTACCACATAGAGAGAACTGACTACGGCAAGTTGTCTTCAGACTTCCATAGGAAACACACATTCACACACAACATGAATGAGTAAGAAAAGCAAACCCCAAATAAACAAGCAAACCAAAGAACAAAACAAACAAGCTTTACCTGAGCACCCTAAGCCAGGAACCAGAGATACTTGTTAACCAGCTTCTCTGCTCTTGAGCTCTGACTCCAGAGGAAAAAGAGAGGAAGGAAGGAAGGACAGAAAGACGAAAGGAAGGAAAAAGGTTAAATTTGGAAGCCGGATCAAGCTGGACCTAAAGCGGTATCTTCTGACTATGCTGTTACAGGCTGGAGCGAACCCCTCCCTGGGTGGGGAGATCAATGGTTACTGTGCCTATTGTGTGGCGGGCACTCTGGAGCCTTTGGGAGTGACCATACCATCATGTTCTGTGCCCTGGGTCAGTTTTAAGGCGAAGAAGGGGCATTTATTAGAAGCCACCTAACTCTCAGGGTTGAAAGGGACCCAGGAGAGCCAGGCAAGGGGCACCTGGGACTTGAAGGGCAGGAGGGCTGCTACCGGCTTCCGTGTGACCTGTAGGTCCCATCTTCCAGTCTACGTCTGGTCTGTGTCCTGTGCGGACCACCCAGCCAGGACATAGGGCTGAGCCCCTTGCAGAAACTGAGGCATGGACCCAGGAGGGAGGAGCAGGCCTCTGGCCACCACAGGGTGACACGACTCGGTGTTTGCCACCTTGGGTGCTGGTTGCCGTGTTGGTTGCCCAACTGGTAGTTCTCACCTTCTCCACCTCCTCAGCGTTCCATCAGCGGGCTAGCTCTCGCAGGTGGTCCTGGCCAGGAGGTTGGCACCTTTATTTGAAGGCCTGCTATCCAGGGCCCCACGCACCCACTCACCCTCAGCCTCAGACGCCACTGCTTCCTCCCACTTTCCCTCTTTCAAACAGGCTCTCCTTTATATTTTATTCCTGGCCAAACCCCGTAGAGAGCCTGGCATCAGGTGGGCTGCTAAGACAGAGCTACAGGGACACAGTCTTGGGAAACAAGAGCCAGGACCTGCAACCCCACCAGGCCAGGGAGGAATGGCTCAGATCGGGCCTGGCTGTATCTGCCAGCCCTTCCTGTTCCCATGTCCTTTCTGAGGAAAGCCATTCATTCACTCAGGTCCCCTTAAAGAGCCTGTAGGTCCAAGCATCATTTATAAGGAAGAATTTTTTTGTTTGTTTTTTAATTTAAAAAATGATGAGAATCACCCTTTTGCTGTTTTATTTATTTGTGTCTGTAGAATGGTTTTGCACCTGTCATCATACTCTCCCTCAGAATGCTCCCCTTCAGAGTGTTTGCCTCCATAGCGCTCCTCTATGGTGCTCCATTCCACAGTGCTTCATTCCACAGTGCTCCTCTCCACAATGCTCTCTCCAAAATGCTCTTTCCACAGTTCTCCCCTCCACAGAGCTCCCCTCCACAGTGCTCCCCTCCACAGTGCTCCCCTCCACAGAGCTCCCCTCCACAGTGCTCCCCTCCACAGTGCTCCCCTCCACAGTTCTCTCTCCACAGTTCTCTCTCCACAGTGCTCTCTCCACAGTGCTCTCTCCACAGTACCCTCTCCACAGTGCCCTCTCCACAGTGCTCCCCTCCACAGTGCTCTCTCCACAGTACCCTCTCCACAGTGCCCTCTCCACAGTGCTCCCCTCCACAGTGCTCCCCTCCACAGTACTCCCCTCCATAGTGCTCTCTCCTCAGTGCGCTCCTTTAGAGGTCAGAAGACAACTTGCAGAAGCTAGTTTCCCCTTCTACTTGTCCTTGGGTCTTGGGGATTTGAACTCAGATCATCAGGTTTGGCTACAAATGCTCTTTACCAGCTGAGCCATCTTGCCAGTCATTTTAAAACAGTCAGTTTAATGTTGTTCTTACTGTTTGTCTGTTTCTGTTTTTTTTAAATACATTACAGTGCTTTCATCACTATCTTTGCTGGTTTTTTGAGACAAGGTCTCTCTGTAGCCCTGGTTGTCCTAGAACTCACTCTGTAGACTAGGCTGGCCTCGAATTCAGGAACCCACCTGCCTCTGCCTTCTGAGTACCAGGAGGCACCCGCCATGCCTGGCTTCTACTGTCTTATTGTAGAATATTTTCCTCACCCTGAAAAGAACTCTAAATCTATCACCAGTCACTTGGGGCTCAGCCTCTGGCAACCATGAATCTTCTTTGTCTCCTTGGATTTGTCCATTCTGGATATTTTATATAAAAATTATCACACACTATGCAGCTTTGTGCCTGGTGTCTTAGTCTTCAAGGCCCAGCCTGCAGTAACCTGTACCAAGCTGCATACTGTTCCACTGGAACATTATTCCGATGGATTGCCTCTGTTCTTTGGCAATTGCTAATAGTGTTTCTGGCCAGCAAGTGAGGTGCTAGCTGCACTCGCCTGGTACCCCGAGTTTGGTTTCTGGAACACACGTAAAGGTGCAAGGAGAGAACAAGACTCTGTAAAGTTGTCCTCTGATCTCCACACGTGTTCTGAGGAAGGCACACACACACACACACACACACACACACACACATCCCACACATGAATACACTGAGAAAGACCTGAGAACACGCGCTTGCTCTTGTATTTTGGACGTGAGTTTTCACTTCTCAGGTGGACAGTGAGTCGTGAATTGTGGGTCAGATGGTAATTTTACGAACCGCTTTTTGAGGAACTAATACGGGTAGGGAATTTCTAATTTTCATCCTGATAAACAAATACCCATTTGTTATAGAAACATTATTCATATAAATACATACGCTCAGGACAAAGGAAGATGATGATGAGTGACCGGCCACTGTGGCGCTCTGTGGCATTCCCTCAGGCTCAGAATTGAGAGTTGGACCGGGCTGAGCTGTCCTGGCTGGCTCTTCTGGCTTTCTGTTGGAAGCGTCCATTGTACCACAGGCAGCCAGCCTGCTACATTTGAACATCTAGATCACACCTTTGTGTTTTGTCACTGAGACGGTCTCAGTAGCCCAGCCTGGCCTTAAGCCTGTGGTTGACCCTGCTGTTCTGACGCATCCAGTTTCCTGCAATTATTATTATTATTATTATTATTATTATTATTATTATTATTATTTCATCCTTGAAGACCATCTTAGGCTTTGCTAAGTTTTGAGGTAAAAATCTTAGAAGTGAAATTCTGAGTAAAAGACTGTAAACGTTTGTTTTTAGAAGAAATCTTTTATTTTGAAATCAGCAGATCTACAAGGAAGAGGTGGCAATGGTTGGGGGGTGCCCACCTGTCACTCCCGACACCTCCAAAGACAGTTCTTCCTATCCAGGGCACATGTGTCTGAGCAGACAGTTAAGCTGGCCTCCTTCGATATGCCAGATTTGATTTGAGCTTTGCTAGTTTTCCCACAAACGTCTATCTTTTGCCTATAGATCTGATCTGGGACCCCATGTTGTATTTAGGGTGTGGGCATGTGTGTATACACACAGGACACGTCTCTATGAATGTCTGTAGCATAGGCAACTGCGGGTTTTTGTTTATTTCTTTTCTGGGGTCCCGGGGGATGGAAGCCGTCTGCTGAGCTATATGCTTTGCCCCAGTTGTTTGGATCTGTGTTCCCAATAGCAGTGTTTGGGGTACTCGACACTGTGATAACCACAACAACAGCACAAGGCTAGGCGTCCTCAGCCAACTTTTTATCTTTAGCAGGGTCTCATGTAGCCCAGGCTAGTCCCAAACTCCCTGTGTAGCCAAAAATGACCTTGAATTTCTGATTCTCTTACTTCTACCTCCTATGGGTTGGGATTACAGAGGTGAATTACAGGGATTACAGAGGTGAATTCGCATGCCCAGTTTGTGCAGTATGGGGAACAGAACCCCATCGTGAGCTACTCCTCTATGGGAACTCAGACCCAGCCCTGTTAGGAAGTCCTCCACTGCTGGTGAGTGTGTGTGTGTGTGTGCTGATGAGTGTGTGTGTTTCCATCTGTTCAACAGAAGTAAATTCAGGCTTGTGCAGGGACCAGAATGACGACTGTGGCACTTTTGTGACACCCTGGGCCAGCAGTAGACACTGTTTGGATGTTGTGAGGTGCACTGATCTTGGCCTTGGGAGAACAACACCCCCAGGGTGGCTAGACCCCTCCTGGACTGACTTCAGCCCTGACAGTAGCTTCTTGTTGCCCAATGAGGCCCCATTTGGCTGTGATTGGATTCATCACTACAAGGTTCCCCCTCAATTCAGGAGGTTGCTGCCACTGCCCAAAAAACATGAACAGGATGCCAGGGAAATGGGGTGTCCTATGAGTGGTCGAGTCTTGAGGCTCAGCCGGTGGCTATCCAGTGCTTGTTGTCCAGGCTCTGGATAGGCCCGCCTCATGGAAGCTGGCCATCTCCCCCCAACTTCCTCCCTTCTCTCTCTCATCTCCTTCTTAAGCAGGAGGATCAAGACCCAGTTCCAGGAAAATCAAGGAAGGAGAGATGGTGCTTCCTGAAGCCCAAGTGATACCTGGGAACGGGACAGAAGCGCACCACCCAGCTCAGTGCCGTGAAAAACTGAGTGACAGTCCAGCCTTGTGGAGAGGCAGCAGAGACAGCGCCCATGTTCTGACTGCCTTTAAACTGCCATGTGACCTCCATCCTGGCCGCCATTCCTTAGTGGTGAGCGGAGGACTCCTATAGTTTTAGGTCACTGCGGGCGGGGCTGTGGTGATGCTGGCGCTTCCTGGCAGCAGTCGGCCTGGGACATGGTTGCTGACTTTGTTTTCTTGCTGCGGCCTGTCCTTGGCCTAGTTGGGGAGGTTCTCGCAGTTCTCAGTCAGCACCAGGACAAGCTCTGGGTTTCAGGCCAGGTGTCCCCTGTGCTGTCTTAGCTGTGTCTCCCCGGGTTGTCACATCATGGAACCTGCTGCTCTCATTGTAGGGAGGAGGCCTTCCCATAGTGAGGGCCAGGACTGATGGGACTCAACATGGGTTCTACAGTCCTCTGGGTCTGTCTCCAGGAGGCACAGAAGAAACCGGAAAGCATCTCTTCTAGAATAGGCTTACGAGGCACTGCCCAAGTAAACTTGCCTTTGTGTCCCCTCATTGTCTCCTGGTGGGACAGAGAGCCTGTGGCTGGATAGCCCACCACCGCCACCGCCGCCGCCGCCACCACCACCAGAAGCTTCTTTTGGGTGCAGCCTGTCTCCGAGTCCCGAGGCCCTTCTGGCTCACTGGCCCTGCAGAGCCCTGACTGTGGCCCAGGAAAGGCGCCTGCCTAGTTGAGCTCATGCAGGGAAGGTACCAGAGTCCCCAGCAGGCCCCCTGAACATGGCCTCCCTGGACAGCCATCCCCCACGGACAGGCTCCTCCTAGATAGGGCCCTTCGGGACAGGGTTATACATACTTGGGTCCTGCCCTAGGAGTGCCCATACCCTTTCTTAGATGTCACCAGAGGACAGGGGCCCACTTCTGGTTTTCTCAGCGTGGAGGATGGATCAGCTCAGTCTTGGGAGGGTACCAACGAGCGGTCCTGTGCAAGGGTCACCCCTGTTTCTAACCTCCCCCCTTTCCTCCTTCACTCCAGGATCAAACATTAAAAAAATCGCTAAGCCCTCTGGCCCTCTGAAGATGGCTCCTACCAGGCTCTCCCCAGGAACCAATGAGAAGTGGCGCTGTATCTACCCACATTTCAGCCTAAACTCCAGGGGAGTCCAGGGGAGTCGGGCTGTTTTTCCCATCTGTTCTACGAAGCCCTTTCTAGGTGACATGGGGCTGGGCAACCCAGACATTCAAAGGCCTCATCCAAGGTCACAGAGAGCTTAGAGGAGGGGTCTTGCCCCCAAGTCTTTCAACAACTGGCCTCTTACACAACCTACCCTCTGCAGAGGATCAGGAGTTGAGCCTGCCAGGATTGCAGAAGCAGTGTGGGGAGAGTTCCCCTTGCTGGTGATTTCCCACCCACTGCGGCTTGTGGCTGAGGCGAGTCCCGTGTTTACCTAGGCACTCTTGTCTGGGGATTGTGATTTTGAGACACTTGGGGATTTCCAAAACTGAGAGGGGGGATAAGTTCGGACACTGAGACTGTGGCTGCGTCGGTAGAGGCTTGTCTAGCGTACATGAAGCCCCGACTTAGCTCCCTAGCACTGCATCAAACTGAGTGGGTGGTTCACACCTCTACAGTGCTAGAGACATGGAGGCAGGAGGATCAGATGTCCAGGGTCATCCTGGACTAAAATAGTGAATTTGAGGCTAGCCTGGACTGCATGAGACTGTATCTCAAAAAAATAAATAAATAAATAAAAAATAAAAATAAGGAAGTCCAGTAAAGTTGAATCAGCCATTTTTGCCCCATTGAGGTTTCTGCAGAGGTGTGTGTGGTGGGGTGGCTTCTACTCTCGGTCTGTTTCACACAGGTTGTGACTTGTGTTCGGCTCGGGGCTTTGAGTGGGCGCTCAGTGACAGCAGTGTGGGGAATGGGACCTGCAGTGCAGAAGTCGGAGCGCCATGGTCTTGAGTATGTGACTGCTGTCTGTGGTAGAGTGGGGTCTCTGAGTGACAGGAACCCACAGTGACATATTTCAAAGGCGTGTGGGTCAAGGGTCAATGCCATGTGCCTATCCACTCGTTTATGTATCCCAGAACATTTTAGAAATATTTGTCTGAGGGGCTGGAGAGAGGTCTCTGTGGTCACGAGAACTTGCTGCTCTCTCAGAGGACCTGAGTTCAATTCCCAGCACTTACACAGAGGCTCACAGCCACCTGTAACTCCAGGTCCAGGGAATTCAACACCTACGGACCTCTGTGAGCACCAGGCATCCATGTGGCACACAGACATACATGCAGGCAATGCATCTATACACACAAAATGACAATAATAAATTAAAAACGATTATAAAAATAAACAATGATTTGAAGTCTCCTTGGAGGTCACATTGAGGGTGAGGGCCAGGGCCAGGAGGGGCCGGGCTCCTAAGGTCACATCTGTTCTTTGGAACTGTGAGTGGGATGGATTTTAGCTTTCCTGTTTTGACCCTTTGTGAGGCAACAGGTTGGGGTGTGGGGCAGGGGTGGGGACAGCTATCAGGGAAGACAGTCACTACAAGGTTCTTCTTTTGGACACTTTAGCAACTTCCTGTGGCTCTTGAGAAAGGACAGGTGTAACCCCTTTGGCCCTGAGATGTGCGGCCTCCAACCTAGGCCTGTGGTCCCAAGGCCAAGGCGTTCAGCTCAGCCAATCACTGATCACTGGGTGGATGCTGACTAAGTGGCCTCAGGAGGGTCTTTGCTCATGAGGAATCCAACCTTCCTTCAGTTCCAGCTCCTGGTTTACCTTCCCTTTCTCTCCTTGAGGTTTGGAGAAGCCATGTCTTTCCAGAGAAACCACAGGAGGAAACTGGACCTGGCCTCGGGTCTCCCAAGGAAGGACGCTGGTGGCAAAGTCTCATCAAATTCACGTGAACGTGTTATAGCATTACTCTCTGCCACCCATAGCAGGAGCTATGCTGAGGGCTTCAGAGGTTGCCGATATGTGACCCAGGCGGTATCTGGGGTGCCAAGTATGGTGCTGTGGGTAGCGACCGTAGATATAAGCATGTGGCCAGCTCATGGCTAACCTGAAAGCAGCCTGGCCTTATGGCTTCTTGTCTAAAACACTCAGGGACTCCTCAACCAGCCAGTATCGTTTCATCCAGGACTGTCCCCTCTCCGCTCCGAGATAATTCCAGATTTCCCGCTTTCTGCCTGTCTAGAGATGTCCTCTCCAGCTCCCCAAGGCCTTGCTCAGCCACCTGACCATCCAGCCTTCTACTGGTCTCCTCCTCTCTTTATTTTCAATTGCTTGTGTGCCCTGTGTGTTTAGTTCCTGTAGGGACCTGAAGAGGGTGTTAGATTCCCAGGGACCTGAGTTATAGACTTGTTAACCTCCTTGTGGTGCTGGGACTCAAACCCAGGTTCCCTGGAAGAGCAACCGGTGCTCTTAAATGCTGAGCCATTTCTCCAGCCGTAGGTGTTGAATTCCCTGGACCTAGAGTTACAGATGGCCTTTCTATACCCTCAGCTGCCATCTTCCCTGAGCCTCCCAGTCCTGGTTTCTTACTGAGGGCTGCATCCACCCCCTCTGTCCTCACATTCAGTCCGGGGCAACTGACAACTCTGCCTTTCACTACCCAAACCTTTCCTGAAACCTCTCTCCATCACCTTCCTGCCCCACTCTAGCGAACAGCCTGTCGTTAGGAGGTGCTGTCAGGACACTGGCTGTACAATCCCCTCTGGTCACTTGGATTTCCATGCCTGCTTGACACAGAGAACCTTCTAGGTTCTCTGCAGCAGCAGGTGGACCACCTGGGAGAGCCACCATGCTTCCCGCCATCCAAGATGTCTCCTGTCCTGCCTCTGCTGCCCTGACCCCGCTTCTCATAAGCTCCATCCGATACAAGAGGGATGGTGGGCATAGAGGAGGCAGGGACAGGGAGGCTTGAGAAGATGGAGGTCGAAGGAGGGACCTGGCCTGCTTTCTGATTCCACTCAAGGTGGGGACCAGTTAAGAAGCTCCGATCCCAGTTCTGCTAAAGAAGCAGAGGCTGAGGGTGGAGTATGTACCAGACATGGATCTGGAGAGTCAGATGAGGGACAGAAAATAGTGACCACTGGGCTCTGGGAGCCTGGCTTTGCCAAGAACAGAGCAGGGCAGGACTTGAGCACACTGAAGTCATGAGGGAGGTGGGATAGGGGAGGGGAGAGAGCGAGGGGAGAGCGGGAGGGAAGGAGGGAGGAGGCGCTGCCTGTGAGAGCCAAGGTGGGCATGGCTGTCACAGCGTGGAGAGCAGGGACAGACCTCGGAGCTGTCTGATGGCTGTGGCTTGAAGCCACAGGAGGTGTGAGGCAGCAGGCGGTTTCTGCTCTTGGCTCCTGGTGGGTGGTGAAAACCTTCCTCAAGGAACCCATAAAAGATCAGGCCTGACCATGAAGAGCTCAGTTTTGCTCATGCCCGTCCTTAGTGTCAACCCTGTGGTACCTGTCTGCATCCTTGGGAGGTGGCAGGAGGAAGAGCAGAGGTTCGAAGCCAACTAGGGCTGCACAGTGAGTGCAGTTTGGCCTGAGCAACAGACTGAGAACTGTCTATAAGACCAAGGTGAGGGGTCGGAGCTCTGAGGAAACAGCTCAGTGCTGCGGACAAGTTGAACACCAGAGTTTGCGTTACCAGAGCACAGGGGAATGCTGGCTGGGCGGGGCTGACGCCTGCAAACCCAGCTTTGGAAGAGACCAAGTTTGATCTCTGGAAATCATGTGGTAGGAGACGACAGACACCCGCAAGTTGTCCTTTGATACACAGTATGTTAGGTAAATATGTTTGTTTTAATATAAACCAATGGATTCGAAAGGCAGAGGCTGGAGGATTGTTTGAGGTCAGCCTGGGCTGTATATCTTGTCAGAAAGAAAGAAAAGGAAGGAAGGAAAAGAGAGAGGGAGGAGAGAGAGAGAGAGAGAGAGACAGAGACAGAGAGAGAAAGGAAGGAAGGAAGGAAAGAAGGAAGGAAAAAGAAATTAGATTTCGTTGGTTATGTGTCATTTCCCATGAAGAATAGTGTATTTTATTGTTATTTGTAAATTCTTGTTTGTTTGTTTTGCTTTTTGAAACAGGGTTTCTCTTTGAAACAGTCCTGGCTGTCCTGGAACTCACTCTGTAAACCAGGCTGACCTTGAACTCACAAGAGATCCACCTGTTTCTGCCTTCCAAGTGCCGGGATTAAAGGCACTAAAGGCACGTATCACCACCGCCCTGTGTTATTTGTAAACTTTTAATCATCCTCTGTGTTAGTAAGACATTGTATGTATTGTGTGTGTGTGGGGGGGGTGCGTGTGTGAGTATGTGTGTGAATATTTGTGTGAGCATGTGCGAATGTCCATGAAGTCCCTTGCTAACATTTCCAGAATACCTCTGGCAGACATCTTGGCTGAGGAGAACAGCAGGCTTGACTCTGGAAAAGTTCTAGGAGAGGGACGGCTTTGCTGGAGATTAGGGGCCTGTGATTGGGGCTCAGGTGGGAAGAGGGCCCTGAACTAGCTCAGAGACTGGGGGTGGGGTGGGAGTGGGGGAGTCTTAGGGCAGTGAGAATGGTTGGGGAAGACAGGCAACCTGACCCACCTTCCATCTTTTCTGTTAAGTTTAATAAAGATATTTTTGAAAGCAGGAAATGAAGAGCTGAGGAGGTTTGTCTAGGCAGCCAGCCATCAAGGGGCCAGGAGGAGGCAGGAGGGGGCAAGGAAGATGAAGAAATTCTGTTTGCACAACGAGAACCAGAGTGGACAGCAGAGTCAGAGACCAAGAACACATTCAGATTTGGATTTCTTTGTTAACCCTGGATGGAGCCCAAGGTTTAGAAAACTTATTTATTCAGGACCCTCAAAGGCAACTGTCTGTGTGAGGATTTGAAGGTAGGCAGCCTGGCAGAGCGGGCCAACTGCACACAGGTGCCTGGCTCCTCAGCAAAGTCCGGGCTGACACACGCTCCAGGCCTGAGGTTTGCCAGAGGAAGCCTGGTCACATGTTGACATTCGGGGGCATTGATAGCACTGACAAAGCCGCTCCAAGTCTCAGACACCATCTGCCACCTACTTCCTGTCACCTGAGGCTCTGAGCACAGCACTATGCCTGGTGACTTTGTAACCAATGGTGCGTGCATTTATTTATATATCCCGGTGTTATTTTGTAACAGTTCATCCTTATTGCATGTTTAAGAAGTAAAGTAGGTAACAGGTTAGTGATTTACGATACTGCCCTTCCCCTTAGAAGGTCGAGCAAGTACTATCCTGTTTCATGGAACCCAGCTGATCCCTCCCAGCTGGCTTGGTCAGTTTTTCAAACCGGTGGGGATCCACTGGAGCGTCCGGAGATTATCTCAAGTGTCATTACCAGGGTTTGAAAAAGCTAATCAGAAGCTATCAGGATACATATTTCCATACTTCAGGGAACCAATTGTTTGGATTGGGCAACATGTCTATCTTCTTTTTTGCATGTGTGTATTCATGTTCCTCTGTGTGTGCCTGTGTGTACATGTGTGTATATGGAGGGAGGCTGGAGCCAACCTCGGGCCTCCTTCTTTGGGAGTCATCTACTTTTTAAAAAAATATTTTATTATTTATTTATTGGGTGTATGCACACCTGTGTGCACGTGCCCACACACAAGTGCCCATGGATTCCAGAAGAGGGCCTTGGAGCCCCTAGAGACGGAGGGAGTAATAGGTGGTTGCGAACCATCCAACATAGGAACTGAATTGTGACTATGGAGGACACCCAGGTACAAGCCTGGGCATTCTAGATGAGATAGGGACTGAGCTGGATTGGGAAATGTGGCGGCAGTAGCCCCTAGATTTGCTATGGGAAGCAGGGGAGTCATGGAGGTGGCCCATAGCCCCTCCAGTGATTCCCACGGAAAGCGCTGGTTTGACTGAATGCAGGGCTAAGCTCGCCTGGGTGACTGGGACAAAGGAGGCGGCTGAGAAAGCTGTGCTGTCTGGTGAACTTCAAGCCATTTCGTGTAGAAGGCGCATGGGGAATAGAGACAGGATCTTCAAATGTTCTGTCTGCCGTGTGGTGGTGGCACACGTCTTTCATCCCAGCACTCGGGAGGCAGAGGCAGGTGAATCACTGTGAGTTTGAGGTCAACCTGATCTACAGAGCAAGTTCCAGGGTAGCTAGAACTGTTACACAGAGAAACCCTATCTCGAAAAAACAAGCAAAGAAGCAACAATAAAAAGAAAACCCAAATGTTCTGTCCAAGTAGAGAGATTTCGTGGGGGACAAGGAGCCTTGGAAGACATTGAGCAGGACATAGCAGGCCTACGTTCTTGGAAGATGACACTGGATGGCTGAAAAGCATAGGAAGCTGAGAGCATTGGGGAGAAGAAATGAACTTGCTGGCTGTATTTTTGTATACTCCCAGATGGACATGTCAGTGGAAAGCTGGGGCAACTGGGCAGGAGAGACTAAGCAGACTGTCCAGGAATCCTAAAGCCCAGAGCCCAGCGTGCTAACAGCTGGGCCAGGAGCTGTGGGCTGAAGGGTTGCAGGTGCAGTGGACGGCCACTGCAGCTCCTGCACACAGAAGCCAGCGGCGTGAGTGAGCAGAAACAACAGTGAAGCCATGAGCCTGCACCCAGAGCACAGGGCATCTTGGTGACCTAATGTTTCCCCTTCCAGCAGATCCAGCCTTGTGTCCTGGCACACCGACTTGGCAAGATGGGTACAGCCTGCACCGTAGTAGGACCATCATTATTCCATGGTTCCTAGAAAGACTGCCAGAAAAGAGAGTCCATCCTGGACCCCCGAGATGTAGGAGCCAGAGGCCCGTAGACTCGTGTCTGCCACTTTGAATAAGGCAAGGGACTTATGGAGGATAGGGAGGCCCAGGAAATGAGGGTGCAGGAAAGGTTCTCATATAAGAGCTGCAGGGTGGAGACAGGGCCTGGGATGGTGGAGAGAGAGCGTGGGCAGGCTTCTGGCCATCCGAGGCAGAGTCCAGGATGCAGCAGGAGCCAGTTCTGAATTCTCTAGGCACAGCAGGGACCTGAGATACGGCTCAGACCACCTGTCCCCAAGGCAAGCTGCTAAGGGAGCTGGCCAGGATCTGGGCAAAGGGTCCCTGTTCACTGTTTTACTCTTTAAAAAGAGCTTTTTATATTAATTTAGTGTGTGGTGTGTGTGTGTGCGCGTGCGCACATGTATGCCCATGTATGTGAACGCACACACCCTTGCACACGCATGCAGAGTCAGAGGCTGACATGGGTGTCGTCTGTTGTTATTCTCTATCCTTTTTAACAGGCGCACCGCCAGCACGCAGGTCAGAAGAGAGTGTTGGATCCCGTGAACCTGCAGTTACAGATAGCTGTGGACAGCCACGTGACTGCTGGGAACCAAGTCTGTGTCCTCTGCATGCGCAGTAAGCACCCAAATCACTGAGTCATCTCTGCAGCCCCATTAGTTAATTTTGTGAGACCAGAAATAGCTGAACCTGCAGTTCACTGATATGTCTGGCCTTGCTGGTCTGTGAGCACCAGAAATGCCCCTGTCTCCACCTCCCCAGTGCTGCGATTACAGGTACACACCGCTGTACCTGGCATCTTTGTGGGTACCAAGAACCGGAACTCTAGTTTGTGCAATAAACACTTTAACTATTGAGTGATCTTCCTTGCATCTCACTTGTCTCTATAGAACTTTTCCTTGTTGGAGAGTATATTCAAATAATATATATAGGAGAAAATGAATGTGAGCCATGATTCTACCAACTTCCCTGTATCACCCGAGTCCTTGTTTGGATGCATTTTTCTATGCTCACACACACACACATTCTCCATCAGACGCTTTATCCAGGGCCTAACCCTCTCTCCCCAGAACCTTCTTCCTGTCTGCTGTGCCCACGGTTACCAAGAGTCCTGGGACCTTCATCCCCAGACCCCCTGTCACATGGTCGACTGAGATAAATAAAAACAAACTCGTTTTGGTTTATGGATGTCCTCAGGGTATGCTTTCTGTGATAGTAAGCTTCTTGTCTGTTTGTTTGAGACAGGGTCTCTCTATGTAGACCAGGCTGGTTTCAAACTCACACAGATCCGCTGGCCTCTGCCTCCTAAGCGCCGGATTTAAAGGTGTGCTCCAGTGTGCCCAGCATAATTTGTCTTTATTCCTTCCTTTGAAACACCGTCTCACTGTGTAGTTGGGTACAGGCCTGGAACTTTCAATTCTCCTGCCTCAGTTTCAGCGTGTATAAGCCATCACGTCTTATCAGTTTCTCTTTTAATGTGCCGGTGATTTTTGGTGATCTTCGGTGACCTCGTTTGATTTCTGGAATTTTTGTCACCTTGCCTAGGGTCCTCAAGCTTCTGTGTGTAACGAGTCTTTCTCTGTCCTGCCAGGCAGCTTCCAAATAACGACATGGAGACTTATTCACTATGAAAGCTTGGCCTTAGCTTAGGCTTGGTTTTAACAAGCTCTTACAACTTAAATTAACCTGTTTCTATTCACCTACCTTCCGTCACCCACCACCCGTCCTGCTTCCTCCCTGTCTCCTCACAACTCTCACGCGCTCTCTCCCAGAGTCTTCTCCCACTTGCTCACTCTCTGCCCGGAAGTCCCGCCTATACCTCCTGCCTAGCTATTGGCCGTTCAACTTTTTATTAAACCAATCCTAGCAATCTATCTACACACAGTGTACAAAATAGCCCACAACATCTGTGGCTTCTCCTCTCTTCTCTCTCTAGACTCAAAGAATCTAGATTTGTGTCTGTAACCGCACTTGCTTGTGAGCTCCTAGAGGCAGACAGGTGTGGGCTCCTCAAAGGGAGGCAGACTGGGCCTCTGTACGTGTGGGGAGTGGAATGAAGCCACAACTGACCACACCCTACAGTACCTTACAATACCTTATAGTACCAATCGCCTGGAGATTTTCAGACATTCTTCCAGATGCCTAAGAAGAGATCACTCTGTCATGCCAGAGAAGATGCCCCTTTGGCTCCCTGGGCTCCTGTGATGGGCAAGAGCTGGGTTGGCAGAAGAAACAGTGCCCCGTGTGAGGTATCTTGTGGGCTTCTGTTACTCATCACCCTGGTTAGCATTAACAACAATTAAAACAATTTGGCATCAGAACAAAGCTGCCTTTGAGGTAGGCTCCCACATGGCTCACCCTAAGCCAGAGTTTCTAGTGTCCTGAGCAGCCCACTTCTTCTGGACATTTCTCAGTCTGTGTATCTTGGCTGTCTGGGTATCCCATAAGCTGCAGTGCTCTAAGGAAGTGGTCAATGTCCCTGAAGTTGGGTGGATCTGATTTTTGAAGTCTTCCCAAGCTCAGCTGGGTGGGTAAGATGCAGGGTATAAGAGACAGAAGGAGGGGTCTTCAGGATCTTCCCTGGGTGCTGCTGCCTGGCCAGGCAGAGCCCTTGGATATTTGTGACTCTGAAGGGTGTAGGGCAGAGGGCAGAGGGCAGAAGGCAAGAGGTAGAGGGAAACGATGATGGGAGAAAAATATGGAATCTCAGTGTGAGGGCCTGGCCCCGAGAAGAAGACCGGGAGGCCTTCAGGACACATTAGTAATCTTCATATTTGACTGATAGATAAAAGGAGGAGAGAACCAGTTTTGGTAGCTTGAACTCCTAGGGGTTAGTCACCAGAATGTACCTATCAACCCATTGATTGCTCCTGGTCCTGTCCCAGATCCAAGGGCTCACAACGGAATAAATGGGGCCTAAGTCACAACTCCCCATACCCTTTGGGTACCCCATGGGATCAGTGACTCACCCTGCATGTCATGTTGCCTGTGTGCTAGATTGGCAGAGGTTGCCATGCTGGATCATTTCCAGAGGCAGAGCTCCTGGGCAGTGGTTGAGGAGGGCAACCCAACCAGAAAGGAGGTTCCGGAAGAGTGGGGCAATGAGCAGTGAGTACTCACTGGCATTTGGTGAGGACTGGGCAGAGACACTCACTGTGGGGAACTTGGCATGGCCCCAAAAGGCAAACAGGAGGGCCATCTTGCCACGTGCCTTGTCTACAGATGTGTGGGTGCTGGGCAGTTCCCACCCCATGATGGCAGGCCTTGGCTCAGTATTGAGGAACCTGCCTTGGAATTTCTAGTATGCCTTGCTTTGATTGCACCTTCCTGGACCCCGGGGTTCCTAGCTAGATTATTGGGTCACATGTATCCCAGCCTAACCTCAAACTGTGTAGCCAAAAATGACCTTGAACTCCTGATTCTCCTGCCTCTACCTCTCAAGGGCTGGGATTACTGGTGTAATTCCACCACACTCGGTTTATTAAGAACCAGGGGATTTAACCCAGGGCTTTGGATATGCTAGGCAAGCACTCTACCAACTCAGCCATATTCCGAGCCCCGCACTAGATTTCGGCAGCAAAAATCACCTCTTCATTTTTCTTCTCGGCGGAAGACCTGCTATCACAAGCCGCCCAAAGCAGGGCCTGGAAGTGGGGCATGCAGTGGGTGGTTCTACTGGGAGCTGTGCCAACGGATGCAGTTCACACCGGTCCCAGGACAGAGTTCTGGGGTCAGCTGAGGTTTGTGCAGGGCACAGCAGGCAGACAGGGGCCCCTGCCCTCTGTGCTGAGGGCCCAGAGCTAGAAAGAATGGAGCGCCTCGTGTCATTGGCCTCATGGAGTAGGAAGGAGCTGAGGACCGGATGACCCACTTACAAACCGGCTCCTTTCAAAGCAGCGTGCCTAGGACCAGGGGCTGCTTTAAGTGGGTTGGCTGACACGCATGTGTTGGTCTTAAACTCTTCAAAACCCAGCTGTTAAACATCGGCATTCTGTTTTCATTAGCGTATAAGCCTGGGCACTGGTGACTTGCCTTGTTCTGAAAGCAGCAAGTGTGCCTAGAGGCTAATAAACAGCAGGTGCCTACAGATGAAAGGCTCTCCGTTCTCCCTGTAAATGGGAGTGTAGACACGGGAAAGAAAGGGCAGATCTGAAGCCTAGCACTAGGTGCTACCTCTCAGAGTCTGCATCTGAGAATGTGGTGTGCCTAGGAAGTGTGTGTGGCGTGTGTAGAGTGTGTTTCTGTGTGATAGGGAGTGCGTGCGCATGCATGCAGATGTGTGTGAAGTGAAGAGTCTGTCGTTGGACAGGACAGACAAAGTGATGACAGAAACAATAGCCACATCATTTGCAGGCCTGGTGCAAGATGAAAGCAGGTGCGAAAAATCTCAGGACGCGGATGGGAACAAGTTAGAGCGAAGCTCATGAAGCCTTCATGGTGTGTGGCGGGGGCGGCTAGTGAAGAATGTGCGGTTTCCATCTCCCTTAGACCTTTCTTGCTGCCCTGGAAACCACTGAGTCGCAGTATGACCGGAGGAGCAAGGAGTCCTGCGTAGCCTAGGACTTGGCCTTTCCTGTGTCTTGTCTTCTAGGTCAGGCCCTGCAAAGAGCACCGCTATTCCCAAAATTCACTCATCCTTGACTCCCTGTTCAAGAAACAACTTCCATCTCTCTGCGTGCTGGGGAGGCTCAGGCCTCTCTCCGATGTTACCAGGAATCAGGAACCATTTAAAGAGGCACGGGTGCCGGGTGTGGTGGTTTACATGGGGATCCCTGTGGGTCTGAGGCCAGCCTGGGCTGTATACTGAGTCAGGACAGCCTGGGCTACAGGGTAATAACCTGTCTCAAAAAGAAAACAAATAAACCCATAAATAAAAGCAGGACCACTTCCCATCAAGGCCTTCTTGGACCCAAGCAACTCTGTCCTGGGCTCCTGTCAAGCTGGCAACTTTGCTGTGGAGAGAAATGACCAAGAACCAGGAGTTGGGGCAAAACCTACACAAGAGGGCAGAGGGTGGAGGCTCCCCATACCCTTCCTGTTTATTGTCCTGGGCTGTCTCTTCCTGGGTCAAGTTCAGGGTGCCTGCTTCAAAGTACACACAGAGGTACTCACAGGTGATAATGAGGATGTCCCGCCCTAGCCCCAATACCTGTCTATACTGGTCAATAATTGCACTTGATGTCCTGGGTTCTGGGAGGAGGCGGTGGCTCTCACCTTCCCTGTGGGTTTAGATTCTCAGCACACTGTCAGCACCCATCACCACCGGGTCTCCAGTTTTCCAGGTGTTCCAGCTGTGGGTACCTAACAAAAACTTAGGACTTAAGAACTCACCTTGGTTGTGTTCCTATGACTAGCCAGAAATGGGCTCTGCCTTCAGCTAACAGAAGCCATGTGGCTCTGGGAAAGGGAACTGTCCCCGCACAGAAGGCACCTGCCGCAAGGCACAGCAACCCAAGCACAGAGACTGGAGAACAGATGGGGATCTGAGTGGGCTCCTTTATAAGGCCCAAGTGGTGGGTTGAGAGTGGGGATGGAGACGGACACGAATTCATGCAGGGATAAATCAATTTTCAAGGTGGGGAAAAGCCTCCAAAATTGGTATTTGCCAATTTTCGTGGTATCATTACTCCTTTGCATCCAATTTCAAGCTATGAATACACTTAGCAACAAACTCAGAAACTTCTTGAACCTTTAATACTCAGTTCTTGCCTCACTGTGGACTATGGCCACTGCCCTGTACAGAGGCCATCAGCAGCACAGCTCTCGGGTCTTCAGGGCACCCCTACCAGCATCCTGTCCATCTCATCTTCATTCGTGCCATGCAGCTATGGTGCTGGACCAGAGCTCTGACTTCCACAATGAGAAGTGTGATCTGAGAACTCTGGCGCAGACATCTCGGCTCTCTACCTGTACAAAGCCTCCCTCAGCCACATCTCCACTCGTCCCCACTTCCAGGGGACCTGGTGTGCAGGGTGTTGAATCCCAGGGAGCTAGGAAGTCACAAGATCAGACCTCTGGCTCATGGACCACACTCATCCCCATGCCCCAAGTCTATCCGTAAGTGTCTCTTTGCAGAAGGGGCTTTCTAGTCCTGTAGGTGGCCGGGCCCTGTCTCTGGATAAGTGTTGTTCATTGCACAATGGCCTTGGAGTCCTACCTTCTCCTGATCCCTTTCTAGCAACCCATTCCACTCCCTTGGGATCCTGGTATGCCACCTTGGCCCCACCTCAGTCAGGCAGCTATGATGAACCCTGTTGACCAAATGCATCTCTGATGGCTCACTGTGCCAGGTGGAAGGTGCTGAGGGGCTCGCAGAGTGGCGGGGACCCTGGGGCAATGCATAGGTAGGACAGAGGCCTCAGCTAGGTACTGAGTGATGGCTAGTCTAAGGAGAGAGACGGGGGCATTCTCTCAGCCTGGCACAACAGTCACAGGTGCCCGCTAGCCTATCCTGACCTCCCTTCTTTAACCTCTCCCACCCTGTGACTGCACATAGCTAGGCCCAGGGCCCTGCACAGGCCACTCCGTCCCAAGATAAGTTTCTAGAGGAGCAAAGGCCATCATAAATGTCAGTGTCCTGTGCTCCAGCCTTGGGTCATTGCAGGGCTTGTGAACAAGCACAAGAGAGGACAGAACACATGTTCCCCCAGAAGTATGCCTTGTGTCAGCACAGCCTAGAGAGCTCCCTGGAGAAGATGACATCTGAACAGGGCCATAGAACTGGGACCCCTCACTGTCCCTGACTCACACACTGGCATGGGGCTCACCCAGACCTGGAATGAGTCCAGTCTGCTTCTGGACTCAGGACACCATTCTCTGAAGTTCAAGCTTTGTGCCCATCTACTTCTGGGTTGTCATCAACCCATAGGCCAAGCCTTGCCCCAAAGTGTGCCGACTCTGAATTAGGAGTGGCCAGTAAAGAAAACGACCACAGTAAAATATGTTTATAAAAAATTATTATGTATGGGGGAGAGCCCTAACTGACTTGGAAACAAGTTTTGTCCATGCTTGTGAGGGTATACTTCTGCTATCCCAGCACACTAGAGGCTGAGGTATTTTGGCTGTGAGTTCAAGGCTAGCCTGGGCTACACAGAAGACCCTGTCTCAAAAAGTCATAATAAAGAGATGATAGCAATAGAGATACATATAGGTAGATAGATATATGATTGATAGATCTTAGAGACAGACAAAGCTACAGATAGGTAAATAGATAACAGATGTAAACAGGAGGGTATATGGTTGCTGGCTGTTGGAGACAGACAGATCCAGATAGGTAGACACACGATGGATGATAGCTATGTGACGGAGGGATGATGGGGACCGACAGGTAGAGATATAGATGGGTAGGTAGAAAGGCAGGGGATGGACAGGTGAGAGAGACCCGTGATAGACTGGAGATTTCTTGATTCTGGAATCCCTTGATTCTCTCTCCAGCCTCCACACTTAATCTAGAATGTATGAGTCATCTCATCGATGCACACGGTCAGAGAGAGCATGTGTCCGAGTGCCTTCCCTTGACCGCCTCCAGCAGTGATGAGTGCGGTCGAAGGGGTCCCCTCTGCTGGAGCAGATGGAGACCTGCTTCCTGTCTCCCCTTCTCTGGCTCATGATAAACGCCGGAATGTCATCACATCTGCGCCCTCATTTGGGTTATTCTGGGACACAGGCTGGGGAGGGTCCCTCGGCCCTGTCCGCTGACTCTGGCTGAGACGATCTTTCTTACCAGGTGGGCTGGCTGGTGTCAGGTGGATGGGTACCGAGGGTGGGGCACTCATCTTGCTAGTCAGGCAAGATGCTGACAGGAGGGCGGGACAAGGGGGTGGAGCTTCTAGAACAAAGGAGAATGAGGAGCCCTGGGGGCCCAGCTGGGCATCAAAAAGGCCGCGCACAGAACAAGCAGAACACAGACAGCCTGCCTCTGTACCCAGCAGCCTGCCGGATACCCTGTACCCGCTCCCTTCAACTTGCCCAGGCTGGGCAAGTACACAGCCCTGTCGACAGAGGCCTTGCTCTCCAGCGTGATTGCGCCCACACTGCTCTGTGCCTTTCTGTACTTGGCTTGTGTTACGGTTGGACTTCCAGAGGTGAGCGGAGGGATGGCTACCGGCAGAGCCAGCAACAAGGAAGGCCAGCGGGAGCATGCCTTCGTCCCAGAACCTTTCAATGGGGCTAACGTAGCCCCCAGCGTTTGGCTACACCGCTTTGAAGTTATTGACGACCTCAACCACTGGGACCATGCCACCAAGCTGAGGTTCCTGAAAGAGTCGCTCAGAGGAGATGCCCTGGATGTCTACAACGGACTCAATTCCCAGGCCCAGGGTGACTACAGTTCTGTGAAGGAGGCTCTTCTGAAGACCTTTGGGGGCTCCGGGGCCGCCCACAGTCAGAAACCCAGAGAGATTCTGTTTGCCAACAGCATGGGTAAGGGTTACTACCTTAAAGGGAAGATTGGCCAAGTGCCTGTGAGGTTCCTGGTGGACTCTGGGGCTCAGGTGTCCGTGGTGCACCCAAGCTTGTGGGAGGAGGTCACTGACGGTGACCTGGATACCCTTCGGCCTTTTGAAAACGTGGTCAAAGTGGCCAATGGAGCCGAGATGAAGATCTTGGGTGTGTGGGACACAGAAGTGACCCTGGGCAAGCTGAAGCTGAGCGCCCAGTTTCTGGTGGCCAACGCAAGTGCAGAAGAGGCCATCATCGGCACCGACGTCCTGCAGGACCACAACGCCGTGCTGGACTTCGAACACCGCACCTGCACTCTGAAAGGGAAGAAGTTCCGCCTGCTGCCTGTGGGGAACTCCTTGGAGGATGAGTTTGACCTGGAGCTCATTGAGGAGGAGTCTTTGGAGGGCTCCCACTAAGAAACCCCTTTCTTTGCCCCCAGAATTGGTGGTGGGACCTTGTGTGTTTGGGGAGCAGATGTCCTCAGAGGGTGTCATTGGGCCTGGCCAGTCTTTCCGCTTGTTCTCCGCTTTCTTCCTTCTGTAGGAGCCTTACCTTGCCCCTGGTGGGGGAGGGTGGGCAGCTTGGTGGTCTAGAGCAGGGTCTACGAAAAGCTTCAAGGCTGGCAGAAGTTTCCAAGGACATTAGGAACATTAGATCCCCTGAGGTGTGGCTCAGTCCCCTTCAGGTCTCCAAGCCTGCTCAGCTGAGCTTGATCCTGGCTAAGGCCCCCATGATTCAGATCCTAGGAGGAGAGTGCTAACTGCGCTGTGATTCCTCCCCGCGAGTCCTCCCTTCCTCACAGTGGTGTTCCCTCCTCTCACTTGCCTTGATCCCATGGAACCTGTGTCAATTCAAAGCGCCAATAAAGATCTGTTCATTGAAAACTAAAGCATCTCATGTGCTCAATGGTCGTGACAGAGATGGAGGAGGGGCGGGAAAACACAAGCATTTCCTGAGTGCTTGGCCTGGGAGGCAAAGCAAAGCAGCAGTGCACATGGGTCTTGGTTTGTCTGAGGCGGACTCAACTGTGACTTCTGTCGTCTCGTCCCTTCTACTACTTCTGATTCCTCCATTTTACTCTACAATATTTTTTGGCATGCAAATTACCCCTTATGCTCAAAAGTGACTCGTGGCTATTTTGTGAGGTATTTAGCTTGAGTATATTTCTGACAAGCAAGTAGGTTTTTACTGGTGCCCAGGGAACCAGACTTGGAAGTAGAAGATAAGGCCAGGAGACAGGCGCGGGCATGGGTGGCATCCCTGGGAAGGTCTGGGACTCTGGCAGTTGGGGATGCTTGGCCACGATGAGGTGGCTTGCTCCTGGGAGGTCATGGGATGGAGATGAGGGCATTGTTAAGGCTGGGGACCAGCTTGGGTTTCCTGCCAACTTCCTGCCTCCTCTGAAGATCGGAAAACTCATCAGTCTTGAAGGACCAGAAAGGCTTCCACAGACCAAAAATTCAGATGTACAAGGGGCCCACCTGTTGCAGGGTACTGGGGACAGAGATTTGAGGAGCCTCTTTTTTGCTTGGTGATACTCAGAATTGAACCTAGGGCCTCACAGAATGCTAGGCAAGTCTTCTACTACTGAGCTATACTCAACTCTCCTTTTTAAATAATTCTATTTTAATGCAATGTCTCACTAAGTTGCCTGGACCGGCCTTGAACGCACTCTGCATCTCCAACGGGCATTAAGCTAATGATCTTTCTGTGTGAGCCTAACAGGACTGTGTCACACACCTGGCTGGCATTTTCCTGCTACTCTGCTTCTCCAGGTCAGAGAAGTGGCTGCAAGGCTCTCTGAGCAGGAGGCCGGAAGCCCGACTGACCCCTCTGTTAGAGGGGACTTCTGGCCTTTCATAACAGCAATGACATTCACCTTGGCCTGACCTCTTTGGTGCCAGTTGTGACTCCCCAGCATCCTGACTTGGAACCTAATTCCTAGGGTTCACTAAAGCCTGGCTCTGGGCAGCCAAGCCCAGAATTAACTGGAATTAGTTCCTGAGCGTGAGTGAAGGATAGGTGTGAACAGGAGACCTGGTCAACAGAGGGTGGTTTCACTGAGGCCCCAGACTCCACCCCCTCATTTCTTTGGAGGCTTCACGAAGGCTGCTGTTGTCCTGGGCCAAGCCCTCTCTCTAGGGAGCAAGCCAGTGGCACCTCCCAGTGACCTATTTTTCTTTAAGTCCTTTGGATTCTAGCCGCATTCTAGGCTGAAGGAGGGCAGGTGAGGAGAATGGGTGGAGGCAAGAAGGGGACCTAGGAGTTGGCTGGCCAGGCCAGAATTCTGGGACACTACCCAAAATGTCCCTGCCCTTCTCCTACCCAGAAAGGGGTTGAATCCTTGCTGTGTAAATTCCTGTCCCTGCAACACCTGGCTTTGAGTTGGTAGGGCCTGGGCTGACAACTATCAACAGTGTGCCCCTCCAAGAGGAATAAGGATCCCCAAGAGGAAGGGCCTTCAGGACAGCCCTCACCAAGAAAGGAACCACAGGCTGCTGGATTAGGACAGGTGCTTCGTGGGCGTAAGAATGGTGAAATACCATGGATGGAGGAGGTTGGGCCTGTTGTGGAGGCTTGCCTAGCATGCAGGAGAGGCTGGGCCTGTTGTGGAGGCTTGCCTAGCATGCAGGAGAGGCTGGGCCTGTTGTGGAGGCTTGCCTAGCATGCAGGAGGAGGCCGGGCCTGTTGTGGAGGCTTGCTTAGCATGCAGGAGGAGGCCCCCGGTCCAACCCTCAGTGTCACATAAGCTGAGTGTGGTCATACACACCTCCAATCACTGCACCCAGAAATTGGGGACAGGAGAATCAGTCGTTCAAGGTCATCCTTGTTCTAGAAGTTGGAGATCAAGCCGAGCTTCCTGAGACAGTGCCTGAAAAAACTATAATAAACTCACTTTGTTTTGGTGGGCAAAATCCCAGGGCTGCTCTCCAAGGATCAGGGCCTAGCTGCCAAAGCAGAGCTAGGGAGAGAAGCCATGGGGTTTGGCCATGGGAGATGCTCTCCCCACTGAGGCAGGCTTTCACACTCAGTTAGTGTCTGGACTCATCCGGCTCTTGGGTGGAGGATGGACTGCAGAATGAAGAAGGAAGTGTGAATGCCCGGGCAGTGTCTGAAGGAAGGCCGAGATTTGGAGGCAATGGATAGTGATGATAGCCAGCTTCCCTGTCCTCTCAACGTGCAGCTGCCTGGACCGAATTACACTGACGCTTTCCACGGGGAGCTCTCAGTAGATAGACACATCGGGCTCCCCTGGCAGCTTGGCTACCACAGGCCCTACCCAGGCTGGAGCTGCATTAGACAAGGTCCTCATGAGGGCATCCTGCCTGACAAAACTTCAGTGCTCCGGCCTGGGACAGGCTTCACTGAGGAGCCAGCTCCTCACCTGGTGAAGCTCCCACCTTCTCTGGTCACAGCTCCACCCACCAGTCACCCGCACCCCACCCCACGCTCTAGTAGGTAAGATCTTGCTGTATGCTTTTACCCAGCACGTGTTTATTGTATTGTCAAACTTCTGCAATGATTTCAGACTTACAGAAAAGTTGCAATAAAACAAAGAATTTCACGTGGTTACTCAAAGGTTAATAGTCCGTAATTAACTTTACTATTCTCCCTCATGTAGATGACCCATCTGGAAATTGCAGACAGGAAAGACTAACTGTTATTTATTTTAAAAAGACTTTCTCCCATATAAACATAACAGTTAACCCAATCAATAAATCACATACGTGGGGGGGGGATTGTGTGCACGCATGTGGAGGCCAGGGCTCACTACTGAGTATCTTTCTCCACCTTATTTTTAAAAGTTTCTTACATTTGATTTGTTCGGTCTCTGTGTGTGTGATGTTTGCGGGCACATGTGTGAAGGTCAGAAGACAGTCTGCTCTGCTTCTACCATGCGGGGCTGGGAATTGAACTCAGGTCGTCAGACTTGGCGGCGAGCACCTTTACTTGCTGAGCCATCTCACCTGCGCCCTCTTATTTTTTTTGACAGGGTCTCCCACTGAACATGGAGCCCTGTCATTTGGCTAGGCTAGTTGCCCCGAAAAAGGACCTTGAACTTCCGGTCCTCCTGCCTTCACCCGCACACATACACCCAATGTTAGGGTTAGGGTATGGTTTGTGGAGTCCTAGGGACCAGGCTGAGGGCTTTTTTATCTAGACAAACATTATACCAACTGAGTACCAGCCCCAGCCCCCAGCGCCTTTCATCTTGTGAATGAGAATTCCTGAGAAGAAGCCGTGTCCACAAAGGCCAATTAATCGACTGTTGGAAACTGGTGACTCGGGGAGAATGGAATGCCGTGGGATTAGAACTTAATTACAATTTATCTTGGGCTGTATTTTACCTACGAAATAGCCACCCTATATCTCCTTAGTAGACCTCACATCCTCTGAGTAATAGATAAGAACCTTTTGGAATGAATTACCTTAACCCTAGTTTCCTACCAAAGGGCTAAGAGTTTCATCCTAGCATCCGAGGTCGACAGCTGAGACTTCTCGGCTCTGCCGTAACCACCTACTTAATGTTTCCACCGTGTATGTGAAAAGTGTCTTGATCTATGACTTTCTTTGCTCTGGCACTGTGAAATCTTCATGAACTGCTTCCTCATTGGAACATGGAATTCGTGATAACCTAAATCTGTGTTCGTGGCCATAGTCACTCATATTTAGCTCCAGAACAAATTCCCTTTCATTCCCTTCGAGGTAATAACTGTTTTTGCATTGATGATCTTACCACTCGCTCAGTCCATTTTCAAGATTTGGAGATGTCTGGGATACCTGCCTGGTGATTTTGCAGAATGGCCTTCACCTTCTCCTGTTTTCTCGTTATTATGGATTTGGTGGGAGAGCACCCAGGAGAGATGGTGTGTCCTTCGGCATCATGTTAGGGATGCAGCCTGCTCACTTGTTCCAGAGCTGGTGATGCAGGCTCGTTTGCTTGCTCAGGGTACCACCAGCCATGTTTCTCCACCCTTGGGTGACTCCGTTTCCCTGTGAAATGGGTCGCTGTCATATACAGACCCCCTGAGGCTCTGCAAACGGTTCTCACTTCAATCCTGAAGTCACTGATGATGCTGCGAGCTGAGCCATCTTCCTGGGAGGGCCTCCTAGTGGGATCTTCCAGCCTGGCCCTCTCACTAGCTGCTTTGCACCAGAGCATTGGGCTCCCCCACTCGCGGTCCCTGTTCACTCCCTGGTTCTGTTGCCACCACTCACCAGCATCTCTCTAATATGGAGTTATTCCTAAGTGGTGTCATGGTTGATTTTGATGTTTGGGTTGTTTCAAATAGCCAGCCTGTCTTCTTGGGACATTTTTCTATTGTAATCAGAACCCTCCTGGGTGGTGGTGCACACCTGTAATCCTAGATCGTGTGAGGCAGGGGCAGGAGGATCTCTTTGAGTTTGAGGCTAGACTAGACTACCTAGCAAGACTCCTGAAACTGAAAAGCAGGAAGTTGTTCTAGGGTTACCAGGAGGGTCTGTGTAGGTTTGCTCACCTCACCAAGACCTGCCTTATATGGGTATAGTGTTTCTCCCCCCTTCTCTTCTGTCATTTTCTCTCCGCTGCTGGCTTTCCCAAACAAAAGGGCTTCATTCTTTTTGTAAAGCTCCCTTCCCTGCCTCATGGCTGCTTTGTTGGATACGTGGCTGACCTCCATGCCAGCTTAACTCAAAAGGCTCTCCTTTTCTCTCTCTCTCTCTCTCTCTCTTTCTCTCTCTCTCTCTCTCTCTCTCTCTCTCTCTCTCTCTCTCAGTTTCCCTCCTCTAGTCAGTGGCTGAGAGTCCCAATTTACCTGCTTTGGAGTGTTTTTCCTAACTTTAATAAAAATTGTCTTGGAGTTTCAAAAAGTACAAATAGATACAAACATGAACAGTAATGAATAGTAAGGTATGGGCCGTAGTTCAGCTGGTAGAGCGCTTGGTTAGCAGACACAAAGCCCTGGGTTCTGTCTCCAGCACTGCCCAACAGTGGATGTGGTACAGTATGCTATAATCCTAGCTCTCGGTAGGTAGACACAGGAGGTCATAAATTCAAGGTCATCTTTTACTACTTAGTGAACTCAAGGTCAGTCTTGGGTATGTGAGGCCCTGCTTCAAAGACAGAGAGACTGAGAGAGAGAGAGAGAGAGAGAGACAGACAGACAGACAGACAGACAGACAGACAGACATAAACACACACACACACACACAAAGAGAGAGAGAGAGAGAGAGACAGACATACATACACACACACATGGACCTTTCATTATTTTCCAATACAAAATATCCCAGGTTTATCTTGTCCCTGCCCAGTAGAATTTCTCTAAGGACACTTAGTTCCTTCTTTAGGATCTGGTATTCAGATGCCAGGATCTAGGGTCGGTTACTCTTTGCTTTGCACACTAATTGGTGGTTGGAGCTAAGAAAAACGCATAGCTCACATGGCATGTTTCTTGATTAAAAATTATTATTATTAACTATGTGCACAGGGGCCTTCAGGTGGACATGTGCACGTGTGTGTCTTCATGTGGGCATGTGCACATATGTATAGGTTCTCAGGGAGGCAGAAGAGGGTCAGAGGCCTGGAGCTACTGTTGGTTAGAAGTCCTAAGTGCTGGGAAATGAATTCGGGTTCTCTGGAAGAGCAGCAAGTGGTCCTAGCCACTGAGCCTCCTTTCTGGCCCCTCCCACGTATACTTCTATTTCTTCCTGTGTATATCAGAAGTACGGATTTCCACTGGCGCCTCCAGCTATGACCCAGCATTGTAAGCCACAGTCATCCACCTTTCTGTCTCATTCCTTTTCATCTTTGCAAATCCTTTTGCTCATAGTGAGGAACCTGGCTCCAGGTTATTTGTTCAGTCCTGAAATACTAAAGGAGTGTCTGAATTGCTCACCCTGTGTCTATGAAAAACAGCCTCGAAGCAGCTAATTTCACCTCCTCGGTGCCTCGGGGCACGGGTGGCCCTTGGCAACAAACCAGAGGTGGGGTGACAAAATCTGAGTGCAGTCACAAGACAGGAGCTTGGCCTCACGTGTACAGGGCTTGCTTCAGGACCAGCTGACAGAGGTCCCTTATCTGAGGACACCGAGACGACTGGAGCCGGACCAAAGGCCACAAGTGCTTATCCCGATGTGCGCTAAGGGAGTGGCCAGCCTACGTGCTCCAGAGAGTGACCTGGCCTGGCCTGGCCCATCCTTGCCACCACCGAGAAGACACAGAGGTAGAGGGCTGTGTAGCAAAAGCCCACACACCATAGACCTCCCTGGCCAGATTTTGAAGGGGACGCTGTGACTGTCATTCATTTTGCCTGCCCTTGGGGAGTTGGGTCAGAGGGGAAGCAGCAGGCTTGGGTGAGGCTCAGGGTGCTCCCTAGGGGACCAGCAAACACCATGGTGACCTAAGGCTGCTGCCAACTGAGAGGTGAGGCAAAGTCAGAGGCCAGTGTGAGGAGCTCCAGTGCTGGGGAGAACTTAGGGACCGGGAACACCGGGGTGAGAAAGGTCCTGCCCTCAGTCGCGAGTCTGTTCTAGAGGGGAAGGAAAGCATCTTTATCTTAGAGCCAACACTGGCTTTTGGCACAGTAGATAAGAGCTCACCAAGGGCTCACTGCCTGCCCTGCTGAAGAGTTGACAAACACGGACAGAGGCAACGCTAACCCCGCTTCATTGCCATCCCAAGCCACTGTGTATTTCAGCAGTTCAGGAGAGACTAGACAAGGCCTGAGGGAGGGGCCAGCTGCTCAGGGAAGCCATTTGATGGGGAAGGTAGTCTGAAGGAGGAG
Organism: Myodes glareolus; assembly: GCF_982192425.1. Lineage (NCBI taxonomy): Eukaryota > Metazoa > Chordata > Mammalia > Rodentia > Cricetidae > Myodes > Myodes glareolus. The sequence continues at coordinate 25,105,948 of NC_142031.1, read as the reverse complement.
GCCATCTGCTTGGGCAGATAGTCTGGTAGGAGAGACAGGATGACGGAAGAAGCTATTTGAAGGAAACCATGTGATGGAGAAGGTTGTCTGATGGGGGAGACTATGGGAGAGGGCATCTGATGGGGGTGGCTGTCTGATGGGGGTGACCATCTGATCTGATGGAGGAGGCTGTCTAATGAGGGTAGTCGTTTGATGGGGGTGGCTGTGGGGGAGGCTGTCTGATGGGGTGACTGTCTGATGCAGGAGGCTGTCTGATGGAGGAGGCTGTCTGACAGGGGAGGCCTAGGTTCGGGCCGAAGAAGCAACAGCCTGTGTGCAGGATGCTGTTGGAGGAGCACTCGGGGAATCTATTGCTGATGTGAGAGGATTGGGTCCTGGCACTGGGGGCTCCTCAGGGATTTCCCCCGATACAGCGGAGGACTTGCTGGCTGGAGAATTTCTTTCTGCTCTCACAGAACATCTCCAGAGGTTTTACCCCCCACCCCACGCCCCACTCCACCCCACAACTGGGGAAATGAAAACAGCAGGGGATATTTGTTCGGTATTGCTCAAATGTGAGGGGCCCACAGCCTTCAAGTTAGTCAGTGGAGCAGTACGGACAGAGGACAGAGAGCGAGCAGAGAGGGACGGATTTGGGCCACTTGCTTCTGTTCTGAGCAGAGCAAGGGGGGGGGGGTGGGGGGACACAAAGTGGGTGAAGACCAAGTTGAAAGCCAAACAAGCGACAGTCAGCCTTGGTGAATAGATCTCAGAAACGTGTTAGCCCTGGCTGGAAACGTTAGTTTTTAATCAATTTATGGAAATAGAAAAAAAAATAAAAATTTACCAAACAAGTAGAAAAGACATAATTGACTTTAAAATAAACCCATAGTGGGGAAAAATCCCTTTCCCCCCCAAATTCCAAATCTTTCCTTTTAATTAGTACTCATTTTTCTGTGTTAATTCTTCTGAGTTTTAAATTCCTCTCAGTGGATTTTGTTTCAGTGACAGAAGCTAAGTGTTCATCAGAGAGAAACTACAAAAAAAAACTGAGCTAGTCAAATAAATAAATAAATAGATAGATAGATCCCTAGCACTGAGAGACTGAGGCAGGAGGATAGCCGTGACTCTGTGGCTAGCCTAAGCTCCAGAGTGAGACCCCCATCTCAAAGTACAAAATAAATAAGTCTATGAAGGGCCGTGTATTCTTGCACCCCCTGTAGTTTAAACATGGCAGATTTTTTCCCTTTCTTCTCTGTCTGTCCACCGATCTGTCTGCCTTTTTTCTTTCTTTTTAGACAGGGTCTCGCTATGTAATCCAGGCTGCCCTGGAACTTGCTCTAGAGACCAGACTAGCCTTAACTCATGTTTCTTCTGCTTTAGTGATAGGATCACAGCATACCCAGGCAGCCGACCTGCCCCCTCCCCTCCTCCCCCCTCCCTTCCTCCCTGTCTCTTTTCCTTCCCCGCTTCCCTCGCTTCCTCCCTTCTTGCTCTGTCTTTGCTTTCTTCCTAATCGTTTCTCTAGCTGGGGACGCTTACACGGTTCCGACCGCTTTGCAGCTGCAGACCCCTGAGAGTGAATGTATTGAATGTGTTCCCACCGCCCGCAACACAGACAAATCTCGCGTGCTAAGTGAAAGAAGCTAGACCCAAAATGTACACAGTGACTCCACTTACACAATTTTCCAAATGAATTATGCAAAATTAAACCACAGTGAGTAGAGCTGCAAGCTCGGCAGGCAAAACAGTAAGACAAGAAAGGACAGCCCCTCCCTGGCCGGCCTGCGTGTCCTTTAGGTCTGGTGGGAGCCATTGTGCAAAGGACACTGGGGTGTTTCAGCAAAACCATGTCTTCCGTTATGTATGCACATGGCATCACAAGAAATATTAGTCTTTAATTTGTTTGTTTGTTTTTAACCCCAAGCTGTCTTCAAACTTATGATCCTCCCTCCTGCCTCCTGGGATCACAGGTGTGAACCACCACACCAAGCAAGTCCTTAATTTTTAGTAAAAGTCTCACTCTCCTTGTCCCTGCTGGGCCATGTGATCATGGAGCCTGGCCTGTCTCAGGGCTGAGCAGAAAGTCTCTTTCCACGACTGGGTGTTGTCGAGTGCCGCCTGTGCACCAGGCTTTGCTTTGGGTGCCAGTTCAGACGTCAGGAGGCATTCCTTCTGCGAGCAGAGCCTTGCTGGAACACCCACTTGAGAGAAAGACAAGCTGCCATGTGAAGATAAGAGGAAGCAGAGACTCAGGGACGGGGACAGGGGCTGCAGGCGATGGGCAGCTCAGGAGGACCGTGCGTTGACGCTTGTATTGGCACCCAAATAAAGTGAGGGACTAGAGGAGGCAGCTGTGCAAAGGTCCTGAGGTTTGGCACACTGGAAATTTCCGGAAGGGGGAGGGATGGGGACAGGAGGGTCAGAGTGAGGCATGGTGGGGATCGCCCTGGAAGACGCTGGCTGCTCTGTCAAGTGGATGGTATTCTCCGGGAGGTTAGAAGTGTGGACAATGAAAGCTGAGGCCTGAACTGAAGGATCAGAGAGCAGACAAGTCCAGACAAGGGCAAGGAGGGCAGAGAGCAGATCTGAGCAAGACCAGGGTCTTCAGCAGTGACAGTGGCCTGGGCGGGCTCAGGGCCATCTCCCTCCCTCCAGCTTCTTTCTAGAACACCTGCTCCACCCTGCTGTCCTTTGGAGGTGTGTTTAGAATGAGTAGCACACAGCCAATCTCTCTCTCTTGGGCCTCCTCTGGTCTTGTCTGAGACTCCTCACTGTGGACTGTCAAGAACTTTGTGGGGGCCAGGAGATGGTTCAGCTCATAAAATGCCTACCACACAAGCGTTTGGACCCTACTTCAGATCCCCAGGACCCACGGAAGAGCCAGGCACAGTGTTAACAATCCCAGTGCCAGTGAGAATTCCCAGGGCTGCTGTCAGCCCAGTCTGGCCAAGGGGTGAGTCAGCCCCAGGTTCAGTGGGAAATTGTCAGGGAGACACCAGAAATGTACCTCTGGCCTCCAAACCAACGTACACGCACAGGCATACACAGCTGTTTACACACGTGTACACGCACAGGCATGCACAGCTGTATACACACATGCAAACACACACAGGCATGCACAGCTATATACACACATGCGTACACACATGCGTACACGCACAAGCATGCACAGCTGTATATACATGCGTACACACACAAGCACACGCAGCTGTACACACACATGCGTACGTGCACAGGCACGCACAGCTGTACACACACATGCGTACACACACAGGTATGCACAGCTGTATGCACACATGCGCACATGCACAGGCATGCACAGCTGTATATACACATGTGCACACACACAGGCATGCACAGCTGTATACACACATGCGCGCACACACAGGCATGCACAGCTGTATACACACATGCAAACTCATACCCCATCCCTCCTCCCACCCCACCCATCCTCACGCCCCACAATTAGATGGACAGCAGCGGAAGACACTCGATCTTCTGGCTCCACAAGGGCAGGTGTGTGCACACATACACTAAGAAAAGAATAAAAATTTTTGGCCCCTGTGCTTTCAGGTTTGGAGATACAACATGGCCACTGTGGGTTCACTGATATGGGAAACTCTACCACATTCCCAGGTGATACTAACCCAGGCAGGACTGAAGCAGGACTCCGATTGTGGCCCTGGCCACCTTACTGAGGGGTCCTGCTTCACAGGGATGTGAATAAATGAGGATTTCCCGCCCCCACCCCCCATTTTTGAGGGATGCAGCTCAAGCCTACATTAAACCCACATGTAGCTGAGGCTGGCCTTGAACTCCTGACCCTCCAGCCTCCACCTCCTATAAATGCTGGGATTACAGGTGTATGTCATCACACCTGCCTTGTAAGGGACTTTCTAACAGTTGTAACAGCAGAGCTAATTAGCAGGGAAACAGCGGGTCACTTACAGGCGTGGGTCCGAGTGTGTGTGTGTGGGGGGGGTAATGGGTCATTCCTTCTTGCTTCTGAGTTTGCCCCTGGTCAGCTTGGCCACACCTCTGGTTCCTTGGGGACGCCCCCCCGCTTCCCCCCCCACGCCAGTCCTCAGACCTCCTGCTGGACCAGAGAGCGTCATCTCTCCTTCCTTCCACAACTGAAACAAAACAAAAGGCCACACTCATGCCCAGGGTCCATGTGACCCTGACTGAGCCATGTGGTCAGTCTCACCTCCCTCCCCTTGTAGAGGAAAGAGCCCACAGCTCTCTTTTACGGTGATCCTTCATGATAGCCTGACCCCTGCTCTCCACAAGGTTTATCTAAAACAACTTCAGAATTATACACCCTGTACCAGGTGTGGAGGTACAAGCTTTAAACCCCACACTCAGGGGGCAGAGGCAGGCGGATCTCTGTGAGTGTGAGGCCAGCCTGGTCTACATACTGAGTTCCAGAACTATATAGTGAGATTCTGTATCCAAAAAGTAAATAAATAAAAATAATTTTAAAATATATATATTAAAATGGGAAAAATTAAAAATAAAAATTAAGAGCGAAGAAAAGAGCAGGGGAAAGAAAATTAGGATACCGATATTCACATCACGGGGACTCAATTCCTAAAGGTGGGGTGTGTCTCTGGCCCCCAGCTTTCTGGCAGCCAAAGCAAAAGGAGAAAGATGGGTTTCCTGAATCCGTTCTCTAAGGTAAACACAGGCCTGCTCTTCAGGGGAGGCCACAGCATTCCTACACTGAGTTCTGTCCCACCCTGAGGGACCTGAATGAGGGAGTGAGAAATGGCCTCCCTCCTTCCTCAGGCCCTGCCCAGCTCCTCTGCCGCCTCCCCTAGAACCCATGTTGTTCCACTCTCTGTCCTCTTTGGCCTTGACTGGGCAACAGCATCTTGGGCCCCTGTAGTTGTACCATGTTCACACCTGAGGAAGGAAACTTCGATGAGAGTCCATCTGGAGACTCAGCCTACCTGAGTAGGCATTTCCTGAGACAGAGCGAGACAGGGCCCCAGTGGTGCGGGCATTGCCCTCTTCAACAAGGCGCCACCCGGAGTGGGCTTAAAAAGCCTTTCTCCCCACCCCACCCTTTCCCTACACCTGTGTCTACACTGGCTGGCTTTAGCGGAGAGAGACTCCCTTGCCTCCCTGATCGTCTCAGAGGTGAGGGCCCACCTGACACTGCTTCCCCCTCCCACAGCCAGTGTCCACCCCCTCCCTGAGTCACCTTACCCGCCACGCCCCTTCAGTTCAACCGCTTCCGGCCCGCTGGGGTCATCTAACCAGCAGAGTTAGAATGGCGTATTTGAACGAACACCCCTCCACTCATGCCATGTAATTTCCCCTCCAATCTGTTTCTCACAGAGGCTCTGGAAACTCAAGCAGGATGAGGGGTGGCTTTGTGGTGGTGTTTGCTTAGCATGCATGAGGCTCCAGGCTAAACTCTCTAGCACCTCAAATGAAAACAAAAGCACCCCCAAACCTGAAGTGGCATGTGTGACCACCCTCAGGTTCTTCTTGGCTGAGGTCTTATGCTCACCTGCATGGTGCTGTCTGTCTGTCAGGCGCCAGGATGAGGCCCTGGCCTCCTTCAGCTTGCATCACCCTTTTATTGCCCCATTACCGATGGGGCCAGCACTCTCGTGCCCGATCCCCAGGGGTGAAGGCAGAGGTGGTCTTGGAGCCTGGAAGTCTGTGCACATGACTGTCATACAGGCCTGGCTCCTGTGTCTGAGGGGGTGTGGGCCCTGAGGGTCGCTCGCTGACCTGGCCTGACTGGCTCACCCCAGTGCGCCACCCAGATGGGACAATCATGGGGTGAGGTGACAGTTTCCCCCAGTGTTCTGCCTTTACCCACAGCGGCTTTCTAGTAAACACATGTTGGATTCCCAGATTCCCATCCCACTTTGTCCCAGTGCATGGCTGGGGTGACCTCCCTGTACTGTCCAGCGTGGGGTAGCAGCACGCCTTGTGGGTGTCACCCTCCATTGGACAGCTCAGAGTCTGGATCGTCACCTCCCCTCTGCTCAAGGGGAGGTCACACGCCTATCATCCATCTTTATCCACAGCTCTGGCAGGACCTCGGTTGTGTGCTGGCTACAGCCTTTCAGACCCTTTGTACTGGGCAGTCCTAAGCCTGCCTCAGTTTCCCCAGTGATGCCCCATGGTGCAGAGAATCCTGGGTGGGTAGCATGGTTTGACACCTGTTCATTCTGAGAGAGCAATGGCGCCGAGGCATCGCCTTCCAGAGGCTTCCTCATGGAGGCACAGTGATGGCAAAGCATTGGGGATTCTAAGGCCTGCGGGAGCTGAGGGCAAAGCTGGTCCTGGTGCCAGCAGCCCTTGTGGGGTCTAGGCAGGGCAGATCAAGCTCCCGATGGAGGGTGACGCAAGCTCCTGGGGATTTCTGGATTTTCTGATTTGTTCACAGGAACCTGAGGTGGAAAACAGTTTTCCTTGTTCAGTGTCTACAGAGGATAGATGCTCTGGTGGGGGACTTGGTGACAATAGACCCGAGAGGGTCTTCTTATCTTTCTATGGGTGCAGCAGCTCTTATCCCTGCATGGGCTGAGTGCTTGACTGGTGTGAGCACCCTTGCAGAATGGCACACACTGGTGCAAGGCTCGGTGAACAAAACAAGTTGGGAAGCTGCAAGTAACGGACAACCTGGCGGGATGCGGCTGTGGTGGGTGACCCTGGGTAGCCTGTGTCCTGGCGGGACACGGCTGTGGTGGGTGACCCTGGGTAGCCTGTGTCCTGGCGGGACACGGCTGTGGTGGGTGACCCTGGGTAGCTTGTGTCCTCCTGATAGGACGTGGCTGTGGTGGGTGACCCTGGTTCCACAGTTATCTCCAGCTCTGAGCTTCTTTTCCTGGGTTTCAGTAAGCCTGACCCCGAGGAACCCCACTTTTATGGGCGCTGCTTGTCACAGAGTGGGTGCTGGTTTTGATCTCTCCTAGAGAGGCAGGTCAAGGTTGTCCTACTTGTGAGAAAGCTCACGTCCTAGGCCAATTTTTTTCAAAGGAAAGATACCAGGAAACTCCCTTATTTAGTGATCTACAGGCTTTTAGGGAACCCTGAAGAGCTTTCTAGATTTTTGGGTGGTTTTTAAGAATAAGAAGTTAAAGGTCAAACTTGGTATGGTGTTGAAACCTATCAATCTCAGCGGTCAACCTGAGCCACAACCTGAATGAGGCCTGTTTCAAAAAAAAAAAAGAGCTGGAGGTCCAGCTTGCAGGCACAATGCCTGCCTACTATGTGTGGACTGAGTTGTAGCCCTAGGGTTACAGGAGAAGGGAAGGGAGGGGAGACAGGGAGAAAAGACCTCTTTTTCTCTTTTTTTTTGCTCCTAACCAGAACAGGGCAGCCTGGGGAGCAAGGGCACTGCAGGGGTAGGGGCAGCTCTGGGTCAAGTGATGCGCTCACTAGTGGTGAGCCTTCAGCCTGTGATGGAACCTGGCCCAGAGGTCTGTGGTGTTTATGTGACAAACGTAAATTACCAAAAGGTGTCACCCTTACAAAACACTGCAGGGTCGCAGAGACAGTTTAGCAGATCAAGTTGCTTGCTGCCAAATCTGATGACCTGAGTTTGAATCCCAAGGCCCACATGATGGAAGGACAGACCAACTCCTGAAGGTCCTCTGACCTCTGTGTGCATGCTGCGGCACATGCACACACACATGCGCACACACACACCAAATAAAGGAATTTCTGTTTATTTGAAACAGCGTCTCTCTATGTAGTTCCGCTGTCCTGGAACTATGTAGACCAGGCTGGCCTAGAACTTCCAGAGATCCTCCTGCTTCCCAAGCGCTGGGATCAAAGGTGTGTGCCACCACATCTGGCAAGAAATGTGTTTTTCTCTTTTTAAAAAAGAGGATGCTGTAAAGCGGATGCTGTAATCCTCCTGCAGAGGTTCTTCCCGTGGCCCTCCACTGTGTCCAGCCCAGGCTTTTTCCCAGTCAAGCTTTAGTCTCAGCAGGTACCCACTCTCTCCAGGTCGGCTCTCATGACCCAGGTGCTTCTGTATTCTTGGCTGTTGTGGCCCCAGCAGAGTTCCTGGCTCATCAGGTGCTAACAAAGAGCATGGCAAGGAACGCTAGGTGGGAGGGGACATGGTGCGCAGGCAGTGCCAAGGACCTAATGTATGATGGAATCTAATCAAACGACTCACCGAACCGAGTGTGGGGATATCAGCCTGTCACTGCAGCACCTAGGAGGTTGAGGGGGCAGGGGATCAGGAACCCAAGGTCATTCTTTTTCTTTTTCAAATTAATTATTTGAATATGTATGGGTATTTTGTTTGCATATATGTCTGTATATCACACACATGCCTGTGTCCACTTAGCCAGAAAAAGATATTGGATGCTCTGGAGCTGGAGTTACAGATGGTTGTTGAGCCGCTGCGTGTATGCTGGGAACTGAACCTGGGTCCTCTGGAGGAGCAGCCAGTGCTCCTAACCAGACTCATCTCCCCAGCTCTACTCTTAACTGCTTAGCAAATCTAAGGGCAGCTTGGGATATATATGAGACTCCATCTCAAAACAACAGACAGAGGAGGGAGAGGAGAGGAGAGGAGAGAGGGGAGGGGAGAGGAGGAGAGGAAAAGAGAAGAGAGGAGAGGTAGGGAGGGAGTAGGGGGGAGGGAGAGAGATGCAGAAAAACTGAAAGAAGCTAAGCGCCCAACTGAATGGCCATACATTCAAGGTCATCATTAAAGAAGCCCAGAGTGGATGTGCTGTAAAATGAAAAGAAACAGGAAATTTGTTCAGTTCACCTCTCCTCATGGAGCCTGAGAGGTGGGACACGGGAAGACCAATGTTTCTTTAATAATGAAATAATTTATTTGTTAATGGACGGACACATTAAGTTTACACACAGCAAGGAATCTCTAAATCATGATGGGTTCTAAAGACACAGGTGCTAACTGCAGCCCCCACCCCCCCAAAAGCACCGTTCTCTACAGCCTCAACACAGGCTTACACTGGCACCATATTTACAGAAAGAAACATTTGGAAACACATTTCCCACTCTTCACCTGCACTCTCCCGTGGAGGCTGTTCACCTTTAGAAAGATGGTCCCCCAAACTAGCCACTCAGTCACATACCAGGAGCACCAATCCGGGGGACAGCGGTAGACACAAGCTTGGTTTTTAGATCAAAGCTAAAATGAAGGATGTCCGCTTGACCCACTGCCCCTTCCAGACAGAGTAAGAACTCAAAGTAAGAAATCCAGACACATCTTAGGACAGAGCACCTTCCTAATTCTCACTGTGTGATTTTGAGATAGCATACACACTCAGTTTCCTTGGCCATCCACGATCCGAATGTAATGGTGCCAATCAATCGGTTCTTCTTTCAGAAGACCACAGTAAAAGAAAATTACTAGAAGTATTGATGAATCACATTTCACACCACCTCAACCCAGGATCTCTGAAAACAAAACACGCTGCAGACTACAGCGCTCTGGGCACACCGAACGGGAGAAGCCAGCACACAGTCAGAGGTGCGGATGGTCTTCTCCCAGAAAGTATTAAGCCAGGAGTGGAGCTTCTGAAATACCAAAGAGACACGGAAATAACAGAAAACACACAGGGAGAGTAAAGTAGGAAGACAAAATGATGTAGCTACCTCAGTAAAGAAACAGAAAACATGATTTTGGTGATAAGTTACAAAGCACAATAAAAGTGGTATTCCTGCCAATACAGCATGGTATAAAACCTTAATGTGTCTATATACGCTCTTCAAAAAATAAGTTCTCTCTTGAAGGGACAGGGAAGAAGGCAAGAGGGGAAAAGTCCACAAAACTCATCGTCAAGTCCCCAAGATATTGCTAGAAGGTTTTGAGTATCATATGCCATCTTCTGTGTTCTCAGACCCCAAATGCCCTTGGCCACATCAAAGATGGGGAGAAAGGCCACAGGAAACCCAGGGGAACCTTGGCTTCTGCTGAACACAGCAGCGGGGAGATGAAAAACCACTACTTTAAAACCAAGCAATAAAACGATTGCAGCAGCCACTGCAGGGTTGGGCCTGCCCGACTCACCTGTAGCTGCTGGAGTTATTCCAGCCTTGGGTCAAGGGGGAGCAACCAGGTCCTGTTTGAGACCCCACAGCCTTGCTAAGGCAGTGGCAGGCCTCCAAGGACAGAGGCCAGCTGCTACCGAATTCAAGATACCTGGTCAGCAAAAGAAAACCCAAATCAAAACGTGCTGGGTGCTGGGTGCTGCGCATGCACCCAAAGCCAGTCCAGTGTTTTCCAGGACGATGCAAATGTTTCCTTGTGTCATGGAAGTAAGTCGATGGTGAGTCCAAAGCTTTCCCACTTGCATTGTGACCATGTTGGTGAGTGCAGCTTAGATTTTAGTTCCAAAAGGAACTTTCACATAAAAATAAGCATGCGCCTTCATGACTTCATGAACTTCATTTCTGTTCATGTATGATGTCAAAGTCTTAACAGCTGGGGTTCACACCTTTGCCCCCCGCACCACCAATCTTAACAGAAAGGTTTTTCATTTTGCTTAAGGAACAAAAGCCACCCTCCAGACTAGCTCTAGGCAGCCATGCTGGTGATAGTGAAGGAGAGGTTGGGGTGGGAATTAGCTGCCGTGGGCTAAGCCTGCCGCCCCCAAAGTCAGGCCTGACCTTGGCAGTTAAGTCTGTCACAAGTACTTTAAAATACAGAGATCTACCACACATATGTGCAAGGACCAGACAAACAGGGCAGAGGTCAAATAATTACTGCTTTATGTTAGGACAGTACACATCATATTTCAACCAAAAGCCAAAAAATAAAAAATAAAAAAAAGAAAGAAAAAAGAAAAGTAGTTTAACTCAAAGGTGAAACAATTAAAACACAGAAAATAATGGCATCTCTCAGACACCTTCTAAGTGAAACCAACACGTGCACAAGCTGTCCCTGGCCGCCCTGTGCAGCCCGCAAACTTCTCCCGCGGCTTGACTTTCTGCCAGCTTGGAGGCAGTGAGCGGACGCGAGGCCCTCAGGTCTAGCGGGTGGGGGCTGAAGGGGCACCTCAAGGCACAGCTGTATCTTCTAGACAAAGGACAGACCTGGCCGGCCAAACACCTTCACCTACTCAGACTCTGGAAAGAGCTTTACAAATGCCAATGGATCAAGGCTGTGTTTTCTGTGCTAATTTTCAGCTGGTATTTGGGAAACACTCCAACAAGGGGAGGGAGTCGGGGAGAGCAAAACCAGGACTTGGGGTTCATTAAGAAAGCCATGACTTCCAAGGACCAGAGTGACCTTGTGTGGTCAGGGTCTGTTTGGATCTGAGGATAGGTGTGTGACTGGGTAGCGCCTGCTGCAGAGTCAACCATGGAGTTTTTAGGTGGCACCTGTAGATCTCAGGAATGTTCCATTACTCCATGACACGGGCTCGGCTCCGAGCAGGCCACAGATTTTACAAATGGTTCAGACTCAATGAGAAAAAGATTCACCAGAGGCTGAAAACACCCAGACCTCAAAATACAAATGCAAAAATAGTCAGGGGAATAAACTAATTTTGTAGACAGCTACATACAAAGTTTCTAGAACATCTATAAAAGCAGTCATAAGAATTTATATTCCATTCCATTCCATTAGTTTATATAAAATGAATAAATAGTATTTATAGGTTTGTGTGTCTTATGTACATACACATGTGCTCTGGTTTAGCTTAAATAAAAATGCCACAAGGGAAGAAAACATCATCCTTTTCAGCCATCGACCCAGAAGTCTCCAGAAGGAAGCTTCCAGATGTGTCCAAAAATAATTCAGCAGGAGGTTTTGGTGACATGGGGACCCTCCTGTTTACTTGCCACATAGAAGAAATGTGGCCTCTTTCTCTCAGAGACAGTGGCTACTAGCTCAGCCAGCGCCAAAACTCAGTTATTGCTGGGAGTCCGACAGGAAAACAGGTTGGCGTGGGGCCGTGGGGCAAAGAAGCATAATCACTTTCCTTATGTGGGCAACGGAGCTCTCATCTATCTCTGAGGTAGGACAATGGTCCAGAGACAAGTAGCATCAACAAACTCGGGGCGCGGGGGTGCCTTGAGACACGGCACACAGCCAGGTCCCCAGAACAACACTCAGGGGGCACACTGTTCTCCTGAGCTGCCGAGTGCCCGCTCTTCAGTGAGGACACAGTGGCACCGCGGCGGGGCCGCAACAGGGCTTGCTGGAGGTATTCCTGGCTTCTCAGTGCTCTGCAGTTTTGCTTTCAAAGCTTCCTTTGGGGTTTCTGAGATTGAGTTCCCTTTGAGAAGTTTGCTTCGGTTTCCTATGTGCCAGACAAAGCGTTAACTTCTCTCTTGGGCGAGTACCATCATAAGCCAGAAAACTAAGACAGGCCTGGCCAGCTGCAGGAGGACAGTGCACAGGGGGCTGCTGAGAGGTGAAACTCGCTTAGGGCTAAGGATTCTTGGGTGCTTCAAATTGACTGGAATGTACGGTCTCTCGGCGTTGACGTGGATGGACAGAGAAGCTACTGACCGCACTCAGAACCACAACCCTACGAGCTTTCTGCAAAATGGACAGAGCTGATTTTGGTCAAGGTGGTACGTGAGGTTGGCGTGCAAGGGCATCTGGGCAGGTCTGGTACACTACGTGATCAGATGAGAGGACCCTCGGGCCCTCCCCTAGAGCCCGAGAGCTGCCTTGTGCCCAGCCTGGAGCGTGGCTCTCTTGGCGCTGGCACTGGAGTAGCCCTCGTCACTGCCCAGGCTCTGCATGCTGCTTCGCTCGTCCGAGTCACTCACGCTGCTGCTCCAGCCCAGGTCCCCAGTGAGGTAGTCTGTGCTCTCCACGTCCACATCCACGTCCACGTCCAGCTCTTCTACAGGGGAGGAGACACAAGGGTGAGGGCCTGCTACAGAGCCCTCAGTACATCTCAGAGTTTCCTATACCCCTTCTTGGCTGTTACTATCTAACTCTTTTTTTTTTTTTTAAAAAAACTTATTCTATTTTTTTAAGATATAATTTTATTTTATGTGTACTGGTGTCTCATCTGCACGTCTGTCTGTCTGTGTGAGAGTGTTGGATTCCCTGGAACTGGAGTTGCAGGCAGTTGTGAGCTGCCACGTGGATGCTCTTCCTCTGGAAGAACAGTCAGTGCTCTTTACTGCTGAGCCATCTCTCCAGCCCCCTACAATCAAACTCTTGCAGAGGGGGCTACACCAGTCCTGCTGCTCAGCCCCTGAAGGCCTGAGCCCTCTCTTTTTTATAGTTTTATTGCATTTTTATTTAGTGTGTGCATGTGTGCACAAGTAGAGGTGAGAGAATGACTTTGGGGGATTGGTTCTCTCCTTCCACCATTAGTCCAAAAGGGTTCAAACTCAGGCTTAATGGCAGGTCCCTTTACCTACTGAGTCACCTTGACGGCCCCTAGGAGCCCTGTCTTATCTGCTCTTAGAGCTGGCTCTGTTGCCTGAAGCCCCCCTTGGCAGGTATGGCTCACCCCTGTCAGAGTCAGAGCGTTCTGAGGACACCACAGAGCCCACGCTGTCCATCCGGGTCCTCTCAGCACCCAGTTTCTCCAGCCGCCGCTTCAGGTGCCGCTGCTCCCGCTGAAGCTGGTCTATTTGGTGAACAGCTTTTCTGTCACAATCTTCAAGTTTCTGCAAGGCAAAGGGTGGTTGCTGGAGTCTATGGGGTGTGTTGTATACCAGCAAAGAACCTGGGTCCAGCCTGCCAGCAGGGAAATGTGTGTCGTCTGTCAAGCTTCTCTTTTGGCCTGGGAGTTGGCTGGCCAGTTACTGTGGGCTTTGTCTAACTTCAGCACACACTGTGGGGCTGGCCTGTCACAGAGATGCAGGGAGATCTCAACAGTTTGAATCTTACACCCCTTAACCTTGGTAACCCAGAATACTAGACCCCTGACCTGGTCCCCATATCTGCAGCAACCCTCTGAACACCTCAGCACTGGAAAGCCATGTGACAGGTGAGCTACAAAAAAACACTTCTATTTAAAAAGACGTTTATCCCAGCACAGTCCCAGTTACAAAGAAAGTTCTTACATCACGCCCAACCCCAATTAAATTCTGTTGCTAGCGGGAAATCAGAGCCCTTTTAAAGTTCTGACTCCGAACTGTCCAACAGAAGCATCTGGAAGCTTCCACAGTGACTTATTCTTACAAATCTGCCCCCAGTTCCTCATATTCTGCAGATAATTAATGAGAATGTTTAATTGTAGCTGTTTTGCTTCCAACTGAGGCTCTCTCCCAGAGCTGTCCTGTATGCAGACTGCTAACCATTACGCCAGTATTTGTCTAACCAAGCCATGGCTGAACGGCGATGCTGGCTGTGGCTCAGTAGTGCGCAGGGAACCAGCACAGACAGACACTGTGAGGTGCTCAGCATGCTCGCACATACAAAGGCCTGGTTCCCTTGTGGAGTTACAGCACAGTTCTAGGGACAGCCAGCCACCACACAGGACACTGGCAAACATGCACAGGGGCCCCATGACAGAAAAGGCTCAGCAAAGGTTTGAGCCCTGGGAGCCCATGTGGAGATCTGCAGCATGAGGAGAGGCTAGCCATGGAGAATAAGGGACAAGCTACTGCAGAGGGAATGCCAGGCATGCTGCCCCTGGTTCCAGAACATGACAAGACAAAGACCAGAGAAGGCTGCTGTGGAGACCAGAGAGACCTAGTGACGGGTCCTCAAGTCCCTGAGGCACTCAGAATAACCTGTGTAGCTGAGCTACAGCCCATTTGCTTTCCAGCTGCAGCAGATGTGGAGGGCACAGAGCATGTGGAGACAGTGGTGGGTGCTAAGGGCATATGTCAGGCTGAGCAACTCTGAGGTCTTGGTGATGGTGGGGATATCAGTGGCTCAAAGCTCCAGGGTCTGAATTTCTGATGGGGCCCTTTAACTGAGTTTTGGATGTTGGGGAGGGAGGTCAGGTAGGAAGAGCCCAGAGAAGCAGGTGAAAGGGCAGAGCAGTAGGCCATGCACCTACCTTTATGTGCAATTTGGCTTTTGTCAGCAAACTCAGTGTGGTGTGCCGGCTTGACTCGGGGCCCAGGGGCACCAGCCCCTTCAACTTCTCCAGGCACAGGCGGAGGTGGGCGCGCCTGCAAACAGAGCCACAGCAGCACTTGAGACTCCTGCACAGGTTCGGAAGCGTGTGACTGCCAGAGCCAGCAGAGGCCGGTGCCAGCAATACGCTGTGAGGCCGGGAACCTGCACTGAAGCCCGGTGAGGAGCAGAACTCAGGGCTTCTAGACTGATCCTGTATGGTTCTGGGCCATCGATCTGCTCACAGCAGCTTCTCCTGGATCAGAAGATGGCAGCCCCAGGGAAGTCCTCCACCTGGGTTTCTCTTCCCAAGTTATTGAATCTAATCATTGCTGTGCACACAGTTTTATGTCTGGAGTTATTTACTGAGACCATTCTTGTAATAACAGCAAAGACGGAAAGCAACCCAAACAACCACTGTTGGGAACTGGTTAAGTACGTTACGGCGTATCTACCTAGGGGAAGACCATGCAGCTATGAGACTGTGCTCGGCGGCCATGGTCTGCACATGGTGGGAACACAAGAGTTGACATTTGTGTGCTCCTGTGTACATGAATCTGCACCAGCTCAGCAGAAACCAGCAGCCCTGGCTGGGCAGACAGAAGGCAGGCAAGTAGGCACAGAAGGAAGAAGGGAGGGATATTTTTACTGGAAATTTTTTGATATGTTTGGGGTTTTTTTTGACTGTGCAAATCTACTGTTACTCCAACAGTTAAATATATTTTCTCCACATGTGGGACAAGTACATCACAGGCCACGCTGACCATGTCTGACTGAGAGGACCACTCCTCCATCTCCGCGTGCTGGACAACAGCTGACGTGAGTCACAGTCACAGGCAGATGCCGTGTCACAGAATGACCACAGGGCCCCCACAACTTCAGATGTTTACAGTTCACTGAAACCTTGGTTTGGACTTCACTCTAGAATGGAACAGATTCCATGAATATGAGAAATGGCCAACTTCCAGGTGTCTATGAGGGTCTGCCACCCCCTTAAAAGCCTTCCCGAGCTATCCTAGGCCACAGGGAATCCTTATTCTGGGGTTCTCCGTGTGGTTTGCTGTCTGTCTCTCAGCCCTTCACTCATCCTTGGGAGGCCCAGTTGAGGCTTACTCACTGACGCCTGCCTGATAGGACTGACGGCTGCATCAGCCGTCCCGGTGGACTTTAAACTTCTCAGAGACAGAGTCCAGCTCGTCACATCTGCACAGAGCTTGGCCCAGGCAATGCCCATTCTCACACACAGCCAGCCAGACGGTGAGCTTCCAGATGGTGGGGCAGCACTAGGCAATGTGGCTTGAAACTCATTCGGAGCCCCCTGCCCCATCTGGGTCATGGCGCCCTGAGGGCCTCTGAGCTCTGAGCTCAAGGAGCACACGCAAACTGCCCGATGTAAAGGCCTGAGTGCTAACGGTGAAGCTCTGCCCCGTGGAAGAACTCGCAGCAAAGACAACAGCATTAGCTACTTGCTGGGGGTGGGGGAGCAGAAACTGTGTGCACAATACTGCTGGGGGACAATATTCCAACACAGATCATGCCATCAGAAGCAAGATGCAGTGCACATGTATGAAAGTGACACAATGAAACATTGACTTGCACACTAGAAAATTAACTAAAGACGCACCCTGAGGGCTGGAGACAGTGCAGTGGTAAGAGCACTGCTGCTCTTCAAGAGTTCAAGAGAGCCTGGATTGCTTCTCAGCACCCACGCCGGGCAACACACAACCCGTGGAAGATCTGGTGCCTCCAGGCTCCACAGGCATCTGCACTCGTGACACATACCCACACATCTTCTTCTGTTTTCTTTTCTTTCTTTTCTGTTCTTTCTCTCTCTCTCTTTCTTTCTTTCTGGTTTTTTTTTTTTTTTTTTTTTTTTTTTTTTGAGACAGGGTTTCTCTGTGTAGCTCTGGCTATCCAGGAACTCATGCTGTAAACCAGGCTGACCTCAAACTCAGAAATTTGCCTACCTCTGCCTCCTGAGTGCTGGGATTACTGCCCATCTTGAAACAAAATTTTTTTAAAAAATCTAGCCGGATGATGGTGGCACAGGCCTTTAATCCCAGCACTTGGGAGGCAGAGGCAGGTGGATCTCTGTGAGTTCGAGGCCAGTCTGGTCTACAAGCACTAGTTCCAGAACAGAACAAAAAACCAAAAAAAAAAATCTAGAAAAGGATTAACTATGAGAAAATACCACCGGCAACTCTACACTGACGGGACCTGCTGCACTACCTCCTTCTCAATGGAAAGCTTGCAGACTAACTATGTGGAGATGCTTACCACCTATTGCAAAGACTGCAGGGGACGAGTCTGTCATACTGTCCTGTGATGTGGTCAGACACAGACAGACTGGCAGTGTACAGACCTGTCACTGTGCCCGGGTCATCTTTCTGCCCCTTAGATGGCCTTCTGTTACCAAGAGTGGCCTTCAGCTCCTCCTGTCCCTTCAGCCTGTTGCTAGAAGAGCTAGGCTGCCTTGCACCTAGGTAACAAACTTAGACAGCCTCGTGCTGGCTCTCCAGGAGGGCTGTAACTGGCACGTGCAGACAAGGGTTCGGGTCTACAGCAATGGTGACACCATGCTTTCAGCTGCAGTGTAATCACGGTGCTAACAGTCAGGCATGGCCTGTAACCAGCAGTCCACACGGATCACAGGTCAACCACAGTCCTCTCGGTTGGCAAGTACCCCATGCCCTATTTTTATTACTTTTACCATTCTGCATCAGTCAATTGCGACACAAGCCAACACTAGTTAGTGGCACGGAGCAGAGGTTGCTTTACCACTTACTCCCCAGGTGACTTTGAACTTCCTAACTCCGAGGTCTCTATTTCTTTATCTGCAGAATGGGTGACAGAGACTACCCTAGAGAGCCTCTATGGCTTTCTAGAGGGGACAGGGTCTGAAATGATGTACCTGCCTCGGTTGGCATTGCTCTTCCAAGCCTACCTCTTGAACACAAGGGTAACTACCCTGAGCAAATATGGACAAGCAGGATGCTGCAGTCTCAGGTGCTGACCAGGCAGGGGCTGACTGGTAAAATACTCAAAGAAAATGGACATCTGTCCTTGAAATAGCTAGTAAGCAAGCTAACCCTTCTGTGGAAATACAGGCATTGCTTATGTAGAAGGATCAACAAAATGTTTATAGGCTAGTAAGTGTAGCAGGGGTCCCTCTGAGGTCCTGTGTGTCATGTGGCAGCAGGACCAGGTCAGGAGGGGGCATGTGCTCACTTTCCAGGCTGCAGGCTCTGGTGTTCTGAAGTACCCAGCCTCCCTCCAAACCTTAGTGCAAAGATTTTCAAAATGCAAAAGGTGAGGACTCAAAGACCTTGCTGGAGAGCCACACACACCTGGAGAGTTTAAAACCCTCCCTCAGCAAGAGGAAGGTACCACAGTCAGGAGAGAAGTTAAAACAGTCTGTGAAGAATTAACAGGAAGAAAACTATCAAATGTTGCTGAAGGACCGGAAAATCTGAGGGAATGGAAAAATCCACACATTCCTGGCGATGACCCCTCAAAGCGAAAATGCCAGCACTCCTCAAATTTAATTCAAGTCTACAAAACAAAATCCCGACGGTTTTCTTTTCATGTTGGAAACTCGGCCTAAACTTTGCCTAGAAGACTAGGTGTGTGAGATTGCCAGCATTTTGGAAAAAGTTGAGGAGGAAGGCGCTGCACGGGTGTTAAATCACTGGAAGGCAGTGAGGACTAAAAGCAGGAACATTGTGGACCCACATCAAGCGAGCAGAACAAACTCGCAAGCAAAAAGAGCTGAATTTAAGAGATGAAGGGCACAGTGCTGCAGAGCCTGGGATGAGTGTGTAGGATCTGGCCTGGGAGTGAGCAGGACACCACCAAAACAGCCCCCACCAGACTCCAGGTCTAAATGTAAAACACACTCACATGCCGCACAGTGTTTGTAGGTTTGCTCAACTTTCCTTAGTCATGAAGGATGGAAAACCAAATAGCTAAGCGAAAGAGAAATGCCCCCAGGGCTGGTGGTGTCTCACATGCCAGTGCCTTGCATGCTGAGGAACAGACTCGGTGTGGAGACTGACTGTGCAGGAAGGAGCTCCAGCCTCCAGGGCCTGCCCCAGCTTCCGACAGAGAAGTGTCTGTGTTGAATGTATCTTTTTTGCTGGGCCCGATTTTAAATATGAAGCTGACAGCATGCTGAGCACTTGCTGGTCAAGGGGTGGACACCCAGCCAGGTTCAAGGTGGCTGCCATGTGGCAAATGCTTGGTTCTTCCACCCTTTACTCCTTGAAGAGTTTCTCAGGGGACTACAGTGCGTGCTCCTTCCCTCCCAGGCACTGCGGCAGTGCTGGCGAAAGCAAGCCCCCGCCTCAGAGCCATTTAAACTCAGCTCTCATCTGAAGCATCTAAAGGGCTCCTTTCGCCCTCGTCCTCACCTACAGCCCTCAGAGATCGCATGTGCGGTCTATGATAATCTGCTTTCCTCTCTAACTGGGTCACATCTACTCACTGTCCCACTCACTCACTCACGCTGAACTTTGTAGGTGGCCAACTCACTACAAAAAGGGCAAAAAGATGCCAACTTCTCTGTTTCTTATCAAGCACTGGACCCCAGAGATCACACTATGCCTGCCCATGCTGACAGGAGTCCCCCGGAGCACGATGCACTTGACTTTACTAAGGGCTGGTGTTTTCATTAGAAGGTGCCTATGGCTGCCATCCAGAAAGCAGAGGTGGGCCTTCGGGCTTGGTCTCCCACCAGGGTGTGTGCACAGACCCCCAGGAGCACTGGATGTACACAGCTGCACTGTGTGGAGTCACAAGAACTAAGTCTTACTAAGGAATCAAAGCCTTCATGAAAGTGAGCAGGGGTCTCAGCTGGTCTTGTGTTGAGAACAAAGTCTTGCTAAGCTAAACAGGTGAAGATTACAAGTCACACTTTAAGGGAAAGCAAAGGTCTATTTTCCTCTTTTTCTTCTACAGTGATGTCTTCATCAGCTGCTGGAGTGGAGATCACTAGCCTGATTGAAGCTCTGGAAGAGTCCTCATCCCCATGCTGACAAATCTCCGTAGAGACACAAGGAGCAGCACACCAGCGATGTGCAGAAACAGCTGTGCAGCATCTCCATGCGGAAGACACAGACTGTCTAACCTGGGGACTATGCAGTCGTGCCTCTGTAGTATTTCCTGCCCCAGGATTTGATTTTCATATAAACTAGATTCTAATGAGGATCTGCTAGCTCTATCTCACCCTGGGACTGTAATTCTGGCAGTGAAGTCAGAGAGCCCTCAGAGCCCAGGTCGGGGAGGGAGCTGGAAGTTGGAGAAGCAGACAACACAGGTCTCTCTCTCTCTTCTCCCAGCTTCCAAAGGTTGATGGTACCAGAGGTGAGCACCAGAAAGTTCTAGTGATATACCATCAGCACAGCCTGCATCTGTGCACCGATCCCTGTAGAGGATCGATAGCCTCTGCCTTCACTCCACGTGCCAACAGTCAAGAATTGATTATGATATCTTGGAATGAAATCCGAATGTGGTCAAGGGTGTGTAGAAGCCGAGAGTGGCATGAGGCACAGCACACCCTGGCCCTGTGCACAACACACTCTGGCCAGTGCCCACCACACCCAGGACCTGTGCACACCACACCCAGGCCCAGTGCACACCACACCCAGGCCCAGTGCACACCACGCCCAGGTCCTGCACACACCATGCCTGACCCTTCTGATATAAAGAATACAGCCATCTGGAAAGTCAGAAACTTAAGGAAACAATTCTATGAACCTACGATTACCAGAACATTCTCCAGAAAAACTACTGGCATGGTCTCTCATGCCAGGCTAGGCAACACTAAAATCAAATGAAAATCATAGCTCAGACCAAGGCTGCGAATCTGCACAGAGCACACACACAAATCTTTAGTCACAAGGTCAGAAGATTCTGACCCTGGCAAAACTCACACTTGAACCATCCCAGAAAACATGGGTCTGCTACTGAAGGAGAAGCCAGAGTTTTCTTCTGTGCAGGACCCTGCTGTGCCACTGGCTCCTGATTCCATCACCATGGCTGGTGTGTTGGCAGTCCCATCACTACAGGGTTTCCTGAGAGACACTTACACCAGAGCAGTTTCTAGACAAGAGACAGAGCAAAACCAAAACCCACAGCCGACATGCAGTGAGAGACAGGAAGGATTCCTGTGTTCTGAAGATCACCAACCTGTTACTCACAAGAACCTACAGCACCCAAAACTGTGCAAATCCTACACACTTTTTGCAAAAAAAAAATGTGTAATGTTTATGGGGAAATGTTACAAAGCTTTGCTTAGAGACAGAAAAGAGATGTGAGCAAACTAAGAAACACCAAGACCTGGATGGATCTAGTAGCTTAGCATATACTCTTTCTTGCTTGTTTTGTTATTTTGGTTTTTTGGAGACAGGGTTTCTCTGTGTAGCCCTAGCTGTTCTATAACTGACCTCAAACTCAAGAGATTCACCTGTCTCTGCCTCCTGAATGCAGGGACTAA
Source organism: Myodes glareolus (assembly GCF_982192425.1). Classification (NCBI taxonomy): domain Eukaryota; kingdom Metazoa; phylum Chordata; class Mammalia; order Rodentia; family Cricetidae; genus Myodes; species Myodes glareolus. Next base: position 25,084,475 of record NC_142031.1, on the reverse strand, counting down.
AGGCCTGTGCTACTGCCACCTGGCTTAGCATCTACCCTTAAAGGCTAATTTTATTGGATTTATGCAGTTTAAACTTTTGAAATCCTAAGAATTTGGGAGAGGAGGAATAGGAGAACTGATTTAAAAACTTTTGGAATTGGGCTTTGTGGCAGGTTATCCCAATCCCAACACAAGTAGGCTGAGGTAGGAAGACCTTCAAGTTCAAGGTCATCTTGGGCTACCAGCAAATCTGAGGCTGCCTGGACTATAGTAGTGAAGTTCTGTTTCAAAAAAACAAAGAAATATTTTCATAAGAAACCATGGCTATAGAGGCTGGAGAAAAGCTCTCTGGGTAAGAGTATCAGTTGCTCTTCTAAGAAGATCCCAATTCCGTTCCCAGCATAACTGTCCATAACTCCAGTTCCACCTTCTTTTGAGCTCTGCATGCACACATGTGACACACATACACACAGCAGGTAAAATACCCATACACATAAATTAAAATCAATAAGTTTATAAAACAAAGCAACAAAAACCCTTGGATAGAAGCCGGAGTTAAGCACACAGAGGGCAAGGGCCGTCAGAGCAGACTGGTTTCCTGAGGGTGAATGGTACACCGGACAGTTCCAGGACAGACGTGTCTTCCATGCACATGATTCACCTATGGAGCAAACACTGCCACCGTCCTCACATCTTTCTTGCTTCTTACAAATGCCAGGTATTTAACTGTTGAGCCCCAACCTGGGGTAAGGCTTATTCGGAATGCCACAGAAACCTGAGTGTACCCAACTCTACCATACCAAAGGAGGTAAAAAATCCCATCTTAGAATTTTTTCTGGATTGTTTTTATTTTATTTTGTCTTTTTATGAGCTATATATTTTTAGGATTAAAAAATAATTTGTGAGCTGGGTGATGGTGACACACTCCTTTAATTCCAGCACTTGGGAGGCAGAGGTAGGCGAATCTCTGTGAATTTGAGGCCAGTCTGGTCTATGAGAGCTAGTTCCAGGACAGGCTCCAAAGCTACAGATAAACCCTGTTTTGAAAAACCAAAATAAAAATAAAAATAAATAATAATGATAATAATAATAATAGTGTGTGTGTACATGTACTACATGTGTGCTTGGTACCCACAGATGTCAGATTCCCTGGAACTGCAGTTACAGACAATTGTGAGCAGTCTGTATGCGCTAGGAATAGAATCTCAGTACTCTCCAAGAGCAGTCAGTGCTCACAACCACTGAGCTAGCTTTCTAGATACACACACACACACACATATACATACACACACATATACATACACACACACATATACATACACACACACACACACACACACTGGGGGTGGCAGTGCCGAGCCAGCACACACTGGGGTGGCAGTGCACTCCAACAAGGGAGAGAGAGAAGGTCAGAAAAACGCTAAGCTCTTCCCCTGGGTTGCAGTAACCAAGGTGTGACTAAATTAAGCGATGGAGGCCTTACTTCCTTCCCGTTCAGACCACACACTCTAAACCAGGCAAAGACGTGTTAGGACACTTGTTAGGAACAAATTCCAAAAGGGACAGGAAGTGAGCGGGTAGAAATGACTCCTGAAACAAGGCACAAGTTGAAGGGCACATGTGAGCAATCTGAGGTCTGTGCAGCCAGTGCTGACTTCAAATCACAGACAGACACACAGACACCCCCAACACACATAAGTGCGTGCATGCACGCACACATACACACACACTCACTGACATTGTGACATGCTCTCACGAGGAAAAAGGCATAAAATCCCCGAAGGCTTGGGATGTAGTCTGTTTTCCCTTCGTAGTGCTGGGATGGAACCCAAGGCTGTGCATGCCAGACATGTCCTCCACCACGGAGCCCGGGCCCGTGGATAATGCAAATAGATGACCATGCGAGGGTCTGAAAGGGTGGCCTGAGGCAGACTCAGGAGAGGCTCTAAGGATGGGAAAGGGAGGCCGCAGCTGCCATCTTCTACCCAAAGACAGTCCGGAGTTTCTAGTCCCTGACGCCTGAACCCTGAAAGCATGAAGGCAGCCCGGGCTTAGAGCAATGAGCAGGGCGCAGACGCACACTGTCACACTCCCCTCAACCCTGTAGGGGACCAGGACTGACCACATACCGTCACACTCCCCTCAACCCTGTAGGGAACCAGGACTGACCATTTGGTTTCCTTCCCAGCCCCTGCCTGCTAAAGGTCTGGCCTGTCTTTTCCTGGGTGAAACTTAAACACAATTCTGACCTGACGTTCAGAGTCAGGGTTGCTTACGAGAGTTTGCCAGAAACAGGGCCATCATCACAGCAGACCTGCCTGTGCACACGGGCAGGGAGAAACCTTTCTGCCTGGGTGGGCAGCCTGCAGGTCAGGGGGAGGGATGCTCAGGCCACAGAATGACGCTGTTCCACGAGAAAGTCACCCGGGGAGCTTCTGAGGAATTCTAGTGCAGATCCTCAGCTCAAAGCAATTAAGTCTGAATCACTACATGAAGGCTGGCATTATTTGTTTGTTTTAAAGCTCCTCAAAGAATTATTATTAATTGTTTCTCAGTATGGTAGAGGCCTGTGGCCATGCTTACTTTTTTTTTTTTTAAGAAGTCTTTACTGCCGGAAAGTAGTGCAGCGGTGGCACACACCTTTAATCTGAGCACCCAGGAGGCAGAGGCAGGTGGATTTTTATGAGGTCGAGGCCAGTCTGGTCTACAGAGCAAGTTCAAGGATAGCCAGGGCTACACAGAGAAACCTTGTCTCGAAAAACAAAACAACAAAACGTCCCGGTGATGTGACATTTTGGCGAGTGTGGGAAACTGGAGGCTGGGTGGACACACAGAAAGACTGCAATTCACTTTACCTTTGTGTGGTAAAACTTTTCCCAGAAACATTCTATTTCACAGAATCAGTAGAGAGAAACAGCTGCGTTCTGCCCATAAATCACGTGTGTGCATGTATAACGCACTTAACACATTTCAAAAATTGACTAGAAGTTTTTTCCAGTGAGTCTGAAATGCAACAGAGCTGAGAACTTCTAGGCAACCCCACTGAAGGAAGGGCAAACCAGGAGTCAGGTAGGGTTTGGGGCAAGGCGAGGCGCAGAGGGTGGCAGGTCACCCCCAGAAACAAACAGCACCCAGACCTCCAGGCATTACCTTCCTTATTTTCCATATGCACAGCTGCCTGAATTGAGACTCCTTATTCACAAGTTAACTGCAGGCGTGCATACATGTGCACATGCACTGCGTATTTCAAGCCCATGTGGTTAAGAGCACTCCCCCGCGCAGGCACCTCTCACTATCTGTGGGAGTCATCTGAAGGCATTCCCTGGGACTGGGTGGGTTGAGGGGAGGGCAGCCAGTTCTTCATCCCCCAGGTGATGCATGCACAGCATTGGTTAGAGGGCCTGTGTGAACTCCTAACTCAGGGGTCACCACTGGGAGCGGGGTGGGAGGATTAAAAAAATGGGGTGAGTAATGACTGCGTCAAACTCCAGTTCCCCACTCACCTGTTCTTCTCCATCTCATTGTGAGTTGATCTGGAAGAGGAATGAGAAAATAAGATTACTTTTGTCTTTCAAAAAGTCAATTATTCTTGTTTTTTTTTCCCCTTGCAATCATTCTTGTGTTAAAGACTAACTTCAGTCTGGGCATGGTAGTCCTCGCCTTTAATCCCAACACTTGGGAAGCAGGGGCAGGTGGATCTCTGTGGGGTTCTGTGGTCTACAGAGTGAGTTCCAGGACAGCCAGACTTACATGATGAGGCCCCGAATCAAACAAAACAAAATAAAACACAAACAAAGTACCTTAAACACCAACATACCTGAATGTGTGTGTATGTGTGTGTGTGTGTGTGTGTGTGTGTGTGTGTGTGTGTGAGAGAGAGAGAGAGAGAGAGAGAGAGAGAGAGAGAGAGAGAGAGAGAGAGCACACCAGCCACAGGTCCGTGTTAGCATCCTTTTAGTACTGTTCTCCATCTTACTCCCTGGAGCTCTCTCTGGCTAGACTTGTGGCTGGAGAGCCCAGGGCTCTGTTTCCACACCCGACTTGCACACGAATGCTGGGCACCCCATGGCTGTACAGCAAGCACATTACCGGTACAGCTATCTCCCTAGCCTCCATTTTAACCTCTTTCTACAAAGTTGGTAGAGAGAAGGTAGATGTGGGCGATTCCCCAGCTTCTTCTAAAGGAGTCAACTGGGGAGTCAGATAATTAAAAATCTTTAAAGCAGTTCAAGTGGCTGGAGAGATGGCTCAGTGATTAAGAGCACTTGGTGATCTTGCAGAGGACCCGAGTTCAATTCCTACCACCTACATGGCAGCTCAACTGTCTGTAACTCCAGTTCTCCAGGGGATCTGATTCCCTCTTCTGACCTCTGTGGGTACAAGCTACATACATGATGCACGTGACATACATGCATACAAAACACTCATAAACACAAAAATATAAATCTAAAGAAATACAGCGCAAGGAATTCCAGTGACTTATTAGGAGGCATACAGCCCTTCCTAAGGAGGAAGAGGGTTACTTACAAAACACAGTTGTACAGTGTGGTGTGCCCTGGAGTTGCGTAACATTACAAAGCCTTCTTTATGCTATCTGTAAAGTCACGGGGGTGGCGTCATCTCCCGCCTTACCTCCTAAGGGCCGCATATACTAAAAGATGATGCTGTTTGATTACAAAATCCAATTTTAACTGGTAAAATAATTCCTCCCCAATTCAGCTCCTAAATTAAATGTCTCATACAGAACCTTCAGAAGCCACTGCTGCCCCACAACAGTGAGGTAAAGCAGGGATTGGGATGACAAAAAGACCAGCTTTGCTCTCTGCAGCGCTGTAGATGAAATAATTTTGCTATCTCGTCCTTGGTTAACCCCTCTGTTAAATGGGAATAAAGATAATTGCCGATAATCTACTAAACAAGCGTGGATCAATGAGGAAGCAACTATAAAAGTGACTGGCAAGGGTCGGATGAAAGGCATGCTGGCTGAGAAAGCCGTGATTAGTGTTTATAGCTGTCCTTGAGGGCTAGGCCTTGCCCTGGACTTCACGGACAGGGTTCCACCGTCAGGAGGGTCAACACGACTCATCTCCATCCTCATGCAGCTTCTCTCTGACCAGACAGACATGTGAGGAAGAAGACTGAATGTGGAATTCTCTGGAATCGAACTGACTCTGGTTGCGAATTCTGTGAGCCCAGGAGGTAAAGCCTCATGGCAGCCACGGCGAATGCTCAGCCACGTATAATATCATTGGCACCGCAGCCAAGTCCACTCACAGGGCTATGTGTGTCTGTGTGGGGGCAGAGGGCTGACTTCAAGCAGGAAACTTCTAGCCCAGCATTAAAATTTCTCTTCTAGGGATTGGTAAGAAGGCTCAGCAGATAAAGGTGCTTGCGGCACCACCTGGTGACCTGAGTCCCTCCACCTGGTGGAGGGAGAGAACCAACTTCTGAAAGTTATCCTCTGACCTCCACAGGCGGAGCGAGGTACATGTGCACCTATACACATGCACACACATGAATAACAAGGCGATTAAAACAAACTTGTCTTCTATAAAGCCCTGGAATATTAATTTCTGCTCATGACAAGAAACAAATGAGAAAATAATGATGGCATTTAGTTTTGTTTCTAGGATCCCCAAACCAGTTTTCAGTTGGTTCCCTGGGTTCTCCATCAGTCTGGTCTATGTCTTTCAAGGGTTGGTAGGGACCCTCTGTTAACAAGAATCTGACCTGAACTGCAAACATGTGGCTTCAAACACGTGACGTTTTTACCTTTAACTGGGAATTCTAAGTTCAAAGTCTGGCAGTGTTTTTTTTTTTTTACGACTACAATTGGACGCCTAGTGCTGGTCAAGACTCCCCTATCTAGCTACAGAGAGGGAGCCCCACCCTGTCCCTAAAGACTGGGAGGAGAGACAGCACCTGGGGCGCTCTTCACCAGCAACTTCAGGGTCTTTGAAGGGCTACAGACAGACAAATGATTTGTATCTACTTTAAAAAAAAAATTCTGAATCCCCAGGACAAACTTTATCTACAAATTCTTCAGGAAGTGTAACTGCAATTTTTGACTCAAGTTTTAGACACAACAGATTTTCCTTGATTACTCCAGAGTGTTGAACACAGGGTGCCTTTTAAAGGGGCAGCCATCTAAAAGGTCTAAGTGAAGCGTGCTCGGCTTGCTGAGCCTGAGATAGCCATTAATAAGCAGCAGCCACCCCCACCGACTGGGGAGCACCCCGATTTTAATTACGGTATGGGACAACGCATGGACACTTTCTGCGGCAAGCCATTTTCCAGGCAGTCATCGAGGACTTGAGGACTCTGGAACGGCCAGAAGGTCAATCCTTCCCTATACCAGCACACCCTAATAAAAAGATAACTCAGCCCAGGGCAGTGTGTCAGAAAGGCTCCTCATGCTAGGTCAGCCTCACGGCCGCTCCTTATAAAATAGTTCAGTGACCAAGGCCCAGACTTCCTCTTTCACGTCAGTGGCAGAGCCTGTTTTCCTCACGTTAACGACATAACACTTCTGAAAACTACCACAGGCAGAGGCACGTGCATGACGTTCCAGCTGTTTAAGAAGCCGAGGCAGGAAGAACAGACCCAGGAGTTTGGGCTAGCCTGGGCAACAGGACTGTCTTTACGTTTTTTTTTTCTTCCAGTGCTAGGGACTGAACCCAGCGCCTCACACATGCTAGACAAGCACTCTACCACTGAGATATACCTTATATATGCCAGATATACAAGATGTTTTTCTTTAAAAACAAAAGCAAACAAAAACAAGAAAAACAAAGCTCTCAGTTTCAATTCTAAATAACTAAATGATTTTAAAACCCAGTAGGAAAGAAAAATCCTGTTTTTCTAATCTAGTAGTTCTCTGGATGATTCCAAAGCAACTGGCATTCACTTGTTACTACTGTTACTACTACTACTACTATTATTAATCTTTTGACAAAAGCAGTTTTAAAACAAACTGCATTTTCAATTCCCAAGAAGTTTCAAATAATGGCTGAATCTCATTTTTTTTTATTGTTCAAAGCAAAGTATTTCCTCAGACTCCACAGGAAAGAACATAACATGTCAACTTGAACACGAACATGTCACTGTCAAAGCGTTCTGTGAACCAGCAGTATCTCCCTGGCCTTCTCAGTTCGGATTTAGGTGACAGGGTCCCGGGCAGAAGGCTGACTCTGACTGGTGTCCAGCTCCTCTCTGATGGCGCTCTCACTCCACAGGTGAGGGACGTGCCAACACCCAAGGAAGAAACTATGCCTACAAAATTCACCTGCTCAGACTTTAACCCTTCCCACATTGGCAGCATCACACCTATTCACTGGCAGTGAGGTACATGGACAGCGGGGACAGCCTGACTCTAAGAACAGAAAGCAAGCCTCTTAACAGAAGCGTTTTCAGCTTTTGCAGAGCCCAGAAACGGCAGCCACCTTCCAGCAGGACTGTAGGCTCGCAACAAGAGGTCTCTGGTGCTTCGCTTAGCATTTTAAGCTCTTTCTATGCTTTGGGAATTATCCTTCCGGGACCAAGTCACTACACAATGCCTCTCTACTCCCCACTCCTCAACATCCCCAGCAACCTTTCTATAATGGGGGAAAACAGTGTGAAGGCATCAAAGTCTAAGACTAGCAAGGTGGACAATTCCTCCCAACTCGGTAGTAATAACAAAGGCAAAAGTAAAACACACTAGTACAGAAATGACAACCAACAATGCCCCAAGCCTTCGAGTTCTATGTGAAACTATTACAGAATGCCGTGGAGCCCTTTCGGATGCCACTGCTGGAGTCAGATCAGTCCCAGCCTCCTCCTTGAAGGCTGCGGTGCCCACGTGCAGTGCTACTGACTACCGCTGCCAGGCTACGCTGGATGAGAGGACGAGGAAAACCCACCAGGTAATTACCGGGTCAGGTCCACCCTTCCTGTGCCTTAGTCAGGAGCGTGGCGCAGTGTGAGGCTCAGTCTGTGATTCCAACACTAGGGACTATGGACGGGGTGAACCAAGGGCAAGGTGGGTGAATTCGAGGTGTGAGGGGGCACTTCCTGGGGTTTAGTGGTCTGAATTAAGCCACAGAAGCTACCTTATATGGTACTCCATGTGCTCGTGGGAAGTTATTCATGGGAGGAGGGATTAGGATTCTAAATTGCTGATGAAAATGTCAATGATTTTAGGCATGGCCTAAATTGAACAGCCCTAGTAACACGGAACTCCTACCAACTAGTTAGGGTTTCTTGGTGTTTTTTTCTTCTTTGAGACAGAGTCTCACTATGTAACCCTGTGGTCTCACATGTAGCTAGTCTGGAATTCCCAATGTAGACCAGACTGGCCTCCAACTGCCTCTGCCTCCTGAGTGCTGAGATCAGAGATGTGTCCCATCATGCCCAGCTCCAACTAGAATTTTAAGGACAAGGAAGGGGGATATTGGGACAGTCACAGAGAAGAATGTTATTGTGGATCAGGGGCCGTGAACTCCCAGTCACAGTTTTGGAGGACTGTAAGTTAATCTGTGAGGCTAACAGGAAAAGGCTGGAACTTGCTGACACCCGAATGGTACGTGCACCTTCTCACAGAAGTGGGCTCTAACCTCAATCACTCTGCTCAGCCAACAGAAACAGAGGTCACAACTGGGTTATCAGACAAACTACTGCATTGAATTTACATGTTAAATATAAATTTCTACCACCTGTGTCAGGCCAGATACCTTGTTTATAAAATCCTCACCATGACCAGCAAAATCAACTGATAACATGCTGCGTTTCGACCAAAAGGAAACGTGGGAACTCTGTTGCTTGTAAAGAAGGCAAAAGTGCTGACCCTGCTTCTAGTCCCAAGGAGTTTTGCTTTGTTCAGAGGGTGAAAAGTAGATTTTTTTTTTTAAAAAAAGGTCACAATGAAATGTAAGACATTCCTACTTTCTCCTCAGTTTCCTCAACTTAAAAAGAATGATTGTTTAGCACCATGTGTGATTCCCGGACAGATACATATCTGTAGGGCTAGAATCCCAGCAGCCAACTCACAATTAGCCGTCGTGTTAGCTACAGAAAAGGGGAACACTGAACAGTTTACCTGCTACTGGTGCTGTTCTTCTTGGGCTTGTTCCTCCGTTTGAAGGCATCTCTGTCCTTGCTACTGTACGGCAACATGGAGGCATACCCATGTTCAGCTTCTAGAAAACCGAGGGGTCCCGTTAATGAATGGGCCCAGAGCATCTGACACCCTGTCCCCGTGTCCGTCTGTCTGTTGGAGTTCGGGGCACCGGCCGGGCGCAGGCAGGCGGAATTCTGAGAACAATGCCTGCTCTTTCCTGGCGTGGACGCCCTCGGTTCGGAGCAGGTGTGGAAGGTTCCAGCTGCTCGCCGCCCCCCGCGCTCGGCTTTTGGGGCGCGGGCCCGGGGGTTGGCGCTCGCGGCCGACCCGCGCCCCAACCACCCCAGCGGCCGCCCGCCCGGCCCGCAGCCCGCCGTGCACCTCTCTCCCGCCGCTCCAGGTAGTCGGCCGCCTCCAGCAGCAGCTGGATGTTCATCCCGACGGCTGTCGCCATCCTGCACCCGGCGGGCCGCCTCTCGGTGCCCGCGGGCCGCCGGCCGGGAACGCCGAAGAGCTGCCGCTCTGGCCAGCCAGGAGGGACAGCGCTGGGACGGCACGGAGCCCGGATCCCAGCCGCGGCCGCCGAGTGTTTATCCCGACTCGCCGCCGCCCGCCCCCGGTCCCGTCCCTTGACAGGCCCGCGGCGGCGGTGCCCCTCATTGGGTGGCCCTCGGCACAGCCCGCCCCTGAACCGCCGCGATTGGGGAAGTGCCTGCGACCCCGCCCCAGAAGCCCGCTCCTCTCGCTGGTTGGCTGAGCTTGACAAGGCCCGGACTCCGCCCCCCACTCCCTATTGGCCGCAGGACTCGCAACTCCGCCTCGTGCTCCTGCCTGCTTCCCATTGGCTGCAGGCCGACAGCCGGGCCCCCTTGGGCTCTGCGGGCATTGGGCAAGTACAGTACAGGGAATGCCGCTGAACCGGCAGCTCATTGGCCGAGCCCTCGGAAACCTCCCGGCTACGATGACGTCACCACTTTGCCCAAGCAGCGGCCCACTTCCGGGTTGCTGATTGGCTATAAGGCAGGAGGGCACGGGCGAAGGTCCGCCCACTGGCCACCGACCTGTTGCCCACTGTCTCCGGGGAGAACTTCAGGCCTAGCCGGGCACCTCCGACAGATGGCGGCACGTAGCTCCCACCCGTGGAGGGGGAAACGGCCGGCTCTCCTAGACCACGCTTGCACCTAGTGACCCGGTGCCTACAGAGTAAGGCTGAACCCGAGGCCGCCCCTTTAATCCCAGAGGAAAACACTCCCGAGCAGGCCTCTCTCCCAGCCACTAACCAAGTAATCCACCGATACCCACTGGAAAGCTCACTGTAAACACAGGCCCTTCAGCAAACACCATTTTTGAAATGAGAGCTCATTCGAGACCCAAAATGCAATGTCTACATCTCCAATTTAAAAGACGGGAATAAAGCTACAGGGTAAGAAGTCCAAAAACTGAAATGAGCAGGATATTTTTAAATAAGACGTATTAGTGCTGCCAGCATGCAGTGTTAGCTTTCTTGGGGTACAGATGTCAGGTACCTACCAACACTGTTTTAATCCCTCTGGACAACCTCGAGGAGTTGTCATCCTTACCTACATTTTTCACATGAAGAAAAGGGCTCCGAGACAAGTAACTTTCCTGTTCTTCCTTAGCTTGGGGAAAGACCTGAACCCCGTGTCCTCTCACCCACAACTGGCCTGGCAATCCTCTGATTTGGAGTTGTACAAAACAAAAACAAAACAAAACGCAACCAAACAAACAAACCAACCAAAAACACCCCACAGCAGGTACAGAGAATTGCAGACAGTCAAAGAACACAATCAAACTGTGGGTGCATGGTGGACGGGGGTGCAGCTCAGCGGCAATGTTGCCTGGCCCGTGCAAGGATCCAATCAAGGGCTCCATGCTGATATACACTGAAAGCAGTTGTCTGAGGGCACACAACTCGGAAATAAGAATGGAGAAAAGAACCACTTGAAACATTTTTAAACTCTATGCTGTCTGCTAAAATTTAAAGATTAAGGTAATGAAAGCAACTATTAAAGTAACCAATTTAATATTCCTAAACATGCTCTGTTTTGACCATTTTAACATCTTGGGTTTTGCACTTTTATATTTCCTCCCAAGTTTCTCTGAATATTTGACATCTTTTCAGTCTTTCTCTTTTGCTCTCAAAAATTTGTTTCAACCCAGTCCTATTTCAGGATCATATTTCTTCCCGACAATCACTCCAGCTGAAAAGCCACACGTTCCTTTTTAAAGGAAGGGGGGTCAGAGTTTGAAACCCAAACCAGAGAGAGCAAATAAAGCAAATAATTTAAGCGCCAACAAGTCTAAATTCAACTACAAAAAAAAAATACTCAATTATATAAACATCAGAGAATAAGACTAAGGAATACAGCAGCTTCCTTTCCTGGTGATGGAAGAAGAGGATTAGAGAGACACCAACTAGGACTTGACACCAGGAAGGACAGAGCATCTGGTGCCATCTGCTGGCACTGAAGCAGCAAGTGGAAAACAAAGGGTGCAGGGGCTTCCAAAACCCCAAACCCTCAGCTTCAGTCACTACATACATGTGAACTGATAGTCAGAGCCTTGCCTCCCAAACATGAGGGTTCTAAAATGCTTGAGCCCCAATTTTACAGGAAGAATTTTCATAAAAAAAGCTGCATATGATAACATAAAGAAGGTGCTTTGATGTGGGAGTCCCCTCTGTATGATGTGAATAGCATGGGTTAATAAAGGGCTTTGGGCCTATAGCAGAGCTATAGGGGAACAGAGCTAGGCAGAGAAAACTAAACTGAATGCTGGGAGAAAGAAGGGCAGAGTCAGAGAGAAGCCATGGAGCGACCATCGGAGACAGAAACTCTTCTGGTAGGCCACGACCTGGTGGCGATGCACAGATTCATGGAGATGGGTTAAATTAAGGTGTAAGAGCTAGCCAATAAGAAGCTAGAGCTAATGGACCAAGCAACGATTTAAATAATACAGTTTCTGTGTGATTATTTTGGGGCTAAGCGGCCAGGAACTAACAAGCAACCTCCTTGTTACAGATGCTTTGCAGCATGCAAGATAAAACTAAGGACTGAGGGGCTTTTCTTCCATGGTTCCTGGGTGAAAGGTCGCTGCCCACGCTGAGCTCACCTCATGCTGTCACATCTGACCAAGGAGGGCTGCTTTGGCGAGCACCTTAGAACTGGATGCCCACAACCCTCAACTGTCTGAAAGGGCTAAGGCTGTGGGAACAAAACAGTCTTCACAATCAAGGTTACAAAATCACTCTGAAATAAATTTTGTTTTCTAAGTTTTTGAGGAACTGATTTCATTTTTGGAGGAGTAAATATCTAAATAGGACATTATTGCTTTAGTAGCAATCCCTTCTTTGCAGTCACTGTGAACACTTCAATGTCATGGTTTCTCTCATCATGACATTAGAATCTTTAAAACTTCTAAACACATACATACACACATATGTAATACATATTGTACAGTACACAGAGGAGGGCAGCAGGGGTTGCTAAAGGTAGATTAATTTACACAGGCACAGAAAACTCTACAAGTTTATAAATTAATTATATAAATTGAATTATAAAATTACTTCTACATGTTATTTGTTTAAGAGACAGAAAAAGAAGCAGGTTGTGGTACAGCACACCTGTGACCCAGCATTCAGGATTGGGGCAGGCAACAGTGTATGAGGGCATTAGGGGCTGGAGAGTAAGCAGACTCAGTGGTTAAGAGCAACTGCTGCACTTGCACAGGATCTGGGCGTGGTTCCCAGCACCAACATCAAGTGGCTCACAATCACCTGTAACTCCGTTCCAGGCGGTCGGATGGCCTCTTCTGGTCTCTGCATGCACATGATGCTCATCCAGACAAGCAGGCACAAACACATAAATACAGCTTAAAAATCGGTAACTTTAAAAAAGAGAATCAGTCCTATTTAACTTAATGTCTGAAATATTTTCCAAAAATAAATATTATATGGTTAAAAACAAAAATCAGAAGTGGCTCAGTGAGAAAGCTGACAGCATTATATTCTAATTCAAAAGGAATATACCAGGCATTCTGGAATTGGGGCTATGTCAGCAAACAAGGCCAGGCCCATTGCTCAGAAGGGAAGACCAGTTGGTGAAAGCACAGAGGACCTAAGCTTGCACTAAGCGCTGTGAAGGAAGTAGAAGCAGGCTTGGAGAGCAGGTGCAGCACCCTCCTACTGCAGGGGAATACAAGCTAATATATAACCCAGTAATTTTGCTTCTACATAGACTGTCCAGGGAACTGAGAATAAAAATGTGTTCACTGTAGCGGGGTGCTGTGGTACATGCCTTTAATTCTAGCACTCGGGAGGTAGAGGCAGGCAGACTTCTGTGAGTTCCAGTTCCAGAACTGCCAGGGCAGTTCTCAAAAATAAACAAAAATGTGTTCATACAAAAGTATACTAGTGTTCATGGGACATTGTTCACAAAAAAAAAAAAAGCAACCTAAATGCCCATCTGCTGTTGTTGAACTATAAGCAAAAACATGCTACAGGCTCAGTAAGGAGTACCAGGCAGCTGTACAAAGGGACACCAATCCATGCCACGATGAGGATGATGCCAAGTGAGAGCAACCAGACGGAACTGTGCGTGAAACACCCACAACAGGCACACATGTAGAGACACAGCTCATGCTGGTGAGCTGTGGCAGCATTGAGAGTTGACAGAGTATTAAAAGAGTTCACGGTTTCTTCAAGACTAGATGTGAAGATGGGTGCCTGCTAACTGAACACACTGAGACTACTGTCAACTTTAACAGAGTATGTTTTATGGCCTATGAATCCTATCCCAACATGAACACATCTAGGAGAGAAAACATCCAGAGGACGAAAAGAAAGTGGGAAGAGTAGACAGTGACCCCAGCAGACAGGTCCAAGTGCAGCGAGCTATGGTGTGAGTGCAGATCCCACAGGAACCTGAAACTGCAGCAAAATGGGCGTTATTTTAACTATCACTGAAACCGGGGGGGGGGGGGCATGCGGTGATGTCTGCTGTGGGGTGGGGAGTAAAGAGGCCAGCAAGAGCAGAAAGAGGGGCCCATCTGGAACTACAGCAGCAGTCCAGGCAAGAGTGGGATTTTCCAGTCAATCAGGCAGAGGGCACGAGGATGACCCCAGAATTTGTCTGAATGAAGAAGAAAATGAAATGGTCAGCAACTAAAGCGGAGGAGTCTCAGGGAAGACTCTGCAGGGAAGCAAGGGCTCAGTTTAGCTTCACACTGGAGGTGCCTAATGCTGTAGGCACAAACAAGGCTTCAGCTTAGCAAAGGTCCAACCTGACATACATAGCATGCGGCAGACATTTAAAGCCATATGGAGTGCAGGGAGAGGGTCAACGGACAAAGCCTTGGCATGCCAACACACAGATACTTGGAAACAGAAGATCTCACACAAAGGCTGCTGGATGACAGCAGCCTTTTAGAGGAAAAAGTTCTAACCAATACCCCCATCTCCCAGATTTCAAAATCTAACCAAACGGAAATGGAGATCATTACGCTAAGTGAAATACGCTAGACGAACAGAAATATTGCATGTTTTCTCTCATACATGAAATCTAGATTTAAATTTAAGCACATGTTTACATACATGTGACTGGAGTCATGAAAGGATAAAGGGGGCCATGAAAAGGGAGAAAGAATTTGAGAGGTAGAGAGAAGAGAAAGCACTGGAATACGCATCACATAAAAGCGGAGGGGGGACTTGAGAGGTAGAGAGAAGAGAAGGCATTAGAGTATCCATCACATAAAAGCGGAGGGGGACTACTTGGGGAAGGAAAGAAACCAGCAAAAGGAGGCAGACATGGGGAGAGCGGATAAAAAAGGAGAATGATATATACCAGGAAAATGCCCAACGAAACTCCTTACTCTATAAGCTAGCCAAAACATTAGTAAGGACATTAAAGATACAGTCAACATCATGAGACCCAAGTGTAATTACAGAACTGTCTAAAACTTCAAAGAGTGGAAATAACCTGAAGGGACCATTAGCGGGGGCTGAAGTAGCACAGCCCTCTGCAATACAGGAGGGACTGTAGATGCACCACCAGGGAAGGCTTTGCCAAGCAGACACACAGCCAACTTCTATTTGAAGCAGACACATATAAAATATGGGCTGTCTCTAAGTGGACACGCAACCTGCATCAAAAAAGGTTGATCAACTACGATACAACTAAAAAGTCACAGGATGCCATTATCTCTAAACAAGATGAGCATAAAACTGTCCAGAGTAAATGAGGCAAGGGTTACAGGAGGGCTGAATGCATATTTTATATTATTTCATAGGTGGGGATAAGAAAGGCGCTTCCAGAGGAGCCTGAAAAGACTCACAGCAAAGTTTCTGCAGCAGACTGTAGGGGAGTTTCGGCTTTTCTTTTCTGTTGTGTTCTCCTAAGTATTTTTATAGCAAGCATGTTCGCCTTTGTTACTGAGGGAACACATAGTAAACGATATTTTGGGAAGAAGTGAAGAATATATAAAAATCCAAAGCTATATTCTTTCCTTTTTCTGGTTTTTAAGCTACCAAGACTCCAGACAGCTAAATCTAAACTTGCGTGGTGACATCTATAATCCCAGCAACAAGGAGATGGAGGCAGGGAGACTGTCTCAGTTTCAAGGCTAGCCTGGATTACATAACAAGACCTTGTCTCAAAACAGAAGGAATCTATGTGTGGAAAAACAAAATGTTCAGGGAGACTCTTTAATCTAGCAATAAAGATACTTGTCAAATAAATTAAAACGGGTAGAAATACTGTTTTATTGAAGAAACTTACATCTAAGTCACTTTCAGTCTTTAAGAACTCCTAACAAGCATCCAGGAAGAAAGCACACACAGACTCAAAGGAGCAAGACAAACGGGCTGTGGGCAGTGCAGGCCACCGCGTCAGGTGCGCCGACCTCCTGAGGACAGTGGGCACACTGGTGTCATAAATAAGACTTTCTTACTTTACAAGAGGGAAGAACCAAGATCCTGTTTTGAGGTGTATGAAATACAAAATATAAAATACTCTCTGACCCAGATGAGTGTGAGGAAATCCTCCAACACCTCAAGTCTCATGCAATAAAGTCCAGAGGTCTGTTGAATCCGCCTTTCCGATTCATGTACTGCCTATGATAAAAGAGAAAAGTAATTTTTAAAAATTTGGATCTTATTTTTAAAATATAATAAAAACATACTTCAAGAATTCAAACTAACACCTTTTAAAATGTTTCATCTGGGTGTGATGGTGTGTGCCTAGAACCATCAGTAGTGCAAGGTGGGTGCAAGGGTTATAAGTTCAAGACCCGCCTGGGATACATATAGACTCTGTGCTCAAAAGCAGGGCTAAGGGACAGGTTAGTTGGTAAGAGCATTTGACTTCCAAATATGTGAAATAAAAAAATGCTAGGCATGGCTGTGTGTGCCTATAACCTCAGCAATGGGAGGGCAGAAAGAGGTCACTGCTCAGTCTAATCAGAACTATGAGCTTCTGGTTCGAAGAGCCTGCCTCAGGGCAATGACAGGCAGAGCTACCTGCTTACCTGTATACTGGAGGGAAATTTTAATACATCCGAATTCAAACAACAAAGACAGTAGCCAGTCTTGGTGGCACAAGTTTGTAATCCCAACATTTGGGCAATCCAAGGATTGGGTCATGGTTATGAGCTATGTCTCAAAAAATGGGGACACACACATGCACATGTGCACACACACATGCACACGCACACATGAGTAAACAAGCAAGCACACATGTACAAACAGTATGGAAAAGTTCAGCATTTCCTAATTATACACAATTATCCTGTTACAAAATTCTCTTCCAAATATGAAACTAATTTGAGGTCAAGCACAGACATGGCACAGGGACCATGCATACCTGTATTTCCTCTTCTGAGACACGTTTATGGCATAGGCATTTACAGAACCATCTACCTTCTTCCCCTGGAGAGAAACAGGAAGGCCATATTAAATATCTGGATCACAGAGGGGGATCCTGTGGGTACATTTTGAGTGGTAAGAGCCACTCAAGGGAAAGGCCCGATGGAGGACAGATAGCCCTAGAGGACACTCCATGAACCCTGTTCACACCTAAGAATCAATACAGTATTCAAAAAAACAAACATTTGGGGCTGGGGATGTACTTAGTGGTGGGGTGCGTGCCTAGCATGCACTATCCTCAGCACCACCAAAAAAAAAAAAAAAAAAAAAAAAAAACCAAACCAAAAAGCATTCGCAGTTTTCACGTGATGTACAAGGTATGTTGGAAAAAAGAAGCATATTCTAACTTCCTTCAAAGAATCCTTTGAAGGCCAGGGAGCTGGCATAGTGGTTAAGAACACTAGCTGCTCTTCCAAAGGACCCATCACCACACGGCAGCTCACAGCTGTCTGTAACTCTAGTTCCAGGGGATCCAATGCAAATAAAAATTAAAATGAAAAAAAATGAATCTTTTGAAATGAGAGAGAAGTTCTCATATTTGCCGGGCAGTGGTAGCGCACACCTTTAATCCCAGCATTAGGGAGGCAGACGCAGGTGGATCTCTGTGAGTTTCAGGCCAGCCTGATCTACAGAGTGAGTTACAGGTCAGGCCCCAAAGCTACAGAGAAACCCTGTTTAGAAAAACTACAGAAAAAAAAAAGTTCTCATATTCACATATTTGGCTCGTAATATTCTCCAACCACGCAGGGACAATTTTCTACATGTTTAATTCCCATTTCTTGCACAGAAGATTGAATCTTTGACTTTTTTTTTTTTTTTTTTGGTTTTTCGAGACAGGGTTTCTCTGTAGCTTTGGTGCCTGTCCTGGAACTAGCTCTTGTAGACCAGGCTGGCCTCAAACTCACCAAGATCCTCCCGCCTCTGCCTCCCGAGTGCTGGGATTAGAGGCGTGCGCCACCACCGCCCGGCTCTTTGACATTTAAATAAGGAACTGGAACTCGGAGCAGGTACAAGCTGAGCTGGTGCTCTGGGCTTTTCCAAACATGTATGTCCCTTCTTATTGTGGTCCACACTCCATGCAACCACTTCACTCCCCATTCCCACTTTCTCCCATGCTGTTCCTTGTGTCTGAATTGCCTTCCCTGCCCCATCCAGCCTTGAGCTATCTGGGTGCTGTCCATTGGTTAAGCCTAATTCAAATGATCCAGCTGCTGAGAGCACCATGTCTAATTCTTTTCTAATTCCTGAACAGTAACAATGTCGACTGTGCCTTCCCTTAAGTACTGTTACCCTTCCATGCTGTGCTCTTTCTCCTGAAACCGCAGGCTGCTGCTTTTTGTCTGTTAGTGTTGAGAGGACTCCAGCAGCCCAGGTCGGACTCAGTATGTAACTGAGGATGACCTGAACTTCTTGATTTCTCTACCCAAGTGCTAGGATTAGAGACACGCGACACCACATCTGGCTCGAGTGCTTTCAGAAGTTTAGAAAAGTGACAGCTCAAGGAAGTCACTGCAGCAAACACCAGCACAGCGTTAACCTCTTCCATTAGGACGGTGGCTTATTGGTGTGGAACATCACGGGACATCTGCAGTAGGCAGAACTGAAGGTGTGCACAGGTGAGCCCACACATTTGAGATGGAACTAAGATAAACACTTTCCATTAATTTTCTTTATTTTTGTGTGTGATACTATGTGTGTGCTTGTTCATGCAGGTATATATAAACTTGTTTGAGCATTCATGTAGAAGCCAGAAGTCTCTATGTTGGGTGTCTTCCTGAAGTGCTCTCCATCTCCAAAATTTTTTGTGTTTTGCTTTTGTTTTTTTAAGACAGGGTTTCTCTGTGTAACCGTCTTGGTTGTCCTGGAACTCACTCTGTAGACCAGGCTGGTCTCTAACTCACAAAGATTCACCTGCCTCTGTCTCCAAGTGCTGGGTTTAAAGACCCACCATGCCAGGCCCTTAAATTTTTTTACACTTATCTTTAGCATGCACGCTGTTCACAAGCAGACACACCATCAAGCCATCTCGCCAGTCTCCCACCTTACTTGAGATAGGATCTCACACTGGAACTTGTGAAGTCAGCTGGAGTGGCTGGCCACCAAGCTCCAGGCATCCACCTCCCATCTGTGTCTGTCCCTCTCCCACTGGTGGGCTTGCAGATGTGCACCACCATCCTGGCAGTTTATAGGCGCTGGGGGCCAAACTCACAGCCCTACACTTGTACAGTCAGGGCTTTGCCAACTAAGATTCCTAAGCCCTAATCTGGACTGATTTCTTACTCCTGTTTTCATTGAAATCTCCAGGGCGGATCTGCAATACTGAAGAAAACTACTGAGGGTGTTACCACTTGAGTTCCTAAGAACAGGCAGTAGACAAGACCTGGGAAGACTAGCCTTGCAAAGGAGTATTATGCTGACTTTTCACTGAGTTCAGTCTCCAGAGGCTCACTCTCTCTTTGGAAGCTTCTGGAGAGCTGCATTATTACCAACTCTATTCTCATGCATTACATGCTGGGAGAGAAAATTAGCTACTAGTAAAAATAAGTAAACTGTAAATGCTTAATAGAAAGGAAAATGAATGAGCCAAGGGACTTTAACTGACAGACACGAAGCCAACTGCACATAAACAAAATTAACATCTATGTGGGGTCATTAGAAAACAACCATGTGGGCTAGAGAGATAGCTCAGCCGTTAAGAGCACTGGCTGTTCTTCCAGAGGACCTGGGTTCAATTCCCAGCACCCACATGGCAGATCCCAACTGCCTGTAATTCCATTTCCAAGAGATCTGATACCTTCATACCAATTCACATAAAATATATATATAAAAGAAGAAGAAAATAACCATGTATGGCTGGGCTGGGCAGTGGCTCAGTGGCGCCTAAATGATCTATCACGCACGAGCCAAACCAGACCAAAGAAGAGCCCTGATCCCAGCTGCTCCCATTCCATACTACACTGCATTTTGTAGCATCTAAGAATGTTTACTTTGCCGGCGGTGCCGGCACTAGGGAGGCAGAGGCAGGTGGATCTCTGTGAAATCGAGGCCAGTCTGGTCTACAGAGCAAGTTCCAGGACAGGCTCCATAGCTACTGAGAAACCCTGTCTCAAACAAAACAAACAAACAAACAAACAAAAAGAATGCTTACTTAGTGTTCCTTTTGTAAGCAAGCCTCTTCTGACTACAGAAAGGCAGTGTCATGAATGAGACCTTTAAAATCCCTCAGAAATTTACAAATATGAATCAGGAAACAAGACCAAGAGCTAAGCTCCTTCACTACTACCCTAAGAACAATAAAACTGAGATTACTTCACTCTGTAAGCATTGTTATTTGTTAGATGTATATTCATAATAAAATATATATTATAAAATACTCTGAATAAAAGAAAGAGGACTTGAGCTGGGTACTTGGAATTCTAGTGCTTGGGAGACCGGGGCAGGAGGGTCATGACTGTCTCAATCGACAATGTCAACCAATACAGATAAGGGGATTTGGTAAATTCAAAGACAAGAAGCTGAAATGTTAATAGCGTTAAATTCCAAAGGGGCTTACATACCACCGCAAGAACAAGAGTGTAGAGAGGAAAATGTTAAGATACAGTTACAGGAGAAGTCAGAAAAGGACTCTAGTAGCACAGGAAACAACTCCAAGACACTGGCAGAAGGGGCTACACATAAGAAAGCTCTGTGGTGGAAGAAACTATCAGCAGGCTGAAGAGACAGCCGGCAGACGGGAGAAACAAGAACCCTTGCAGCCACCCATGAAACATCGACAGTATGCACAGGACTGCAACAATTCAACACCAAACAAGAAAGAAAAAAACATGTAAATCAATAAATGAGTTAATTAGCTGAGTGAGACAATTCCCAAAAGAAAATACACAAATGACCAATAAACATTTATGTTTAATTATCAGGGAAATGTAAATTAAAACTACATCTTACTCTAGTCAAAATAACTATTATTAAAAACCAAGTGGCAAGAAAACCAGCCCACAAATCACAATCCCAGAGAACTTAGACAGCAATGAGGACACTAAGAGAGACTTACATAGATCTAATCTACATGGGAAGCAGAAAAAGACAAGATCTTCTGAGTAAATTGGGAGCATGGGGACATTATGGGAGGGTTGAAGGGGAGGGGAGAGGAAAGGAGGGGAACAGAGAAAAATGTAGAGTTCTATAGAAATCAATAAAAAAAACCGAAAAAATCACCAACAACAAAACAACAACAACAAAACAACACCAAATGGCAAGGACTGGAGAGGTGGCTCAGCAGATAAGAGCACTTACTATTCTTCAGAGGACCCCCGTTTGGTCTTCAGCATTCACACAACAGTCTACGCTCCAGTCCCAGGGAATCTGGCATGCACTTTTAGCATCTTCAGGCACCAGGCATGCATGCAGTGCAAGTCACACCCACAGTCAAAACACTTATAAACATTCAAAGAAAAAAACCCCAAATCAATTGAAAATAAATAAAACAAACAAAACTCTATTGATACTTTGTGCTCTAACAAAGCTTGCCTGACAATCAGAGGGTGGAGCTAGCCACTAGTTAACCATAGAGGTCTGTACAGACAGACAGACAGACAGACAGGAAGTAATATGGCTAGGCAGAGAGAAAGGAGACAGGAGCTCAGACCCTTTTTTTGCTGAGGAGTTAGTACGGTAAGAGTTGGTTGTGGCTTGCTCCTTTGTCTATCTGATCTTTCAGCATTTCCCCGATATCTGGCTCCAGGTTTTTATTATTATTATGACCAATTAGAACTCGAGCAGTAACAATCAATATTGACAAGAATATAGGCAAAAGGAACCCTTCATCACTGCTAGTGGGAGTGTAAACTGGTACTCTGTAAGTCTGTATGGAGGGTTCCCAAACCACTAAAAACAATACTACTACTAAGCAATGAATTCCAAGTTCTTCCCATCACAGAGATACTAATACATCTATGTCTACAGCTACATTATTCACAGTAGCCAGAAAACAACCAGCTCAGATGGTCATCAACAGATAAATGGACTAAAGACATATAAACTGGGCATGGTGGTGCCTGTCTATAAATCTTTGTTTCTTAATCTGGGAACTCTCAGGTTACTAAGGCAGGATTTCAAGTTTAAGGCCAGTCTATCCATGCTACATAGTGAAACCCTGCTGAAAAAGAGCAAAAATCCCTTGCTCTAAAACATCTACAGGTTCTAATCACTTAACACGGTTAAGGACATAGGACCCCTCTGCGTCTGCCCTAGAGCCCAGCACCAGGAGGTCACTAGTAGCTGTGAAGTTCCCATCATGCACCTAGTGTCCTCATACTTCAGAGCTGCTTCTTGTCTATTTCACCGCTCTCTGCCCTGAAAACTGACATCCTCTAGGCTGGAGAGAATGTAGCTCAGCATTCCTCTGTATGTGTTTAAACCCCTCAGAAACTGTCTACAGCAAGGGACGCTGTGGAAGAAGTTATGAGTGACAGCCAAAGAAAGTGGAAACCCAGGAGAGGTGTGAGGACAGACAGCCGAGAACACGTAACGGTTTTACTTACTTTTGTGGAGTCAAAAGAGGCAAATCCCATTAATTTCATCATTTCTATTTCTTCCTCTGTTTTACCCTCCAAATCTTCTTCTGCAAAAAAAGAGTTTTTGAGGTCTTATTATATATGTGGATGCACAGAGAGGTACATCTGTGTAAGAGAAAAGAGTAGCAACAGATTTGCAGCATTTCAGCCCATTAGTACAGAAGATATAAAAGGGGAACCTATCAGGAACAAGAAAAATTGCAAGCCGAGCAGTGGAGGCGCAAGCCTTTAATCCTAGCACTCGGGAGGCAGAGGCAGGCGGATCTCTGTGAGTTCAACGCCAGCCTGGTCTACAAGAGTGAGTTCCCCAGGACATTTTCCAAAGCTACAGAGAAACCCTGTCTCAAAAAACAAAAACAGAGCGAAAGAAAGAAAGGAAGGAAGGAAGGAAGGAAGGAAGGAAGGAAGGAAGGAAGGAAGGAAGGAAGGTAGGTAGGTAGGTCCCTATTAACCCTGAAACGCCAGAATGTCCACCATGTGCTCTCCAGAATCTTTGACATCAGATATATCCCCATCAAGTTTTGAAGATTTTCCCCAAATACAATTTTTTTATGTTTTTAAAAATATCTTTCTTAACACAGAACACACTAGAAATTCAGTAATGAATAATTAAAATAAAACTTCAAGATAAAACACAATGAACCCTATAAAAGATTAGTATTTACATGTAAAAAATTACACTTCTGTTTTTTGAACAGAAGTAGCCCTGGCTGTCCTGGAGCTCACTCTGTAGACCAGGTTGGCCTCAAACTCATAGAGATCTGTTTGCCTCTGCCTGCCCAGTGCTAGGATTAAAGACGTGCACCACCACCACCCAGTCCCCAAATTTACTTTTAGTGACCGAAACTATCTAAACAAATCTGCTTATCCAATAACATTACCAGTAATCTGACGTTCTTTGCTCTTTATTTCTTTAGTTTCTTTCTTCTCTTCATCTCTTCTTTCTTTCAGTCGAGAAGGGGAAGGAGATGTGGATCTATGACGCCTTGGAGACCTAATATTTATCAAGTAAAAGTGTTAAACACATACCAGGAAATTTTGTTGATTTGCACAGTTACCCATGAGCCCAACAAGTGAAGGCTGGACAAAGTCAGACCAGAGAAACCAGAGCCATTCTGAGGGCAGACGGGAAGGTTCTGCCTGAGCTCCGATGGTTGAAAGAGGAGCTTTATCAATACAGCCAAGGTCAGAAATGCGCCCCCAGACAGAAAATCTACCTTCAAAATCTCTAAGAGGGGCCAGAGAGATGGATCAGAGGTTAAGGGCGAGTATTGCAGAGGCATCAGGTTGGGTCCCAGTCATCTGTAACTGCAGTTCCTGGGATCTGACACCCTCTAGCCTCCATGGGCACTTACAGGCATGCATGTGGTATACGTAAAACACATGCAGGCGTGTATAATGAGCGTGTGCTCTCTCTCTTCTATACACTGCTCTCTCTCTCTCTCTCTCTCTCTCTCTCTCTCTCTCTCTCTTCTATACACACAAATTAAAAATATTTTTAAGAAAGTTTGTGATGGGATTGGTGAGATGGTTCTGGAGGTAAAAGTGTTTGACAACCTGAGTGGATTTTAAGGACCCATGCAGCGGAAGGAGGAAAAAGACGTCCAAATTGTCCTCTGATGTCCACAAGCCCACCCACACACCCCCTTCAAATGTAATTAAAAAAGTGAAAAAAGGCTCAGGTTTTTAGAAATTACACATGTCCTCCTAAACAACAACTGGTATTTTTGAAGAGTCCACATTTACCACTCTGCTAAGGTCGCCTGTTCTTGATTACATACTCAAATTTCTTACGCTACCAAGCACCATGCTAAATGGTTTTCATTCATTATCCTCCATTGCTCTTAAAGACAACTCGCTCGGGCTGGAGAGATGGTTCAGTGCTTTAGATCCCTAGCTGCTCTTCAAGAGGAGATAGCTTCTAGCACCTACCCCACAGCTCACAACTGTCTGGAACTTGTTTCAGGGGATCTGATGTACCAGGCACAGACATACACAAAGGCAAAACACCCATACATAGGAAATAAAAGTAAGATAAACATCTTTTAAAGACTATACTCCTATGAATGATAATTAAACCATTTGCCTAGAGTACTGAATAAAGTGTGATTTAACTCTGCCATTCCCTAAAACCGGAAGTCCCCTTCCAAGTGATAAAAGCAAAGTTATTGGCATCTCCCAGGCTCTTTGAGTTCTGCAGCTTTATAGGCAAGCTTCTGGTTTTTCTCTACACTCACCTGGAGCGTCTTCGGTGTGGGGATCTTGAGCGGCTCCTTCTGCGATCCCTCTCCCGGGACCTGGACCTTTCTCGGCGCCTTCTTTCTCGATCCCGGGATGTGGACCGGGATCGCCTTCGCTCTAATACAAATACAAAAATAGCAGAGCCGAACGTTATCTCAAACACCTCTAGTAGTCACGATGAAAAATTAAAAAAGAGCTGGGTGGTGGTGGCACACGCCTTTAATCCCAGAACTGGGGAGGCAGAGGCAGGTGGATCTCTGTGAGTTCGGAGACCAGCCTGGTCTACAAAGTAACCCTGCCTCAAAAAAAAAAAAAAAAAAAAGAAACAAAGAAACATTAAGAAAAGAAAAAGTCAGCCAGGCCAGTGTGAGTTCCAGAATAGCCTCAGCTACATAACAGAGAAACCCTGTCTGTCATGAATAAAAAAAACAAAAAGTAATTCCTAGGCATAGTAACACACACTTGTAACACCAGGACTGGGGAAGTAGAGGCAGAAAGAGCATCGGTCAAGGTTAACCTCTGCTACCTAAGGCCCTGTGTGGAAGAAAAGGGTAAGGGTGTTGCTCAGCATAGAACCATTTGTCTAGCAAGTGAGAGGCACTGGGTTCCGTTCTCTTCGTCACACACACAGTAAAAACAGCCCACAAATCATATTAACATTTTTTGACTCAATATATCAAAACTACTAACACTTCAACACATAATCTCACTTAAGGTCAGGCAAAGTGTTAAGAATCATCCCATATTTCTGTCTATAGAATAGCTTACTATTCAATTATATTATCTAATGAAGCATACTTTTAACACAAAGTTTTGTGCTTTTTGAAAATATGGTTGTATATGAGGTCCTCCCAACATGCTCAATCTATCATTTCTTGTACTAATTAGTGAATTGGTCAAAATAAAAGATAATGCTACAAAATAGGTATTTTCCCCCAAGGAAATCCACTATCTGTTGCAAATTTACAGAACTTCAAGGGTTCAATTTGCTTGAGGTCCTGGTTGTCTAGTAAGAAAATTGAGTATTCGCCAGTTGAAGATGAGTCTTGTTCTAAACAACCAGAGACTCTAATTCTAATCCTTTAACATGGCTAAGGGCACAGAAACTCTTGAGTTTTCCACTGTCCCACCTTCCACCTGCCTCAGTACTGTACCTTCGGGGCAGGGGTACAGAAGACACTAGATTACCCGGTATCCATTTCTAAACACTTCCAACTAATGGCCTGGGCGGGGCACTAACATCCAGTAAGCATTTATGAGCCAGGGCAATCACGTTAGTTCTCATATCAACTCTTCAAGGTAAAGTTACCCACGATGATTACGGGAACTGAACTAAAAGGAAGGTGGGCTGATTTATGCACGGTCACCCAGAAGCTAAGCCAAGGAACTGTGGAACTCCATTTGAGGGCCCCGGCCTCGCCCCATCCCGCACTCTCTCGGTCCCTCCGGGCTGAGGACGCAGATAGCGCCTGTCATCATCCCGAGCCGCACAATGGACTCACTTACCCCTCCGCGGGGAGCGGCTACGGCTACGACCCATCGGAGTCCTACTCCTCCGACCGCCCCGGAAACAACTCCACAACTTCCTGAGTAGCCGGAAGTTGCGTCTGCCCACCGACTGGAAACCTGCGGGGACGCGCTGCGAGGGTTCCGGATGCTCCAGCAAGCCGACGGCGCTGAGTCCTGCTCCGGATGCAACTCTAGGGCCCGAAGTTCCAGGAGGAACTGACAGGCACCTCTGTTTCTTCAAGTTCGTTTGTTGTTGTTTTTGGTCGCAATTTACCCCTTTGTCCTCCTGGAGAACTCACCTAGCTGCGTATCCCAACACTCAGTGCAGTTCTCTTCTGTTTCCCCAGCAGTTGGTTTTCCATAGGTCTAGAATACATCATGCCGAGCCAGGAGGTGGTGGCACAGGCCTTTAATCCCAGCACTTGGGAGGCCTCAGAGGCCGGCCAGTCTCTGTGAGTTTGAGGCCAGCCTGGTCTACAAGAGTTAGTTCCAGAGCAGGCCCCAAAACTACAGAGAAACCCTGTCTCGAAATACAAAACAAAAAAAAAACAAAACAAAATACATCACACCAATTCTTTTTTGTTGAAGTGTTTTTTTGGGGGGGGATAGGTTTCACGGTGTCGCTTTCCTTTTCCTGGAACTTGCTGTGTATACCAGGCTAGTCTCAACAGAGATTCGCTTGCCTTTAGCCTCCCAAGTGTTGGGATTAAACGGCATGAGCAACAGGTAGAAACCCATAGTTACTTTTGCTTGTAACTCTCATAAGAAATGAATACACTAAAGGTCGCAGTCAGCTTTATGTTTTCTCAGATGACAACATTGAGATTGTGTCCTAAACTACTGTGGCAGTTTTAAGAAGTTTTATTGTTGTTTTATTTTTATATGTACGTGGGTGTCTCCTGAGGCTAGAAGGCTTGTATCTCTTGGAGCTGGCGGTTAAGAGCCTCCTGACAGTATGTGTTGAGAAAATGAGCAGCAAATGCTCTTACACCCCTGTACTCTGCCATCTCCTAGTCACAGCTATGCTCTTTCATGCGTAAAAGGCTCTAATATCCCGTTCTATTTCCTCAAAGAATCCTCCAGAAACTTCCATAACCTTCAAAAGGAAAGGCTTTATGATGCACAAAAATAAGGAGAAAGTTGGGGCCTGTTGCAGTAAAACATGAATGTGCTAAGTCTGGAGCCTCTGCTGCCAGAACCAGTACTTTCTGCCAGTCTTGCCAGCCAAAGACTGAGGGCTGGCTTTCAGAACAAAAAGCTGTTTGTTAACACTTGGCCCACTAGTCATCATGTAAAAAAACAAAACAAAAAAAAAAAAAACAGATTTTGATGCAGCCTCCTTAATAACCTGTTCCCAACTAAACTAAAATTTCCACCATGAGACCTGATTCCGTATTGAGATCATGGCATAATGTGTGTCAAGGTACAGAAGAGAGGGTTTAAAGGATTAGGAGTCTCGGTCTTTGAGAAGGAAGATTTAGGGATAACAGTTGAAGTCACTGTCTATAATGAAGATAGGGGAATTAGAGGAAGCTAAAGACTGCATTGGAGGTGTTGGAGAAAAGCAACGTGGTAGTTACAGATAATCAAAGACATCGCCCCGCCCCCACCCTGCAGTCTATACAGGACACACCCAGACACTAAATTCTCAGCCCTAAGAAGATTTATTACCCTGGGAGGGGGGTTGCCTCCGGGGCTGCAAAGGCAGTAGCAACAGTAGCAGGTGTTTCTGCGGGAGGGGGTTTTAAGGAGAAAAAGGTGAAGTCTCAGGTTGAGTTGGTAAATCCTGATTGAACATTAATCAAACAATGAATTCTGATTGTAGGAAAGAGTCAGTGGCCAAATAAGGGGACAGACATTGGGGGCTGGCTTTAGGAATGTAGCTAGCGGTTTTCAGTGAGGGAGAGGAAGGTTAAGAGGCAAAACCTGTCAGCACCATGTTTGCCATGCTTGGGCCTGCTAGAGCCTTTTAAAAACACTTCAAGAAATCTCTTTAGACTTTCAGAAATGGTTGGGAAGAATGATGGAAGTTGGTTTAATAAACGGTTTTTTGAATGCCTATTGTGTGTTGGACACTGTTCTACTTCAGCATCAGGGAGAAAAGATGAATAGCATGGTCCCTGCCTTAGGAGGATTGCAGTCTTGACTGTGGAAGTAGATATGGGATGTTTTCATAATGTGGTAAGAGAAGGTAACGTCCAGTGTGTTAGAAATGGTAAAAGGCCATTCAGCCTAATTTGGTCCAGGAGGGTTTCTGGGAACAATATTCTTGAGAGTTAGGATTACCCACTGTGCTATGTGCTAGGCATTATGTGTGAATACAAGTTTTCTCACACATATGCATACACATGTACATACAGGTGCCATGCCAAGCACCTTTACCTGCTTAGCCACCTCACCAGTTGAGTACATACCTTTTGACAACGCTTATTGAGAAAGTAAGGGTTGGTCTGTTTGCAACACTCACGACATGATGCTGTCCGTGTGGAAGACAGAGAGGGCGATGAAAGGGTGCTGCCTTTACCATGTGAGGGCTCCTGCCCCTAAGTGCCTCCCTATCTCTTCAGGGGAACTCTTTCTGTGAATGCTTACTCCAGTCTGAAAACCGATTATTCTTTAGCTTGTGGGGAAACTTGAATTCTATTTTATTAGTTGAACACAAGCCAGGCATGGTGGCAAATGCTTCCATCCCAGCACTCTGGAATCAGAAACAAGTGGGTCTTCGTGAGTTCCAGACCAGCCTGGTCTACAGACCAAATTCTAGGTCAACCAAAGATACATGGGATACATAGTAAGATTCTGTTCTCTCTCTCTCTCTCTCTCTCTCTCTCTCTCTCTCTCTCACACACACACACACACACACACACACACACACACACACACACACACAAAACATAAAAAAAAGAAAAAGAGAAAAAAGTATGATGAACATCTAAATAGACATTTGGGGCAGGCATTTGACTAAATGCAGACAGAACCCAAGATCCGGGGAAGAGGTCAGAAATAAAGATAGGTGAGGCATTTAGGGATCACAGGAGCTCAGGAGATCCTGAGACCAAGAATGGCCCCAAGTGGGGAGACCAAGTATGGCCCCAGGGGGCATGTGGACTTAACACAGAAGAGGAACGGTCTGAAAGGAAGCCAATCACAGTTGTTAAGCATGAAAACACTACCGGAGCACAGTGTATCAGAATCCACAGGGACAGAGTTCTGAGAAGGAGCAAGAATGGCTTATTTGTAAAGAGGCCAGCAAAGAAGCCCGGGCCTCATCTTCAGAGCCTGTGGATGCTACCCTATGTGTAAGGGTGTGCAGACGAGGAGGCTGCCCTCAACGACCCAGGACTTCCTCAAAATCTACAGGAAGGCAGAGGAAGGGTGATATGGGGAGCAAGTCCTGAGACCTCAGAGGCAGGGGCCAGATGCCAGGATGACCGTGGGTTCTTCATGGGGAAGCTGCAGAGAGAGAAGCTCTGCTGACACCCGGCCTCAGGCACTGAATCGGGCTCTGCATTTCTGGCCTTCAACTGTGGGGAGAACACATTTCTGTGGTTTTAGGCCGATGTCTGTGGCAATTCACTACAATAAGGTCAGAAAACCAAATCCATTAACACAACAGGGAACCCTATAAAATGCCTGAGCAGGTAGGAACCCTAGCAAGCTCCTTGAATTGATCTTTTTCCATCTAAAAAAAAAAAAAAAAACCAAACCCAAAATCTGTATAATAGGGTAAAGAAAAACCACAAACATACCAATAAAATGTAGAAAAAGCATTTGACAAAATTAAGTAAAAGATTTAGAGAACCTTGATCCAAACCTTGCTCACTGCACACTAACTCTGAACATCTTTGATTTAAACACAGACTGAAAAGGTATGGAACATTTAGGTGATGACACAGGCCATCTTTGGAATTTTCTTAGTCCGTCCAGCTGTAGAAAGGTGGCTTACAACAGAAATTTGTTACTTGCAGTTTTGTAGGCTTGTAAGTCCAAGGTAAGGCTCTAACACTACATATCTGGTGAGGACTCCTGAGTCCTGGCTGCTGCCCCATGATCCACTGCTTGCTGTTTGTATAGTTCGGCTCCTTCCTATCTATCCCTGTTGGGTTGCAGTTTGGGCTCTGCCAGGAAAGCAAATCCAATCCCATCATCAGCTATGATGTTGAATTGCAGTGTGTTATTTTTTAAACTGGGTATATCTTCTGTCTTTACTCCATAGCCCGGGCTGACTGACTGGAACTTAGTATGTAGCTCAGGTTCTTTTTTTTTTTTTTTGGTTTTTCGAGACAGGGTTTCTCTGCACCTTTAGAACCCGTCCTGGAACTAACTCCTGTAGACCAGTTTGGCCTTGAACTCACAGAGACCTGCCTGTCTCTGCCTCCCGAGTGCGCTACCACCCACCGCCTGGCACGCAGGTTGTCTTTGAACTGGAGATAATCCTCCTTAGTCTTAGCGCTGGTTATGAGTTGTGCAGGGAACTCCAGGGATGCAGAACTTTCATGAGCTGTCATGTTCCTGTAATTAACCCCAGTCAACCCACTGGGGTTTGTAATTAGTCTTTTTCTGTTCCATTAGCCAGCTCCCAAATAATGACACGGAGACTTCTGATAAATTATGAAAGCTTGACCTATAGCTTAGGCTAGTTCCTAACTAGTTCTTAAAACTTAACTTAACTAGTTCTTATAACTTGCCAGTGCCACATCTGGGCTGAACTGATCTTTGCTCAGATCATGTCTGCAGTAGTTATTTTTGTTGTTGCTGCTGCTGTGACAAAATCCTAGCAAAAGCAACTTAAAGAAGAAAGGGTTTGTTCTGGCTCCCAGAAGAGCTCATCATGGCAGGTGACAAATTGAGGTGGCTGGTTACAGGCCACATCTGTAATCAGGAAGCAGAGAGTGATGGATGCTTGTGTTCAGCCTTTCTCCTTTTTCTGTTCAGTCCAAGACCCTGACTCATATGGAGATCATCCCCCACACCTCAACCTTATATAGATGTAATCCCTCATAAAGAGATAAGCTCTGGCTTGTCTCCATGGTGATTCCTAACCCCATCGAGGTAGCAATCAACACTAACCATTAGTTAGCAACAAGCAACACTAACCATTAGTTATGACAAGCAACACTAACCATTTTGTTTTCCCAAAGTCATGCAACAGACAGCTAGTTCTGAATCATCTCAGAAGGTGATCTGTGTCATCTGGTCCGTGGCCCAGGGATGACTAGAGCAGGGGACACTGGCCTATCTTGACAGTCTGTTTAAAGCGCTGGAGAGATGGCTCAGTGGTTAAGAGCACTGACTGCTCTTCCAGAGGTCCTGGTTCAGCCATATGGTGGTTCACAATCATCCATGACTCCAGGTCCGGGAGATCAATGCCTAACATCAAGCACACACACGGTGCAATACAGGGAAAACATTCATACACAAATATTAACCTTTAAGAAATGTAAAGAAGTGGTTGGGGGAGTGGGTTTGGGACTGTCTGTGTGTGAATGTGCATGAGAAATAGAGTTCACTGACACTCTAGGGCTCAACTGTAAGGAGTGTGCACTAATGTGGCAACACCAGAGAATAAAATGCCACAACGATTAGTCATACTAGTCACACTTATTGCATACCCATTTATCAAAGGACTCGACAGTAAAAAAAGGCACGAGTTTGAGTGGCTGGTAGGCCTGAGTGATACGGAAAAGGAAGTGC
Organism: Myodes glareolus; assembly: GCF_982192425.1. Lineage (NCBI taxonomy): Eukaryota > Metazoa > Chordata > Mammalia > Rodentia > Cricetidae > Myodes > Myodes glareolus. Next base: position 25,052,443 of record NC_142031.1, on the reverse strand, counting down.
TGCACAAGTGTGTCACGTGGAGCACGACAGCAGGAAGGCAGAATGGCAACCACCTGCCCGCTGCTGAGGGGAAAGGTTGTGCAGAAGAGCTTCCGGAAGGAAATGATGTAAGCAGAAATCAGCCAGAAGACAAGGGGAAATGTGTGCTGGGGGAGAGGTCTCCGCTCACTGCAGGGTAAGGGCAGGAGGTGAGAAAGACAAGTAGAGGTGGGACCTAGGGCTCCCTGAGGGCTACGTGGAGCCTCTGCAGAGCTTCAGGGATGAAGAGAAGTAGACTTGGGTTTCTTCAGAGAACATTTTGGGATAATACAGGGACTGATTGGAAAAAGAAAAATGCGCTGGGCAGTGATGGCGCACTTTAATCCCCGCACTTGGGAGGCAGAGGCTGGCAGATCTCCATGTGTTCAAGGCCAGCCTGGTCTATGAGAGTTAGTTCCAGGACAGCCAGAGCTGTTACACAGAGAAACCCTGTCTTGAAAAACAAACGAACAAAAAATAATAATTCAGTATTAAACTACAATATATTTTCTTCTTTGCTGAATAAATAACCAGTTATTTAACAGTTAATAGAAAACAAAATCATAACAGAACTTGGCAGAGGCTATATACACACAGCAAGAGTTGGCACGGAAAAAGCCCCACACATGGTGGCCTCCCATCGTCACCTGAAACTGCCTACACTTTATAAGCCGACAACCTGACCAGCAAAAGGAAGTAATCTTCCTTGTTGATATATTCACACTTTAGTTCCCAAGATTTATAAAGACATATTTGAGTATAATTTTTGTTCGTTTTAAAGAACGGTCTTGCAATGCAGCCCAGGCTGTCCACAATCTTGTGATCCTCTTGCCTCAGCCTCTTGTGTGCTAGGATTACAGGTGTATGTTGTTTGTTTTGTTTTTGAGACAGATTTCTCTGTGTACTCTTGGCTGTCCTGGAACTTGCTCTGTAGACCAGGCTGGTCTTGAACTCACAGAGTGCCTCCTGAGCACTGGGATAAACGTGTGCTCCACCACTGCCAGGCTGTTTTCTTAATATCTAAAGAATAAAGGATTTCTTATGCTGCTGAGAGAAAACAAACAGCAGTGGGAGGGGCAATCACAGCAGTGGGAGGGGCAATCACAGCAGTGGGAGGGGCAATCACAGCCAGGTGTACAGAAGTGTAGCCTGGCAGGGACCCAACCACTGCTTTAGAAATCTTCACATTACAATTCTGAGAGGGATAAGGAATTCAAAGTAGTTAAATTTCGAAAAAACAAGGATAATTTGTGATCGTAATAACATATTACTGGGAAAGAAAAACCGCCAGGAAGTCAAAGCTAGAAGCCGGTGGGAGCAGGCACTTACAATCCCCGGCGCTCAGCCCGTCTGCCACCTGAGGGAGAACTCAGCCTTTTTTGTTTTCTATGTTTGAGTTCGCTTGTTCAATTGTTTCTTAGAAACAGTCAAACTGGGAGGTGGTGGAACACACCTTCAAACCCAGCACCTGGGAGGCAGAGGCAGATCTCTTTGAGTTCAAGGCCAGCCTGGTCTACAAAATAAGTTCCAGGTCAGCCAGGGTTGCTACACAGAGAAACCTTGTCTTGGAAAACAAAACAAAAACAAACAAATAAAAACCAAGCGACCAAATCTGAAGCTGCTAGCTCCACTGACCCTGGTGCCCTTCCCGCAGACCCCACAGTGAGCCTGCCTTGTGCCCTCTGCCTCAGAGCAACGCGCTTCTCTGGCCCCTTTTCCCAGAAGCTGCTGAGATTCAGTCTTCCAGTTCAGTTGTTTTTTTTCTCCTGATCTCTAACAGAATTCTGCTTTAAAACAAAATAAACACAAAGAACCAAATACTTGGGAAAAAAACTGAACTTTAAGAGGAAAAGAGAATCCTCGTTTCAGGTGAGGTTTTTGTGTCCACCTTAAAACAGGAGCGTATTCCTTTTCCAAATGATCATTTTATTTGAACAGATACATAAAAATGATTCCAATTTAAAAAACTACTAAAAACATACATCAACCACAAAAGCACTTACTCTGACTGGAGGAAATGAGAGTGGCTATTTTCAAAATAGTAATAAACACAAAGAACCAACGTATACAAATCATGACAGCATACATCTTATTCTTGACAAAAATAGGTTGTTCTAGCACGAAGGCTTTGTTCCAGCTCCTCCTGTACATTCACCATGAATCCGCTTGCATGTGTGACTCAAAGGCACTCAGTTCAGAGGTTAGAAAATCCTGAGCTTAAGTAGGAAACAAGATTCCCAACTAAAATTTGAACATAAATTCCAACGACCAGAGAACATGAAATGTTTGAAAATGCAGTATTCTACATAAATAACCCATAACAGAGAACACAGAAAGTCAGACAAGACCGCGCACATAAGGCGAAGGAATATCCTCAGAATCAAACCCATTTCCCTTATTCAAGTTTATTTCAAGTCCTAAAGCTGATTGTTGTTGTTGTCATTTAAAATTGTAGGAAAGTTAAAGTTTAAAAAATATGAAAAATGCCCGAATTTAGATTAAAAACAAAAACAAACCAAACTGAAACAGAAACAGTTCCTAAGCCTAGTCTCCCAAACCACGAGAAGGGTCTGATGGGAAAGCGCGAGACTGGAAGGTCTCAGACTCAGCAAGCGACTGCAAACCTAAAGGACAGCGGCAAAGGCACAGCCGAAAGAGCACTTATAACCGGCCATTCGAGCTATGCCCTTAGCATTCTCTTAACAAAACAAACAAATTTACACACGAAAAGGTGAAGCTCACTTACATCGGGCAGGTAATTCAAGCTCAAAATTCAATCTATATTTTGTTGCAAAGAAATGAGACATTTACCTAAAGCAATTTTCCACTGCTACTAAATTAAAGCGAGAGTTGATATCCTTTTAACATACATGGTTTGACAGGTACTGCCTTAGTTTTACAATACGTTTTCACATGTGCATAGAGATGTGATGCGGGTGAGGACATCCCCTGCAGCGTCCATGAAGTCCATAAGGGCCCAGCACTGTTAGTCACCTTGGACGTGAACGCAGGAGGCTGTGACGTTAAAGCTGGCCTCGACAGTTTTCAGAGTGCTCCTCTTCCCACGGAGTGCTTCCTTCAGTTTCCTGGGTTTTCTGGGTGACGGTGACTTTCAGTTCTTTTTTCTGGTGATATGTACAGGAAGTTACAGCAGATATACAAAGGGAAGACCAGAAGTCTGCTGTCCAAGTTCATCACCACTTGCTCCTACAAGACAGACGGGTGGGTTAAGACAGCTAGACAGAAACATTTCACAACATCTGTAAGTCAAGCTGCGGAGTAAGAAGGCAGCGCGGGGTGAGGCACTCACTACAGCTCTAATTGTAGACTCCAGGCCAACAGACGCATTTATGAGCTTGTTACCCGCATTCTCCTCACTGTTTAACCCCGCACTGGGAACTAAGGCTGACAGACAGAGCAAGCTACTCAACAGGGCAGCTATTCTCTATCAAGCGCCTGCGTATTTTATGAGCATGTAGTAAGCAGAGGCAGGGCACACAGCTCAAAGGCAGAGCACACTCACACTCAGCACATTCTGAGCTCATCACTACTTTAGTCTAGCATGCACAGGGCTCTAGTTTCAACCCCCCACACCTGAAACAACCAACATACAAGTCCCCCGTGCACAGTGAACTGCTCATTTGGCTTCAGTTTTTAATACACCGGTACCAATCACGGGACTAAGGCAGTGAGTCACTGCTGTCATCACCAAGCAGTTCCCGCCCTCATCTAAATGCCCCACTGTGCCTAGAACACATCACATACAAAGTATATGTACAAGCGTTTTGGGTTCAGCTACATCTATGCATATGAAACAAAGACGTGTGATGAGAACCACAAGGGGACCACTGATGCTTTGGATCTCTCTGGACCTCACAGATCTGTCCCAAGACCAGAGAGCAGAGCAAGTCCTTAAAGAAGCAACACTGAAATGACATTTCTACACCTAGCCCTGAGGGACAGTCCATGTGCTTCAGGCACTGGCCATGTTATTCTATATATTTTAGAGATACTATAAGCATTGTTTAAAGAGAGTATGAAATACCAATTTCTATGAATTGAAATTCATATCAATAGAAATAAGTTGAAATTTCTATCAACTTATGCAACTGACCAAAGTAGGCTTAAAGAACAGAACTTTGTTGGGGGAGGGTGTTGAGACAGGGTTTCACTGTGTAGCTCTGGCTATCCTGGAACTCCTTCTGTAGATCAAATATGTCTTGAACTCACAGAGATCTGCCAGGCTCTGCCTCACAAGTCCTGGGGTTAAAGGTGTGTTACTACTGCTAAAAAGAATACAACTTTGTATTGGGTATGTGTGTTTAAGAACATCAATTTAGGTAAATGTATAGAAATTTTATTCAAATATAGGTCACAATCTCTCTGTACTCACCCCAAAAGGGACGGCAGTATTCAGGAAAATCTCAGGGAGTAAAATCAGGACACTGTCATACTGGCAGATGGGAAAACTTTTGCCAAAAGAATGTCAGCACACATCTGACATTTGCCTTGGGCAAAACCTGTCCCTTCAATTTGAATATAGGTTTACTAAACTTTTACATCACTTTACTAACTTGATAATCTTTGAAGCCACGCACATTGATGTTAAAGAAAAAAATCACAATTGTGCACTGACAAAAAACAAACATAAAAAAATAAAGGCCCAGATAAAAACATGATGTCAGGGGTCTGAGTGCAGTTAAAGGGCTAACTCCAGGGAAAAGAGGAAGCTGATGTGGACATTGATTGAAGCCAAAAGGACACATCAATCTTTGGGTAAGCTACATTAATCCCTGGTCTCCAATTCCTACCGCACAAGATGGCTTCCAGTATCCTCAACCTTTTTAACTCCACCCTGTAGACGCCACTGAAACAGCTGCATGGTGAGGGATTCTGCTGGGTCCACTCCGGCCTTGCATGGCAGCAGCACACACAACAGGTCCTTTCTACAGCAGGGTCTCTTCCAGACAAAGGAGCACACAGTCTGCTGTGTGTGCAGGGGGCTGCCTCACCCGTGTTTAAACCTATGCCCATCTAACCTCCCCTGGAGCCCTCAGGCGATCAGCAGCTCTAACGCCTTCTTTCCAAGCCACCGCCACCGCCCTATATGTTTCCGCTCATGGCCTTCATTTCCCACCCACGTTCCTGATGTCTCCCCAGGTTATTTACTCTTTTATATAGCTCCTATCTGACACACCAGTCTTTGATCATATCACATATCAGGTCGGGGCTTAGTGGGACAGTGACACAAACAGTTTTATAATGAAACCAAGTACGTATCCTCTGATTCACCAGTTTACACAGGAAGTCAAAGAGCAAACAAAAATCCATTGATACTGGTAATCAAACAAATGAAAATTGAGGCCAACACAATTCAATCCTTCCTTCCTTCCTTCCTTCCTTCCTTCCTTCCTTCCTTCCTTCCTTCCTTCCTTCCTTCCTTCTTTCCTTCCTTCCTTTCTATAAAGACTTATTTATTTCCTATGTTTGCGTGTACCGGACTGTATGCATGTGCATGCAGTGCCCTCAGGAGTCAGAATAAAACACTTGATCCCTGGACCTAGGGTTACAGACAGTTGTGAGGTGTCAAACGTAGGTGCTGGGAACTGGACCCATGTCCTCCGCAAGAGCAGCAGGAACTCTGAACCACCGAGTCACCTCTCCAGCCCCAAATTCACTTTCCACATCAAGTAAGAGAGCAGAATGAATGCATTACTCCACTGGATGCACGCACCTCTGCTGCTCAGAGGGTTGCAATCTGGCCACTAGGATATGCTTGTGCTGCCGGGAGTAGTGGCACACACTTGTAATACAGGTAATCAGAAGACTGAGGCAGGAGAATGTCCAATTAGAGCCAGTCTGGGCTAAAACAAAGAAACACACAAATAAATAATAGAAAAATGTATGTGGATGTGTATGTATTTCTTGTAGTAAAAACGTTAAGACAACTTTTACAGTTAAGATGAATAATCTAAATTATTATATTTTCTATTTTTTCTAGTGCTAACACCTGTAATACAGGGAAAGCACACAAGTAACCAGCTAAAAGCCTGCACCTGCAGTCCATCCCGCCAGCTCTATCTACCTGTGAACTCTCTCCACTTCCTTTCAGTTCTAAAGTGACCAGCAGCCCTCTTGCCCACAGTCTCACCCACTGAGGCGTCTTATGCTCACGTTTTTGGCACAAGTTTTCCCTGAGCTGTCAGTCATCACACTGACCTTCAACCCTGAAGTACGGGTCAGGCTTCTCCTTCTCAACTGTCAGCTATCATCACATCTACTCTCAACCGTGCAACAGGGGTCGGGGCTTCTCCCTCAACATCACACAGCGCTCTGGGATCATGGCAGAGTGCTTCTGCTAGGCCACACTAACACACGCTCGTGTGGACTTCCTTCTACTAGGCCACACTAACACACGCTCGCGTGGACTTCCTCCACCATAGGAACAGAACTCCGCATGCAGCAGGAGCAAAAGCACTAGGCAAATAAGATGGGTAGGTATGATAACTTGGCCTGGAGCCTTCTAGCCTTCTGGCTGCTTTGAGCTGTGGCTGTATGTTATGAAGTTCTAGATAGACAATAAAGACAGACCGTGCTCATTTAGTCCCAGGGCCAACAGGGAACTTTAGTGTAGGAAGACAGGGATTTGAAGGACCTCATTCCGTATCTGTTGAAAAGGACATTCCCACATCCTATTTGCTATGCCTGCGTCTACTTCTCCTGTGGATCTGCAGGAGCACTCAGGGCCTCTCTCACATAAGCCACGCCCTCTGCTGAGCTGAGCCCAGACCACTCACATGTGCAGCAGCAGTGGAAGTGCACAGTGGGACTGTGTGAGAGGTTCCTAAGGCACGTGAGGGCGCAGTTACTGATTCTCCACAGTCCCTCAGGCTGGCCCCTCCAGCTGAGGAAACAAGGGCTCTAAGTCCTTTCTGAAGCAGGACACCATTTTCAGTGTGGTAGGCTTTTCAAGGAAACAAACTTCCTCGCCATTTAGCACTTTTATTTTTGTTTCTGAAAATAGTTTGCTTTCTCATCCTAACATTTCATAATTTATACAAGCATTTGGATGTATGACATGAAAAACGACTTCAGAGAATATGGAGAATATTATGGATGTCTATCCTCTTCCTACTCAGGAGCACTAGAGGGTGGTCAGGCGCCCTCAGGATACCTGCTGTGAGAGTGGGAATAAACACCCAGGTGCAGGCAGAACAAGCACCACAGAGCTTTGTGAGGAGGATGCCAAAGTCATCATTTCCTTACTGCCAACTCTTTCCCCTCAGATGACTTTTTGTTTGTTTGTTTTGTTTTTTGAGACAGGGTTTCTCTGTATAACAGCTCTGGCTATTTCCGGAATTTGATTTATAGACTTCTAAGGCTGGCCTCAAACACACAAAGATCTACCTGCCTCTGCCATCCAAGTGCTGGGATTAAAGACACGCCCTACCACCACCCGGCCAGGTGATCTTTTTGTTTCTGTGGTCTCATCCAGTTTAAAGGGTAGATAGAGACCAGAGAGGCAGATTTTAGAACATCTTAAGTCTACAGATTCATTTGTATTTCATACATATATGCATACATATGGACTCAAGACAATTTTATGCATCATTTATTGAAAATATTGTTTCATGATGGAATGCTCCCTGTGGTGTTGAAAACACTTTAGATTTTAGTACAGCATTTGGGTTTATCTAGAGTGCTGGAGTCGACCGAGCTCTGAAGAGGTGACAGAGTATTTTCACCTTCACTTTGAAAAACATTTAACAATTTTTCACATCAAAATATTGTCATTTAACGTCAGTTTTACTTAAGAGCTTCAAAGACTCCAAGTACACATATGATGCAGTAAAGTGGCAAGCACACAAGCACACATACCTGGTCTTTTTCAAGTGTCAGTATTTGGTAGCCAGTTGCTCGACTGCATATGAGTTTTCCACTACTGTCAAAAGAAGCCAATCGTAATCTAGAATTTTAAAAAAAAGTCAATGTTTAAAGTGAAGACAAACATAAACAAGTCCTTTCTCACTACTATGTCTCCTTCTATATTTTTGGCAGGGCTGCGGACTGAGTCCAGGCCCAGGGCCCTGCATGTGCCGGGCAAACATGCTACTGCTACAGCTCCAACCTTCGGTTTTTAGGAACAGGTCTCATTATGTAGCTCAGGCTGGCCTTCAACTATGATCTTCCTGCTTCTACCTCCTGAGTGATGGGATTATAGGAGTGTGCTCAACACAAGATGAGTCCTTCATAAAGGATTTTAAAGTCTTTTCAAAATGTTTCATCAGCTCCATTCAGATTTCTAACTTGAGTTGTTATAATTATTATATAAAAATAACTCTGAAGTGCCCTTTCGTCACTGTGGCGAAAGACACAGCATATGAAGCTATTTGATTTCTTTACAAAGGCATCCCACATTCGCTCTCAGAGCATCTCCACCTTCCCAGCTAACACCATCCCCATTCAACAGGAACTCTTCAAATCTCCTCCCAGAACTGGCGCTCACCAGTCTACTTTCTGTCCCTATAAACTTTTCTATTCTAGGCGTAAGTGGAGTCAGGATGGCTGTCCTTTCGTGACACACTTAACTCACTTCACAGGGTCTTTGTTAGACTCTCCTTTTGAAGGACGACTCATGTTTTGCTGTGTGTACATTATCACCTATGTTTACCCAGTTATCTGTCAAGCCTCACACAGGCTGCTTCTACCCTCTAGCCACCATGAGCAATGCTGTGGCAAGCCTCACAGCTTCCGACTCTTTTGGAATGTCCCGAAGGGGAACTGGTGGACCGTAAAGCACGTGTTTATTTTTTGCAAAGGGTCTTATTGTGCACACTGCAGCAGCATCATTTTGTATAAAGTTATCAGCAGAGGACAACAATCTGGTTATTGTACAGCCTTGTCCATGTTTGTTATTGTTTTGGATAAAAGACATGAAACAGCATTTTATTGTGGTTTTTATTTCATTTTCCAAATGACTAGCAATATTAAGCATCTTTTTGTTCACCTGACATTTATATATCTTCTTTGGAGAATTTGTGTGTGTTTGTGGGGATATATGTATGTATATGTGTATACAAAGAGGCTTGATACCAATATGGGGTGCCTTCCTCCAGACCTTTGGGCTTACCCATTTGGCTAAGTAGGCTGGACAGGAGGCCTCCATGCTTGCCTGGCAAGCACTGTACTGACTGAGCCATCTTTTCAGCCTTTTGGAGAAATTTTAGGGAAGTATTTGGTGCTTTGTTTTGCTGGATCTGCAGGACTAAATCCAGAGACTTGTGCAAGCTCCATGACTGCTGTGGCCACTTTTAATCTGTATGTTTTTAATCATAAAAGCATATTTTATGTGTATGGACTTTTGGTGCCTGCTTGTATATATGTGCACTGAGTACATGCCTGGTGCCTACACAGGTCAAAAGGGTTTTGGTCCCCCTGTAACTGGAGTTACAGATGGTTGTTAACTGGATCTGGGTCCTTGGTAAGAGAACCTACCCATGAAGCTGGGACTGTGTAATCAGTTTCATACTTAGCTAGAACTACAAACCTCTGCTCCCACACCTGGCAGTTTTCAGTCGTAGTTTTTGGTCTGCTGTGTACTGAATGCTAATTCCATCAGGGATCGGTCTGCTTGCAGACGTCCTCTCCCCTCCTGTAGTGGCCTGTTCACTGGTACTCACTGACACATATGCTTCTTGAGCCTATGCTTTTGGCAACACATTAAAGAAGACTACACCAGGCCAGGTGATGGTGGCGGACACCTTTAATCCCAGCACTTGGGAGGCTGGGGCAGGTGAATCTCTGTGAGTTCCAGGCCAGCCTGGTCTACAGAATGAGTTCTAGAACAGGCTCCAAAGCTACAGAGAAATGCCCACCGCAAAGGAAGTCTAGATCAAATCAAATGTCATCAAGCCTTTGCCCTGTATCATCTCCCAACTATGTCAACAACTTTAGATCTTACATAATCCCTTTGAAGTTCTGTTTTAGAGACAGGGTCTCGTTACATAAATTCACATATGTAAACAAGTCTGGTCTCAGACTCACAAACGTCTGCCTGCTCGTCTCCCAAGTGCCAGGTTTAAAGACATCATACCACTATGTTTGGCCCCTTTGAGTTGATTTCTGCAAACAGCATCAGTCAGTTACTTGCTCCTGCCAGTCCACAGCACCATCTCCAGGAAGTGACTGTCACTTACCTTTCAGGCAGAGTTTGACACAGCATGCCTGGCAGGTACTAAGAACACCTGCTTATGCTAGTTTGCACATTTTATTTGCTAGGAATATAACATGGTGACAGTTCCAAGATCAGAATCAAGTTGTCCATCATTCCTACTCTAGCTGCTTATCCTGGCACTCTGTTCTGTTCTTCTTTACTGAGATAACATTCAAAGAAATGGGAGTTTTCGCAGCTCCCGGTGCTTTCCCATATACTGTGTCTTACCAAGTCCTACACTGGTGATCAAGGTTTCATTTCTTACCCTTCTGTTGCCATCCTACCTAAATGCTATGCTCCTTCGAGGCTGTAAGCTGACAGATCCACTGCATGGCTGATTCAGTGTATTCCGTTTGAAAATGATGTACCGATTGGTGTAAGTCACGAGGAGGTCAAAGCCGAAATTAAAGCCTGTCCACCGCCAGCAGTACTAAGAGATACAAAGGATTCATTTCAGATCATCACATGAGCAAGTCACAAATTAAAAGTTCAAGTGGTTTTTTTTGTTTTTGTTTTTTTGTTTTGTTTTTCTTTCATTTCAAGTACGTGTAAGGGAAAGCACTTTCTGTCAGTGCCTCTCCCACATGGCTCTGCTCAAAACATCAGCCCTGGACTCAAGACACCCTCTGTGGCCAGATTCCCCAAGCTTTATCCTATACTTCCCTTAGCACCGCAGTCCCATCCCAGGGACCTAGACCTTCCACTGCAATTCTGAGTAAGGACAGCGTGGGTGCCTGGCATCTGTAGTGGAAGTTACTAGACTCAGAAGCTCTCTAAAATGCTTCAGTCAACCACCAGACACATGAAAAGCACTCCAGATACCACCTCCACAGTTACCAGTTAGTCAGAGAGGGAAGTAAGGCAGGCACACCCTGGATTACACAGTAACTCAGTGTTCACTGATATGCACTGAGCATCTGTTATCTCCAGGGAGCGGAGGCACAGCACTCAGTAAGTCACTGCCCCAGTAGAATTTATACCACACTCTTGAGTGCTTACATGGTAGACAGAGGATGGGGTGTGTGTGATGAAAGAAGAGGTCAGGAGAGTGACAGAGAGAAGGGGATTCACAGCTAGGGAGCCTGGGCAACAATGTGAAGAGGAGTCCAAGGAGCTTTGGGGAAGAGGCTGGGCCAAGGAGCAGACTGGGGATCTGGTTGGGGAGGGAAGATAAGTCCAAAGCTCTGCTGGTGAAAACATGCTGGACCTATCAGTGAGACAGTGAGAAGGCTGAATGGCTAGGCCAGGGCAGGCAGGGACAGGAACTGGAGATGGGTTCGGAGGCAGTCAGATGCCCAAAGGGGAGGTCTAGTTTCTGATAAGGGAGAGTGTGGGAGGCTAAGAGAATATTCTAGAAAAGGAAGCAATATGATCTACCTTACATTTGCAGACTACTTTGGCTGTTGTGTGGGAGACAAGATACAAAAAAATAAGAGTGAAATTGGGAGGAATCTGTAAACTGGTAGTATTGTATTTGTATGATGTAGTGGGAAGATCCTCCATTAGCCCAGGCAGGAGAGATAGTGACCTGGGCTGAGTGTTAATGCAGATGAAATGAAATGCATTTGAAGAATTTACCCTTGAGGGATGTCTCATGGATATCACAAGTGGAAGGAAAGAATTAGGCACCCATATACATGCAGTTTGGAGCATATATGACAGATAAACAGAGAGAGGCACTATCTCCAGGTAGGGAATCCTGGGGAAAACTGAGGGATGCTCCCTCCACCTGAGATGCTCTAGGTATCTGAGAAAGATGCCCCGTGGGAGTCACGGGTCACTTCTGCAGCCAGGCTGCAACGTCAAGGGAATAAACGAGAGCATATGGGACTAAGAATCGAACCTCAATTCTGGTGATATTGCTAAGGAAGAGAAGAATCTAGTAGACTTTAGGAGGATCAGTCAGTGACGTAGGAAGACAACTGTCTGAACATGTGTCCTGGGAGTCAAGTGGAAAGAGACAGGGAAGAAGTGAAAAAGGTCACTGTTGCCAAGAGCAACAGGAATAGAACTCCACTTGAACATGGATCATTACCAACACTGCTGTAGTGAGAAAGGCCGGAGGGGAGTCAGAAGAAATACTGAGCAAGAACTGGAAGGAAGTGTGCAGCCAAGGAGCAGTCCGAAGCGACCACAGTTACAAGCTGAATGAGTAGTGTGGATGATGCAGCAGAAAGAGGTAAGAACTGCAGGTTTCTCAGTGTTAAAACAGATGTAATCAATGGGCATGGTGCACACCCTTAAACCCAGCATTTGAGAGGCAGAGGCAGGCAGATCTCTGAGTTTGAGGACACCCTGGTCTACAGAGTGAGTTCCAGGACAGCCAGTACTACACAGAGAAACCCTGTCTTGAAAAACAAAAAAACAAAAAAACAAAAAAAAAGAAAAAGATGGAATCAAGAGGGTGGACAAGGACAGGACAGACAGCTCAAGACAGCAGCAGTTCAAGGTTGACAGACTGCTGGAAGGAAGGTACACAGACCCTGCCACAGTGAAAAGCAAGGCACCATGGAAGCATCAGATGAGGTGAGAGGGCAGAGTCACTTCAGACAGGGAGGAAATAGTCACTGGAGAAAGGCAGGTGGCCTACCATGCAGCACCACGGACCTGGGTGATGTCCATGGTTACTAAGGAAAAACCAGGGAAAGGTGCTTGTCTCTGGCCTTGTTCTGGTTAGTTTTACATCAACTTGACACAAGCCAGAGTCACTTGAGAAGGAACCTCAATTGAGAAAATGTCCACACCAAAGTGGCCTGTAGGGCATTTCCTTGATTAACGATTGATGTGGGTAGTGCCACCCCTGGGTTGGTGATCTTGGATGATGTAAGACAGTAGGTTGAGCAGGCCATGATGAACAAGCCAGTGAACAGCACTCCTTGACAGCTTCTGCATCAGTTCCTGCCTCCAGGTTGTTGTCCAATGTCTTTCAGTGATGGGACTATAATCTACAACAACAATAATAAATCTTTTCCTCCCCAAGTTGCTTTTAGTCACGGTGTTTATCCAGCAATAGAAACCCTAACTAAGACAGACCTCTAAGAGAATTTCAGCCTAATATGGTACTCATTCAGAGTCTGGGAACTGGGACTTGCTGAGATGAGTCTCCCAGCATCAAATGGGGAAAAGGAGAAGAGGATGGATATAAACAAGGGAAGGGCTTAAGGTGAGACAAAATACAAGTCAGCAGAGAAGGGAAGGGAGGGGCAGGAAGAAGACATCTGTACATCTCAAGGGGTAAACAATGTTCAAGTCCAAAACAGAGCTAGGAAGAGAAAGGAGAAATGGGAGTTGTGGGGGACAAATGGAGTCTGAAGGTGATGTCATCCGTGGGAGGGAGTGCCTTGGTAGGGCAGAACACAGGATCACTGGGGACACAGAGTGACAGAGACAGGACAACGAGCAGATGACCATTCACCCGATGCGCACCCGATGCGACTCCTTTGAAGGAGGAGCAGTTCATGAGGGATGAAGCAACGGGACAAGGAGTGAAGAACCCCTGCTGTGTCATGCTGCAACCCTGAAGGCAAGCATGAAATAACCTCTGAAAGATCAAAGTGCAGATAAATTTTGGGGAAAAGGACCAGGTGAAAACTAGACTGGAATCTGAGGGTAGAAGTGAGGACAGCGAGGCTGCAGAATTAATTGACGGGAGCACAGGCAGGTTTTAGAACAACAGAGACAGGCTCTCCGGAGACAGCGGGTAAACATTCCTTCTTTCACTTCCATGTCTGCAAGCTCCATGTAAGAAGCAAAGGCAGTTCTCGGTGTGGAGAGCATTCTGAGGGGACAAGCAACTCTTGAGTTGGGGTAACTGTCAAACAGACCTCTAAGACAATGCAACACCTCCCACATAATCCATCTCAACTTCTGTACTGCAGAGGGACCGTCTCAGCCTTCTCTTCTGGACTCTAAATTCAAGTTCGATGGTTTCAAGCAAGACCGAGTAACTACTGAGCACAGTGGTTGGAACCTTGTTCAGGACACCAAACTACAGAAAAGATCAAATATGGTCTTCTCAAGCCACGACATTCTAGTAAGCAGGAGCCTCAGACATCTGCTTCCTTATGCTCAAACTACTTTAAAAGAACATTTATTTATTTTTGAGGCTCGCCACAGCAAGCCCACTTTTTAAATATCATATTAGGAAAAACTGCAAACACCTGAAAGTAAAGCAAAGCGCGCAAGAGAATCTCCTGAGCAAGCTGAGAACACAGACCACAGCCATACTTACCTCACCATCCTTGGCCAGTTTTCTGCCACACCTCATGCTATTTCCCTCAAGCTCTTCTTTATTGATCTCTTGAGGTCTGAAACGATACAAGAGCAATGAGCTTTCATAGAAAACAGGCAACTAGTAATTAAAAAGAAAAAAAACCCTGAGTTTAAAAAGAACAGAAATTGCTGAGTCATGGTGGTGCACGGTTTTAATTCCAGTACTCGGGAGGCAGAGGCAGGCGGATCTCTGTGAGTTTGAGGCCAGCCTGGTCTACAGAGAGAGTTCTATCTAGGACAGCCAAGGCTACATAAAACTCGAGGGGAGGGTGGGTCATCACAGGACCTGTTGGAGTTTGGTAGAATGTGCTGCACGGGAGGATTACAACAGAAAAGTCTATTACTCCTTTTTTATTTACAGTGTCAAACAGACATAGGGTTTGGTCAGCTGACGTAAGGTAGGTGTGAGATGACAGAGGCTTCTGGGATGGGCTGCTGAAGGCGCTCACAGGCTGTGCTCATGAGTTTCTCCTGCCTGAGTTCTCAGACATGTGTTCTGTGACTATTCAACTTTTTAGTATGACATTTTGCAGGCATATTTAAAAAACAAAACAAAAAACAAACAAACAAACAAAAAAAAACAACCCAGCATGGTGAGTCAGATATTTTCACCGTCAAGCGTCAACAACCCAGAGGAGCAACTCAACATCATCAGATGTCTGTATTTGCCTTCAGGCAGAAGTTACACACTGCATTTCCGTTTTAGAACAATAATCCTCTTCAGTCTGTGAGAAGATCCTGAAAGGAGGCTTAACTAGGTCCTAAGACAAAGTCCTCACATTTTGGGAGCCCTGAAGCTGGACCAGGCACTCAGCAGTAAGAACAGGCTGTGCAGTCATATGCCCTCCCCTTTTACTATAGTGCTAGGGCCTAGGACGTCCTACAGTGATGTCAGCATTTGACCCAAGCTCTGCCCCAGGTGGCACACACATTCTCAGGGTCAAGCAAAGAAGACACTTACACAAGCTGTGCCTTAGCTAAGAGAGAAAGGACAAAGTAGAAAAAGACTCAACCAAGAACACCCGAAACTTAAAGTCAAATACACAGCGCTACAGTGTGACTGAACTGCATTATGCCAACCCATCCGATTTCCACTAAATAACTGACTCATTTTCTAGTTCTTAATTTCTTATGCTTCAGCAATTTTATTCTCTTTGTGCTGATAAGTATGCAACAGATGAACTTGGAAAAAGATGAGACTATTAATAAAATAGAAATTTAAAAAACCCAGATAATAAGAATCTTGTAGTCTAGGCATGGAGATACATGCCTTTAATGCCAGCGCTCGAGAGGCAGAGACAGATGAAACTGTGAATTCAAAGCCAGTCTGGTCCAGTTCCAGGACAGCCTGGCGTACATAAAAAGATCCTGTCTGTCTATCGGTCTGCCTGCCTCTCTTTTTAGGGGGTGGGAATTTGAAGCAGGGTTTCTCTGTCTAGCTCTGACTGTCCTGGAACTCACTGTGTAGACCAAGCTGGCCTCAAATTCAGAGATCCGCCTGTCTCTGCTTCCTGAGTGCTAGGATAAAAGGTGTGTGCCACCACTGCCCACCTAGCTGAGAGTCCCTGTCTCAAACAACAACAACAACAAAAAACCAAAATCTTGTTAATTCATAGAATATTTTCATATATTTACTGTTTGGACGGAAACTTACAATTAGATCAAATTCTTTGGTGCATAAAAAAGAGTTATAAGAGAGGGGGGAAAATCCTCACCAAAATAAAATGTTTTCTTAGGCCTTCCTTGTCCAGCTATAACCTG
This sequence comes from Myodes glareolus, assembly GCF_982192425.1. NCBI lineage: Eukaryota > Metazoa > Chordata > Mammalia > Rodentia > Cricetidae > Myodes > Myodes glareolus. Next base: position 25,036,179 of record NC_142031.1, on the reverse strand, counting down.
ATGGCTTTACCTATTTACTAATCACAATTTGACATCATACCACAAATGAGAGTGAGCTTCATCTGCACGTAGCTATCAGAAGCATGCCTTCCGAAAGAGTCAGTCTACATAGTAACACAGTGCGTGAAGGGGCGCGTTTAAACAGTCTATGCTCATGTGAAATCACAACTGTGGCGGTTGGCCAGCAGCAAGCAGTACCCAGGCAGCACTGGCTGCAGCTCCAGGCTGACACTGTCAGACAGAATTCTGAGGGAAGTAAGCGGCTGCAGCTTTCTGTTTGCCTGGAAGAAGTCTCTTGAGTCCCATGGTTCATGCTTACAGGCTTTCTCAAATCGTCCAGTACTTTATAGCTTTTCCCTCCAGTCCTCTTTTCTACCTGTTTTGTTCCTAAGTAGCTCCACTAAAAATATAATGAAAATTCATAGCAAGGTTTACTATTTATTTTGGACTGGGGACTCTGTGATAAGGGCACACAGCCTCATACATGCCAGGCCCTAGGTTCAATTTCCCACACTGCAAAACCAGTAACATGATGTATGCTTACCCCACTTCACTGTCTTGTTCAGCCCGGAGCATAGCCAGCCACTGCTGTTTATACACTGAGGACAGCCATTCTAAAGTATAAATATCAATAACAAGTAGTTGGTAAAACTTATTTCTAAACTTATATTTAAAATAGCAATTTACAAAGCAGGCAGTTCGTTTTATAAGCACACAGTAACAATGTGACTCTTAGCTATTTACCACAAAAAACTTTCTCTCAGACTTAACAATGACCTCCTTTCCAAAGAGGAGAAAACAGGCTATGCTGCCACTTCCGATTTACCCTCACAGCATATTGATATTGATTTCATTTGTGGACATCGTTGCTAGGAGTGTTTTTTTTCGTTTCGTTTTGTTTTGTTTTTTTATGAGACAGTTTCTCAGTGTAGCTGTGGCTGTCCTGGAACTCACGCTGTAGACCAGGCTGGCCTTGAACTTACAGAAATCTGCCTGCCTCTGCCTCTTGAGTGCTGGGCTTAAAGGCATGCACCACCACCACCTGGCTATTTTCAGTTTTAATAAAGTTCTATATTGGGGAACTTAGTAATGGATTCTTCATTTATGACATTATCTGTAACAAGATTTCATTACGGTGAAAAGCCATCTGTCAAGTTATGGAGGGCTCTGCAGCAGGAGTGCATGGGGCAATGGTGTGGAACAAAGATGGTCTCGCTGGTTTTGGACTTTACCCAGTGACAGGGCAACTGTGTGTAACCTACCACCATCTACATGAAATCTAAGACTGGCAGGAGCTGAGAAAAGGCAGGAAAGGTTCCACAGGCCAGCAGAGAGAAGAGGGCTAAAGACAGGGGACTGTGAGAAGGGAAAGAGCTGTGAAGGGCAGGTGAGGTAACAGCTGGAGACACCAAACTCTGCTGCGGACCAGTTCTGATGGACAAAGTTCAAGGCATTTCTCTTCCATGGTGGTAAGCGCCTAATGATCTGCAAAGATAAATGCTCCCAGAGCTGAGGTCACATAATGAGAAGGTGGGAATCATATAAATAAACTGACTGGTTAGGAAGGAAGAAGGTGAATCAAGCATCCAAATCCCATGATGTGGAGGAAGGATTAAGGGTCAGGTCACAAGCAGTACAGGAAAGAACACTGGGGTCTAGGACTGGGGTTTAGGTCTTTACCTCCTGGCCCTACGTCACTACGAAGAGAGAAAGGTTCTCTTTAGTACAGCTAAATAAATGCAGAGAGGAGACAGCCGGGATGAGAGTGGAGGAGGCGGAACAGAAGACACAAGATAAGACATCTGAGGAGATGACTATGACAAACCCAATTTCATGAAATAATGACCCGCTGGGCCTGAAGTTAAGGCACACTGCCTCCTGCTGAGGACGGCACTGCAGAGCTCGGCTCCTGCCCTGTATCTCGAGCCCTCAGCTTCCTCTGAGAGCAGGTACCAATGAGCCACTTGGCACTTTCTGCCTCCATATAAAAGTGTGATATTACTTTTAACTTTCATTTTTCTTTTTAAATTGAAATTTTGAACACACAGAAATTTTTGTTTATAAGATGTAATAATTTTTTTCAAGTCTTCTCGTATCATTTCACATCAGGAAGAAAAAAAAAACCCTGAAATCTGACCATAAATTTACTTAAAAATTTTATACCAAATAAAATGTTTCAGACTTCATATGTTTATACAATTTGCCTTTCAGACACAAAACTTGTCCTCTTGTACCAGACATACCTAATGTAAATCATATCAGACTGTTTTCCAAACTCAACAATCCTTAAAGATGGGTCTGGAGAGATGGCTCTGTAAGAGTCCTTGCTGCTCTTCCAGAGACCCACGTTTGGTTTCCTGCCCACATCAGACAGCCCACAACCAACCACCTGCAGCTTCAGCTCTAGAGCATCCAGGGCCTGCACCTGCACTCAAATGCACATACACAAGACACATACACAATTAGAACAAATCTTAATGAAGGTTGAATTGGAAAGACATGTCAAAGGCTTTGGTATCTAATGTATATCTCTGCCTGGTGTTTAGTACACACTAAAACTACTACAGGCTTGGTACCCTGCTTTCTTTTTCTCTTTCTGCTGTACTTTGCTTCAAAACCTGCATCTTGAATACACTGGAGAAATGCCCTAATGTACTTATACAGTACTAAATACAACTTGTTACAAGTACAACAGACATAAAAATAAATACTTGTTTCAAGAAATTTGAATTATAATGAGTAGATATACTTGATTCAACATGTTTAAGAATTCAGAATAAGAAAAACCAGAAACGAAGCGAATTTAAGGGGAACTAATAGAAAAAGCAGTTGTACTTTTTTAAACACATCAAAAGTAATTTTTCAGGCTAATATCCAAAACAGTGCACTGGCTAACCACCCTGAGAAATACCCAGAGCCAAGTGTGTGGTCGCATGCTTCTACCGGCAGCACCTGGGAAACAGAAGTCAAGGATCAAATGCTTCAAGCTGGGGCTGAAGCCACAGCTTACTGGTAGGGCCTGCCACGCAGCATAAAGCCCTGATTCCGATCCTCAGTACAGAAAACAAAACAAAACACTCTACTGCAAAATGCTTCTTAGTCACTTAAATATTGTGGCAGGCACTTTAATAATGAAAGGACACAGGAAGATTATCACATGCTAATCTCCGCGGGCATGAAGATACATACCTTATGGGACCAAAGATGACTTCCTGGGTTCTTTCTGCTCTCTCCTATGCAAGTATGAAATGCTACAATCAGAAAAACGTGATTTCAAATCACAAACACATCAGGCTTTCTTACCTGAAGGTACCAGAGAATCCTGTTCAATGATCCTTGCAGAAGCCAGATCACTGATAATGTACTGTAGCCTTAAATGTCTGAACACGGACGCAAATGGTTTTCCCTGCTCAGTTTCAAGGAAAGTCGTCCCTTCAAAGTCTATTAAGAAAGTTTTAGTTAAACAGCATTCTTGTCAAATGTGCTGTTTTGCTAAATGTTTCTAAAGGACACAGACACAGACACACACACACACACACAGACAGACAGACATACACACACACACACACACACACACACACACAGTCTGCCAGAATGCAAATAAGCTACTTCCAAGGTTTTCAAGACTCTTATAAATCAAAGATGTGGAAAACCTTAGCGGAACTTAGAAAAATCTCTCAATTTAATTTTGGTACTAATTAGGCCCTTGAGGTGAGACTTCAGCTGTCTTTTTTTTTTTTTCCCAAACAGGACAGCATGGAAGGACAGGTGTGATTGAGGAAGTGGCTCATGAAAGTCAGTCTCTCTCTCTCTCTCTCTCTCATCCCTTCCCAAGGAAGTCAGCAGGACATGTGAGAGTTCTCACATGACAACCAGGGACAGCTAACCATCCTTCTAACTCACACCAGCGACAGATACTACACGCAGCTGTGAGCTGCTGGTGCTGGGAACTGAACCCACATCCTCTACAAGAGCAGTACACACTCTTAACAACTATTGAGCTGTGTCTCCAGTCCCAGGAAGGGGCTGCTCACACACCGAGCAGGGCACATCACATACCACCTCTGCAGTCAGTGATGCAGAGAAGCAGGAAATAGGCCCATAAGGAATCACTGCCTGAGAGATGGGGCATAGATTACCAGGGGAAATCTAATGTGGCCAAACAAACAAGTACAATTCCCAAGCTGAACCGGTGACAAACAGGAGAACAATAGTTCTGTGGTAGAATACGGTGACAGGCCGGGAGCCTTTCCTGCTGTGACTAAGAGACTGAAGCAGGAATCTGCTCAGCTGTTTTTCAGCTCTAAAATCAAGTCTGTAAGCAAAAGTAAAGGCCTGATTTTAAGAAGTATCATTAAAAGAAAAAAAAAGGGGATCCTCAATAAAAATTTCAATATACCTTTTTTCCACTTTGAAAACCAGACATCGGTTTCTGTCAAAAGTTGCTTTAAAGACCCATTCCAGGAAGGCACCAGCTGAAGGAACATCCACTAGTTTGAAAATAAAATAATAAGAAAATTATAAGACTTTTTCACTTTATGATCGTATTTTCAAATTGTTCTATTTTTTTTTAAAAAAAAACTTTTTTTCAGATGAGGTTTCATGTAGCCCAGACTGACCTTGAAATTAATATGTAGCTGAGGATAACTTTGAAAAACCTGTGGAGTGCTGGGGTTACAGGCTAATATACTCAGTTTAAGACAGCAGTTCTCAACTTGTGGGTCACAACCCCTCTAGCAAACCTCTATCTCCAAAAATATATACATTACATTCACAACAGTAGTAAAATAACAGTATGATGGCAATGGAAACAATGTTATGGTTGGCGGTCACTACAACATGAGAAACTATATTAAAGGGTTGCGACATTAGGAAAGTTGAGAACCACTGTTTTAAGAGGTGCTGGGACTTGAACCCAAGGCTTCCACATACCAGGCAAACACTCTACCAACTGAGCTACATCTCTACCCTAAGATAAAAGCTAAAATTTCCATTTTACAAGGAACTGCAAGAAAGTCTAACTACTAAAGTTTCATCATGGCAGGAAATGGAGCTCCAATACTAAAAACTCAGTGTGTCTAATAGTCGCAAGCACACCTTACTGAATCAAACACCGACAGTCCTAACATATATAACACATCGGTAATTCTGTACTAATATATTCTAATCACTAACAGTTCAATAACACTAAATATGATGCAAGCCCATAAGACTGAAAAATTAAGAAGAGGAACTTCTGACTCCTTGATGCTGAGACAGCATGCATGCAGTGAAGAATGGGGATTTCAATCTCCAACTGTCATGTAAGAGCTGAATATATCCAAATTTCTCTGAGTTTACCATTTATGCAACCAGAATGTCAGAATGTCTCCCTCCAGGCCACTAAAGAAATGTGTATTTCGTGTTGATAAGCACGGTGTTGGCAGAGTGAGCACCCATCACTCCTGGCAACAAAGCAGTGCAGGTCACAGGTAAAAGTGTGACCCCTCCCCCAACTTTTCAACATGTAATGTAAATGTTAAGTTTCCTTGAAGAAAACTAGCAACTGTGTCTCACCTTGGCTACAGAAATGCTGTGCCTTTGAAGGTTCTCACTGCAGGTTTCACAACTACGCCAAGTGCACACTACATTTTACACAGGGACAACAGACTACAGAGGACACAATGGGGCAAGAGCAGTGGCCTCTGCCTCAAGCATGCCTGAGTACAGATGCCCAATCATCAACAGTCAGAGTCATAGCTGATTTTCTTTTTTGATTGTGAAACAAAATCAGACCTAAATCTGTCAAAAGGATGAAAAAAAAAGCTGGGCTTGGGCTCACACATGTAATCACAACACATGTGTAACTGTAGGATGCAGAATGAGGCCCTGCTTCCAGGAGAAAGAGCAAAACCAAGTACTGTGGTTTGTGGTGGTGTGAAAGAGAACAGTCCCCATAGGTTCATTTATTTAAATGCCTGATCCTCAGCTGGTTCAACAGTTTGAGAAGGATTAGGAAGTGTGGCTTTTTGAAAGTGTGTCAGTGGAGGTGGGCTCTGATGTTTTAAAAGATCACTGAAGGCCCAATCTTTCTCTCTGTCTTTCTCTTGCTGATAATGATATAAACTCTAGGCTACTTCTCTAAGCACCATGCCTTCTTGCCTGTTGCCATGCTCCCTGCCATGATAATCATGGACTCACCCTTTGAAACTGTAAGCAAGCCCCAATGCTTTATTTTATAAGTTGCTTTGGTAATGGTATTTCTTCACAGCAATAGAACAGTAACTAATATAGTCATGAACCCTAAATCCAAATAAAGACTCAGTTTTGGCACATGGCCACTTGTTTGAGACGGCCTGGTGGACTGACTTCGGGTTTTCAACTGTGGTGGCAGAGAAATGCAACAAGGATCGCTTGCTTTCAGGAGTGAACCCAGCAAACTACAGGAGTCACATGACACTTAATGAGCATTCTGAGCACATTCACGGAGGGTGGGGTTAAGCTGTGGTGCTCAGCAGGTTAGGTATTTTCAGCTTCTGATGATGGATTACCAAGACACAGCCCACTGTAAGCCAAGCAGCATGTGTAGTCCCACTGCCTATCTGAGCACGTGTTTCCAGCTTTTCACTGCGGTGCAATCTGAAGTAATATTCCTGTAGACAAACATCAGTACCTTTTTAAGAGCTGTATATACATCCATCTCCACTTGCATCACAAATAAGTTAGATGAACCAATGAGCTGTTTCATGACGTTTATACTGGAAAAGACAAAACACAGGAGTAAGCTTGTCTTCACACACAGCTGAAGGGCTCTGGGGAACTTTTAAAGGTGTGTGTGTGTGTGATATGTGTGGGTACAGACACACACATATCCTGGCATTCAAGCTAAGGTCAGAGAACAACTTTCAGGATTTGGTTCTTTCTTTCTACCACGGGCTCAGGTCATGAGGCCTGTGCTGTTACCTGCTGAGCCATCTCACTGGCCCTAAACTTTTTCTGTCAAATGAAATATGGAATTAAAAATGACAGCAATCTCATCTGCGTAAGACAGCACCTTGGCTAGCACTCCACCTCACATGGGTCTCTTGGTTCTGGCACTGCTAGTGAAGGGTCTGTGGACCCTGTGTTTAGTCACTGCCGCTGGGAAAGCACTGCAGAATCTGACCAAAGGGCCTCCTCCCCACCTGTCTATGTGAAAATAAAACAAAACAGACTGAAAATTCACTAAAAGAGCTACATCTTCAAAGTAATCTTTTCTTTTTTCCTGAAGCAGGAAACTTCTATACAGACTAGGCTGTTCTCAAACTTGCCATCCTCCTGTCTCAGCCTTCACAGTGCTAAGATTATCAGCATGTCACCACATGCTATTCAAAATAACCTTTAACATCTGTGCCTCAAAGAACTTTTGGTCAGAAAAAACATTTAAGTCAGGCAGGGCAGCTTGTGCCTATTCCAGCAGAGGCAGGAGGATCTCTCTGAGTTCAAGGGCTAACCTGATCAACACAGTGAGTTCCAGGTCAGCCAGGGCTACACAATGAGACCTTATCTTAAAAAAAAAAAATAATAACATTTTTTTACTACTCTCTGAGTAAGATGAGGAAGTACCAGTAGTTTAAATTTAGAATGCAAATGTAGTCATTGGCTGTCCACTCCATTTCCTTTTCTCTCCCCTTCCTTTAATGAGAAGAGCTTTTGGGGTTTTAAGACGACTACTCTATGACACCTTTTAGACAAAGCTCAGTGAGATCTCTAGCTTCTCCTCCACCTCAAAAGCCATGACACACAGACCCTTGTATCCATTTTCATCAAAATGAATTAATTCCAGCATTCCTGGCAGAGTCAGGTGGATCTGTGAGTTCAAGGCTTGCCTGATCTACAGAGTGAGCTCCAGGGCAGCCAGGGCTATATAATGAGACCCTGTCTCAAAAACAACCTTTCCCCCAAAAAGCCAAAAAAGCAAAACAAAACACTTCATACGCATGACAGTTATACCCCAGAGCCTTAAAAAAAAAAAAAAAGATTTCCATCCAGAATTTTCCAGTCTCACTGATAAAGGAAAGCTCTGACAGTAAAAACACAACACAATCAAACAGCATCGTTCACAGCCCTCAACAGTGTATCATTAATATTCCAGGGACATCAAGAAGGAAGGAAGAGTGAATGGTAAGTAAATACGTTTCAAAAGCCAGGCTAACTAGGAGTGTGATTTTGTCAGGGTCAGTACACACTGAAGTCTATTCTGTGTGTGTGTGTGTGTGTGTGTGTGTGTGTGTGTGTGTGTGTGTGTGTGAGAGAGAGAGAGAGAGAGAGAGAGAGAGAGAGAGAGAGAGAGAGAGAGAGAGAGAGAGAAAACAGTTCATGACATGGAAATCATAGGATAAGTCTTAGGGATTGGTTCTCTCCTGTTCTCTCCTATTACCTTGTGGATCTGGAGATAGAATTCAGGTCAATAGTTTTTTTTCTTAAGTCCCTCTAGCCTCTGAGTCATCTATTGTCCCATAAAAAATTTAAAATAGGGTCTGGAGAGGCAGCTCAGTAGTTAGGAGGGTTCACTGCTTCCCAGCACCCACATGGAGGCTCACAAACATCTACAACCTCGGTTCTAGTGGATCCTACACCTCTTCTGGTCTCTAAGGACTCCTGGACTGAAAAACTTGGCGAACAAACTTACACTAAAATAAATCTTTAAAAAACACTTACCCTCTAAAACATATTTTGATTTATTTTTTTCAAACATCATGTTCTGTGATAAAAATGGTTTTCAAACTATCCCCTTTGAAGTTCTACAGGCTTGCAGAAGAGAGGTAGCACTCGGAAGTCTTTACAGTCTTGAGGAATGGGACGTTTCTATTGCAATTGTTAAAACAATACATGAGCATTGTATCACTTACAATGAGAGCTAGATGTGCAGCATTTGCTCAGTCTGTGCACACAGTCAGGGTGCCTATCATTAAATTGTTCTGACTTTTTTCTTCTTTTTTTGAGATGGGGTCTTATTATGTGGCTCTGGCTGTCCTGAAACTTGATTATGCAACCCAAGCTGCCCTCTAACTCAGATTCGCCTGCCTCTGCCTTCCAAGTGCTAGGATTAAAGGTGTGTGCACCAGGCCTGGTTCTCACACTACTCTGTGTTTTACAAAGACACCCGGGATGCCTGAGCAAATGGAAAGGTCACTGTAGGGTGAGTGCTGTGAAGTTACCTGAGTTCTCTGAAAAGCTCCACACTCTGGTGAGTCATCAGGTTGTTCAGCAGCCACTCAAGGCACCTGAGGATAAAGTGCGCTTAGCTCTTTTATCTGAAACTCATAACTCATCGGCGTATAATAGTTCACAGAAAAGATATTAATCATGCTAGGCCATGCTTAAAGTTTCTACCTCAGTGATCTGAAATTTAGTATAGCTTTTGTCAGTAGTTATCACGGGATATTCCCTTTGTATTAGTATCATTTCTTATTAAGAAGTTAAATACCTTGTAAGATGTTACCTTCTATACAATTTGAAAATGAGTTCTGCAATTCTCAAGAGTTAAACTGTCCATATTAGTATCAAGTCTATGATGCTTACTCCCTTAGTGGTGGCCACAGCTGTATGAGCATATTTCAGCCCTGTGATGGCCAACTTAATGCTCAGTCAAGAAGAAAGGCAGGCTTTCAAAGTAACGAATTCTATCACTCTATTCTTTCCCCCAGTAATTCTTTCTTAAATTCCCAGAAGTGGGACGGGAAAAGGAAAAGTGACTCACTTTTTCTTTACAGAGTCTAATCCATAGGTCCCTGCTGAGGAGTAATAGCCACACACAGTTTTCACATTAATTGTCTCCTTCATTGTCTCACCACACTGCTGGATTAGACCATCCTGTAAACATAAACAAGCACTGCAAAGGCCATTCCACCTGGAAAATCAGCGCTCTAGGGGCTTTCACAAAGGAAAAACAAATCAAAATAGCAAGAAAGGGATGGAAGGAAGGAAGAATGGAAGGAAAGAAGGACGAAAGGACAGAAGGATGGAAGGAAGGATGGCAAGAAGGACGGAAGAAAATTCATCAAGTGCAGCAAGACTAAATGTTTTTCTAAGTTTAATAAAAATATTGAAAAAAGAACCTAGCAAGTACCCCCACTCAACACCTAGAACTGGGGATGAAATGGGCAGGAGAGGCACAGCGACAGGGAGATGTTGTGTGCCTTGTTTTCTATTTTCCACTCTGGACCTTTGTAAATTTCTTCAACAGCACCTTACTGTATGTTTTTTCCTGTTCTTATTAATCTAAGAATTCTTCACAGTCAGCTAATCAAGAGACAGGATAGACAAAGAAATAACACAGATGTATGGAACATCACTCAGTAAAGTTTAAAGTACCATTAATACACAAAGGAGGCCTCTAAAGTATATCATAGTTTAAATAACAAATTAATATTCTAATCTAAAAGATTAACATAGGTTTCAAAAAATCACCTCCTATGTACAAAAAATATTGTCATTTTTCATTAGATTTCTGAAATATACTCATCATGCAACTATATTATTAAGTTAGAGTTAGTAAGTTATAAAAACAAGGCAGAAAGCAGATTTAGAACAAATCCAAAAGGACTAAAATTAGAAAATATATTCAAAATAAGTATTGGAGAGATAAAAATACTTGAAAAAATACCAAACAGGACAAACCACAAGCTAATAACTAGCACTTTAAATAGATCAGCAGATCAAACCACGTAAGCTTAAATTAAAGCACAAACTTGCCACGTTGGTTTTTGAACTTACCTCAATTCTAGACCCTCTTTTCCTAACACCTTAACTTCACTGCCCCAGTAGACCACCCCCCCACACACACCGACTTCCTCTAGAGCCTTTTCCTCTCTGTGGTTATTACTGCTACCTTCATCTAGATGGCATTTGGACGATCGTGTACATTGATGTCTCTAATGCACTCGCTTCCCTTCACACGTTGTACTTGAAAGTCTTTTGTTGTTTTGGTGTGGGGCTGGGAAACAAACCCAAGACCCTGTGGATGCCAGGCAAGTGCTCCATCCAGAGTTGCACCCTCAGCCAATCTAAAGTAGAAACTATCTTTCCCTGACTAAAATCTAGAAATCAAATGTGCTGACAGGTGAAGTTAAACTTAATGTACAAAGGAACCTTCATGTCCTGGTCTTGATTTTTCTCTCCAATCTTTTTTATTTTTATTTATTTTTTGTTTTATTTCTTGAGATAGGATCTTACTATGTAACTTTGGCTGGTCTGTAAGCCACTGTAGACCAGGCTGATCTTGACCTCAGAGATTTGCCTGCTTCTGCTTCCTGAGTGCTGGGATTAAAGATGTGCACTACCATACCTGGATATTTTACATAGTTATTAATTTATGTTGTATGAATGGTGGAGCACACATTTCATGGCGTGCATGTAGTGATGGAAGGATAACCTGGGGAGTCAGCGCTCTCCTTCTACCCTATGTGTCCTGGGGGTGGGGCTCAAACTGTCAGATTTGGTGGCAGGTACCTACATAGGCTCCACTGTCTTGCCAGCCTTCCAACTCTACTTAACTGACACTGGAACTCAAGACTCCTTAACTTCTCTAACTCTCCACCCTCTCATGTTTTAGTCTTTCTGTTTCTGGTCCGAAATGCTGTTTTGTCCCCTTTTCACACAGTGCAAGGTATGCACACTTCAAACTCAATCTAGAAATACAAGGTCCTGTGATATTAGGTTGAGCTGACCCTTCCTGTCTTTATAAGTCCATGAGACCCCATGAGGCGTTTATGCTACACTCGTAACACTGGGTAACTGGACCTCTGAGCTATGTATCCACCTCTCACCTGACCCTCATTGCACTGTGGGCTCCTTGAAGGCACACACAGATTGTCCATATTTAGGGACCACATTTTCATCCTTGTTGGCCCCCTTTACCAAGTCCCACACATTGCACAGTATACTCAATATACAGTCACTGATTGACACACATCATTTATATAGGATGATATCATAATTAGAAAGCTTAAAAAACAGACTCAGCGTTTGACTAAATTACTGATCACAAACCATCACTCAGCAGTGAAGTCTGCAGAGGACGTGGGCAGGTGAATGGTCCCAACTGGCGACACACCAAGGAGGTGTATCTACTCCACCTACTTCTCACAGAGATTAAAGCCCTCAATTTAACTAAACAGCTTCGGTCAAGTATTTCAACAATTTTTAACAAATGGTGTATTTATACATTTTGTTTTAAAGACTGAAAAAGCAGAATTTCACTTCTGTTTAGAGGTGTGCACCAAGATATACCAGGCACTGTGACACCACTGAGTGGTGGCATACTCACCAACTGCAGCATGCAAGCTGCAGCCAAGATGGCAACGACACGACTGGGTTTTATTAAGACGTCATCTCGATACAGTGATCCAAATGCAACCTGCAGTGCTGAAGGCAAAAGTGCACACATATATTGAAATGCTCCCTGCAAGTGTGAGGCCCTTGCGAAAGCAGCAAGGACATTAGTATGCACCTAGTGAAGCACCATTAAATGGCAGCCGTTGCTACTGATGGTATTAACACATAACAGTGCTTGCTGCAGTGGATTCTGCTCATTCCTGCCATACTCTTCTCTGTACCATCTTAACATAGTCAGTAGTTAGGATTGAGGCCTGGAGCATAGTTGTGTCAGAACTGGTGAGTGGATCAATCACTAAGTGTAGGTACACAGCCCATCACTCCATGATAGTATTTTCTTTAGGGGAGTGGGTAAGGAGCTCTGTAGTACAATTAATAAAAACCCAGAGACAGATATTGGGGTCCAACCTGAAGGTCGGAAAAACAAAACAACCAGCCACTGGTTCTTATCTCTACCTCAGTCTGAAATGGCGGTCCTGCCTCCAGGAATCTCAGAATGAGACTGAGCTGAGACCCGTCTCCTCCCATCTTATATTCCTCTCTAGGGCTGGGATTAAAGGTGTGCACCACTACCATCCAGTTTCTATGGCATCTAGTGTGGCCATGGGGATTAAAGATTACTGCCTGGTCTGCAAGGCAGACCAGGGAGGTTGTTTTACTCTCTGATTTTCAGGCAAGCTTTATTTATTAAAACATAAATGAACTATCACTTCAGAGCCCACTTACTATATACAGAGTTCAGGCTGGTCCCCAATTCATAGCAATCCTCCTGCCTGACCCTCCTCAGTGCCTATATTACAGATCCATGGTACCAGGCCACCAAGGTGTCAGTTTAACTCCTGGCCATGTCTGTGCCACTCAAGCCCAGCTCCTCACAGCTAGGACTGCTCCTCTTCCAATGCTCCTCTCATCAATGCTCCTCAGTTTGCTTTGTGAACACCTTAAGCTCCTTTGCCTGTGGGCAGGTCCTGGGCTTCTCCACTTGGCCTATCAAATGAGATGAGCAGGAGAAGCAGGATAGGGACAGGAGAGGACAATCTGCAGGAGGCTCGCTGAGATGCTTTCACAGCCCTTACTTCCTCCCCAGCCTTGCTTCCGCAGCCACAGATCCTCCGAGCTTGGACACAGGCTGCTAAATGATTCATATGCTTATTGCTCCACAAAAGATCCTTACACACCATTTATTTTTATTTTTTGGTGTTAGAGATCAAACCCTGTACAGGGTAGGAAAGTACTCTAACCCTAACTATACTCTCAACTCTCAATACATCCTTTTACAAAGTAGTCCCACCTTCTATTCCCTCTCCCGCATCCTTCACATCCACAGACACGTGGGCAGATTGATTGGACTCTGGTGACAAATAGAGACAGGAAGGACAAAACAAACTATGGAGTGAATTAATTGGAAATCTTCCCTTTCAGCAGATAACACAACTTCCCCCTAGCCTGTTAGGCTAGGATATTTTTCATCAAGGAATAGTAAGGCTACATTTTTATGATTTTCATACACTAATAATTATGGAGTGCATACCTTCTATATCAATGTTCTGGTCAGGAATCTCCAGTTCAATAATATTCATGTTGGATTCTTTCCAAGAACCACTGAACATACTAGAAAAGTAGCCAGACTAGAAAAAAAAAGTCAATAATTAGCTAGTAGATTTGTCATTACCTAGTATTTTTCTCATTTCTAACTCCGAGCAGCTACCTAATCAAAACTAATCTAACATACCACTTCAAGAGAAAAAGAACATCAAAACAACTACAAGAGAAAACAAATTAAAATATGGTCATTATGGAGTAGAGTGAACTAACAACATGTTCATCTTGACACTGTTGCCAAACTAAACCAGATTCTTAACTACTGTCAGAGTTCCAAACTTGCATCACCATGGAACTGGTCAGCTTCTCACCGGTCAGTACACCACAGATTTCTCACAAGCAACAGCACACGCAGTGGGTGTATGACTCTGTATTCAGGAGAGCTGAGGAAACAAGGCCTCCTCAAACTACTAACTTCTCCCTGTGGTCTCACAGCAATTAAGGATCCCGAATACTCCCAGATCGGACCAGAAAGAATATATCCCACAGAAATCCATGACCCACTATTTATTTTTATGTGACCACAATTGTTTCTGAATTCCGACATGGGTAAAGTCTACCGTTACCTACCAGATCTATTCCTCATTAGATTAATTAGCACTGTAGTTCTTTAGAACAGATGAAATATTAACTAATTATAAGTTCCATTCCACATTAAAAATATATAAATAATTAAAATAGAGGAAAATAGAACATATTCCTCAGCATTTGTGCTCATTTGTTTGCATCTGTGGCTCAGGACGGCCGACACTAAATCACGCTCCAGTGCCTCAGCTCCGCATAGGCTCACACTCTTTAATCCCCTGCAGGTCGCTTGTCATGCCTAGTATAGTGTAAATGTTTATATATATATAATCACTGCTTTTTAGGGGGTAACAAAAGCTTTACATGCTCAGTACGGATGCAACTGTCTTTTGTTACACCCGAGGCCAGCTGTTTACTATGCCCATAACAAGAACACAGACGATGGTTTCTGTCTGAAGGTGCTTCATGAATCATGAGACTTGAATGATAACTAATCTGGTTTCACAGAGGCCACCTCACTTTTAGGTCAGTAAGAGATCTAAAGGGATTCAAAAGACAGATATAGTAAAGACTGGTATTTTGATGTATACCCTAATTATATTCTTTGGGATTTAAAAGGATCTCATCTTTCCTTCCTTTCTTAAATTATTCTGAACTATATTCTTCAAAACAAAGTAAACTTGTTCAAAATTAATTTTAAAAGTTTTGATTAAAGTCGGGTGGTGGTGGTGCATGCCTTTAATCCTAGCACTTGGAAAGCAGTCTGTGGGTTCTACAGATCGAGTTCCAGAACAGCCAGGGTTGTTACACAGAGAAACCCTGCCTCAAAAAACAGCACACCAGATAAATGGCATTACCACTTGCAGGTTCTGTTTTTAACACCACTAGATTTTCTAGTGTGCATTAACTTCCCATTCAATTTCTATAAAGAGCAACATTTCAGAGAAATGTATTCTAATTGTTATAAAATAAATTTAATAACCTTAACCTGAATGTTACAGGTTTTCTCCCCAATTCTTCCATTTTTCAGCAAAAGGCACTAAAACAAATTTATTTTTAAAAGATTTATTTATTTATTATGTATACAATATTCTGCCTCCATGTATGCTTGCATACTAGAAGAGGGCATCTCATTGTAGATGGTTGTGAGCAGCCATGCGGGTGCTAGGAATCTAACTCAGAACCTCTGAAAGAGCAGTCAGTTCTCTTAGCCTCTGAGTCATCTCTCCATCCCTAAAACAAACTTTTTGACAACAAAGAGGCAACAGTCAGCTTTCACCTGCAGGGACCACCATCTTTCCAGCAGATACTTCACTAGGGGAGAGCTCACTATGAAACTTAACCAAACAGCAGAGAGAACACACCCCAGAGAGCCCAAGCTTCTCCAAGCAGCTCCCCAGTGCCTGATGTTTTTTTCCATCAGGGAAATACTCACTTGACATAAATAGATTTTGTGTAAGCTCCACTCTTCACCTAGAGCACAGATCTTAATGTCACTGTTCTCACCATTCAAAAACAATGTTTGATAGATGTACTTAGACGTGCTCTTTAGCTTTTTCCTGTTAAGAAAACACAAAATTATATAAGCAAACAGCTCAGTGGTAGACCACTAGCATCACTAGGCTCTGTCCTGTACCAGCACGTTAAAACAGGCAACATTTCACTGATTTCCATATACCATTAAGTCTCCTTTTGTCCCACTTATGTAAGATTCAACTTACCCACAGTATGAACGAGGTGGAAGAGGCATGTCAACAGAGGCTTCAACAGAGGCTACAATGGGTGCTCTTACTAACAGCAGACAGGTAAAGCAGGAGAGAGATATCTCCAGCTACTCTTTATAAATTGTTGGTTCTAAACCAATTTAAGCTATTTGCTCAATAAACAAAGGCAGGTGAGCAATCACACTTACTTATTTCTTTATTTAGAAACCAGTGCCAGGGGTGCATGCCTTTAATCCCAGCACTCAAGGAGGGAGAAGAAGGCAGATCTCTGTGACTTTGAGGCCAGCCTGGTCTACAGAGTGAGTTTCAGGATAGCAAGAGCTACATAGAGAAAACCTTGAAAAACAAACAAACCAAACAAGCAAAGAAACTAGTGCTATGGAAGATTCCACACTGCTGCAGTAACTGTTGCTTAACTAGAATCCAGTTGGTAGGGTGCTTGCCTTGAATGTATAAGGCCTGGTTCAATCCTCAGCAACACACACACACACACACACACACACACACACACACACACAAAATTACATTCAAGCTTATTTCAGCTCCAAACTAAACTAATTAAAACTAATTTTAAACTCACGGTTTTCCCCACAAGACAAATAAATTTTTTGCAACCCTATATCAAAGCTTTTTAAAACTATGCTCAAAGGATAAGCGTATTAGGGGCCACTAGTAAGGGCAGGGCCATAAAATATGGACACCCTGTAACCCCACCCAGAGCATCACCGACTGTATCTGAAAATATATTAGACTTCTGCACAAGACTTATTTTAGTAGAAGAACTGAGTTTTATAAGTTTGGCAACCACGGTGTTGCAGACTTAGCTCAGTTGGTAGAGTGCTTGCACAGCATGCACAAGGCCTTTGGGTTCAATCCCCACCACAGTATACACCAGATACAGCGGACCAAGTCTGTACTCCCAGCACTGGGGAGGTATAAGAAAAACAACAGGAGTTCAAGGCCATATTTTGGTCAATAGTGAGTTCAAGGTTAGCCTAGACTACACGGAAACCCTGCTTCAAAAAAAAAAAAAAAAAAAAAAGTTCGCAATCTCTGCTCCAGATGATCCAGTAAGAGAATGGGGGAGTGATCCAGTTTTAAAATACATAATTTTAAAAGATGTTATTTATTTACATATGTGTCTGTGCATCTGTATACACGCATGCACATGTGTAGGTGCACATGTCTGTGAAATGAAGAGGTCACAGGAAGGCGGTAGAAGTCCTTCTTTATCACTCTCCCTGCTTTTTTGTTTGTTTGTTTTTTGAGACAGAGTTTTCCTGTGTAGTCCTGGCTGTCCTAGAACTCGCTCTGGAGACCAAGCTGGCCTCCTACTTGGAGATTCACCTGCCTCTGCCTCCTGAGTGCTGGGATTAAAGGTGTGTACCACTACTGCCCAGCTCTACCTGTTCCTTTAAGGCAGGTTCTCTCCCTGAACCGGGAGCTTATATTTTCTGATTAATTGAAAAACAGAAAGCACCCAAGATCCTCCAGTCCATGGCTCCCTCCTGCCATCCCCCAGAGCTGGGGTTGCAGGTATGCACAGCACAGCTGGTTACATGGGTGCTGGGTTCATATATGAACCCCACTTTTCACGATAATGGAACAAGTGCTCTTAACTGCAGAGTCATCTCCAGCCCAAGCTAACCTATCCTAAAATTTCTGATGACTTCTGATAGCTTTCCTAGTAGTTTAAATTTTTTAAAATCTCTGGGCCTGATGCATGGCTCTGTGGTTAAGAGCACTGTACTGTGGTTTGATTTTCAGCAACTACATGTCTGTTCCCAATAGTCTGTAACTCCAGTCCCAGGGGATCTGGTGACCTCTTCTGGTCTCTGAAGGTACTACTGCATGCACAAGGTTCCTGCAAAGCACCCATACATATAAAGATAACCACCACTACACAGAAATCAAATAATTGCTGAGTGTGGTAGTTCTAATTGTTAACTTGACACGATCTAGATCCACCCAAGAATAAAATCTCAAGGAGAGATTTGTCTGAGGGTTATCTGAAGTTAATTAAGGTGGAAAGACCAATATTTTGTGTGGGACCATTCCCTAAAAAGATTTCTAAACTGGGTAAGCATGGAGGAAGCAGAGAATGCATTGTGTTGATTCACTGTTCTTTGCTCTTGACTCTGCACACAATGTGCCAGCTGCTTCCAGTTCCTGCCACCTGGATTTCCCTGCAATGATGGACTGTAAGATGAAACTGTCAGCTAAATAAATTTCTTCCCCAAACTGTTTCGTCAGGGTGTTTTACCACAACAACAGGAAAATAACTGGGTGTGGTAGTGCATACCCATAACCTCAATGCTCCTAAGACAGCAGATCAAGAGTTCAAAGTCAGTCTAAACAGCAAGTCTGAATGAGACCCTGTCATGAAACAAAACAAGAGGAAATCACTGCTTCACCTGCGTCTGGAATCAGCATTGCATTAACAGGGTTCTCTAGATCTTACACACACACACACACACACACACACACACACACACACACACCCCACACACACTTACAAGGGTGATTTATCAGAACAGTTTTTAGGCTGTGGTCTAGCTAATCTACCAACAGAAGGGCCAAAAATTCAGTAATGGTTCAGCTCCTGAGAATGCCAAAAAGGTGTGGCCCAGAGGAAAGATGTAAAGGTATATCACACTACCTCAAAAGATCAAGATTAAATCAAGATTAAAAGTGAGTCTTCCCACTTCAAATGATTTAATTAAGAAAAAACACCTCACAGGTGTTCCCAGCCCCTTAGGTTTTAGTTAATTCGAGATGTAGTTGAGTTGACAACTAAGAATAGTCTTTCAATATCAATCAAGCAATCACAAAAATGCCCCATATGCTTCAAGAAATGTTTCAGACTTCCTCACATAACACTAGGCTGTCAAGCTGACATCTGAAACTAAGTGGAAACATAAAAGTCAAGGAAAAGAGCGAGCAAAAGTCCCAAAGGAAACTCACAACACAGGGAAACAGGAATTTTTAAAAATATATATTCGTATGCCTGTAATTCTCAAATGACTGTGCTTATAAAACGATAGTGGGTGCAATAGCGGAGAACTGCTCAGAACAAGAAAGAGATATCTAAAGACAAGCATGTGAGTCTGGGTTGTCAGGATTCAGCAATTCCCACGCTGCCAAAAGACTCACAATTAGAAGCATTCATTATATTCTAAAATACCAGAGAAAATACTTTCAAAAGTTCAGAGGAGAAAAAATACGGTCAACTAAAAAGAAAACAGAATTAGACTAGGGTCAAATCTTCATCTATGCTTAGGCCAGAAGGCAAAGACAGTATCATATCATCAAAGGCTCTGCGGGTAAAGATACCTGTTGCCAAGTCTAAGGACTCAAGTTTGATGCCTGGAACCTTCATGTGAAATAGGAGAGTCAATTTCCCGTCCTCTGACCTCTACACGGGAATGTGTATGCACATGTAGACACACACCAAATAAAAATACAGTAATTGTTTCAGCCAGGCTGTGGTGGCACACACCTTTAATCCCAGCACTTGGGAGACAGAAGCAGGAGGATCTCCGTTGAGTTTGAGGCCAGCCTGGTCTACAGAGCAAGGTACAGGACAGGATCCAAAGCTACACAGAGAAACCCTGTCTTGAAAAACAAACAAACAAAACAAACAAAAACCTCACAACAACAACAAAATATTTTTTTTTTAAAGAAGACTTATCTAGAACACAACTTCTGCACCTAAGGTTCAGGGGTCACAGGGGAGAATGGGAAGAAAGATTGTAAGAGCCAGAGGAACGGTAAATTTGCTGAGATTTTTGTGTCCTAGAAATATCAAAGAAGCTTCAAAGAGAGACAGACACCTCACCAACATAGCTGCCTAAACAAGACCTGAAAAGGACGACACCAACAGACACACTAGCCTGGAAGAGGGACCTGTCATTGAGCCTCAGCTCTAGATGAAGAGCTACAGGCAACTAGGAAATCTGAGAGCTGGAGAAATACTGTCTTCCCCGGGAAGGGTCCTTGAATTGATTATCCAATACTAGTGGTCAGCCCCCAAATCACACTCATAAAAGCAACATTATACAGACTCAACAGGCTGCATTATATATTTGGAGAATATAGAGGTCATGTATTTGAGGGAGAGCAAGAGTAGGTGGATACAGCAGAAAGGTTAAAGGGAAGAAGGAAAATGATGTAATTATATTTTAATTTCAAAAATAAAAGCTATAAAAAGAGTAGATGTTTAAAGATATGAAAAGTCATATAAAGTACCATAATCAGTCAGAGGGAAAATAAACAGAAACTAAATTTACATTTATATAAGCAAAAATAATCACCTTTCTCCACTCTTTCATGAGAAAATATCTGAAGACGTAGTTCACTGAAATGACAAAGCTGGGGGGAGGGTGCACACTTTTTTAATCCCAGCACTTGGGAGGTAGAGAAGTGCAGACATCTGTGAGTTCAAGGCCAGCCTGTTCTACAAAGCGAGTTTCAGGACAGACTCCAAAGCTATGGAGAAACCCTGTCTTGAAAACCAAAACTTAAAAAAAAAAAGAAAGAAAAGAAAAGAGAAGAAAAGAAAGAAAGGAGAAAGAAAGGGGGAGAAGCTACTGAACTACTGAAAACCCTCCAGTTATCCTAATTAGAAGCAGGCAGACTCAGACTGGAGGAAAGAGTAGGCCCTTGTAGGCGGTCTAGGTTTCAAAGATGGGTTCCATGCCAGAGTACCTCAAAAGAGTGAGAAAAATCTCAAAATACAATAAAAGGATAGTATTACTTTATGCAGCGAGAAACTCTAGGACAACAAGAAACTTTTAAAAAGGGGCCAGGCCAGGCATGGTGGCACTGACTTCAACCCCAGAATCAGGCAGGGGATCAGTGGTAGTAAGATCTCTGTGACTCCCAGGCCAGCCAGAGATACACAGTGAGACATCGAAGGGGTAGGAGTGGGGTGAGATGGCTCAGCAGATAAAGGCCTTGTCCATCAGACCCGAAGACTGGACTTCGAGCCCTAAAATCCACATGGTGAAAGGAGAAAATAGACCCCCTCAAGCTGTCTTCTGATCTCTGCACATGCACTGTAGCAATATCTTCCTCACAAATAAATGTAGAAATTTATGTAAATAAAATACAAACAGATTCAGCCCAGCTGGAAGCACTTGACAGGAGGTAAGAAAAGACCCCAGAGGCTAGGCATGTAGCTCAAAGGACAGAGTGCTTGCCTACCATCCATGAAGTCCTGGGCTCAATCCCAACACGGATCAGTGAATGCATTCCAAAAGGTGAAAGTTTAGTCTAACCATGAGGTTAGCAAATGCTTCCCCTGACATAGGCCCAAAAAGTGTGCTCTGTAAGCCTTGTCCACAGCCTGCTATCAGCGACTGACTTTCACACAGCCAGAATACACACTGCTCACTAGATTTCCATTTTTTACAAATAACCTGTGAAAATGATGCAGAAAATCTGCTGCAGAACAGTGTGAATGTTAGCACTGTGTTCAGGTAAAAGACAGGCAGTTAGCAGAAGGGTTAGTTGAGGGGTGGGCACAGGAGCTGATGCTTTTCACAAGCAGTGCTGTTGAGGTGGGCAAGCACAACGGACAACCTGACAAGGAATCAGAATCAGCAACCCAAATTATGGAGCCAAGAATTTTCTTACACCTTCAGCTCTGCAGTCAGACATCTACTAGACACACACATTCTGAATTCTGACACGCTTTTCTTTCTGTTTGAAACAGGGTCTCACAACATAACCTAGGTTGTCCTTGAACCTTGAGTCTCCTGTCCCAGCCTTCTGAGTACTGAGATTTTAGGTATGTGTCCTGTACTTTTTTTTTTTAAAAAAAAGATCTTTTCTTCTTATATTTTGTCTTTAATAGTTAATTTCCTATTCTTTGTTAGTAAGACTTATATTAAAATTTCCTTTTTCAGATTAGTTTCACTTCTTTAAAATGGGCTCTGTCATATATTTCAACAATTACATTAAACATACATGGTCTACAAACTAATCAAAAGGCATAGACTGTCTTACCAGATTTTTTTTTAAAAAAAGCAAGATTCAATTATATGCTGTATACATACTTACCTTAAATATATATACACACAAACGGGCTGGAAAGTGCTTTTCAAGCACAAAGACCTGAGTTGAATAGGGGGTAAGCAGGGATGGGGGTGAGGGTGGGGGTGAAGAACTGCCAGCATCTGTAATCCTAATGGGGTAGGGGGAAACAGGCAAATCCTTGGACCTTGCTGGCTGGCTAGATTAGCAATCAACGACCCTCCACTTTAGTGAAGAGACCCTGCCTCAAAAAGGTAAGGTGGAGAGCAATATTGAAAGACCCAATGTTGAACTCTGGCCTCCATATGCAGGCACATCTGTGTATGCATTTGTGAAAAGATGCTGCCGGGGAAATAGTTTGTCAGTAGAGAGTTTAGCTAGAATGGATAAGGCCCTGGGTTATGGGAGGGGATGTCTGATGGGGTGGTTGGTTGATGAGATGTGGGATATAGGTTAGAAAAGGATGGAGCAGGTACACCAATTACCAAAAGGAAGTGGAAGTGGCTAAGTCACTAAGGCTAAATAAAGGACGCACATCTTATGATGTAAGGGTCAGTTCATCAAAGAGTTCTAATACTGAGTGCATAAAAGGCAGGCACTGTGGGCCTGGAGAGGTGACTCAGGAGTGAATAGCACATATTGCTCTTATTCAGGATCCAAGTACAATTCCCAGCATCCATATTGGGGCTCACAACATCCCTGTAACTCTAGTCCCAGGGAATTCACCACCCTGGACACCTGGACTCTGCAGGAATGTGCACAAACCCACATACAGATATACACATAAATATATGTGTATTAAAAATAAATCTTAAAAACAAATCCAGGTACCTCATTTGTGCTCATTCTTAGTTCTGGATACTCGAGCGCTCTCAACACTCCCCAGTCCCTTCTTCCTCTCCCTTCTCTCCAGGGTCACCATATACAGCCCAGGAAGGTCTTGAACTCACTCTTTGGCCCAGGCTGGCCTCCAACTTAAGATCCTCCTTTCTCGGCCACCAGAGTTTTAACATATGACAGGCTTGTGCCACTTTGCTGGGCTAAATCTGTGCAACTTTATGAGGTGGAAATAATATTTCCATTTTTCTGTACATCCACTTTGTAAGTACATTCACACATAAACCTTAATGACAGGGTTTTATATCAATCTGGTTTTTA
Source organism: Myodes glareolus (assembly GCF_982192425.1). Lineage (NCBI taxonomy): Eukaryota > Metazoa > Chordata > Mammalia > Rodentia > Cricetidae > Myodes > Myodes glareolus. The sequence continues at coordinate 25,012,777 of NC_142031.1, read as the reverse complement.
CCTATGATATTTATATGTTAGCTCTGCCACTGAGCCACATCTCCAGCACCTAGACTTTTTTGTCAACTAAAATGCAATGCATGTGTAGCAAAATACTGAGCATATAAGTTTTTAAAAACTTCATTTAAAAATTACATCTGTGAGATTCTAACAATGACCTTAAAAGAGAAAAAAGAGCAAATATATTCTTTATATGAAAATACATTCTGGTGTAAGCCACATTTACTTCACAAAGTTTTTTTTTCTTTCAATTCTTCCCTCAAAAATCTTAGGCAACCTACCCAGATCAGAGCCTACCTCAAGAAGCCGACTCTGACAAGCCTTTATTCTTAATTCAGGGGAACGTACAGTACTGCCAGTCTTCACGTGTGCAATAACTGGTCCGCCAAGTGGACACAGAGAGGTGTCCATGCCAGGCAAGTTTTCCTGTGGCTACCCACTCAGAAAGCAAAGGCCCACTAGCGATGTTCGCCCGATGCTCTGGCTAGTCCTTGCAGTCCCAGGTTGAGGCTCTGACATTCAGGAAGATTCTGGGTAAAGCGCTGAACCCTAGGCTCTTCAGCTCCCACACCGACCCCAGGTTTGTCTGCAGACGTCCAGTTCCCACACTGACCCCAGGTCTGTCTGCAAACGCCTACATCCTGCACTGACCCCAGGTCTGTTGCAAATGGTCTGTCTGCAAACGCCCACATCCCGGACTGACCTCAAGTCTGTCTGCAAACGTCCAGCTCCCGCACTGACCCCAGGTCTGTCTGCAAACGTCCAGCTCCCGCACTGACACCAGGTCTGGCTGCAAACGTCCAGTTCCAGCACTGACACCAGGTCCGTCTGCAAACGTCCAACTCACGCACTGACACCAGGTCTGGCTGCAAACGTCCAGCTCCCGCACTGACACCAGGTCTGGCTGCAAACGTCCAGCACCCCAGGTCTGTCTGCAGACGTCCAGCTCCCGCACTGACCCCAGGTCTGTCTGCAAACGTCCAACTCCGGCACTGACACCAGGTCTGTCTGCAAAGGTCCGCCTACCGCGGACTGACCCTAGTTCTGTCTGCAGACTTCCAGCTTCCGCACTGACCCCAGGTCTGTCTGCAAACGTCCGCCTCCCGCGGACTGACCCCAGTTCCGTCTGCAGACGTCCAGCTCCTGCACTAACCCCAGTTTGCCCAGCACGCGCCAGCTCCCGCACTGATCTCGGATCTGCCCCTCACGAGCTCAGCTCCTACACAGACCCTCCCCGCGCGGACGACCTGCACTCTCCCGTCAAGGGCACCGGCTGCCGGTAGCTCGGTACCTGCGCGGCGTGTTTAGCAGCCGCTGCTGCTCGTCGCCCTCGTCCTCGTCCTCGTCCTCGTCTGTCTCGGAGTCGGGGTGGCAGTAGCAGAATGCACCGCTGCTGCGCTTGCGCTTGCGGCCTCCCGGACAGTAACAGAAGCCCTGGGCCGCATCCTCGCCCGCGTCTGACCCGCGGGACGCGCCCCCAGAACCGTACGTGGGTTCGGGCTGCTCAGCGCGCCCCGCGGGCCGCAGCACCCGGCTGCTCAGCGCGCCCATGGCTCCGGCGCCTAGGGAGCGCCGAGGGGCCGCCCCGCCATGCCTGACGCCCCACCGCCTACTCGGCAGCCGCCTCGCGCACAGCCCCAACCGTCGCCGAGAACGCAGTCATCATCTCCATCCTCCGCCCCGCCCGACGCGCCACAGCCGCCGGCTCCGCAAGACCTCGCCCCCCTCGTTCTCGCAACAAAGCGAGCGCCGCAGAGCGCATGCGTGTGGCGAGCCCCCGGAAGGGGTGGGACCTGCCCGGCAAGGTTGCGCATGCGCGTGCGTCAGACACGCCCCCGCCGAGCACAGCCCAGGTGAGGACAAATCTTCAGTGCTTCCGGCATTAACACAGGGGCGTGGGTGCTGAGTGCTTGTGCACGACGGGTTTAGGGACCCCTGTCGTTGATTCTTCCCGCGAGCTTCCTCGAGCCCGGGGTCTTCTCCAGCACTGTGCAGTCAGTTTGTGGACGGACTTGTTATTATGGCCTTTGCTTCCTCTTCTGGGCTCTGGGACCATAGTGTCCTGGCTAGACGGCCTTTACCCCGCGTTGTTGACAGGTGTCAATCTGGAACCACAACCAGCCTCCAGTTCCTGACTCCTTTCTTCTGCCTTGTTTCGATTTGGTTATTTTATTGTGTCAGGGTCTTGTATTACATGCTGACCTTCGACTCTATAGAATGATCTTGAACTTCTGATCTCCCGTGTCCACTTCTCGAATGCTGGGATTTTCAGCACGTGCAACATTGGCAGCCTATTTAATTGCTGGGTGACTTTCGTGAATTACCAATTCAGCTACATCGATTTTCATTCTTTCTTTTTCCTTTTTAAAGGAAGGGTCTCACTCTGAAGCTCAAGCTGGCCTGGAACTTCAGCAGTCCTGCCTCAGCCCCTGAGTGCTGGGAGTTGAGGCATGAGCTACCACGCCGGCCTTCTTTACTTTCCAAAGTAAAATTTCATAATGAAATGTTTTAAATAGAGCAATACAAATAATTGCGGACCCACTATGGGCTTGGACTTTTATCACACTTACTTTGATTTGCTCTCCTTCCCCCTTCAGCTTGATTGGAATATAATGGATAATGATAAGAAAATGAGAAACCCCCTTGTGTACCCCCCTCTGCTTACATCCTTGCCTCTGCATGCTTTTTCTGTGCATGTCTTTACACGCCACTCAGACGCTCTTTTCTGCAGCACATTCAGACATGTAATTTAAATGGAATCAGACTTTCCCAAACCTATGATTCAGAACCTTTCTCCTCTCTTAAAACTATACTTTGGATTAAATCTTTAGTTATGGTTACCACTCATGGTAAGACCCATGATTTTCCTACTTCCTTGCCAAGGGGCTTCAGTTATTTCGTCTTTAATGCTCCTTTAGAACAGACATGAACATTATCCATAAAAGCTTCATCAAGCAGATCCCTGGAAACATATTTTCTGGGAAAATTTCAACTTTCTGAGCTCTTGCCAAATTCTTCCTAGAACTGACCGCATCAATGCGCCATCTGCACTCCATTTTGGCCGTGCGTGTACTTTTTCAGGCCACCGAGGCCTTGCGTTTGTTTATCCCTGAGGAATTGTGAGGACCCTTAGCTGAGGCAGGCTGAGGTAAACGTTGAAGGAAGAGAAGGGTGGCTGCAAAGGAATAGACTGGCATACGCGTAATACAAAACTGTAGCTCCTTTAGCTAATCACGGACACAAGAATTGTGATTTTCTACCTTCCCTCTGAATTTACACCTAAAGCAAGAAAAACTCAGCCCACTGAAAGTACTCAGTCACAAAACACTGTCCCAACCTCTGAAATGTTTAAAATTCTAGCTAAGATGTCATTTAAAGGTAAAACATCTACTAAAATTAAAACATCTTTAATTTAATAATTAAATTAAATTATTAATAACCTCATAATGCTTCCAAAAGGTAATGAAGTTGGAGTAGAGATTCCACAGTTCTGAGGCGGTAGCGTTGATTCCCGAATCTGTGTTAACTGGAATGACTGGTCACATAAGCATGTTGTCTATGGTTCCCACATCAAAGTGTAGGCCCCATTGCAGCAGGAACAAAGGGATGTGTGTTCTTTGTGCACCTGTAACTTTTGTCCTTTGTGGTGCTAAGAAAAGCAAAGCAAGGGATGACTCTATCCCACTGATCTACACTTCTGACCGTGTATGTAACATTTACTATAAATGCTCCACTGAGAGGGGCAGAGTGTCACTCATTTTCAGAGAGTAAGCTACCATGATATTTAATATCATTGAGTGGTGTTTGGCATACATAAATGCCAAAGATTTTGTTGGTTTTGTTTGTTTTGCAACTTTGTTTTCGTGTGAGGAGTGCCATTCCTTGTTCTCCCCACCATGTGGGTTCTGGGGATTGAACTCAGGGTGTCAGTCTTGGATTTTCAGGCTTGGCAGCAAAGGCCTTTACCTACCGAACCTTCTCAGTGTTATCTTATTATTTATTTGGGTGTGTGTGTTCTCGAGAGTGCCTGCATGTGCCCATGTGGAAACCAGAAGACAATATCAGTGTCATACTCTCTACATCCTCCTTCTCCTCCTCCTCATCTTCATCATCAGAGACAGGGTCTTCCACTGAACCTGAAGTTCATTGGTTCAGCTATAAGGGCTGGCTATGAGCCCCTGGGATCCGTTCATCTGCACATCCCAGTTTTGGGGTTACAGGCATACACTCACTGACTCTGCCTGGCTTTCACACTGGTGACAGGGATCCAAACACGACTCCTCGTGCTTGAGCGGCAAGCGTATTACTCTCTGGCCATCTCCCCAGACCTTGTTTTGCTTTTTTGAGGCAGGGACTCGTGTGCTCAGGCTGGCCTCACACTGGCTATGTGGCCAGGGAGGGTTCTGATCCTCCTGCCTCCACCTCTCAGTGTAAACACAGGTCTTATAGAAGCAGGCTAATATACGATTAATGTGTTATTCTTTTATGTTGATGTTTAGTATCACGATTCTTTCAAAATAGTTCCTACCATCGCTCAGGAAGAAAAACATCTCAGACATGGAAAAATCAAACAGAAAGAATACACATCCCTTTAAAGTCATTGTTTTTTAATTAAAAATTTCTCAGGTTGTATACAAACCAAACTTCATGATTACATGCAAGCACCAGATCTGAATGATTGCAAGATCAAAAAGGCACAGTGGGAATCAAATCAACAATCTAAAGAGATTATTTTTAGCCGAAGAAAAAAATTCCCGTAGGTTAGCCACAACCCAAAGCATTGTGAACCAGAACCTCATCTGAGCCTTGCTCTTTCCCATCACCTTTGAGCAAGGTTGGGACAGTAGCCCTAAGACTGTGGAATGCCTGGTGTGAGTGATGACCAGACTCCTGGGCTCCGCTTAGCCACTCTTGAGATTGAAGTTGTTTGCGGAGTTGGTGACTTTGCTACATTTCTTGGGGAGAAGGTGGTCTCAGTGCAAGGGGACATGAAGCCTGTGACACCAAACACAGTACTTAGCAGCTAACATGATGGATACAGTCAAAGAAAGGAGGCTCATGGGAACTTCAATCCACAGCTGTGCAAAATAGGAAATCGGGTGAAAATGATCAGTAACAGATGCCCAGGCTCCCACATGAAGAAATGACTGGCTGCCCAGGGAAGAGAACACTTCTGTCCTGTAAAATTCTTACTGAAAAGAAAATCCAAAAGAAATTAGTGCATTCAATCTCCGCAAAACACAAATGAGGAAATAACCTGTTACAGACATGGAGAACATTTTAACTTCTAATTCTAAATCTCCATTTAGGTCTTAAAAGCGCTGAAAGTACAGGTTTAAGGCATCAAAATGACTAATTATAGACGATAATAACACAGTCTAGATCATAGGAGGCAACTGGAGGCGTTTTAATTGGAAATAAGCATTTGAGATAATGTTAATAGCAGTGCAGAAAGATGAAGTTTAAAAAAATCAGCGTTAATAAGCCTTCTGTCCTGGATCTTGTTTTAATCATCTCCCCCGCAGAGAATGAGGAGAACCTTCCTGTAGTCTCCGGAAGTGTCGCCCTGGGAGAAAGGAGAACACAGTTACCAGCAGTTACGTGGTTCTTAGCCCGCTACACAGTTCAAAATCACCCATGTTCATTTTTCAAGCATTGCTAGATTTTTCTCAGGTACTCAAAGTTGTTTATTTGTTTGTTTGTTTTTAATTACAAAAGTAACACTTGGGCCTGGAGAGATGGCTCATACACTAAGGGCACCCTTGCTCTCACAGAGAACCTGAGTTTGGTTCTTGGTGCTCTCAGTTGTCTACAGCTACAGGTCTGGGGGAATCTGGCACCTTCTTCTAGTCTCCTTCTGCACTGTGCACATGAGGTACTGCACACATGAGGCACATACAAACATACATATACACACACGCTTACATACAGATACACAAATATACATAAATAATAATCTTTTTAAAGTAATACTTGTTTTGTGTTAAAAAAAATACTTAAAAGAAGAGCATAGGAGCTGGGTGGCGGTGGCGCATACCTTTAATCCCAGGACTGGAGGCAGAGGCAGGTGGATCTCTGTGAGTCTGAGGCCAGTCTGGTCTACAAGAGCTAGTTCCAGGGCAATTAGGGCTGTGACACCAAGAAACCCTGTATTGAAAACCACAGGGGGGGATGAAGGGATGGAGGGGAGGAGAGAGAGAGCAAGAGAGAGCAAGAGAGCGAGAGTGCATAGGGACACCACTAATGCCATGTACGGATCGATGTAAACATTCCGCCACATTTCCATCCCCCAGTCTTTTCTGTGTGCATGCAGTTCCCTATGGGGCGAGACTGTAGGACAGTAACCGTCTGTGTCCTCATTCTGCTCTTTTTATTTTTGGTGGTGCCAGGAGCCGAACCCACGGCCAGCCTCATGCTGGGTACATGTAGGCAAGTACTTTACCAATGAACCGTATACACCCAACCTCTATATTCTGATGTTTTAATTACATTATTAGTTATGATTACAGAACATTTCCATCCCCGTTGTCAGATGTTTATGGGTCTCTGGTGTTTCATTATTAGCAAAACGTTGCTGAATAAAGCACCTTGCAGTTGAGTTTCTATAAATTTTCCTCATTTATAAATTTCCTCACATATAAATTTCCTCATGTATTCGCTTTGAATATATTTTCATAAGATGAAAATTACTAGGTTAAAATTATGGATTTTTCTAATACTTTTCATATGAGGTGCAAAATAGCCTTCCAGAGAGGTCCTATAATATCTACATGGAAATGTTTATGGCCTAATAAATACATTGTGGTTTTCCTTATTATTTATTTATATTTCTGGCCCTGGGGACTGAACCCAAGGCCTTATGTATACACTAAGCAAACAATACCCTAAGTCCAATAACTTCTTACTGGGCACTAAAACAAGTGGAGCCTCTGACTTTAAGATTCAAATTTTAATATCTGTCAAAGTGAGTAGTAATATATTATTAATTTGTCTCATAGATCTGTGAAAGAATAGCATGTATTAAAGTTGCTTTCTGGCATGGTATTTTCGTCATTGTCTTCTGGTGGAGCTGTCCCAGTTAGGTTTTCTGTTGCTATGATAAAGACCACGACCAAAGCAACTTGAGAATGAAAGGGTCTATTTGGCTTATATACCCTGGGGTCAGTCCAATGAGGGAAGCCAAGGCAGGACTTAAGGCCGGAACCCGGAGGAAGGAACTGAAGTAGAGGCCGTGGAGGATGCTGCTTCCTGCCTTGCTCCCCATGGCTGGCTAAACCTTGCTTTCTCAGACACCCAGGATTACCTGCCCAAAGGAGGCACCACCCATCGTGGACTGGCCCGACCCTCATCCATAATTGTTGAAGAAAAATGCCCCCCAGGCTTGCTGGCCTACAGGACAACCTGGGAGGGGCATTTTTTCAGCTCACGTTTCCTATTCTCAGATAACTCTAGCTCAGGTCGCGTTGACAACTAACCAACTCAGGCAGGAGTTCCAAAGCTCCGTGACAATTTACTCTCTCAGTCCCTTCCCCGACTTGACCAGACGCTTGCCCTATCACTCCACACACTATTGAAACAAGGTATCTATCTCACTGGACCTGGAGCTCACCACCTGGGCGAGACACGCGAACCAGTGAGCCCGTGGACCCTTGGGTCTCTGCCTTTGTCTGCATTGGGGTGACCAATGCTTGCTGTTGCTTCTTTTATGTGGGTGTGCTGGGGAACCAAACTCAGAGCCTCGTGTTTGTATGGCACGCCCCCAACCCTATGTCCCCATGCCCGAGGCTCTTCCTTTTTGATAGCAGCCCTCACATGACCAGTGGATTTGCTACTTTTCAGGATATTTAATTCACAGGTCAAATCTTGATGAGAAGTTTGCTGTGTAAGCAACTGAAGCGTCTAGGAAATTAGTTTCAGCTTTGTGTTTACGAGACTCTCCAGGCTTCTTAAAGAAGCAAAGGAGTTAATGAGGGGTTGTGCGGGGTGAGTCAGTTTTCACCACACCCACGCCATCTTAGAACTCCTGGCTGTCTGGTACCAAGAATGGCAAACAGGTGCTAGCGGGAGGGGCACGCTGGCTCACACTCCCAGCAGCCCCTGCTGGCCCTGCAAACAAGTCTAGCTTCAGCTGCTTCTGCCATCATTACCAGGCAGATGAGGAAGTTGTGCTCTGAAAAGTATTCATTAAGGGTTGAGAATGTACCAGTGGTACAGAACCTGAAGCCCTGAGTTCGATTCTTAGCAGGCACGTACGCATGTACGCATGCACGCACGCATTCATTCAATTTTTGTCTTTGAATGAGGAACCATGAGCGACAGCAATTACTGTATACAGGAATCTAAGGAGGAAGAAGTATTCACCCTGGGGAATAGCTGCAGTTGGCCTCAGGTCCCACAACTCAGTGCTGTGGAGAAGAGGCTATTCCCATGAGAACAGGTGACCAAATGTGAGAATCTGCCCATTTCTTACAGGGAAAAGTATTGTGTGTGAGAAACATGTAGATTATGAGAATTTATGGTGGGTTAGTTAGTGAGAAATGTCTTCCACAGACTCGTGTGTTTTGGGGGGCATTGGTAGGAGAGGCTATGGAACCTTCAGGAAGCAGAGCCTGGCTGGAGGAAGGACGTCCCTTAGGGCAGGCTTGGAGGCTTTATAGCCTGCCCTTACTATTCTGTTCACTGTTCACTCTGATTCCTGTGTTCAGATGCAATGTGACCAGCCAGCTTCTTGCTCCTTTGGCCTGCTCCCATGCCTTCCCTCCTCTGGAATTATAAACCGAAATAAACTATGTCTTCCTTAAGTGGTTTTTGGCATGATATTTACACAGCAACAGAAAGCAAATGATAGCATGCAACTTTTGCCATGGCAGGCACGGGACAGATCTTGGAGGAAAGAAATGGAAATCATAAAGGCAATTGAGAGCTCAGATGATGGAGTGTAGACCAGTTAGAGACATAGACAGGTCTTTTATGTCTGTGACTGCTACACAGACAAACTGTATATACAACTGCTATACAAAGGCCCTAAAGTTTGCAATATCAAACACTGGAATAAATCATGTGAGGTTATTGCTAATACACATTTTCCTTTATTTTGTATTTTCTATGTTTGGGTATTTTGCACAAATGTGCATGTATGCATCTGTGTACTACATGTATGCAAGCACTCATGGAGGCCAGAAGAGTTCCTTGAACTGGAGTCCCAGGTGGTTGTGAGCTGTCATGTGGGTGCTGGGAACGGAACTGGGGTCCCTTGAAAGAGCAGTCAGTTCTCTTAACTGCTTATCCCGTATCTCCAACCCTAACCTTTGGGTAGAAGGATATTTGAGATGGAGGTCAGGGGTGATGTTTCCTCTCTACACTCTGTTCACTAGAACAGGTCAATTCCTTAAAATGTTGGGGCTTTAATACTACTTTTATACTACACAGGCTTTGAATAAAAGCAGTGCTGAATCATTGCTCCAGAATTTTCATTCGTGTTTGGGGCCAGCATGAACTTATTACTGTATCTAGAAAGTAAACACATCAAGCTTGTACACCATGAGAAAGAAGGGGCCCCAGAAGGGCAGAGGGCCATTTTGGTTGGGAACGCTATGCCTACGAGGAGAGAAGTGTGGTGCTGCACCCCAAGGCCAGGCCCTGTCTTCACTATGGTACCCTACCTTGATGAAAGAGTACAAAGACTTCCCATAGAGCCTCTTGAAGTTTGCCCGGATGTCCAGCATGTCAATCTCTGCTCGAGAAACCATCACTCTGATGAGGGTGCTGTCATCAGTGCCTAAGCCCTGAGGAAGGGAGCAAGATCTTATATCAGGTGGTCCAGCAAGGCAAGACAAGGCAATAGTGATTCTGCTACAGTATCTTTGCTTGATGACCTGGGAGGCCCGAGAAACATCCTCATGCCTTAACTTGGGATGCAAGGCTTGACACAACCTACCTTTCCAACACTCTGTGTCTTGACCTGAAGACATCGCTTTGCCTTTTCAAAGACAGGCTCTACGCTGTTCAGCCACCTGTACTGTCTACTCTCTGCCTCCCCGACCCTCTGCCAAGCTTCCCTCAAGGTTCTTCTTCAACAGAACAAGCTGGTTTGGTTTTGCTTTTTTTCCCCTTCCTTCCACTCTTTCTTCTCTCTCTCTCTCTCTCTCTCTCTCTCTCTCTCTCTCTCTCTCTCTCTCTCTCTCTCTAAGACAAGGCCTTGCTATATAGTCCAGTCTGGCCCCAAACTGCAATCCTCCTTTTTCAGCCTCCCAGGAGCCGGAACTTCAGGTGTGTGCCAGCACACCTAGCTCCAGTTTCCTTATATGTTCTTTTCAAATCCTCCCTCAAGAATACTGAAAAACAACACTCTGTCCATTGTATTTGTTTAAAAGTGGGATGCTGAACTGTGTCTAAATGCCATCTTATCGTTAGTGTCTTCTACACACTTGCTTTTTCTTTGAGGAGAGACAGTCTTTAAGAGCAAAGACTCCCCACCAGATACGATGGCATAGGCCTGTGATGGCAGCACTAGGAAGGCTGGGGCAAGACGATCAGAAGTTCAAGGCCATCCTCAGCTACGTAGAGAATTCTAGGACAGCCTGGGCTACGTGAGAACTTTATCTCAAAAGAACAACAAAACCCAAGCATTCAGGTTCCGGTTTCCTGTTGCCCTTGGGGCCTCTGGCAGGGCTGCCTGCACAGGGTCTAACACAGGCCTGGGAACTTGGCTCTGAAGCTAGACTTTGTCTACTGGGGCATTCCTGCTTCTGTGAACAGAGTAAACACACCGTGTATACACTATACGCCTCCACTTTGTGAAACAGGATAGTTTGTGCCCTACTCCTGTTATGGGAATAAATGCATCCATACATGCAAAGCCCTGGGAGCAGGGCTCCACACATCACAAACTCAGAGAGAGAAGCACTCGGTATAGTGCAGCAGTATTCAGTGAGGGGTGGCATCGAGCTGGATACTCCAGGGTAGAATTCGGGTGGCCAGCCTAAGAAGGTAAACAAACAATACGCCACAGTCTCTCAAACAGTAAAAGCGAAATCGTTTACCTTCATGGATTTATAAAGTCTTTCAGCAAAATATGCAGGTTTGTTCCTCATGCACTTCACTGTGGAGGAAAGGAGCAAAAAGAAGTGAGCACAGGCCGCTCCCCTGCCCCGTGCCCCTGCCCGCTCCCCTGCCCACTCCCCTGCCCACTCCAGCGCCCACTCTCAGGAGGGCTTTCCCTTCTCTTAATAAATTAACTCTGTTTCCATAAAAACAGAATGAAAAGATCACAGAAACAAAGTCCAAGAACAAAGAGAACTGACAGTTATTCTCTGTTTCTACAAAGTCCCAAGGACTATTTCCTGATTGCTTCGCTAGACCCATTTGAGCCAGGCAGCGCTGGGTGAACAGGGTCTGCGCTCCGGGCCCCGCTTCCAGATGGACAGGGTCCTCAGCTTCTCAGGTTTCTGGAGAAGTCATTAATGATGGAATCAAAGCAAGGGTGGCTCGCAGTTCCAAAATGATTATTACATCTGCCGTATGAAATAGTTCTTAGGGAGTTGGAGAGATGGTTCAGGGGTTAAGAGTACTTGTTCTCGCAGAGGACGAGGGTTCAATTTCCAGAACTCACATGATTGCTTACAACTGCCTGTAACTTCAGTTTCAAAGGCTCTGATGAACTCTTGTGACCTCTGAGGGTCACAAGGCATGCACTTGGTACACAGATACATACGTATGAGAAACACCCATACAATAAAAAAGCTTAAAAAATCAACTTTAAAGTCAATTGACTTGCCAGATGCAGCTAGCATGGTGTTATCTTTCTCTTATAATGAAATAGAAAACTATCAAGGACGAAGCCATAAGACCCCTGGCACAACAGCAGTCAGAGTCAGGCCACACAGAATAGTTGCTTTTTTCAGTCAGGTTCTCATATAGCCCAGGCTGGCCTTGAACTCATTATGCAGCTGAGGATGATCTCGAACTACTGATCCTCAGGGCTCCCTCTACCTCCCAAGTGCTGGAATTACAGGTGTGCACCGTGTCGAGCTTTGCAAGGATTTCTTTTTTTAAAGCTGTAGAACAGTCAGATGGGATCATTCATGTCTATGATTCTGGCACTTCTAGCCAAGATAGGAGATTGCTACTAGTTCAAGACCAGCCTTGGCTACTGAATGAGCAAAAGAAAAATCTGGGGCTAGAGAGATGGCTCAGTGGTTAAGAGCACTGACTGTTCTTGCAGAGGACCCAAGTTTGGTTCTCAGCACTCATGTGATGGTTCACAACACTCTGTAACTCCTGCTTCAGGGGATCCAGCTTCCTTTTCTGGGCTCCACAGGCATTGCATACATGTGGTGCACAGACATACATGCAACCAAAATACTTGTGCACAGAAAATTATTAAAAAAAAAACCATCAGTTCTGGAGAATCATCTTGGTGTGGTGGCTCATGACTGTGGGTCAGGTATTTGGAGATTGATGTGAGAAAATCACATTAATCCGGGAGTGCCAGACCAGCCTGGCCAACTTACTGAGAATCCATTTTCTGAGATTCGAGAACGTACCCTCAGTGTTGGATACTAAGAAAGAACACTAACAGAATTAGTTCTGGGGCTCACCAGCTTACCTATAGCCAGCAGGGCATCTTCAAAGCTCCCCGATGTCTCAGATTTAATACTCTGCTCAATGTCCTTCTGTGAGATCCTTTTGTATTCATCAAACACTACAAGCAATAACAAGGGAGTGTGATTTAGAAAACGGGGCTGCTGTGATGACTGATCTGCCGAGCGCACTTGCCCCCAAGCCTGATGACCTGAATTGACCCCTGGAATCCATATGCTGGAAGAAGAGGACTGACTTGGGCAAACTGTCCTTCGATCTCCACGTGTTATCTGTGGCGTTTGCAAACCCACACACATAACACAAACAACATACGCTCTAAATAAATAAACACATAAATTAGTGTAATAAAAATTTAAATACAGGGAACTAAAGTTTATGGAGAGAATGAACACATTTTAACAAGCTTACGCTACTTAGGTTTTTTTTTTTGGCATATTTCATGAGGAAACCAATGACTACTGTGTGTGAGGACCCAGGCAGGGTGTAGTCTGGTGGACTGGGCCATCCAGGAGGAAGAGTGCTGAGCTCCCCGGAGAACATTAGGCACTAAGAGAATCTGTGGGTACATTTGTTTTCTTCTTGTGTTGGCAGATGGGGTCTGGTAGCTCACCCCTGTAGTCCCGGTACTTGGCAGGTGAAGGAAGGATTGGCAGTTCCTCAGTCACACCCTGAGTTCAAGGCCAGCCTAGACTATGCGAGTCTCTGTCATTATGAAATGTCAGCCTTTGATGTCAACTGTGTACTCCTCTCCCATTTAGCTCATCAGGATGAGAACAATTCAGCCTCCTCAAAACTGAGTCACATCTGGGAACAGCCGGTTGCATTTTTAAATAATTATTTTTGCATAATTTTTTCTTGCTTTTTGCCCAGGATTTTTGAATGCAATGGATATGTTTTCCTCTCTTCTTATGGAGACGTCTTAGGACAGATATCTGTTTTATTTATCTCCTTAGTGGCTTTTGCTGGCATCCCGTCTTGTCCCCTCCATCCATGTGATTCTCATAGGTTATCAATTAAGGGATAGCAATGTTCGGCAACTCACATCATAACCTTGGCCCAGCAGGGTCGCTCAGAGTGACCTACCCTCCAAGAAGATGGTTTTATTTTCAGTTGTGTGTGGTTAGGCATGGTGGTGGCACACCTTTAATCCCAGCACTTGAGAGGCAGAGGCAGGAGGATCTCTGTGAGTTCAAGGTCGGTGTGGACTACGTAGTGAGTTCCCGGCTAACCAGGGCTACACAGTGAGACTCTATCTCAAAACAAATTGTATGGAGTGTGGTACAGTATGTTCTAGTGTGTGTGTATGCACGAGGCAGCCAGAAGCAGATGTCAGGTGTCTTCTTATTTTTAATTTATTCTAATTAATTAATTTGGGCCGTGTTCGCCACTGCTTATGCCTGTACTCAAGCATACAAAGGTCACAGGAGGATGTTGGGCATCTTCCTTCCTCACCCAGTGTCTTACTGCTTTTAAGACAGGTACACTCACTGAACTGGGAGTTGACCCTTCCAGCCAGGCTGACTGGCCAGTGAACTCCTGGGATCTACCTGCCTCTGTCTTCCAATGCTGGCTTTTTTATGTGAGAGTATGGGATTCTAGCTCGGGCCCTCCTGCTTGCCCAGCAAGCACTTCCCCAGCCCACCACCTTGTTTTGTTTTGTTTTTGAGACAGTCCTCACTGCACCTGGAGCTCACAATTAGCCAGACTGGCTGGACGGCAAGCTTCGGGGATCACCTGTTCCCATCTTTTATGCCTAGGATTCCTGGTGCATTCTGGAACCAGCTTTTTGTTTGTTCCCAGGGAGGTCTCCAGAAGCACCTTTATTTCTGTTCTCACAAAAGGGTTCAGATCTCCCTCCAATCTTGGGAGTCACTGGTACTGTTTGCCATCTTCCTGTTTGCCAGTGTATATGTCCAGAATCAAAGACACTGATTAGACCCCTGCTGTAAACTGGAGTGAATGCCCTGAGATAGAAAATTATTAACCAAACCTTAGCTCTGACCATCACTGTTGGTTGGTAACAAGATTTCAGTTTACACTGCCTAAATAGTACCTAAAATATTGTCTCTTGGGCGGGGTGGTGACAGTGTATGCCGTTAATCCCAGCACTGGGGAGGCAGAGGCAGAAAGATCTCTGTGAGTTCAAGCCTGGTCTACAGAGCGAGTCCTAGAACAGGCTGCAAAGATATCGAGAAACCCTGTCTTGAACCCCCGCTCCCAATATTGTCTCTTGGTAACTTATGAATAGGTAATTTTTTTATTATTGATTTTTATTGAGCTCTACATTTTTCTCTGCTAGCCTCCCTGATGAATAAGTAATTTTTAACTGCCCAGCTACAGACACAAATTCTTAGTAAATGCTTCCCAGGACCTGCAATTCTAGAAAAATGCCACAAGGGGGCGCTCACATTGTAAGCAGGCAAGGGGAGCCAATAAAAGAAAGCATAAGGCCCCCAAGTTTCATGCTGCTGTATATGATTTATGGACAGGAATAATTGCTTATTATTATTATTATCATTATTGCCACTGAGGAATATCTAGAATAATTACAACTTGTAAATGTGTCAAACTTTGCAGTTACACTGTGCTTTCAATTTAGCAATTCCATTCTCCTCAAATTCCCCACAAGCTTTGAAACTCCATGCCTATGACAGGGAGATGGTAGTTTTTAAAATTATGATGCCCATGAAGGTCTAAAGAGCTCATCTACAAGACGAATGGCCCTATTGAGTCCTTACTGCTGCTTATAAGAAGACTCAGCCTGGCAACAAATATCCTATAAAGGTTTAGTGTTCCCTTCCCCCCCCCCAAAGAAGTTAAAAGCACATTGCAAAGTTTAGAAATTACAAGAAGAAAATTAGGAACATCACACAAAGGAAATAAAAAGTGAAATTACCCGCGACTCATTTTACTCAATGTAACCTCTGAAGAAATCGATCAGTGATGTTAAACAGAAAAAATTATCAACTGACATTTGTTTAAACTGGTCCCTCAGGCAGTGAAGCTTGCTTTCTTACGTGAGTAAGGGAAACTAATGTCTTGGGGAAGCACCAGAGAAAGGACTAACAAAGGAATGCTGGTTTCCTGGGATAAAGAATGCTAAATTATTACGAACATGTTGTATATCTGTCAATTACTCAATTAATCTTTCAAAATTGCCCTTCATCCATATAATTTGATTCCCACATTTACAAGGTAAAAATCTAATAGTTGAGTTTGTTTTCTGTATCATGGTGGGGGAAAGGTCATCAAGACCTGGGGGAGCACTATGATCAAGACACATCATATACATGTTTGGAATTATCAAAGAATAAGTAAAAGATTTTTCTCAAAGGTTATCAGGGACTGGAAAGATGCCTCACTTGCTGCTCTTACAACAGACCTGGGTTCAGGTCCCTTCCCAGCACCCACTTTGTGGCTCACAATTGTCTGTAACTCCAGTTCCAGATAATCTAGCACCCTCTTCTGAGCTCCAAGGAGACAAGACATACACTTTGGTTCACAGACATACATTCAGTCAAAGCATTCATATACATGAAATAAAATATCCTTTAAGTGTTTAAGGTTATCTTCCATTCTAGCAGAACTGAGTGAGGTAGTGAGGCAGGTACCCACCATGCAGCAGATGGTTCCGATTCCGGGAGCAGAGGATGCTTAGGAACTTCACCTCGTCTGTCCCCCATTTCTTCTCTCCAGCCTCAAACAGGTCCTGGTGCCAAAAAAACATGAGTTTAAATACCAAAAAGGATGTGCCAGTACCTGGGAAAATAGTTCTAAAACGTCTAAGAGTTGAACTGACTTGGTTTTATTTTGTTAGTTGGAAAGGCAAACATGCTGTACACACACATACACACACACACACACACACACACACACACACACACTTGGTTTTTCAATCACTTTAACCTCATAATGGCACGAAACGACATCCATTCAGCAGAAATCAGGCTTCAAAGTTTGCACTTTGGTCTTTTCTCAAAACAGTCTATACAGGGACTTCATCAAAGTGTGAGCATCAAGCAGTGACCCATGCTCCTAGTTAGAGACACAGTCACAAGGGCAGCAAGCAACACATCTAGTGGACTTTGTGTCAAGCCTCCCAATGTAAATGCATTTTCAGCTTACACTAGGTTGGGATATAATACCATTGCAAGCCTGTTTCTGTATCCCTCTGTCCCTGTGATATGTATGTGTATGTGTGTTACTCCATCTTATTTGGTCTGAACTCAAGCAAGGAGCTTTCTCCAGTGCCTCAATTTCCTTACCTGTAAAATGGAGGTCAAAGTCCTAAGGTTGCTGTAAGGATTCAATTGTTTGCCTAAGAAAAACCTTGTGGAGGTGCTTGGTTCTTATCAAGGGTCCACTATTTATAAGCTACTATGTTACCTGTCCACAGGGACGAGTGGCAGGAAACATCAGGGTGTCAGGACAGACATCAGGGTGTCAGGACAGACATCAGGGTGTCAGGAAAGACATCAGGGTGTCAAGACAGACATCGGCGTGTCAGGACAGACATCAGGGTGTCATGACAGACATCAGTGTGTCAGGACAGACATCCATGTATCAGGACAGATATCTGTATGTCAGGACAGACATCGGCGTGTCAGGACAGACATCAGGGTGTCAGGACAGACACTGGTGTGCCAGGACAGACATCAGTGAATCAGTACAGACAACGGTGTGTCAGAATAGACAGCAGTGTGTCAGGACAGACATCAGTGGATCTGTACAGACAACGGTGTGCCAGGACAGACATTGGTGTGTAAGAACAGACAGTGTGTCAGGACAGACATCAGTACAGACAACGGTGTGTCAGAATAGACAGCAGTGTGTCAGGACAGACAATGGTGTGTCAGAATAGACAGACAGCAGGGTTTCTGGACAGAGCAGTGTGCTGGGAGCCAAGACGGCAGCCTTCCTTTGAGTCACACGGTGTTTGCAGGTCCTACCTCATGTTCTCTTCAGGGAAATGTGAAGAGCAGAGGCAGCTCCTTCCCCTCTGGATCATTCAGAAGACAGCTGAAATGGCTGGGGACTCAGCTCAAGCACTGAACACTTGCATAGCAATGGGCCAAGCCCTGGGGTCCATTCCCTAGCAACACACACACACACACACACACACACACACACACACACACACACACACACGGCAGTGGGGGAGAGGAGAAGGTTCTCTGGGATTCTCATGTGACTCCAGGGTGAGAAGGAAACCGAGAATTCAGGAGTATAGAGACAGTGCCCTAAGCCACCCCAAGTCCCAGGTACTCCTGAAAGAAACCTGCTAACCAGAGTTGAGTGAGGCCTGTCTTAGAGAAGAAGCTGCAAGAAGGAATTTGCAGTCTACTAACCTGAGCATCCTGCTTCACGAGTGCATCATCCAGGTAATTCCCTTCATCCCTGCCACCCTGTGGGTGAAACAGACAAAAGTAAGTACCCATGGCGATGCCAGGGTGCTCTTAGACAAGATGCAGTAAAACCTGGGTCTTCAGGTTAAGGGGTCAGGACTGCTGTCACCAGGGCTTGGACCTATGCCAGGCAGATGTTCTCAGTGGAGTGTGAGCCCCACTGTGACTTCTGGTGTTGCAAAGCTGGCTCTTCTAGTAGAAGGACAGTAACATCGTCCTACTTCCTCCTCCCTATTCCAACCACAGCGCGACCCAGCTGACTCAGCCTTCCTAACTAGCCAGTCTTCAGTAATCAAGAGAATACTGGACCAGAGGCGGAACTTGGGGAGCTCATGCAAGTCAGCACCAAATGTACCAGCTCCAGCATGGAGAGCCACGGGAACCCCTGAAGGAACACTAAGGAGTGACAGACTGGCACTGCACCCCAGTTTGGAAGGCTGTTCTTTTAAAAAAAGATTTTTAAAAAGTATGTATGTTGTGTGTTATATTTGTATGTGTATCATGTGTGTGCAGTGCCTGTGGAGGCCAGAAGAGGGCGACAGATCTCCTTCATCTGGAGTTACAGGTGGTTGTGAGCCATCCAATGTGGGTGTGGGGTTTAACTCAGGTCCTCTGTCTGCAAGAGCAAGAAGTACTCCCACCCTCTCCAGCCCTGCCACTGTATAAATGTCCAAAACACATGGAAGTTATCTCCCAATATCCTTGTAATCTGATGCACTTTGTAACAGAGGTAGCTGGCATCAACATGGAACATGTGAACAGTGAGTTAAGAAAAAGAAATGGTTGGGCAAGCATGACCAGCCAGGGGCTCTGAAGGAGAAATAAGATAAAAGGAACAGAAGCCCGAGAATGACACCTGGGAATACCCATGTTTAGGAGGCTAAAAGGATGAAGGGCAGGTAAAGGAGGGTGCACGTCTCAATTAACCCAGCACCGCTTTCAGAAGCTGGGACCGAAGAAGCCACGCACCGCTGTCAGGGACACCAGTACTCGCTGGAACATGAAGGATGTGTCAGAGCAGATGTCCTCTTCAAGGCTTCTTCCATATTCTACCAAGAAATTGGAAAGGGGTACATCAGGACAGAGACCTGCTGGTACTGTCATCCGCCAGCAAGCTCCGTTTCTCCAGGGCAGCCTGCTCACGGTCCGGTCCGACTCCGGCCAAAGTGCTACCCCATGTGAGGTTTTCAAAATCTGAACTCTGTGTGGTTCCAGCCCTTCCTGAGGGTCTATAAGCAGGTAATGGTTGCTGGGGGGAGGGGCGGCAATTCCTTTAGTGGTGTAACCATCATAAGGAATCCCTGCTCCTGTGGGTAACCCTTCACCCACGCTCCTGTAAGCAATTCTAATGAAGCTCACCAACTCGTAAAAATGGCAACAACAAAACAAACAATAAATACGGCCCAGAAGGAACTAGGGCTGCCTCTTTAAGATGATGGGGATCAAGAAGGCGGGACTGGAATCCTCCTTGGTTTTCTTCCGCCTGAGACTCTGCTCTGCATGTGTCTGAGTGGAAGGAAGCTTGTTGTGGGATATCACTTTAACTGTGTAAAGGTGTGTTACACAGTTTCTGCTGCCTTCGTAAACAACGTACGGATGTGTTGCTTTTGGTTTTGCTGCATCTGTTTGACTACGTAAAGATGAGTGGCATTTGTTTTCACCTTGCCTGCCTGTAGCACCTGATTGGTCTAATAAAAAACTGAATGGCCAATAACTAGGCAGTAGAGGGTTATGTGGGGTAGGGGAATGGCGGGCAGAGAGAATAAGTAGGCAGAGAAATCCAGAATGAGAGAGAAAAAGAGAATGAGAGAGAAAGAGAGGGAGATGCCCGGGGCCGGCCAGGCAGGCAGGTACCAGCCAGCAGACAGAGTAGGACACACAGAATGAAAGGTAGAAAGACCGAGGCAAAATGTCGATGAAGAGAGGCAAGTTAATTTAAATTAAAGAAAAAGCTAGACAGAAAGGAGCCCGAGCCAGGCCGAGCATTCATAACAAGTTGCCTTGTCATAACTTGGGAGCTGGTTGGTGACCTAGAAGATAAAGCCTGGTTCAGAAGCTATTGAAAGGTAACCAGTGTCACAGGACAGAGGTCCCCAGAGAGGTCCTAACAGATCTCTCTTTATAGCCACCAAAAGCCACTGTGGGGCAGATGCCAGGGTTAAGGGTTAACTCCAAACCCTATGTGGGACTGTGTGGGAGACATGGAGGTTCCCAGGCTCATAGATAAGCACTAGGGGGAACCAAGAGTGTTAAACACATAGGATTGCTCCTTCAAAGGAAGGGATGCACAATCTGTTATCCACCCAGGAGACTGGGAGCAGATGTGGTTAAGAGCCTGGTGACCTTTGCACTATCTGTGTGGATGAGATCAGACTCAATCCTCCCCAGACCCTTATGATGTGGGATCCCCTCTGTATGCTGTGAATACCATCGGTTAATAAAGAAACTGGCTTGGCCTGTGATAGAGCAAAAGAATAGAGCTGAGTGGGGAAAACTAAACTGAATGCTGGGAGAAGGAAGGCGGAATCAGGGAGAAGCCATGTAACCCCGCTGGAGACAGATGCCGAAATATTACCTGGTAAAACCATAGCCATGTGGTGGTACAAAGATGAATAGAAAAGGGTTAAATTAACATGTATGCATTAGCCAGAAACACACTGAAGCTATTGGCCAAACAGTACTGCAAATAATATGTTTTCTGTGTAATTATTTTGGGGCCGAGCAGCTGGGAACAAATAAGCGGCCTCCTACAACACCCTTATCATGAGCTTGTTAATCT
The DNA here is from genome assembly GCF_982192425.1 of Myodes glareolus. Classification (NCBI taxonomy): domain Eukaryota; kingdom Metazoa; phylum Chordata; class Mammalia; order Rodentia; family Cricetidae; genus Myodes; species Myodes glareolus. The sequence continues at coordinate 24,991,990 of NC_142031.1, read as the reverse complement.
ATAGAACTTTATGGGAGGTGTCACATGTAATCAATCCACAGAACACATCTTTATAGAAGATGTCACATGTACTTTACAGAGTTTCAATGCCTTAAGTCTTATTGTGCACCAGGAAATTTTTCACTAAATTATACTGTGCTTAAATAGGTCTAAAATAAGCTACTCAGGGTCAAAGTTTGAAGCAACACTGGCTACTCAGTCATGTTGAACCAAATTGCCTTCTTGCCTCACCTTACTCTGCTGGCTCTTAGAGACGCTCCACAGGGCTGAGGTCAGGGTTGGGGGTGCTAACTTCAAATCTTGAGTGGGGCAGAGGTCTTGGTCAGGGGGCTAACTCCAGACTCCCAGGGTTTAGGTTTAGCCTCTGCACCCTGAGCAAGAGTCCCTACTACATGACTGTTTTCTCCACAGAAGTGATACATATTGAATATGGAAACCCAGGGAACACTAGTGCTGGGGCACAGTTCTGTGTTAGAGCCAAGGGCACTGGTCTATGAGAGACCCTGGCCTCCATCCCTAGTCCCTGGTGGGTGATACACATGGTAGAAAACTAAGGGAAAATAAGTAAAACAAAGGGGAGAAAACTCTACCATAATCTAAAGCTGAGAAACAATGGTCACCTGTCTTATTTTCAAGTCATAGGCAACCCATGCCAGGGCCTGGAGGATGCTACTTACGCTGCTGGTATGTCTGGTTGATGCGACGGATCTCCTCGGGGGTACGAGAAGCCAGGATCTCAATCAGGCAGCCCTCGTCTGTGCCAGCTCCCTAAATGTGAGGCCAGAGATGAGGATGGTATGAGCCAGTGGATCAAAGTAACGTGTAGCGGTTATGCACAGTTAAACAAATAGAATGATGCAATTAAATCTACAAATTAAAAACTGAGTCCCACACTCAGAAAGACTGCAGGTATGAAGCTTCAGGATGTAATTCCAACCCCCGGGGTCCAGAAGCAGGGCCCGTTAACTTTTAACTGGCCTGCCCAAGCCCGGGGTGCTCACCATAATCATTATCATTTTTTAATTACAATCGCCCAGTTGTCAAGAAGGAAAAAATCCATCTCTCATTCTCTGCTCTCCCTCCTCTCAGAAGCACTTGGCTATAGTTTTTTTGTCTCATTGTTTTTAACTCTAAGGTTTTATTTTATGTGTGTGGGTCTGTGTGCCTGTGAGTCCAGTGCCCAAAGAGGCCAGAGGAGGATGTCAGATCCTAGAGCTGGAATTACAGGTAGTTGTGAACTGCCCGCTATGTGTGTTGGGAATATAACTACAGTCCTCTGCTAGAGCTGTAAGCACTGAGCCATCTCTCCAGCTCTTCTGGCCACGGTTCTGAAGGATAGCACATCACCGTGTGCACTAGACACTGAGAGGACAGGGACCGCCGACTGTCACGGCCTCCTCAGCTCCTGTCACCGAGAGGACAAGGACCACCGACTGTCACGGCCTCCTCAGCTCCTGTCACCGTGTGCACTAGACACCGAGAGGACAAGGACCACCGACTGTCACAGCCTCCTTAGCTCCTGTCACCATGCGCACTAGGACACAGGGACCACCGACTGTCAAGGCCTCCTCAGCTCCTGTCACTATGTGCAGTATGACACAGGGACCGCCGACTGTCATGGCCTCCTCAGCTCCTGTCACTGTGCACACTGGGACACCGAGAACACAGGCACTACTGACCTTCATGGCTTTCCGCAGCTCCTGCACATCGTACAGCACCGTGGGTGTCATCAACCCCAAAATCACATCCTCAAAGTTGCTGCTCAGCTCCGACTTCAAGTCATCCATCAGGTCCTGGATGAAAAGGAAGTGTCCACTCTTAGCTGCCATTGTCGGCCATGCCAGCCGCTCTCTATGGTGCAGGGATGTCCTGGGCACTCAGACTCTGTCTGGGCCTCCATGCTCCTTGGAGCAGGCAGCGGTGTTTTCCTAGGTCACTTGACACATCTGTACATCGACAGTCACACCAGACGGCTGCCAAAATACTTGTCAATTTTCCTGTCTAATCTGTCGAAGACCAGATTTTATTTATTGAGTTCAACCTAAACCACACAATACAGGAAAGAAGGAGAGTGTGGCCATTTCCCATTCAGCCAAACTTCAGTGACATTTATAAAGCATGCCGGCTTTCTCATGAAAATTTGTTTTTGTTTTGTTGCTGTTCTCATTAAATTTTACTTTTGAACACATACCTATTTTTCTCTTTTTAAAATTTGCAATTACACTCATTTATTTGTGTGCAGAGGTGTGCAGCAGTGGAGGTCAGAGGTCAACCTAAGGCAGAAGGTTCTTTATCCTGTGGGATCGAACTCAGATTGTTTAGCTTGGCAGCAGCACTTTTACAAACTAAGCCATCTCACTGACCCCATATTTTTGTTTGTTTGTGTCTATGTATATATACATACAACATATATGTGCACGTTTTTGTGTCTGTACCTGCGTGTAGCTACATGTGTGTGTATACATGCATACATAAGCATGCGTGTGTGAAAAGGTCAGTTGTCAATGTCTGGTGTCTTCCCCAATTGTTCTCTGCCTTCTTTTGGGGAGACAAGGTCTCTCACTGACAAGGTAGGCTAGGGCTGGAGAGATGGCTCAGTGGTTAAGAGCATTGCCTGCTCTTCCAAGGGTCCTGAGTTCATTTCTCGGCAACCACATGGTGGCTCACAACCATCTTTAATGAGGTCTGGTGCCCTCTTCTGGCCTGCAGACATACACACAGACAGAATATTGTATACAAAAGAAAGAAAGAAAGAGAGAGAGAGAGAGAGAGAGAGAGAGAGAGAGAGAGAGAGAGGAAGGAAGGAAGGAAGGAAGGAAGGAAGGAAGGAAGGAAGGAAGAAAGAAAGAAAGAAAGAAAGAAAGAAAGAAAGAAAGAAAGAAAGAGAAAAGGTAGGCTAGGCTGGTCGGCCAACAAACCCTGTTTCCTACTCTTTGCTGGAATTGTGATTGTGTGTGTGTGTGTGTATAGTATATATATTATACTATATCTTTCTATCATGCATATTTTTATGACAAATCCACAAATGTGGATTGAAAGAATGAATCAGAAGTCAGACAACCCATTAATACTGGTCACCTCAGATTTCCATAAGTTTGCTTAGTTCTGAAGTTAAGCCCAAGTGTGTATCACCACACTGGTTAGATGCATAGCTCAACCTCACTTGACTGTCCACGTCTGCCACTGTGTGTTCAGTTCCCGGAGGAAGCAGGACAGTCGGAGACAGTCGGTGGCGGTCTAGCCCGTTCTGTACAGGAGTGCCCTGAGCCCACCTGTAGATGCTCCGGAGAGCAGCTAATCAATTCTGCCCTGCCCATCCCTCACCACCCTGCCCAGCAGTGCGGAGCCATCTGTGAGAAGGAGTCTCAATCTTCCTGGCTGTGACATTTCCCAAGGCAGGTAGATGCAGTGGACATAAAGTTACTGGGCGTTGACTACAGGGACACTCACTGGCTGTTTTCCTCAGACTAAGGTTCTCAATGAGTGCAACAGTTGGGGGTGCTTTTCAAGGTGATGTGGAAAGACTAGGCTGAACTATTCTGGTGAAGGAATTGTTGCAAACGGAGTCGAGATTCTTCAGGATGTGGGATTCAGACAAAATCTAAAGCATGTGGAGTGACCAGTGAATTTATAAGCTGCCACGCATGCACATGCAGTTACATAGGAAGCCCCACTCTGGAGTGTAAGGTCTCTCGACTGAAGTTCAAAGGAACGACTCTGTCTGCACGTGCATTTAAATGGACGAGGCACAGCACTAAATTCAAAATCACAGTGAAGACAAACTGGCCTTGTAAGTATTTGTAAGTCAGGGATCTTGAACACGAGGCCCACACAGCCCTGCAGGTGCCTGGCACTCCACAGCGCTCCCGACAGAGCACACAACCGTGGTCCTGTGAGGACTTGGGTGGGAAGTGACCCAGCCCGGCCTTGTGAGTCAACAGCTCCTTGAAATGTGGGGAAACCTTTGTTTTGAGTTTTGCAAACATAGCTTTAAAACTTCTTTTCAGATATTTTTCCTTTTGTGTGTATGTGTGTGTGTATGTGTGTATGTGTGTGTGTGTGTGAGTGAGAGAGAGAGAGAGAGAGAGAGAGAGAGAGAGAGAAAGCGCTCACGTGTGGAGGTCACTGGCAATTCTGTGGAGTTGGTTCTCTCCCACCACCAGGTGGGTCTTAAGTATTGAACCCAGGTCATCGAACCCTGGGACAAATGTCCTTACCCACTGAGCCGTCATGTTTTACCCTTATTTCTAACTGACACACTGGAGCTCGAGGACATTTCAATACTTGCACACAATGTGTGATAATCAAGTACAGTGACTGGAACACCTGTTGCTTCAGATGTTCGTCACTTCTTTGTTCGGAACGTTCCAGGTCCTCTCTACTCACTGTTTTGAGGCATTTGATTAACTGTTACCCAACGTCGCCCTCCCGTGCTACAGAGCCTCAGGAGTTAGCCTCTCTCCCCCACAGTCGTCCTAGACTCTGGCAACTCTGAACTCCACAGACAGTCATGTCAGGAGGCTAGTTTGGGGTGAAGGTGGGGATACGGGAGGTGAGGTAGAGAGTGGAGCGGGGGACGACTCTGCTTCCGTGCTGTCTGACAAAGCTCCTTCAGGATCAGGAGAAACTGGGCCTACCCTGCCGATGTTGCTCTTGTAAGCAGTCCTGATTTCCTGACGTTGGGCAGTGTTGCGGTAGGCCAGGACTCCAATAATGGCATCTTCATCGGTACCTGGGGACGAGATGGAGACAGTGAGGGAACATGATTTGCTGTCACGAGAGAAAATGGTTTCCCCTGTGGCCACTGGAGTTACCTCATGAAGGCTGAATGTTTGCTAAGAAAACAGAACCTGGAAGCCAGAATGACGTCAGCCTATCACCCAGCAGTCGGGAAAGGATTCGAGGCAGGAGGAGTTCATCTTTCTCAGAGCTAGATATTATTGTGTTTGGAGAATTTTCTGTGTGTTTGTTGGAAGAAATGGCTGGGTTGGGGGTGTAGAAACTGCTCTACTGAGACAGGGCAGGGAGATTGTTTGGAGCGCCTGAGTCCAACGCCATCATTCTCCACAGTGTCGGCTGTCCGGGCAGAGAGTGGAGGGAGGACTACAGAACTCTCCAACCCAACCTTCCGAGCTCTGCACAGGAAGGGGGAGCCTTTCCCGCTCTGAACCCTAATATTAGCTTAGAGTTTTTTTTTTAAATTGCCCCACTTTCCACCAGACTCAACTTCTGTTCCATGCTATGTAAAGTGTGGCCCCGCGACCTTCGCTGTACACACACACTCTGCTTTTAACCTATACATTACCTCATAGATTCAAGACATTTCCACAGGCTCACAAAAGCCTTCTAACTAAATTCTCATTTTCTAGCGAGGTTCATTTTCCTAGGAGAAAAACTCACAGTTCATTCCCTGCCTGCTCAGAAGCTCACAATGGCTCCCTGTGGTCAGCTGGGCCACACAGGGCTGCCAGCTCTGCAGTCCCCACTCTCTGAGTTATAAAGCTATGGACACGGAGAGTAGGCCACCAGATTTATAAGCTTAGCTCTCTTTTGTTTGCTTTCCTATGTAGCCTAGGCTGATCCTGATCCTCCTGCCTCTGCCTCCCCAGGGTGGAGATTCCGGAGGTGTAGCACACCCAGCTCAGAATCTGCTTTGAATTGCTCTGTTCCCCCCACTTACACTCGTGAACACTCTCTGGAATCCTTCATTACCAGTTTAGCTGTTTCCATATCTCCTTGAGACCCCAATTTAGCCTGATAATCCTGATACCTGTGGTTTCCTGTGCTTCTGGGCCACCCCTCCAGGGCTGTGATTTAATTGGTGGCCTTCTCAGTAACAGCGCTAGGACCCCCACTTCAGGACTTGCTGTCTCAGGAAGCACTCCTGGCCCTTTCCTGTTTTGCAACTTTTCATGAATTCCCTATAACTCCTCTAAGCTCAACCTCACTCCCAGAAACACATTCTCCCTTCATTATTTATTAAAATTCCACCCACCTCCCAAGGGCATCTCCGATTCCATGCCTCCAAGGTTAGCCTGAAAGGTGATCTCCTCTCCTTGAACCATGCTCTCTCTCTCTTTCTTTCTTTCTTTCTTTCTTTCTTTCTTTCTTTCTTTCTTTCCTTCCTTCCTTCTTTCCTTCTTTCTTTCTTTCTTTCCTTCCTTCCTTCTTTCCTTCTTTCTTTCTTTCTTTCTTTCTTTCCTTCCTTCCTTCCTTCTTTCCTTCTTTCCTTCTTTCCTTCTTTCTTTCTTTCTTTCTTTCTTTCTTTCTTTCTTTCTTTCTTTCTTTCTTCCAACACAGATTCACGTATCCAAGCTATCCAAGCATGGCTTCAAACTTATTATGACCTTGAAATCCTGATCCTCCACCTTTATTTGGGGTTGATCAAGCCCATGGCTTTGTGCAGATTAGGGTACCCTACTGACTGGGCCACAATCCTAGCCCCACAGAGTTCTTACCCATACAAATCCTATGTTTTTAATTTAATTTTATTTTAGATTGTGTGTGTGTGTGTGTCCAGGTGCCTCAGAGGCAAGAGTTGTTCCATCCCCTGGACTGGAATCACAGGTGGTTGTGAGTTGCCTGATGTGGGTGATGAGACTAGAATGTTGGTATCCTGAAGGAACAGGACGTGTTCTTCACAGCTGAGCCGTCTCTCCAGCACTCCTGTATGCACCCATGGATTCCTGACTACCAGGAACAGGTTTTATGGTCCTTGTCTCCCCCAACAGCTCACCTCATCAGTCCACATCAGCAGACATTTGGCACAGCCTCATTCTTGCTTTGGGAATCCTGAACACTTTGTTCCACACTCTGGGCTGTACTATTTTTGTAATATACAGACTTAAAATCAGACTAAAAAATGTTGGTGGGGCCCCCATATTTTCTACCTTATTTATTACAAAGGAAATGAGAAGGGTGCAAAAGTGTAGACAACACTCTCTCAGAGATGAGAGGCAGGGTCTCAGTGCTCAGATCTGGCCTGTGGTGAAGTCTGGTGGCCAGAGGTTGCTACCTGTGTTTTCCCAGCATCCTGCTTCTCACCAGTCCTGACAGCCTAGGAAGTCAGCTCAGTTCCCCCCACACACACCCTGCTTTACCCCCACACACCCTGCTCCTCCTGAGCAGGCCCTTGGGGTTAAAAGCCAATAGTCCTTGTGAAGCCTCTGCCGTTAGGTTAATATGGTAGAGACTGCCAAACACCCATCACTCTGGTCGCTGTTGTTAGTCTAAGGAAGATGAATTTGAGATGGAAAGAGGAAAGACTGAGAAGCAAAGTCTCGTTGTCAAGAGCCTTTACCCAAATCTCGGAGAGTCTCAGTGATAAGTAGGAACTGAGGCATGTCTCTTTCCGTGTGTCCCGAGTAGCTAGCTGGCCATGCACCCTGTGCCCTCAGGAAGACAACCACAGGGCCAGGCCTGGGGAGACACCCCCTGCCTGCTCACACACAACCCCCATCCGCCTCCAGTACTGACTCAGATGTACAGTCATGACAGCAGCCCGAGGCAGTAATGGGAGGTGCATGCAGGAACATTTAAAAGGTGGAACTTCATGGGAGGAAGTTAGGGCTTTGGAAGGTTAGGGCTCATAGATCACTCACTCCTGGCCCCTCTTCCCCCTCTCTCTTTATTCTCTAGCTATAATATGAACTAACGTTCTTGGTGATGTGCTATCTCATCCCAGCCCCAAAGCAACGAACCAGTCAACCATGGACTTGATATCTCCAAAGCTGTGATCCAAAGTAAACCTTTCCCCTTTTAAAAATGGTTGTCTTGGGTTTTTTGTTATAGTAACAGAAAACTCCCTAACACACTGTCCCATGCAAATTACCTTGAGTAGACAATCTGTCACCGTGGTTTTGGTTTGTGTGCTGTTGTTTCGTAATACAGGTGATTGAACCCAAGGGCCTTGTACCTGCTAGGCAGGCACTCTGCCAACTGAGCCACACGCCCAGCTATATCCCCAATATATTTTCCTAAAAGGTGACCTCTTCATGAATGTCAGCACCCATGGTGCCCTCCTCGCCACGGTGACACACCACACTCAGGACAGTTCACACTCAGAAAGATGCTTACCAAGTCCCTTCATGGCCTTCCTCAGGGCCTGGGCATCTTCAACTGCATTGAATCCCGAAGCAGCTTTCACAGTCCCTCCTTTGGTGGCCTGAAAGCACAGAAAATGGCATGACCGACAGTGGCCTCTTATTCAGAATCCCTGGCTCTACTCGGGGTGCCAGGGTGACAGCAGCAACCACAAAGGGTAAGGACGTCACCATGGCGGAGCTGCCACCCTCTCTGCGGAAGGCAGACAGTGAGCCTTCAACAAGTACACATCCCATAAACAGCGTGGTAGGAGAGGAGCCGCAAAGTAAGTAGAGTCCTGATGGGGGCTGCAGGAAGGACGAACATCTAGGCCGAGAGATGGTGCATACAGGGCACTTGGCCATACAGCAATAAAGGGGAGGGGCTACAGAGAAAGTAAATGCTATCCCAAAGGCCCTGGGGCTGTCACTAGCTTTGAAGGAGCCAGAACTGGTGGGAAGAAGGCAATTCTAAGAGAAATCACACCACCCCCTGTGATGCAATCTCCCAAAAAGGGAAAAAAAAAGTATGAATTCAATCAAGTTCAAGTCTGTAAAATCAAAAAACAGTAGCTGTAAAGATAACACACAAGGAATTAGCAAGCAATAACTCAGCTTCTCCAATCGATAAACTGCAAGGGAGACAGGAAGAGAGAGGTGGGAGGGAGGGACAGGTCAAGAGGTTAAAGACACGTCAGCCCACAGCAGCTGGCAGAGTGTTGCACGCCGGTCATCCCAGCACTGGGGAGATGGAAGTAGGAAAAGTCAAGAGTTCACAGCTAACCTCAGCCATATACCTGGTTCAAGGTCAGCCTAGGCTACAGAGACCCTGTCTCAAAAACCCAAACCCCAAACCAATCAACCAGACCAAAAAAAAAAAAAAAAATCAGTCCTAGAGCGGAACCTTATCTGGGTGGAGGATCCCGGTAGGGAAGCACGACAGTTACAAGGCAGCTGGACAGCTGCTGTCTGATGACACAGGGAGTCGGTCCTAAGATCCCCTGGTCTGATATTGGTGCTGTGCTTGCAGATTACATCTTAAGAGCTTCACCTATTTATACAGCTGACTCAGAGGGGGAAGATAGGATATCTGGAACCAGCTTCAAAATAGCACAGGTGGGAGGAAGCAGAGATAAACAGGACACGAAATTGAGCGTGAGTGAGGAATTAACCAAAAGGATGGGGAGCTAGTAAGACACAAGCAGGCTTGGGGGTCACTGAAGACAGACCCCTGTCTCACCAGCTCTGGCCCCACCTCTGGTGTCCCTGTTAATGCACTGGTTTTAGGGAGGGAAAATAGCAAATAGCTCATCTTTCGGATTGAAACCTTCGAATGAAGAGACGCCTACAGATGGACCAAGCAGGGAGTGGGGAGGCAGGAGAGCTGGTCCAGCAAACGGCTGCTATCTCCTCCTGGTGAAAATAGCTATCTTTAGATGTACATGCGTATGCGTGCACGTGGAGGCCAGAAGCTGACATCAGGCGTGTCTTCCACTACACCATTTTGTTTTTTCATTTAAAATTTTATATATGTGCATTTTGTGTGCGGATGCCCATAAAGTCCCAAAGATGGCATCAGGTCCTCTGGAGCTGGAGTTAAAAGCGGATGTGAGCCGCCAGATGTGGGGGTTAGGAACCGGTAGGACCTGGACTGGGGACCCTCTAAGAGTGACAAGAGCTCCTAACTGCTGAGGCCTCTACCTGGTGCCTTTTCTCACCGAGTCCACTGATTGACTGGACTGACTGGCCAGCAAGCCCCAGGGATCTGTCTGTCTCTGCCTCAGCGTGGATTACCAGTATACATTGCTGCACCGGCTTTTTATATTGGTTCTGGGGACTGAACTCAGGCCCTCAAGCTTGTGTGGCAAGCACTTTACCAACTGAGCCATCTCTGCATCCCAAGATGTGTGTGAGGGTGTGTGCGTGTGTACGTATATATGTATGTATAATGTAATTTTACACACACACATCTTCCTTTTTTTTTTTTCTTTTTTGAGACAGACAGTCTCTAGCCCAGGCTGCCTGGCCTTGAAATGAGGATGACCTTGAATCTCCACTTCCCCGCCTCCAGCTCCTGAGTGCTGGGATACCAGGCCGTGAGACAACAGGCCTGGTTTAAGTGGTTCTGGAGGACCAGGAGTTCAAGGTCATTCTTGATTACACAGAGAGTCTGAGGCTAGCCCAGACCTAGCTCAGGCTGCTGTGATGGCCATAGGGGCTGAGGCTGCAGGTGAGGCGTGATGCTGGACAGGGCAAAATTAAAAAGATGGAAGCACGCTGTCAGGTTTCACACACGTTTCCAGGCAAAGACACCAGACGTGCTGACAGATTACATTGGAGGTGAAGACAGAAAAAAAAAAATCAAGGATGGCTTAAGATTTTGGAGGAGTACTGTGAACATGGTGTCATTCATCCAGAGGGGACACTGAGGGAGGATGGCCACACCCGATACAATGGGTGTGGAGTTCAGAAGTTCTGCCCTCAAAATGTTTTCTCTTAGGCATCCATGCTTAAGCACACATGAGCAGTGGTCCACAGGAGAGACTAGAGGTTGACCTAAAATACACATTCCTCCACAATCTTCCCTTTGTCGGGTATTTTGTCATTTAATGGGTTATTAATAAACAGCAGGAGTACAGACACAGGAGCCTGATAGGCCTGGCCAGAGGCTTGTCTCGAACCCTTGGCAGCTGTGTACCCCAGAGAGGTTTCATGCTTCTCAAGTAAATATTGAAAACAATTACATCGACTCAGGATGCTGCTGGGATAAGGAAACAGGATGAAAATGGCAAAGCATTCAGCATGGAAGCCAAGAAAAGTGAAAATAGAAACTTAGAGCATCACCACCACCATCATCATCACTACCATCTAAACACAACTCAGGCACATTTCCAAATTACATAGTGAGATTCTTGTTCTCTCTATTTATTGATACAAGCCAATGGGATGGTGACCAAGATTCCACAAAAGTCCTCAGATGCAGCCGGGCAGTGGTGGCATATGCCTTTAATCCCAGCACTCAGGGAGGCAGAGGCAGGAAGATCTCTGTGAATTTGAGGCCACCCTGGTCTACAGAGTGAGTTCCAGGACAGCCAGAGATACACAGAGAAACCCTGTCTCAAACAAACAAACAAACAAACAAAAGTCCTCAGCCGTCACAAGGCATAGACCTCCTCTACTCAGATGCCAGTCAATATGAGCACTTAGTCACTAGCTGCTGCCTACCCAACAGGGCACAGCGGAGCCATGGCATTAACTTCTGTCACCTGTTCAGTTGCTACAGTCCTGACCCTCAGGACCTCAGAGTATGACCTCAGCTGGAAGAGGCCTCACTGCAAATGTGGGGTGTTGGGAAGAGGGGCTAGTGCAGGGTGGGCCCCCGACCTACAGGGCTGGTGTCCTCACAGGGGCTAATGCAGGGTGGACCTCTGACCTACGGGGCTGGTGTCCTCACAGGAAGGCAGAACTGGATTTATGCAACTGTGCAGCATTTGAAGAACTCTAAGACCATTAAATTGGGAAGGGCCAAGGAGGAGTCTCCACACCCTAAGGTTCAGAGATGATGAGCCAGGTTGACATCTGGGGTTTAGAATCTGGGCCTCTAGACCGATGAAGCAAAACATTTATGTATTTATCTATCTATCTATCTATTTATTTATTTTTATTTAAAGTCACTGGGGTTATGGCACTTGATACAGGAATCATGGAAACATGATATACATACCTGACTTCTTTATTTTACCTTTTATTAGCAATTTTCTGTGAAAATTCTAAATTGACTTAATTTAGTCTGTGAGCTCATCATGAGACTCTGTGTGTGTGGGTGTATACATGTGTGTGCACCTATGTACTCATGTGTTGAAGACGCAACCCAGGGCCTCACATATGGCAGCTTACATCCTCAGCTTTCTGCGTTAATGTTTCCTGAGGCCTTTGGAATTCTAACATTGAAGGTTTTAGGACGTTTCTCAAACACCGAGTTCAAGTTTAACCTGCACTGCTGACGACACTGTTGTGAGAGAAGATCTAATGTCTAACAAGAGGAATTGATAGAGACTGGCAAGGGTGGTTTCCTTTACCTGGTACCATCCCGAGCAGCTCTCCCTTATTCTAGGGGCAAGGCCAGGAGGTTTTTTCCATTGTCGTTCTTATGAGTGTCTGTATTGATTAAATTCCAGGTCACAGTACACATTAATCGTTTTGAGGAAGATGGGGAGGGGAAGTGTCCATCTACACCAGGAAGTTTGCTGAGGTAGCAAAGGACACATCACTGTCCGGGCTAGTTTTGTCGACACAGGCCAGAGTCATCAGAAAGGAGGGGCCCTCAGTTGAGAAAATGCCTCTATGAGATCTGACTGGAAGGCATTTTCTTAATTAGTGATTGTTGGGGGAGGTCCCAGCCCATTACGGGTGGTGCCACTCCTGGGCTGGTGGCTCTGGGTTCTATAAGAAAGCACAAGGAGCCATGAGGAGCAAGTCAGTAAGCAGCACCCCTCTGTGACCTCTGCATCAGCTCCTGCCTCCAGGTTCCTGCCCTCACTGCTTTTGATAATGAACTGTTATATGGAACTGTGAGCGAAATCGACCCTTTCCTCATCAAGTTGCTTTGGGCATGGGGTTTCATCACAGCAATGGTGACCCTGACTAAGACAATGACACAGGAAAGAATGACAAGGGAACACTGGAAATCGGGGCCGTGCTGCAAGGGAGGCACTGTTGTGAGTGCACCCATAGGGAAGATGTGAGATGAGGGGGCGGGACGATGGATACTGCTGAGCACTGGAGAACAGGGTGCCTCAGAGCTTCCCGCCCACTGCTGAACAAACAGAGCTTTGTTTAAGCCACAGGTCCCTAAGTACACATCCTGTGCCCGCCGGTGGCTGGTACCAGGTGGGGCGAGGCACTTACCATGGCTGTAGGTCACGTTGAAAGTTCAGTCACCTCGGCAGAAGCTCCTGTGAGAAAAGCAGAAGAGAAATTACTGAGACCAGGGATGTGGCATTACTCATTAGTTAGGGTACCATGTTTGCATGAAGCTGAGCCAAGAGGAAATGATACATAATTCATCGAAAGGTCGCCTGTGGAGGAGCCGGGGCTCCTGGACCAGGCTAATCATTAAAGAGAAGACTGAGCAGTTGAGTTTATTGTGCCAACCGCAGCTTCCTAATTGCTCCTGTTTGGAGGTGCATGCTACGCCTGTGCTGTGTTGTTGGGGTGAAGTGCTGTAACTGATTCTCAGGACAGACAGAGATTCTGAATTATACACTACTGCAGGACAGAACAGGGCATGAAGGAACAAGCTCTCCAAACCAGAAACTATAGAACTCAAGATCGCCCAGTATGTGTCCACATGTGTATGAATGTGTGTACACGTATCTGTATCCTGTGTGTTCAGACATGTGTGTGCCTGCATCATACCTGCATCTATGTGCATGCATGTGTCTGTATACATGAGTGTAAATGTCCGCGTGTCTTGACAGCCCATTTCCTGGATGCTATTTTTCCTTCGCCATCTCAGATCTAGAACTTTCCCTCATTGATCCCTCACGTGTTCACATTTGCTCTCAGTTTCCAGTGCCCCTCCTCCATCAGGAGAGCTTGTGTTCTAAACTTTCCCTGTGTGTTCCCGCTCTCTCGTGGAGTTCCCTTGTGAGAATCAGGCCTATCCAGTTCCCACATCTAAGTCATGTGGACATGGCACCTCAACACTCCAAGAGTCATCCTGGAACCAACGATGAGGACATCTGAGAGCTTGTGAAATCGCAGAATCAGCTGGGAGGAACATGCTTGTAATCATAGAACTGAGGCTGAAGCAGGAGAATTGTGAGTTCAAGGTCAGCCTAGTCTACAAAATGAGACTCTATCTCAAAACGTATACAACATGGATGGAAAAGTAGCTCAGTTGGTAGAACGCTCACCTAGCATGCAGGAACCTCTGGGCCAGAGCCCAGCATGGAATCTACCCTGGTAATAGGAAGCTGAATGTCAGCCACATTCAAGCAACATTTGTTCTATCCACCTTCTGATGAGACAGATGAGAACTGTAACCAGTCACATTGTTCTGCCCACCTTCTGATGAGACAGGTGAGAACTTAGCCAATTGGGTTGTTTCTTACATCTCACTTCTCTTTTCTGTACATCACTCCCTTTTTTTCTGGTTTTAATTAAAACTTGATGCCGCAGAATGGGCATTCTGACCATCTGATCTGGGCTCCAGCCTTGGTCCAGGATCATAAAGTCATTAAGATCTGCAGAACTGAGTTCATTGCTGTTTTGTCTTTAACATGGAGGCTATTATAATCAGGGTACCAGGAAGAAGCAGGCCTGATAGGGTAGCCTAGAAGCACCTCTGAGGAAATGCCATCTAAGCCAAGGAAGAGCTCAGGCCAGCCTTAAACTCCATATATACAGTCAAAAATGACCTTGAATTTACGCTCCTGGATCCATTTCCTGGGTGCTGGGATTAAGGACTACAGTGTCATGCCCTGATCATCTGGTACTGAGGTCTGAACCCACGGCTTAGCGCATGCTGGGAAGGCATCCTGCCCACGGAGCTACAGCCCCAGCTCAACTGAATGAGGCGCTACTGAAGGGCAGAGGCAACCTCACCAAGTTCCAACAGAGGTCTCCTCCAGGTGGAGGGAATAGTTGTACAAAGATCTTGAAGCAGAAACGAGCTGGTGTGGCCAGTGATTCTGTGGATCACGATAAGACGCTCATAAAAGGGAGGGGAACAGGAAACTCCCTGTCCCTTCCCCTGCCTCTGTGTCTGCTTCTGACATCTGCTTCTGTCCATCTTTTATAAAAGCACGGGTGATTCATTCAGCACACTCTGCCTGAGTTCTGCACGCTGCTCCAGCCGTCAAAGGCAAGGGAGCTACGGGATCCCTCGGTTTATTGTCTGTGGTCGTCCAGAAGCACTTCTGGTTTGAGTGGCACCTGACGTGGGCAGTGTGGTGGGACAGAGCCTTTAGCCCCTAATAGTATTGGGACTGCATTAAGGTTCAGGGTACCCACCTGGAGCTGAAAAAGAACTGAAGAATTGCTTGGTGTGGGAACGCACCCCCCCACACACACATCTAGTGCCTGGCACTCTGCTGACAGGCTGAGCCCCTGTAACTGAAGGAGAACGAAAGGCCTCAGAAACATCTGAGAACCCAGGTCTCTCTGGTCTCTTACCTATTTGACTTTTCCAAAATTGGTCATGGATACCAGGCTTCTAGAGTTCCTCCCCCTCCCCCTTAAGTAAGCCACAGGGCCCAGAATGCTGAGTTAACTTTTTCCTGTATTTCTGTGTAGGAGCTGGTCATAAGGAAATTCTCTTATCTGTCTTGTTTGACAGTAAATCCTGGGACTCTCATTGCAGGTGGCTCTTGCACAATGCTCAGAAAGGAATGCATAGTCCAAGGAGAATCTACACAGTGAGTTCCAGGACAGCCAGGACTACACAGTGGGACCCTGCTTTTAAGACACAAAGCCAACCAACCAAAAAACAAAACAAAACAAAACAAAACAAAACAAAAAAACACCTCAGAATTTTCCTTGGGTTTTTCAGGGTCTTCATTTATGAAGACTTGAGTTTCATCTAAAACATTGGTTAAATAAATGTGTTAAGCTTTTTACGTGTTAAACTTCTCATTATTGGACTGTTAGCCATATCAGTATTTTGTATTATATGGCACCAGATGTTAAGAGTCAAGGCCAGCCTGGTTTACATGAGATCCTGGGCCAAAAAAAAAAAAAAAAAAAAAAAAAAATCAAAAGCAAGAGCTCTGGGGAGATTGTCTTACAAGCATGAGGTCGAAGTTCAGTCCCCAGAGCCTATGAACGAAGAGGCGCTCTCTTGTGAGCCCAGCACTAGGGTGGCAGAGACGGGCAGATACCTGGGCTCACTGGTTGACTAGCCTAGTCTACAAGGCCAACAAGAGATTCTTTCAAAAAAAAAAAAAGAAAGAAAGAAAGGAAAAGAAAAGAAAAGAAAAAAAAGAAAAGAGTGAGCAGCATGAGAGGAACAACCCAAGAGTTTGTCTTCTGGCCTCCACATGAACACACACACACAGGGGTGGGGAGCGGTACTGAATTAAAGAATTAGACTTGGAAGCAGCATTGACTGCAAACCTCAAAGCCACCACTGGGGGAAAGTTTTGCTGGGATGGGATGAAGCAAACTCTGGTCTACAGACTTCACATGGAGGAGGAGGGCGGGGCCAAGGAACTGCTGTCCCCAGGGAGAGCAGTTTCATCCTGTCAGTGGGCACCATCAACTTCCTGAACCCTCATGGAAATGGGCATTAGGGGTGACGGTCTTGGGGCAGTGTCTTTGGTTTTGAAAGATTCAGAGGAGAAGCACACATTTGCTGTGATCTGAGCCCCGCAGCTCGCTGTGGAACTATCAGGCAGATGTCCATAATCAGACAGGCACATTTTCCCGAGGGAGTGCCCGTCTGGGTGACCACAGAGAAGCCACTGCCGTGGGAACGCAGTGAGGCCTGGTTACACGGAGAGAGATGGACATCCCCTCTCTCCGTGTAAATGTCAGTAGGACACAGCAAACAGTGCAGCTGCTAGGCTGGGTATGCAAGTGCATGGGCCCAGCTTCATAACTGGGACAGTCACCCTCCACATATGCCTACCACTAAGTCAAGCCCCTGCTTGGAGGAGGGCATGCCTGTCTCTTTTTTAAAACACAGGTCTGTAGCCTAGGCTGCCCTTACACCCTTATACTCTATATGTAGTTTGGGATGGCTTTGAACTCCTGATCTGCCTGCCTCCTTCTCTGACATACTGGGATTACAGGCATGCTCCTCCACGACTGGTTATGAGTGCTGGGTACTAAACCCAGAGCTTTGCACCTGCCAGCCAAGCACTCTACCAACTGAACTGCATTCCCAAGCTGGAAGCACATTTCTAAATGGTTATTTAAATATAAGATGAGCACACTCATGTTCATGCAAAGAGAGAACACACTCCCAGAAGGTGACTTCTGACCTCCACATTCACTCTGTCACACATGTGTGCCCAAACACATACACATCATCTGGGCAAAACAAATAAATATGTAGTTAAAAGATTAAAAAAAAATAAGGTGAATGAAACAAATATGAATGAAAGTAAAACCAAAAGTCATGAGCAGAGCTCCTGCCACTGCCCTGTGCCGCCCCTCCCCCACATCACACGCCCCCTCCCCAGGCATCCAGATGTGCGACCCTCCCAAAGGGTGAGTCCGGGAGTTCAACCCAGCTGCTGTTGCTACCACTTAAGTAAGGAGCATATGGCAAATGAGGGGGCAGAAAAGAAGGACACCTCCCCCAAAGAGGGGAGTCTAGACTAGGAACTTTTCAACAGCTTCCTACTCCATAAGAGGTGGGGAAATGCCAGAGCCATGCCTTTGGGCAATCTTGAGAGTCACCACTCGAGGAGCCAGGAATAGTTTACTCAGAAAGCCAAGAACAGTCTTAGGCGGACAGTTTATGTGGAGCTGTGGACAGCATGCACGTTAGGTCTGTCTACTGAAGGTAACTCGCGTCTCCTCACCGGTGCACATGTGTGTCTGAGTAGACAATAGAACGGGGGAAGCGGTGCCTCTGATTCTTTCTCGGCTGTGGATAATGTGAAGTTAATCTACCAACCCACATTCAAACAGTGCCAGGCTCCAAGCAACAGACTCTTGGCAAGGGGGAAGAAGAAGGGCAGAAAGTAAGGTTTAGAGTTTAATATCGACTGTCAATTTATCAGGACATAGAGCCACCCAAGGGACAAACCTCTGGACATGACCGTGAGAGGGTTATGAGCTAGATTAAATGAGACGGGAGGATGCATCCTAATTGTGGGCAGCGCCATCTGGTAGGCTGGGCTCCTGGGCTGAATAAAAAGAAGAAAGAGAGCTGAGCACCGGTGGCCATCTCTCTCTCTGCTTCCTGACTATGATCCCTAGGGACCCACCGCCTTTCTCTCCATGACTGACTGTGTTCTGAGCCAGAATTGTCACATCTCTTCCTAGCTGCACAAGATAATACTATCTTCCCATCCCAGAGGGTCCGAAGGTTTGCTACAATATCTCCTTGCCTAGTGACTCCCTGGATACCTTGGACCTTTCATTCTGAGGGTCTGCCTAGAATTCCCTAAGCTGAACTAACTAACTATAGGATCATGTTTCCAATGGGTCGGAATTATGTTGAGGTTTTAAGTTGTGCTATCACAAAAAGGGTACCATAATGAGCAGCCAGGCCTCAGCTCTGACTCCGGAAAAGTGCAAACACGTTTCTGCGGCAGCCAAAGGACCTCCAAAGCCTCAGGACTGCTCCAGGTGGGAAGCGACAGATGGAGGTGACACATCTTTTTAGAATTGTCTGGAACCCCTAAGGGACATACAGAGCCATATGTGGAGTGTGCCACCTCCTAACCATGTCCAGATGTCACATGTATAAGGGGTTTGGGAGAGGAAAGCTTTGAAGTGATAGTTTAGCCAGATGTGGTGGTGCACACCTGTAAGCCCAGCACTCAGGAGGCTGAGGCAGGAGGATGTCTGAGGCTAGACTGGGCTACATATTGAGACAGTGTCTTAAAGAGAAAAGAACCAGTTTTAGAGCAACTGAGAGAAAACTGGGAATCAAACATGAGACCTGCTCCACTGAAGGGCAGACAGTCACAGAAACAATTCAGGACTGGGTTGTCAAGAACACATCTCTTATTTCCCAGATTGGCAACCGGAAGAGCCAATATACAACCCCACTAGAGGCCATCCTGTGTCCCTGCCAATGCACAGTGCCACTGCCCTGAGCTGGAGGCTCACTCAGGCACCACACTTCTCATTTCCGTTCTGCCCATATGTGGAGCGAGAGCTTGCTGTTGGACTACTTTGGTGAGCTCAAAGCCAGCCTGCTCTACACAGTGAGCCTCTGCCCAAAAAAGCAAAACGACAACAAAACCCCGCAACCTGAGACCCCTCCTTCTGGAAAACAGGCAAACTAGATGCCCCCTTGCCCTGAACATTAGGCAGTAAAATCAACTAACATCAAAATGCAGATATGCAAAGTTATTCCAGCAAGAACAGCCAGTCTGAGCAGGCCAGCTGGAAGGGTTTGCAAATCTGAAG
Source organism: Myodes glareolus (assembly GCF_982192425.1). Lineage (NCBI taxonomy): Eukaryota > Metazoa > Chordata > Mammalia > Rodentia > Cricetidae > Myodes > Myodes glareolus. The sequence continues at coordinate 24,972,815 of NC_142031.1, read as the reverse complement.
AGAAACTGCCCGTCAACACACAAGCTTCCCTCACAGTCCACAGAGATTCTCTATGACAGAGTTGTCCTGTCCTAAGGAAAGGTGGATCCAGACACTGACCCACACCCCAGAACAGGCGACCTGAGCCTTCTTCAGAAATGGACTTGTCTGCCCCACGTTCTAACTCTGGAACATTCTCACTTCCCTGGGGAAGTCACATGTGAGTGACTCACCCACTCACTTTGCTGGAACACAGTTTCATTTTACAGCCCACAAGAACAGATTTAACTTCTGATCTCCAGGGCCAGTGAAGGGTGGTGAGCGGGCACCACCCAAGCAGGAGGCCTTTCAAAACTGCCAGCCACGTGGAGAAGCAACTGCGACTCTCTACGCTCTTTCTCGGAACTTAAATCCTTCATAAGACGGGTGTCGTTGGAATGATGGGTTCTGAGACAGGAACATGGGTATTTCCAAACCTTTCCTCAAAGACAGGTTACATATGTTATGTCAATGTGAATTTAGAAACAAACCTACATTGAGAAAAATCTACAGGAGGTTTCAGGCTGAGCTCCAGCATGGGATGCCCACAGACTCAAATGGAGTCCCTGGTGCTAATGTCACGCAAGCGGATTGAAAGCTTAACAGGAAGACAGATGAGGACACAGCTCAGTGGGCAAGGAGTTTGCCATGCAAAGCTGAAGACTGGAGTTTAGACCCTCAGGACCCACACACTAGTCCTGTAGGCATGGCAGTCTGTCTGTGATCCTAGCTCTCTGGAGGGAGGGAGAGGGAGGAGGGGGAGAGAGAGAGAGAGAGTTCCTCAATGAATAAAGTGCAGAGCAGTGGAGAAAGACACTTCAGGTCTCTGCATACAATGTGTTGTCTAAATCTTGTACACTTACTTACAGCATGGGAAACAATGACAGTATCTCGCCAAGACACAGATGTCACATACAGTTTAACTAACCTTAGCTAATAGGTTGAGAAGCAATTATTATTTTATATATGATTTAAAACATACAAAGTTTGAACTCTAGTCCAATGTCTCCTTTATCTAAATGGCAGAGGGAGGAGCTGGGAACATTGATCACACGGGCTTCTCCACTCCCTGAACTAATGTTCCTGACTTCCTGGGGAGTCTTCACCATCCTCTTCATTTTCTAGGACAAAAACAGGCTTAGCAGCGCTGTGTAACCGGCCTGAGGTCAACAGTCAGCTCATGACCAGGCTAGGATAAGACCTCACTTCATCCTGTTTGGTTTGAGTTGTTCCTTGTCGTTGTTGTTTGTTTGTTTGTAAGGAGTGGGAGGAGGGGTCTCATTTTGTAGTTTATGCTAGCACAGAATCCACCACATAATCCAGACTGACCTGAAACTCTCCACAATCCTGCTTCAGCCTTCTAAGTTTTGGGGTTTCAGGCATGAGCAATCGAGCCCAGCTGCCTCTGTCTTGTTTGAAATATTTCAAATTGATCAGAATGCTACAATAGCAAAAACTGACTGCATTGTATTAAGAAGCAAAGTAAAAAAAAAAATCTACATTTTACTAAAACAAAAAGAGCCAACCTGGCCTAGGTGGTTGTCAGGGAAACTGGTTGGGGTCTACATATTTAGCTAATTCATGTCTTCCTCAGTTTCCCCAGGCATAAGGTTCAAATAGGACATACAGGGGTTATTGTAACAAACTTTATAAGTGTAGCTGGTGACATCGATTCTTAGTTCACATACATCATCACAGTGTTTAGATTCTTTCTCTCTTCCTCCCCACCCCTTCCTCAACAGCTCTCAGCAGTGCCTAAGGACTGGAGACCTCTGGAATTCTGATTGACTGCATCATTTTGTTAGTGGTGGTTGTGAGATCTTAAAATAGTGTTCTAGCACTCGGGAGGCAGAGGTAGGCAGATCTATGTGAGTTCAATGTCGTGGAATATTTAACTATGTGTTACATTTGTTTATGCTCCAGAATATTACTTTAACTGTACAAAGGTGTGCTACATTTTTTTTACGTTGTGTTTGTTTAACAATGTAAGGATGTGTGTTTAATTATGTAAAGGTGTGTTGTATTTGTTTCACCTTGCCTGCCTAAGGCACCTGATTGGTCTAATAAAAAGGTGAGCAGGAAATAGCTAAGCAGGAGAGGGATAGGCAGGGCTGACAGGCAGAAAGAATAAATAGGAGGAGAAATCTAGGCTTCAGAAGAATAAGAAAGAAAAAAGGAGAGAAAGAGAGGGACACATGGGGGCCAGGGCAGAAGTCAGGCAGCTGCCAGCAAGACCTGAGAAGCAGAGAAGCTATTTAGAAAGAAGAAAGGTAAAAAGCCCTGAGGCAAAATGTAGATGAAGAGAAAACAGGTTAAAAGAGAAACAGGTTAAAAGAGCTAGCCAGAAACGAGCCTAAGTTAGACCGGGCATTCATAATTCATAAAAAGTCTCTGGTCATGATTTAGGAGCTGGTGAGGACTCTCCAACCTTCCCAGTGTCGCTGCCCAGCTTCCAGCTGCCTTCAGTCCCACAGGGGACAGCTTGCTCTTCCACAGCAGCTTCCGTCCTGCTGAGAGGCACGAAGCTGGGCTTCCAGTCCACACCCTGTTCTCTGGAGCATCACGGGGCTTATTTTTAAACAAATATTGACCCTTGAGTTGCACTAAATGACAGATATTTTTATCAAGACTATGTCATTTGTCCCTCTCATCTAGAGAAGTGGGGTTATCATGTACACCATAGAGAAATTAAGCATGGGGTCCCAGGTGACTTGTGCGGGAGTGATGGGGTCTTCACTCAGATTCCATGCTCTCTGTCATGTTAATACATGAGAGTGCACACATGAAAATTAACTCTAAAGGCAGATGACAATTCTAGAAGCCTTCAAAATAATAACGGAAATAAAAACTTTAAGTGGTTAGGGCTGGAGAGATGGATCAGCAGCTAAGAGGGTATATTGCTCTTGCATAGGACCCAAATTTGGTCCCCATGTTAGGAAGTTTAGAACTGCCTGCTACAGCTCCAGGGTATCTGACACTCTGGGCTTCCACAGGCATCTGCAGCCATAGTCACACGCACCCCAGCCCTGCAACATGTACATACATAATTAAAATTAAAAAATAAATATTAGAAAAAATCCTAAAATTTTAAATTGACATGTTTCTTGCTAAATTAGCTGATTTTGTTGTTGTTGTTGTTTCTCATCTTTAACAAACTGGATGGAAAAGCTAAAACGGTGAGAAAATGCTCTTCCCAGATGAATTGGCTGAGACTGGAGCATACTTAATCTGGCAGAGGGTCGGCTGCTAGTCAAAGGCAGAAGTCGGTGCCGTGCAAATCCAGAAACAGTTTCTGACTGCCGCGCCCAGTCGAGGCTCAGCTGTCCCGCCTAGTGCCTCTTGGAGCTGACATGTGGTCAGCAGCATGCCATTTCCAGAGGAGGATGCAGGATTCCAACAGGCACACTCTGTGCCCACCTTAGAACAGAACAGGGGCTGGCATCCTGTGCACGCAAGTGGGGAGGCAGTGGCTGAGCCAGCCATAATATGCAAATGCTGGACACAGTAGCCACACCCATAGTCACAGGAGTACCTCTAGTACTTAGGAAGCTAAGGCAGGAGGACAGAAAGTCTGAGGCCGCTGAGTTACATAACAAGACCTTAGTATGTCTCTCTCGCGCGCGCACGCACACTCTGCTGGCTCCCGCAGCTCACTGGGGAATGATGCCATTGGTTAGTATGCATCCAGTGTCTGCAGGGGTTAGTCAGGGTGAGCCCACCGGCTGTCTACCCGCGCAGCTGCAGACTGAAGAGTACCCAGCAGACACCAGCAGAAGAGTGGGGAGCAGCAGAAACATCTCTTCTGGGTTTTGCTATGAACTGAAAGCACTAGGGGCTTTCATGCAAAACCCTTGACGAGGCAGACAAAGTCATGATACAATTTTTCAAGCCCAGAGAGTGGCTGCCTTATGTTATCATGGTAGTGTCCTCCAGACTAAAACACAACTATGTTGTTGCTCGGTTAGAACGGGTTTTCCTTATTTCAGATCAAACTGCCAATCACACCACAGCTGAGAAAACCATGAGAGTACACAAAGGAGACAGAAATTCAGGGCTGGAGAGATGGCTCAGTGCTTTAAGAACACTTGATTTTGCAGAGGACCCAAATTCTGTTCCCAGCACCCATATGGTAGCTACAACCATCTGTAACTCTCGTTCCAGGGGATACAGTGCCCTCTTCTGTTCTCTGTGGGCACTGCATGCGTGTGGTGCACATACACTCATACAGATGAAATAAAAACAAATAAATTTTCTGTTTGTCTTTTTGAAACATGGTCTCACTATATAATCTTGACTGTCCTGGAACTATGTAGACCAGGCTGGCCTCTAACTCACAGAAATCCTTCTGCCTCTACCTCCTGAGTGCTGAGATCAAAGGTGTGTACCACCATACCCAGCTAGTAAATCCTTTTTAAAAAAGAAACAGGGATAAAAATGCAGGTCGGGTCCCAGAGAAATTGTATTCCTGCCAGGGTTGGATTATTGAGATACAGAACCCTGATTTGCAGAAGGTCAACAGTCTCATTCACAGTAAACGATGATAGCCTGGTAGCAGCTTAAAGGTTCTTTGGGCTGACTCACCATGGGCAGCACAGGTACACCCTGCAACAAAGAGCCATGCCATCCTTCTGATGAGGGGTAGCCATGAGGAGTCCAGACCCAAGGGCAGCAAAACCAGCGTCCCAGCTTAGCTGAAAATTTCTCATCCTAGCCACTCAGAGCAGAAATGTCTCTTTAAATCTCATGCTACCCTCTCTCCAGAATAAAGTGGGTGGAGTCCTGTGGGTCACTCGTTCTAATATATATATATATATATATATATATATATATATATATATATATATACTTCCTAGCTATGAAGTTTGGGCCAAGGTACAATTTCCCAGATTTCAGTTTCCTCATGGGTTACATAGAATCAATAGCAAGAACTAGTGATACAAAGAATAATCAAGCTATCACTCTACATTCTTAGAAGAGCAAACACATTATGACTTGACAGCGTTTATCTATTCCTTTTATTACTGTTTGTTCTAGACTAATGAGGTCCCATCTATGAGAACCAGCTGTACACCACAGTGAGACCAAATGAAAATGGTCCAGCGTTGTTCAGAGCGAAACTTATTGGGTACTTGGTGAGTGAAGAGGGTGCTCCCCACCCCCTCCCCTAGCAAGACCAGGTTGATCTTGTGTCAGAAATATATTAGGACAAAAGCTACCTTATCCAAGCCAGAAAGCGCCCACATTACCTCAAGCAGAAATCAAAGAGGCAGGAATATTCCTGGCACCAGAGTCTGGTAATGAGCTGCGCCGTCACTTTAATGTTTGTTTATGTGGAGTGAGCTAGGAAGCCGTGTGGGAAGGAGGGGGTTGGAGACCAACCAGGGATACCCAGGGGCAAACATGGTCGTTAGATACAAGATGGCTGCTGTTAGACCAAGGCGAATCTGCAGGTGATTCTCTCCAAAGAGCCTTTCCCCACCGTATCTCTGAAGTCTAGCATTATCCACTCACAGCTTAGCAGGTACAGACAGCTGTAGCCTTACACGAGGAACGAGTTCTGTGAGTGAACAGTACTGAAGGCTGCAAACATAATGTGGAACACACTGACACATGGCAACGAACTTACCTTATGTGTATTTTACCTCAGTCGTTCTGTGGATGTGCACAGGCATGCTCTTTTGGGTGCATATAGGCATGTGTGCATGTGTGCATGTGAGCGTGCGGGCCAAAGGTCAACTATAGGCATCGTTCCTCCTTAAGCACCTTGTCTATTGAGACAGGGTCTCCCACCGGCCCGGCGCTTGCCAAGCAGGCTTTGCCATTGCCACCAAGTCTGCACCACCATGTCCAACTGACCTGCCTGGATTCAAAGGATCAGACTCGGGCTCTCCTTGGATGCCAAGTACTTTATCAACTGAACCATCTCGCTGTTCACTTAAGAATGTGTCCTTTTTAAAATCCCTTTAAAAGATCCTTTATAGCAATCCCTAATCACTTCAAATCTGTGCAATTTCTGGTTATGAATATTATGCCTCAATAAAGTAACATACATTTTTACAGCCCAAGACATGGCCATCACCTCTGGGGAACACATTGCTCTTTCCTTCCTAATATCAACACCCACTCACAAGCAAACAGACTCGGTGAAATCCAAAGGCCCATATGGCTTTCCCATAGCATCATGGGTAAAATTGTGTCTCCTCAGGGTAACAACCACTTAAAGAAAGACTCCGTCAACAACCAGGCTCTTTCATAGGGTGCATCTCTTTCCTGACCAATCCAGGATGGTTTTGGAATCGAAAGCTCTCACTAAAATATGGAAGGTCCCTTGGTTCTATGGTCTTCCTTCAGGAAGGCTGTAAATAAACTCTTCTAGGCATGTGGGAATCTCGTGCAGGAACCTCAATGGCTGGCTGGGACCCACCAGCACAGGTCTCTAGCTCTTGTCTCTCACCAGAGACTCTCATATACTATCCGCACAGACACCACCCTGGTCGCTCATCATGGATCTGCAACCACAGGCCACCGTCCACCAAGACCAAGATTCCAAAGCTGCTTGGTGTCTCCTTTCGTCCTAGCAATCCTACGTCTTGGGCTCAGAACAAGGGCACCTTATCAGGGAAGTCAAGATGGGTCTTCTTATTCTTCTGACAGGGTCTCTCTACATAGTCTGACTGCCTTAGAGTTCACTCTGTAGCCCAGGCTGGCCCGCAACTCACAAGGATCTGCCTGCCTCTGCCTCCCAAGTGCTGGGATTAAAGGTGTGCGGTGATACAACTCAGACACCTGTCTCTCGCGTGCTCTTTCCCCAAGAGATTTCCATCTTTCTTTACAAAATCCTGGGAACACAGAATAAGGATAGCGTGACTCCAAGTAAGAGAGTGGGCTACAAGAGGTTTGAGGGGAGCCCTGCGCAATGGGGGTACAGATGTCAGCCAGTTCAGCAGTCATGGGCCATGGAGGGTCCTTCAAAATGCTAAGATAGGGCTGTTCAGGTCACTCAGACGGTAAAGGCACCTGCTGCCAAGCCCTATGACCTGAATTCAAGCCTTAAAATACAGGTGGTGGAGAGAGAGAGAATTGACGTGCAAAGGAACGTGGCATGTACCATTCCCTTCCCCCTCAAAATGTAAAAAACAATTTTTGAAGTTAAAATTGGTGCTAGAAGGAAGGGCTGGAGCGATGGTGCAGTAATTAAGAGCACTTGCTGTTCTTGCAGAGGACCTGGGTTCAGTTCTCAATGCCCACATAGTGGCTCACAACCACCCTTAACTCCAGGATCTGACTCCCTCTTCTGGTCTGCAAAGGCACCAGGCACACACGTGATCCACAGACATACACATAGACAAAACACTCGTACACAAAAAAAAAAAAAAACAAATAAATCTCAAAATAAAAACAAAACAAAAAACCCAAAAACCTAGGGCTGGGGGTGTCGACCTGTGGTAGAGAGCACTTGCCCAGAATTACATCATGCTCTAAGACTGAAAATGAGTATGTCGAACAGAAGTCTGCTCCTGAGTTAACTGCAGCACCGCTAGTGTCCAGGTAAATGGGCAAAGAAAAAGTGGTAAACACATACCTGGGATGCTCTTTACCTTTAAAGATAACGTGGCCATTGTGACAACAGATCAAAGAAAAGAGCATTGTGCTAAGCCCAGCACAAAAAGGCTCAGAACCCAGGGAGTGCACAGGGCCTGGTGGCTTGCAGCCATCATCCCAGCATTCAGGGAGAGGCAGCAGGAGGGCGGGCGTTTGAGGGAGGACAATGGTGGTTACTGGAGCTGGGAGTCAGATCCCCAACCACCAATGCATAATAATAATAATAATAATAATAATAATAAATAGAAAAGAGCAAGGCAATGAGCCTGTAGGCACAGCTGGGGGCAGGGGAGTGGAGGCAGGAGGATCCCTGGGACTCACTGACCAGTTAGCCTAGATAAATCAGTGAGGTCCGGACTCAGCGAATCACACTGCTAGTAAAAACAAGGCAGGGAGCAAAGACAAGACACCTGGCATCCATCTCTGCCCCCTCTCCACACTAGTGCACACAGTGCAGAGGGAAGGGGTAGCAATGTGAGGCTTCCAGAAGTCCTACTGGGCATCTTTTGCCACAGAATGAGATACAGGAGTTATGTGACCCTGTCCTTCCTGCTGTAGAGGCGGCCACCTGACCACCCAGGGAGGGAAGAGCGCACGTTTTCCAGATGAACGGGAAGAGCAGCGTGTTTTTCCTCCACAGACTGAGGAAGAAAGTGAGCAGACGGCACTCAGCTCTGCTCGTGACCTCAGGTCCGGCCAACTGTGTGGGCAGCACCTCCCTCAACCACACCCTCCCCGGGTCGGGGCAGGGTTCTTTCCAGAATTCAAGCTGAGTCTGGTGGAAAGACAGAAAACCGAGTGTTCAAGCTTCCACCGAGGCTCTCTGAATCACGGAGAGAACTTGGCTATTTATGGCGACGCCTCCTCCCCTGGTTTAGTATTTGAATCCTCTTCAAGGCGGGCGTAAGAAAAAGACTTCCTGGCAAAACTGGAAAGAGCAGGACTGACCTGAGTGGCTGAGAGGGAAGAAGTCAGGAGAATGGAGATGGAAAAAGTGGGGGAGGAGGGGTGACACCAGTGACTGCCCTGCTCTCCCCAGACCTACTCCAAAGGAGGTGCTGGGGCAGAAACCATAAAGTCAGGACAGATGGGAGATGCATATATATGAGAATGTTTTTCCCTCAGAAAACCAGCCATTGAGTTAGAAGAAAGAAACGGAGGGCTGGCTCCGTGGATCAAAGCCCTTTTCTCCAAGCCTGAAGACCTTAGCTCATTCCAGGACCCACTGGAAGGAAGGAGAGACGCGACTCTAGCAATTTGTCCTCTGATATCTACATGCATGCATGAGATGCTCACAGCCCTAGAGAAAATGTAACACACACACACACGAGAGAGAGAGAGAGAGACACACACAGAGACAGAGACACAGAGAGAGACAGAGAACCTAATAGTGGCTGTCGTAAGGCATGACCATCAATCAAATCATCCTCAGGACTCAGGAGACTGAGGCAGGAGACTAGTTTGAGGAGCACTTGGACTATTTTGCATGAGCTTGTCAATAATAAAGTGCTTTTAACTGGTAGAAACTAAGAATTAGAGCAGATTCTTGAGCCGGGCAGTGGTGGCACATGCCTTTAATCCCAGCACTCGGGAGGCAGAGGCAGGCAGATTTCTGTGAGTTCGAGTCCAGCCTGGTCTACAAAACCTAGTTCTAGGACAGGCTCCAAAAAGCTACAGAGAAACCCTGTTTCGATAAACAAAACAAAACAAACAAACAAAAAAGAGCAGATTCCTGGAAAGCAGCCCTTCCCTACTGGAGAGTGGGTATCAACACACACGGGTGCCACTGGGTGCTCCGCTGACTCCCAGTCTCTTCACCTTGCCCATGAACCACATGTGGCTTCTGAGCAACCAGTGATGTGGCTACAGCTACAGAGAAACTCTGTTTTTAAGGTCTGTATCGTTCTGATGGAATTTACTCTTTATAAAGCATTATTCCCCCCATAAGAGTGAACATTTTAAAATGCATTAACTTCTGCTCCTGCAGGCCTGACGTTTACCTTGACCGCTGTGCACAAAGCACCTGCCAGGCAGAAGGTGGCTGTCTAGTATTACTTGTAACGACTAGTTGGTACCAGCAGCTTTGCGCACTTTGAATATTCTTCCAGGCACTAAGCAATATTTTAATGTGTTCATTTGAATGTGGTTCACAGACAGCACAAGGTACTCATTTGCAATTTGAATTTGCTAGTTATCTTAATTACATTATTTTCTAGCTTAAAAAGGTAAATGTGGGTATATATGTATATATATACACACACATATATATTGTATATATTTTGTAAATGTATATATCTTAGACAGGGTATCATTGTGTAGCTCTGGTTGATCTACAACCATGCTGCCATTGAACTCACAGAAGTCCACCTGCCATTGCCTCCCAAGTACTGGGATTAAAGGTAGGCACTACAAGGCCTCACTGATATTTAAGAATTTTAAATGGAAGGTGTCTCTCCACGTATAAATGATAGCTGTCAGAAACTTTAGTATTGTTACCATAAAGAGAAAACGAAGGAGTTGACACGGGAGCTCATAAGTTACTTGGACACATGCAGTTCTATAAGCCATAGGCCTCTGGTTCAAATAAAATTCTTCTGGAAAAGACGAACCTGTTTTCTAAATGAGGCTTTAAATATTTAATGGAAAATTTTAAAACTTGGGACAGAGTCTCGTGCCATCCAGGCTGACAGCTAACTCACTATATCACTAAGGATGACCCTAAGTGTCTGATTCCCCTCCTTCCTCCACCCCTAGCGTTCTAGGCCTGCCTCACTAAAGACATTTTATGTGGTGCTTTGTGAGCGTGAGGCTCTATCAACTGCATGCCCAGCTCATGAAAAAACTTTTTGGTATTTAATTTAGCTACTATAAAAATCTTAAGTATGTTTAAAGTATTCTTGATATTGAATTGATGGTAAAACTATAAAACTGTGAAATCCAAATATATATCCAACTTTTCTGGTGACAAGTAAACACTGAAATTCGAATGTGGTCACTGTAAAATATTAGCATAAGCTGAAAAGCAGTCATTAACAACTTTTTATTTATTATTGATTACTTATGATCGTACTTTGAATATACTGTAAAATAACCAAGTTTTGTCTTTCCTTTTGTTTTCTATGCAATGCTAGGGCTGCAGAGCACATGGGAGAGCAGGTATCTCTTTTACACACTGATTTCACGTCCTCTGAGTTATGCCCAGGAGTTGGGAGGGTTGGACCATACGGAGGAGTTCTGAAGAGCATTTTCTAAACTTAAAGGCTCCTATTGCTTGAGGTCAGTAAATTGTTGTAACACCTCCTGAGTCTTCAGAAAACTTCCGTGAACGTTATCACCGCCACCCATCAGCTGATGGATGGCCAAGACAAAAGGAAAACCCAATGAACACACACAGTGTGCACTGTGAGCCACACAAAGAATGAAAGCGCCGTTCCTTCACAGCTACTTGGATGGTCCTGGAGGGCACCGGACTAAGACAAACACAGAAAGGCACACACCACACTACCTCCCTCGTGTGGAATAGGAAGCAGGCGCAGTCACAGAAGCTGAGAGCAGACAGGTGGTTACTGGAGACAAGGGAGAGAGGTTGGTCAGAGGGACTGGGTTTTGGTTAGACAGAATAAGGAGTTCCGGTGTGAACTGTACAAGAGGGTGACCTCAGATATTAATCGTACAGGGTGCATTCACAAAAGCTAGAAGACAGCTGGTGTGCAGCCTGGTTGGCAGAGTGCTTGCCTGGCTGCACAAAGCCCGGGGTTTGACGTCCAGCACTGCTTGTTAATAAAACCAGACGTGGTGGCACATAACTGTATCCCAACACCAGGGAAGTGAACGCAGGAAGGACAGCAGTTCGAGGTCAACCCGGACTACAAGAGACCCTTTCTCAAAGAAAATTCAAGTCTGCATGGAAGAGTCAGTCACTCAGAAAATAAAAATCTTCAAATGCATTAAAATTTGTTCTTGGCCCAGGAGAACTAAGCACTTGTTGTATGATTTATTTATTTTAAGTAATCCAAAAATAACTATTTGAATCAACACACATACATCTATAGGCTTTAGAAGAACACAGCGTTCTAAAAGGGCACTGGAAGGTGACTCAAATATTATCAATAAATCCTCTGAGACTAACAGTTCCTGCTCAAATTTCCTATACTCAACATCACCAGGATTGATTTTCTGTGGTTATTTTTTTCTATCCCTTTGAGTTGGCCAAGTGATAACACTAACATATTTAGCACTAACATATCAAGGAACCATAGGAAATACTAATAAGCAAATAACATTTGTTATTTATTTATTTTGAGGCAGAATCTCATGTAGCCTCTGAACTTGCTGCGTAGAAGAAGATGACCTTGAACTTCTGATCTGTACGCTTCCACCTCCCCTAAGCTGGATTACTGGCGTGTGCTGGGATACCTGTTCTATGCTGCGCTGGAAGGTCCAGGCCTTCACACATACTAAACAAGCACTCCACCAAGTGAGCTACAGGCTCAGCTTCGGGCCCTTTGCTTATAATTTTTATTTTAAGGATAACACGTATATTGGCTAAAATGGTATTGTTTCACCTTATTGCCGTCTATCGACCTTTGCAGTGGGGTGGACCCTGGTGACTGGAGCTGTTTGTCACTGTGTCCGCTCACCTGTGTCCTCTCACCTGTGCCTTCCCTTCAGCTGCCTGTGAGAGGCGATGAGGTGAGCTTATGGACTCGGGAGAAGCGTCTCACTGCCGTGCTGAAAGAGTGGCTCTGTCCACCCCTTCAGATGGAAAGCGTAACTCTCAGAATTGGGGAGATCTGAGACAACTACAATCTATTTCCCTTCCTGCTTTCATAAGTTATCAAATTGGCTGTAAGCCCTGAAAAGGGCATGTTAAAACAATGCAAACCTACCGTTTTTTCCCCTATTTTTTATGTTTCCTGACAGACACGTAAGCAGCTCCAGTTTTCTATCCCTAAAGCAAGCCTGCAGCATCCACACCTTTGCACGCAGCTCTACACATCCCAACTGTAAATCTAGGGACAAGTCCTAGAATTGAAGTTGCTAGAATGTCTTCTTATACAAATTTGACAAATCCTTCCAAATTGCCAAGCAGTTCTTCACGTGACCCTTAGGCACTCTCCAAACACCCTGGCCCTTCCCAAGAAGGAACTTGGGAAACCTTTTGAAACTCTGGAGAATGTTAAGTATGTGCTCATTATTTTCAAGAAGGGACCAGCTTTACTTTCTTACTTGTGTGTGGGGAGGTACCTCTACCAAGGATGAGAACCACTGAGCCAATAGGTCCTCACGCGCAACAGAAAGGCACTAAACCCCAGAAAATGTGCTTGTTCCTTTGCTCCCTGAGAGGCAGACGTCGGGGTCCAATTTCTGTAATGCCCCTGCTCCCTTTTAGGGAAGAGAGCTCAGGCACAAGGAAATCAGGAGAATGAGGCCCCATGTCAGCCTCTGACAGTAATGCCACATGGTCCCTCTCCAGGAAAAGGGTCCCTTCACACAGACAACACATCCTTGTTGGCCAGAAGTCGCTCACTGGCATCTCATTGTTCAGACTCTGCGAGGCATCCAGGCCTGCCAGTTAGGGGAGAGGTGGGGAGGAGCCCATGGGATTTCTACATGGCAACCTATGGTCTAGCCTTTAGTCACCGTTTATGCCTGTGCTGATGGCGGCAATAACGTTCACACAAGTTTTATGACAAGCTCAGGACATGGTGCGACAGTTTACTGACCTCAAGGAATAGGGACCTTTGAGTTTAGAAAACGCTCTTCAGAAATGGCATTTCAGGGTCCCACAACAAAAATCCCAGCTCGGTTCAAACACAACCAGACACCAAGGAGTTATACCCCACCTAAGTCACAGTGGGCCTCAGAGACCCTTGGTTTTTAAGACAGTTAACAGATTGCATTAACCCATCTCGGCTTCGATCCTGTAAACATCAACAAACAGAAAACCTTGAGCTGGAGCTAAGCCTAGAAGTGCTGGAGACTACATTGAAGGACTACGGTAACAGAGCCATTGCTAAAGGGCTGTCTCGGAAGCAGGAGGACAGCTTGGTCTCCAGAAACTGTGTTTTTAAACGGGGAGGGGCAGTAGGTGCGCTTATGATCCCACTGCTGGGGAGGCTCGCTAGCCGGTCAGCCTGGCTTAGTGGTGAGACAATGAGAGAACCCGTCTCAAAGTACAGAAGGTGGCCAGCACCTGAGGAACAATAGCTGAAGTTGTCCCCTGGCTTCTACAAGCACACGTGTCTGTGTATTCAGCCCTACACACACCACCACCACACACACACTCAGAATTGAGTTTGGAGGGAGACGTATCTGTTGTTATCAGCTCTCTGCGATACTGACTGTGTAGCAGAGAACTGTCCTATGGAATGGGGGTTTAGAGTGTTCCTCTTCACATCACCTAGAGCGTGTAGTGCAATGACAGATTAGAGGTCCATGGAAGGTCACGCTGTCACACTTCATTCAGCATGCTCATTTGTGAGTGTGTAAGGCCTATTTTCTCACAGATGGGACCCCCATCCACCATACTGGGTGAGAACCTGGGGCAGTGACCCTCCAGAGGGTGAGGGTGCACACTTGTAGCCAGTAAAACCAGGGCCCAGAAGAATGAGACAGAAGGGTGTCAAATTCCAGGCTGGCCTGGGTTGCACAGTAAGAACACCCCAAAAGAATTTTTTTAAGAATGGGGCAAGAGTCAGGCATTGGGGTGCACACCTTTAATCCCAGCCCTTGGAAGGCAGAGGCAGGTGGCTCTCTATGAGTTCAGCCCAACCTAGTCTACATGGTGAGTTCCAGGACATTCAGGGCTACATAATGAGACCCTGTAAACAAACAAACAAAACAAAAATAGGGCAAGAATCTAAATTTTGTTTAGGCTTCCTAGGGGATTTTGATGTACCCTGAAGTTTGGGGAAGTCGCAGGACCGGGACTTGAAACCATGTTTCTTCATCTATAAAACCCGGTTAAGAAAGAGCCTGTCTCAGGCTGAGGAGAATTAGAAATAAATGGCATAGGCTGAGCATTACTCAGAGACACTCTGAGAAGGCTACCCCGGCACCTAGTAAACTTCCTCCGTACTTAACTGCAGGAGCACAAACCTCCAAAGGCTTGGGAAACCCCCCCCTCCCCCAAACTCAAGCAACACCCTCGTGGAAGCTTTCTGGTTAGATTTTAAAGCTGTATAATTTTGGCGGCTGGAGATGCAGCTCAGCTGGTAGAGTGCTTGCCTAGCACACACAAAGTCCTGGGTTGGACTCCCCAGCACCGAATAAACTAGGCATAGTTGTGCACATCTGTAATCCCAGCATTCAGGAGTGGAGGCAATAGAATCAGAAGTTTGAGGGCATCCTTGGCTACCCTGAATGTCAGGCTGCTTGCAGACAAAAAGAAAGTGATCCCTAACAAAAGCAATGAGTCCAACTAGGAGGAAATCATTGCCCTTGGCCTGATAGTTGTACCTCTAGTACCAATGGATGAGTGTACCCCTGTGTGTTCCCTGAAATCAGCCAAAGCCTGTTCTGACTGGCTTTGACAAGATAGCCATCGCCAAAGTCAGCGGCTCTTGGGTGCCTGTGATTATCGCTTTCCGATCTAGCTCCCTTCTCTGGCTTACTTTTTTATAAAAAGATTTTGTTAGTGTGTGTGTGTGTGTGTGTGTGTGTGTGTGTTCTCCAAGGCTGTAAGGTGTCAGATCCCCTGGAGCTAGAGTTGCAGGCAGTTGTGAGTCATCTCAAGTGGATGCTGGGGATCCAACTGTAGCCCTCTGGAAGAGCAGCAAATGCTCTTAACCACTGAGTCATTTCTTCAGCCCCTACCTGCTCTTGTGTTTATTTAAGGTTGTTTGGGTCTTTCTCTCATGCAGTCCAGGTTAGCTTCCAACGTTACCCCGAACTACCCACTGTCCTGAGGCGCTGGGATTTCAGGCAAGAGAACACCTGGTTTACTCAGAGTCAAGGATGAAACCCAGGGCGTCTGGGATGCTAAATGGGCACTCTATCAACGCAAGTATATCTCTGGTCCCCTTACTCATTCTTCTCTCTGCTCTCTATGGATTCATTGGCAACCATAGAGTTGCTTCCCACCTAAGAAAGCGAAGAGTCTGAAAATGATGGGCAGCGGGACCGATTAACTAGCGGGTCATCCCATCCACCCTTCCACTATCAACTGGAGATCCAGGAGCCCAGGTTTAACGAAAGCCACGGTTACTCAGAGCTCCCAGTGCTCCTCCAGTTACGGTAGGCTTTCCACACACTTGGGGTGCACCTCAAGCAAGCAGAGTGTTAAACCGCCATCCTCTTAGGTACCAGAGTCCCTGGCTGGTCAAGGCTCTGAGAGCCGAGTGAGACTGTAGCCACCGGCAGGCAAGGGACACGCAGCTCAGAATAAGACGATTCCTTTGGTGCTAAGCACTGTGCCGAGGTCGTTTGGACAAGGAGGGCGAGGAACGCCCTAAGAATAAGAGAAAGCAAACTTACTTGTAAAAAAGAAAAGACAACACAAGTGGTGAGGGGGTGAGCTTCAACGAGTGTTAACTCAGTCTTTTCCACCATGTGGAGACAGGCGCTTGGACTCAGCAAAGGACGACAGGGGTCTGGGAGTGATGGGCTGGACCGGGTACTAGTGTGTACAGCGCCGCCTGCTCCTTCCCACTACTTCCCAGGTGGTTGCTTCGGCTCGGCTAGGGACCCGCACGCGCCCTGGGCGCACTGCCAGGTGGCCCAAAGAACAGCGCCTGGTCGCAGCACCCCGTCCCTGGGCTTAAGACCCCCAGCCACTGCCTAGGACAGCCGGCTGGAGCCCAAGACTCCCAGGCAGAAGCCCAAGACCTGCGACGGAGCCCAGGATCCCGAGATTAAGTTCAGGTCTCCAGGCCCCAGCCTAGGAGCTGCGGCCAAAACCAGAGTCCCCAACCAAGTCTAGATCTCCGGGTCCGATCCTAAAACACCGGCCGGGAGCCTAGGATCCACACCCAGATCCCAGAGCCCACCCTTGAGGTCTGAAACCCCGGCCCAAGTTCCTTACCTCCCGCGCGGAGACCGGCTGTGAGCCTACTGCGGCTGCCACACCCTCGTTCGGGACGACAGGACCCGCCCCGTCCCGGGGTGGAGACTGAGCCAGAGTTCCTGGTTGTTCCTCTGCCCACGGGATGAAAAGTCCCTCCCAGGCCCGGCACTGCTAGAGCCGCGCAAGGCTCGCCCCCACTCCGCCCCCATTCTGCACCAGGCGGCGCCCGAGGCCGCTCTGGATGCGTATCCCACCCACACTCAGGACTTCCTACCCCACTCAGGACCCTGACCCAACAAAGGACCCGGCGCCTGCACCGCCAAAACCCACTCAGGACCCTGGCCCTGCACCTCCAAAACCCATTCGGAACCCCTAACCTGCACAGCCGGACCCCACTCGGGTCCTCAGTCCCAGGATCTCGGCCTTGAGTCCCACAGGGGTAACACATCGCACCCGGGTCTCAGCGCTCCAGCCGGGCACCCGGGGTTCATATGCCCAGACCAGACAAAAGTGGGCTGGAAAAGTAGAAAATGACATCCGAGGGCACAGTTCTGTTCTACACTACAGCTTATGTTCCAGAAAATTCCTAGCAGTTCCACGTCTCCCTTAAAGGAAATAGTTTCAGCCTCCAGAGTCCTGGGAACGGTGCAGGGAGGCGGGTACAAGGCACCTTTGGGGACTGCCATTAGGAGCAGCTCCTGTTTTCCTACTGAACCCCCTACTGCTATATTGCTTTGGTTGGCCAGTCTGGTTCTCCCACACGCCTCTAGCAGCAGGTGCAGTGAATGCCTGAAGAACAGAGCCTGTGCCTCTACGGGCAACCTTCAATTTTATTTAACAAAGAATGGGTTGCTTTGGGCAATGTTTGCTATCCAGCCAATCAAAACCCACGTGGTCATTACATTAAATTATATCAGCAGCATGTCTAGAAGGTGACTTATTGTGTGGTTAACGGCTGTGGGTTCAGGAGGAGACAACAGATCTAGACTTGGGCCTGTCCTTTCATGTTTGAAGACCTAAATGTTTGTAAGTTTCCACATGGGGAGGAGACACTAGCATTGGGTCCCCATGGGATTAGAGTTATGGGCAGTCATGAGCCTCCATGTAGGTGCTGGAAATTGAACCCAAGTTCTCTGGAAGAAGAGCCAGTGCTCTTAACTGCTGATCTCTCCAGTCCCTGACTGAACCTTTTATGGGACACCAGAAGCCAGGACTACATTTGGTCAGGGATCGTCTGGGATCAGAGGACGGCTGGCCTCCAGCAGTCTTGTCTCTTTCTGAGCTCCCAGCGGCCCCACACAACTTCTTCCCATAACCCACAGGGTTCTCCTGAGAATGTCCTCAAGGGAGCATTAGCAGGGCATCCACATCCTGTTCTATTTCTGGGGAACCTGACCTAAGACAGAACATTAAGACAATAGAGTTGACTAACGTAAGGACTCAGAGAGACTTCACATCAAAGATCTCAGGACAAGGGGCTAGAGAGATGGCTCAGTGGTTAAGAGCACTGGTTGCCCTTGTACAGGACCTGGGTTCAGCTTCCAGAACCCACATGGTGGTTCACAACCTTCTATAAATGCCCTCTTCTGACTTCTGCAGGCACCGGGCGTACATGACATACATACATACTTGAAGACAAAATGCTCATATACATAAAGTAAATAACACATCTTTTTTATATAAATATAAAAAGAGCACTGGCTACTCTGTCGGAAGACCCCAGGTTCAGTTTCCAGTACCCACTTGCTGTCTTAAACCATCTATAACTCCAGTTCCAAGTGGTGCTGAAATCTCCTCTGGCCTCCATGTATGCACAGACAAGCATACAGACATCAAAATGGGTACATATATTTACTTCAGATTTCTCCTGAAGTTGAATGAAAGCAAGAGTAGACTTTTTTTTTTCCATCTTACAACAAACCTGGGCTTGGTGATACATACCTGGAATCCCAGGACGTGGGAGGTGGAGCAGAAGGATCAGAATTCAAGGTTATCCTCAGCCACTTCGCGAGTTCAAGGCCAGCCTGGGATGCACGAGCCACTGTCTCAATGAAAAACAACAACAAACACTTTCAATAGCTTAAAGGCCATAGCTCAGTGGTAAAGCAACATGCTAAACACACACAAGGCCCTGGATTCAACGCCCAGCACTGCATACACATAAATATCTCTCAAGGCTGAGGGAACAGAGAGGAAAAACAACAACATAACTCCTCTTTCGGCAACTGAGAAGCCGAAAGCCAGGTGATGAATGCGGAAGCCAGTCTGAGAAAGCAGAGCCCGGTGCCAGGAGAAAGCCAAGAGCCAGCATGAAATGTGATCTCATTTTTCAGGATCTGAAGGACTCGCCCGTACCAGGTGCCTCTGAAAGTAGATCTTTACTGAGGTAAGGCTGAAGTCCAGCTGCTCCTTGGAGATCTTTCCAGGTAGCAGCTGGTGTTCTCTGTCCCCCCTGCTCAGCCGTCACCTCTCCTCTTTCACCCAGGTAGAAGACTGGAAGATGGGAAGGGCCATTTCCAAAAGGAGTAGAGAAGGGCCCTCTGGGGTAGGGGTTCTTTGGCTGTCAAAGGCAGCCTAACCCTTGGGGATTTGAAGCAATGACCTCTTTATTTCTGACTTATTATAATTCATGATTTTATGGGTCTGAATTTGGACAGTACCAGACTTGGCATGCCCAACACTTTCTATCATTGTGGCATTAATGAAGGCTAATTGGTATAGCAGGCTAGCTATATTCACCAGTCTGGAGATTCAGTCAAGTGGTGGGCAAATATGGCAAAATATGGAAGACTACCCTCCAGTGGCACTGACCTCCAGAGAACCTGCATTGATTATCTCCATCTGAAGTCAGATTTCTTGCTTGGAAATTCAGGGTTTCTAGAAAGAAGGCTACAGAAGATCCAGCAACTCTCTGTCCGGGCTTCAAGGAGCCCAAACATGCCTGCTGTGCTCTATACACAAGGAGCCACTGTGGCCCACCTGACTTCAGGGCTCCACTTTAGGCTCCATTGCTGAGTGTGTCTGTGTGGGTGTGAGCATCTGTGAGGGATCCATAGCCCTCTTTAATCTGGGGTAGGAGGTTTACACAAGCCTGGGGTTACTCTATTGACATTAAGGTGGTAAATATCGAACTGTTCAGTACCTAGAACACTGGTGCGGGGATAGTACTCCCTGAGTTGGAAGGCTAGAGACTCTGGGAAATCTAAGAGCAAAAACATAAAGAGACTCTCATCAGTTACTCAGAGCAACTGGAAGTAATGCCAAGGTTAATAAAGGCACTCTGTCAAGCCCCACCCACTTGCAAGTGCAGAAAGCCTGCTGATCTTGCTTGTGGGATGGCTGGACAAAACTTAGGACACTTAGTTAGACTGGAATTTCAACTAGACAAAAGAAAACACTGAGGTCAGTGAGGTGACTCAGCTGAAGGCACATGGTGGGCCGAGTTTGATTCTTGGTACCTGCATGATAACAGAAATGTCCCCTGGAAGCTGTCCTCTGACCTCCATGTGCACGCGTGCCATGGTGTGAACACACACACTTTAAATAAATGCATAAAGACTTCAAAGGAGAAGCTCAGTAGAAGTGTGAAGAAGGGAGCATGGAGAAATGCCCTCCCTAGGGTATGCAGCCATCCTCCAGCAGCCTCAGGGGATTTACTAGGTCAACACTAAAATCTCTAGATGTCTAAGTCCCTTATTTTACTTATTTATTTAAGTGTTTTTGAGATGGGGTTTCACTTTGTAGCTCTGACTGTCCTAGAACTCACTGTGTAAGCCAGGAAGGCCTTGAACTAACAGAGAGCTTGCCTCTGCTCCCCCCACCAAGTCCTGGAATTAGAGACATGTACTACCACACTCAGCCTCCTTTATTTTATTGCATTTATTTATTTGTGTGTGTGTGCACATGCACGCTGTGCACATGGTTGCCATGGAATACAAGCAGGGGTCAGAGGACAATTTCAGGAGTTTGTTTTCCCTTTCCACGGTGTGGGACCTGGGGACTGAAGTCAGATTATCAGGCTTGGGGGCAAGGCCTTTTACTCTCTGAGCTTCTTGCTGGTCCTCCAGGTCCCTTACTCCAATGGCACAATCTTTGTATGCAGCACAGTGCATCCTTGCCTATCTTTGTTTTTTGCTTTTTTTTTTTGCTGTTGTTCTGCTGGAACATAGTCTTACTATGTGACCTAAACTATCTCACAATAGTAATCCCCCTGCCTCATCCTGCTTGTGCTGACATAGACTTGGACATCTATAACCTGCTCTCTCATCAGATGTGAACCATCTCTAGATGACTTATACTGCACACAACAATGTAAATAGTTGCTATTCTGTATGGTTTAGAAAATAATAACAAGGAAAATATGTCTGTAAATGTTCGGTACAGACCCAACTATATAATTTCTACAAGCCATGGATGTCTGGGTTCACGCTTGAATCCAAAGGTGCAGAGGGCCATCTGCAGAGACAGAACATAAAGGAGCTACGTGTGGCCATGAGGCAGACAAGATTTGGGCTAGCTTAGCAACCAGAGTTTCTACTTGGACTACATACACAACCCTCTCTTAACAAGACACCTAGCAACCTAGGGCACCACACACACACACACACACACACACACACACACACACACACACTAACTACACCAGGCTGCGGGTTTCATACACTTCAAACAGAATAAGTTACTCTTCCCTAGCAATGCTTAACAACTCCTTTTCATGGTCAATTTTATTTAAATGTGTTTCAGGATACATCTGTGTAAGGGACTCGGGAGCTGATCTAGCCTGAACTGATTCTGGGTGCATTCACAGTAAGCCAAACTGTATCCTCTGAGTGAATTTTCAGAGAAAAATAAAATCTATCCGCCTAAGAATAAATGGGTGTAAATATGATGAAAATCAGATGCATCATGGGACAAGCTCCAGTTTCTGTAAGACTTCTTGAGTTCTAGCCACCGGGCACAAGCATTATCTACATGTGCTACCAGCCAGTAATCTAACTCAGTTTGAGTTAGCTACCTTCACCAGTGTCAATAAACATCATTATAGGTGGGTATAGCAAGAAGGCTGTGCTGCTTGAGTGAGAATGTCTCCCATAGGCTCCTGTATCTGAACACTTCGTCTCCGGTTGGCAGTGCTGCTTGTGGTGGGTGGCACCGCCACACTGGCTCATGAGATGGCCACACAGCTCCCTCTCCCCACCTTCCCTTCTCCCAAACTGTGAAAGAGCAATGACAATGGGCTGTGTGGCTGGGGCTGCAGCTCAATGCTTGCCTGTGTGTGTGAGGCGCTGGATCTGTGTGCTTCTGGCACCTTAGTTAACAATAACAATAATAAAAACAAGTCAAGCATAGTGGTGCAGATCTGTAATCTCAGCACACAGGAGACGGAGGCAGGTGGACCAGACGTTCTAGGTCATCCTCAGCTACATAACAGTTCTGAGGACAGTCTGGGATACATGGGCCCCCTATGTCAAAAATAAAATAATAATTGTAATAAATGACTTTTTGTGCCATGAAAGCTAGAACATTTTTTGGAGTGAGTACAATCAGAACACCTCCACATGAGGGACACTCGGGTCAGAGTTGCTTCTCCTCTTCCGATCGTCCCTGAAGTGGCACAAGACACGCGAAGAGAGAAGAAATTGTCACCTTGACCGACTAATGAGGCAGGTACCTCTTACTGCGCCATTGTCCATTTTTAGTTCTTTTGAAGCATGCAAGTCTCTTGTCTTTTAATAGATATTAGGTTCCAGTGACTTTTTTTGAAAACCTTTATGTAGGCAGGTCATGTGCCATTTGGGGCAACAGTGAATGTGGCACTGGTTGCACCAGGACATATAACCTAATGGCACTGTAGTCATCTTAGCTTTGGGGAGCCCTTCACGGTGTTTGCAACAGTTGCCTGGTGATAACCTCCTTAATATGCGCGAGTCTGTCTCTGTGCTCTGCTCTGTTCCAATCACCATTCCCATGCAGTGTTGTCTTTTGGTTCCTTTAGCCGTGCAGTAGTTCCTGGGATCAGAACACGTGACTGGACAGTTCTACTTTATCAAGGTTGTTTTGGGGACCTGTGATTTTTCCATTTCATGTAAGTTATAGAACTCATTCAGCAAATTTTGCCAGAGGAGTTTTCTGGGATTTTGGTGAGGCCTTCTTAAATCTATGGATCAATTTGAGGAGAGCAGAGTCTTTCAATTTACAATTATGGTTAATGCTCCATTTTTTAGATCCTTTAGTTCTTGAAGCAATGTTTTTATACGAAAAGTGTGTTCCACACATACAAAATGTGAATAAAAGTGGTCAACTATGGAAAAAAAAGAGATTGTCACCTTGAGTGACAATTCTCTTCTGCAACACTGGAGATGGAATCCCAGGACAATCCAGGTTTCAACCATTCTGGTCACTAGCCAGGGAGTAAGGCTAGAGGCCAGGTGGCCTTTGGCCCCTGGAGATAGTGGTTTCACAAAGCACAGAGAAGGACCTGGCAGAGGTAACCTCCTCTGTGGATGGCATTTTCCATACAATGCTTAGGCTCCTGGAAGGTGACCAAACTGCAGTTAAAATATGATAGGAAGATTCCTGCAGAATCTACAAGGACAGGCAGGAGGCCAGGAAAGAATGACATCATCCTGTTTGGGAACAAATGAAAAGCATCTGTAAAACTTTCACCTTTAAGGATGAGTAAGCTTTAAAGAATACATATGCACAATAGAAGATTCTAGAATATGGACAATATAACACCTTCCAGTCATGAAAGGGAACTCCAGCCCTTGGAAGGTGAAGACAGGAGGACAGAATGAAGAGCTCACAGTTATCCTTGGTTACATACTGACCTTGAGACAAGCGTGGGTTACATGCAAGCTGGAGAGCTGCCTTGGCCGATATGAGCAGGTGCTGCTCTTGCACAGGACCCAGGCTGATTCTCAGCACTCCTCAGGCAGCTCTCAGCAGCGTGTAACTCCAGCTTTAGGGGATACGATGCCCTTTTCTGGCCTCTTCAGACACCTGCACACACACACACACACACACACACACACACATACACACACACACACACACACGAGGCATGCACACACACAATGCTTACACATAATTAAAAATAAAACACCGCTTTGAAAAATGAAGACAAGGAAGGGAGAGGGAGGAGGGAGATGAGGACAAAGGAAATGCAGCATCAGGAGGAGATAACTTTTTCAAGGTTTCACAGTATGAAGAGGTCATTTTAACAGTCTCTGATTCTTCCTGTGTGCCTGAAATAGGCCAAAGATAGGAACTAATACGAGTGACCCTGTTTACAAGGTAGAATTGATAGTTATGAACCATAGCCCATACTCTACAGGACATTTACAAACACTGATAGAAAGTTTATTTCGAAGAAAGCTTCAGCTGGACAAGATGGTGCATGCCCTTAATCCCAGCACTTGGGAGGCAGAGGCAGGCAGATCTCTGTGAGTTCAAGGCCAGCCTGGTCTACAGAGTGAGTTTCAGGTCATCCAGGGCTACACAGTGAGGCCTGTTTTAAAAAGGAAGGAAAAAGAAGCGCCATTAAATTCAAAACAGAGCCTGAGGTGTGGCTCAACAGGACAGTGTGCGAAAGCCTGTGGGCTCAACACCAGAACTGAAAACATAAACCCTGCTCAGAGGTTCTCTGCCAGCCTTCGGAAAGGCCTTTGTCTATCCCAGACCCAGGCTTTCTCTCCTGTAGAGAGGGACAGTGGCAGTACCTGCCTTATTGGCATGACTTTACGGGGATTGAATGATTTTGTAAGAGTTTTAGAGAAGAATTAGTAAATCCTAAACTCTGTATTACTGTGGGCTGTTTTTCTGGTCACAGTTAAATAAAATAAAAATTCAATAATAAAACATGTATGTGTGTATGGTGTACGATGTGTGTGTTGTGTGTATGGTATGTGTGTGCATGCTATCTGTTGTGTGAGTGTATAGTGTGGTGTGTGTATTGTGCAGGTGTTGCCTGTGGAGGTGGTGAGAAGGTGACATCAGTTTTTTCCTGTGTCATTCTCCCCTTACTTTTTGAGACAGGAGCAAGCTGCCAGATCTGCCTGTTTCTGTGCGCTCAGAGCCGGGGTGACGCGCACATACCTCCCTATGCTGCTCTTATGTGGGTTCACTGCAGGCCCTCAAGCTTGTACAACTGAACTATGTCTCCCGCCCTTACCCACTGTGCCATCTCTGCCACCCTAATAAAGCTATCAAGCTACCCACTCCCAGCCCCAGTCAACAGTACTCATTGCCACCCAGTCATGGAATGGCATGTTTAGAGACTCTAAAAGCTGCATCTGAGACAGGAGCTCAGGAAAAATAAGCCAGAACCTGCAAGACCGCATGCGCATCATCATTGTATTTGGTTTCGGGGTTGTGATGGTGGTGGCAAGATGCCTGGCTTCAGTATGGTTCACAATCTGTTGGATTATGGAAATAAGAGTGACTCCATGCATGGGCTTACACAATGAAAGCAACCCCACAAAAAAGAGAAAGGGAGACTGGGCTAGAGTGAAGAAGGTTGGGGACTTTGAAGATTGGTGTGGAGGCCAAAAGCAAGGTAAGGACCCCATGGCTGCTGTGCCTCTTGGAGGCTGTGTGGATTTTTTTTTTAGAGAGATTTATTCTATTAATATTTATGTGCTTGTCTGCATTCGTGTGCATGCGAGTGCAGGTGCTCACGGAGGCCAGAAGATGCTGTTGGAGCCCCTGGAGCTGAAGTGCAGGTGTTGTCAAGCCCCCCCTCCAAGGGTGCTGAGAAGACTTGCGTTGGCTAAGAAAAACCCCACTGTGCGCTAGGCACCCATTCTAAATTCCTAAAAGATAAGCAAGCTCCTGGCAGCTCGGACTCCTTGCCCTCCTCCCCAGAGTTGTAGAAACTGTTGTGAAATGATTAACTGCTCGCTCTGGTTTCTGTAAAGTCCGGTATTGTTTTGTGTACAGAAGGGAGGCGGTTCCTCACCTAGCTGTAAATTCCACAGGAATAAAGCAATCGTGACCTGCCTTGAAAGCCCCTGTTTCCTTTAATCTGGGCCTCAGTTCCAAATCCTCCCATGGGAACTGAATACAGCTGCAGCTTAAAATAAAAATCCAGCTAATTGGGCTGGAAAGATGGCTCAAAGGTTAAGAGCACTGGTCACTCCTTCAGAGAACCTGAGTTCAATTCCCAGCACCCACATGGTGACTCACAGCCATCTGTAATGAGATCTGGTGCCCTGTTGGGGCATGCAGGAATGCATGCAGGCAGAACACTGTGTATATAATAAATAAAATCTTTATAAAAAAAAGAAACAAAACTCCAGCTAATTACAGCTGGATAGAGTCAGGTGGTCTTTTGGTGTTTTCTAACTTGGTAACACCCTGTTCAGGTCGTTTGCAAGAGCAGTATGCACCCTTGACTGAATCATCTCCATGACCTTCAAGTGAACCTTTAATAACAGGATTAATAAAATGAAAATGAGAGAGAGAGAGAGAGAGAGAGAGAGAGAGAGAGAGGGAGAGAGAGAGAAAGAGAGAGGTCTTCCACTTCTTTCTGTACCTCATACTGCAAGATGCCAACCCACCTGGAAACCACGACATTGTCAGTCCCCTAAGAGTAACAGTGTGTCCCATACATGTCACAGCAGTACCTTAGGAATGCTAAGGTGTCTGTTCAAAATTGATAAAATCAAGTCTCATAAAAAATAAACAAACAGCCAGGAGCAGAGGTGCACACTTTAGACTCAGCATTAGGAAGGCTGAGCCAGGGAGATCTCCTGTGAGTCCAAAGCCAAACTGGTCTATACAGTGAGTTCCAGGAGAGACAGACAGAGCTACATGGTGAGACACTGTCTAACACACACACATACACGCAGGCACGCATGCACACATGCACAAACGGTTGTGCGCACACGCACTCATGGCAAACAAACGTTTTCAAACTACTAAGCTGAGAGAGTGAGGGAGGGAACCAGGAGAAGGAATTCTGCTCTGCTTGGGGCCGCTCCTCCACAGGCCCGGTGGCAGAGGCAATACGCTTTCTGTGACCAGAGCCAACACTCTGCTCTTCCTCTGCCTCACGCTCTCTGACTGGAAAGAGCAGGTGCTGGTTTCTGTGGAGCCACCCAGCATCTGCTGTCAGTAGTGAGCTTCTTAGATGGCTGGTGCTGTCGTGATCAGCAGCCAGTGCGCCCCCTGCTGTTGGCTAGGAGACATAGCCGATTGTTTAAGGCTTGTGTGCAGACAGCCTTCCCCATCCTAGGTCTCCATCTCCTTAAACAATAGAAATTCTAGTGAGTGCCCACCCGCAAACGTAATAATCTACAGAGACTGTACAATGCTCGAGATGGGGCACGGGCACCTGCACATGCTGGCTCCATGCTCTGCCGATGGGATAGGCCCATCTCCACAGGGATCAACTCTATTGGACTCTGTGCCACTGAGACCAACTCCAGGAAATAAAGTTCAAAGCGGCAGCATGTGCTACTTCTGATTTTCTCTTTTCCCCCTTCCTCATCTACAAACAAAATACACATAAAACACACACACACACACACACACACACACACACACACACACACACACCAAGAGCCTGTTTGGGATGCCGTAAACTGTTGCAGTCCAGCTAACTGAACCACTGCTTCACCAAGGGGAGGACCACGGGTTGCAAGGCAGCAACCTCTCAGCAAAGTGTGGTGATTAAGTAAATGAATTGCGCTTGGTGCCAGCTGCCTTCAGCAAGGGGCTACTCTGCTCTTTGCCCAGCCATGCCCTGTTTCCGGCCACGCCCATTTTTCTACCTGGAAGTTGGCAGCTGGCAAGGACGGCACTTTCCCTCAATCTGTGAATTGCTTTGCTCTTTTGTTTACGCTGTAGTGCCAGGGGGCAGAAGTCAGGTCAGACACGCTAGGTGGGATGACAGCTTTCATTGTCAATGTGACACAGGCTAGGGTCACCTGGGAAGAATGAGGAACTGTCTGCCTCGGTGTAGCCTGTGGTCATGTCTGTGGAGGACTGCTCTGAAATTTTTGGTGTGGGAAAATCCACGGTGGGTGGCACCATCCCACACAGGGGGTCCTGGGTTGTGTTAGGGTGGGGAACTCAGGCTGAGCATGGGGACACAAGCAAAGGGTTGCACAGTCATGTCTCCTTGCCCTTCCTGTGTCCAGCTCTCTTCAAGTTCCTGCCATGTGCTTTCTGCACAGCGATGGGTTATAACCTTGAACTGTGAACCAAAATAAATTCCTTCTTCCTTGCATTGCTTTTTGTGAGAATGTTTTATCGCAGCAATAGAAACAGAGCTTCGACAGTGGGCGAGCGCTTTCTACCTAGTCCCGTGCTGTCTTTGCACTCCAGCTCAACCCTCTCCTGCTGCCGGGCTGCAGCTACATAGGGGCCCTTGGAATCCAGCCATCATTAGGAAAATGAGTCCAGACCATACAGACGAACATGGCCTTATTTGTTTACTCAAATGCTCCAGGTGCTGTGGTTTGACCTGGCCTTGCGACTGCAGTTCAACTGTCGAAACAGCAGCTACAATGGTCCAGGCCTAGGATGGGCTGGACAACCCATCTTTTAAATTATTATTTTTGTAGAGAGGCCTTCACCTTGAGCTGTGGGTGGCACCACTTCTGGGTTTAGGCGAGTCTGGATGGGTCTGGTAAGTCCACAGGAAGCCTAGAAACGAGATCAAGCAAGAGGAAAGGAGCTGGGTACTCTAATCTTAAGTAACAAAGACATTGCACTTACTCAGAATCTAAGAGAAATAAGTTCTAGTTCCTATTTTTGGAGATAGGGGCTCTCTGTGTAGCACTGGCTGGCCTGGAATTCATTATGTAGATCAGGTTGGTCTTGAACTCACCAAGATCCACTTGCCTGCATCCTTTCATTAAAGGCATTTGCTACCACCCCAGTTTTGAATATTTTCCTCTGTGCAGCCCTGGCTGTCCTGGAACCTACTCTGTAGACCAGGTTGGCCTCAAACTCAGAGAACTGATGGTCTCTGGCTCCCCAGTGCTAAGATTAAAGGTGTGCACCACTACTGCCTAGTTGAATATATTTCTTTTGACAAAGTCTTGAGACCCATGTGTCTTGGGCTCTGAAACTATGACCAGAGGCAGAGAGGACAGACACATACAAGGAAGCTGGAGTAAGGTGGGGGCATCCTCACTCTGATGGAGGACACCCACTACAGCAGTTACTCAAACCTCAGTGTGTTTATTAGGTGCAGTACTGAGGGAGGGTTATCTACTCTACTCTGGGTAGGAGGTCTCTGCAAGTGAGCAGTCTCAGGCCCTAAACATTAGGGAGGACGCAAAAACTTCAGTTGCTAGTCTTTGCACATGCTGCTCACTCATCCACTTGGACACTAGTCTTTGCACATGCTGCTCACTCATCCACTTGGACACTAGTCTTTGCACACGCTGCTCACTCATCCACTTGGACTCCTCAGGAAAGCTCTGCCATCCCTCCAAGCCCCACCCTGGTAAGGCTTTCCAGTCCCAAGGGGTTGACGTATCTGGAGTCCCAGATACGACTGCGTCCATATCAACAATACACATCCATGCAGAACTTCATTCACTCAGGGCTGCCTCTGTTCCCTCCAGTCTTGCTATATAGCTCAGGATAGCTTTACTTGCTCGTAAGTCTGAGACAGGCTGGTCTTTAATGCTCTTTGTGGTTGAGGATGATCATTAACTTCTGCTCTTCCTGCCTCCTCCTTCCAGGGCTGGGATTACACCTCCCCATGCCCATTCCATGCAGAGCTGGGGATTGGGTCTGGGGTTTCTAGCATGCTAAGCAAGCACTTTGGCAACTGAGCACACCCCCAGCCTCCAGGCTGGCCTTGAGCTGCAGCAATCCTACGGCCTCAGCTCCTAAACAGTGGGATTGCATGTGTGTGCCCTCACTTCCAGCCACACCTCTAAGTTTGTAAGGGAGCTCATAGGAACCCCCTTTGTTCTCTCCAGGGAAGGAAGGTGAGGCTGCAGCCTGGTCTTCATAGAACACCTGCAGAACAGCTGCTTCACTCAAGGCTGACTGTTACATAGACAACCCTGAACAAAATTCCTGGTGTCTCTTGCTTGGATGAGGAATCCTCTCTCAACAGTGGTAACTTCTTATTTTAAGCTTCTGAAATGTCAGGTTTGATTCATGGGCCAGAAATAAAGATTCATGCTTTTTACAGACTAACTTTAATATCACAAGAATGCCATTGTTGGTCACGATGTCAGATGAAACATGAAAATCCATGAATAACAAATAAAACCGAGTGTAGGGAAAACTTCATCTGCACTGGGGTTGGGCTAGACAGCCTTTGGGTCAGTGGGTTTGTTGAGAGACTATCCTAGCTTTGGAGGGTATGCACCAGCATCCCCAACTACCCATTTGCAGCCAGTGTCTCTGGTCCTGTAGCAGGCTTTCTTGGACCACTAGCCCCAAATCATGACAGGGAGATTTATTATTAATTATGAATGCTCAGCCTTACCTTAGGCTTATTTTTAGCTTCTTTTTCCTAAAAAAAATTAACCCATTGCTATTAATCTATGTGCCGCCCCAAGGCTTGTTTACCTCATCTATGTATTGTCCATCCTGCTTTCCTGCTTCCTCCATGGCTGTCTGGCTGGTCCCCAGCTGGCTGGACCCTGGTGGACTGCCCCCCTTTCTCCCTGACAGCCCAGTTTATCCCTCCTCTCCCTAGCTATTGGCTGTTCAGTTTTTTTATTAGACCAATCAGGTACCTTAGGCAGGCAAGGTAAAACAGCACACCTTTACATAAACAACAACAGCATAAACAAAGCAATCCGTCTTTACATAGTTAAACAAATATTCTACTCCACAACATGCCGTAGCGGTGACAAAACAGTGCTATCTCTGGGCATTGCCAAGCCGTTATGGGGAGCAAGAGAACCCCACTGGATGCTGCTTCTTCATGCTATTCTCTTCTTATACAATCATTTTAAAGATAAAAATATTAATTTGTCTGGGAGGACTCAAGTGAAGATCAGAGACAACCTTTGGGAGTCAGTTTTCTCCTGCTACGTGGGTCCTGGGGTTGAAATCAGGTCATCAGGTTTGATGGCAAGGACCTTTGCCATCTTGCTGACCCTATGACCAATTTTAAAAATAAATTCTCAGAGAGCTTGAATGTACCTCAGTTGGGATTAAAGGGGTGCACCAGTTTCCCCAGGCTCTACTGACTGAGCTACATCTGAAGTGCGGGAAAATGTTTTAAAAAGATTCATTATATTTTTAAATAGTGTGTGTGTGTGTGTGTGTGTGTGTGCGTGTGTGTGTGTGTGTGTGTGTGGCCAGAGATGACTGTTCCCTGGAGATGGCCTCTGACAGAGGCCAGAGATGACTGTTCCCTGGAGCTGGAGTCACAGGAGGTTGCGAGCCACTCGGAAGGAGTTACATGAAGTCCTCAAGAAAAACAATACACACCTTTAACCTCTGAACCATCTCTTCCGTCTCCTGGAAATTTATTTTTAACATTCTTTTTTGCTAAAGTTTTACACTGTTTCAAAGTGGCTCCTGAAAGAAAACCTGCCCCAACAGTCCTCAGAGAAATGTTAGCTAGAGCCTTGGTGGATTTGCACACACACCGAGACATCGGAAATGAAAGGGACCTTTGTTACTTCTGGAGTGAGGCCGGAAGGGCTCTACCGTCACATGCTGCTCTCAAGAGTATGTTCTCAATAACTATCCCAGGCCTAGCGCAGCGAGATCAGGTAAAGCTAACAAATGTGTGTTCCAAGACTCAGTTCTAAGTCAGATCTTTGAGGTGGAAGACCCATCTTTAATCTGGGTCACACCTTCCGCTGGCACCTACATAAAAGACATGGAAGAAGAAAATTTGTTTTTTGCCTGCTTGCTCGAGCTGGCATTAGAGCGCACTCTTCTGGATTCTGGCGTCTGCTGGAGACCAGCTGAGACATTAGCCTCGCGGGCTGAACAACTGCTGGATTCTCGGAAAAGAACAACTCTGCTGCGTGCGTACTGCGAAGCGAAGCTGGGGTCCTTTCCCTAAAACTGCCTGCTGCTTCCAAATCTCAATCCCAGCCTCCTCCCTAAAGCGCTCGTGCCTGGTCGGGGCGGCCACCTAGTGACCAGAGAGAAAACTGCAGCGATAAACGTTGCTTTACCGCAATGAGCTCATCTTTTTCCCAGAACTCAGGTTTCTCCGCAGAAGGTGGCATTCCAGCTGTGCCTTGGCAGTGACAGGAGCTCCATGGGATCCTTGGAAAAGGTACTTTGAAACTAAGGAGAATTGAAAGCGCTCCCTTAAAGCCAGCTTCTTCACACGCTTATGCCACTGGAAAGTCTCTGGTGTGGGTAGACAGAGACCCTACTGGTACCGTACTTGGGAAACATACGCCATTCCCGCCTCTGCCAGGAACTCTAGTGCAGTGACTGACCTGCACTGCCGAGACCCGCAACCCCAGTGCTGCCACGATCTTCCTCTTAGAATTCCAGTAGCCACTCCCACCCCCTCCACAAACACATATTCCTAAAAGAGGGGCACAAAGAGACAACCCTGCCCCCGCAGGTTTGTTTATGGTACTCCTGCAGGTGTAGCTCCAAGAGAATTCCCACTTGCTACTGCTGCTGCTGCTGCTGCTGCTGCTGCTGCTGCTGCTTCTTCTTCTTCTTCTTCTTCTTCTTCTTCTTCTTCTTCTTCTTCTTCTTCTTCTTCTTCTTCTTTTTTAATTTTTTTGGTTTTTTTAAAGACAGGGTTTCTCTGTAGCTTTGGAGCGTGTCCTGGAAGTAGCTCTTGTAGCCCAGGCTGGACTTGAACTCACAGAGATTCACCTGCCTCTGCCTTCCAAGTGCTGGGATTAAAGGCGTGCGCCACCACCACCTGGCTGAGAATTTCAGTTTTCAACAAGCACCATTAATTTTAGCTTTCTGTGTGGGTAGGATGGTTCAGTGGATAAAAGCTCTTGTAGCCAAGCTTCACAACCCGAATTTGATCCCCCAGACCCACATAACGGAAAGAAATGACCCAATTCCACCTACACACAATAAATACATAACAGCAGCCCATTGTTGCTAATTGCTAAGAGTGGAAAATTGTCAATATTGAGAAAATGTAGTGCTGGGGACATAACTCTGTGGAAAAGGGCTTGTCTCTGGGCTCCATCCATCACAGCAACAAGACATACAGACACCTGGACAGGTGGAAGGGGAGAGGGGGAGGGGTGAAGGGAGTGAGGGAGACAGAGAGAGACAGAGAGACAGAGACTAATACTGTGACCTCCTCTGATCAAGACTTGAAGATGTAACTAAGCATTTCCCAAGCAAATAGCATAGAACTGAGAAAGTTCCTGGAAGGCGCATTAGAGCCCTTTTAAGGGCTCCCAAGAGACGATTAGACAGAGAAGGGTGGGAGATCAAACACAGGATGGGGTGCTACCCTTCCAGCAGTGAACTTCTTGGGACATCCGACCAACTGGGAGAACTTCAGCAGCAGGAGAGGATGGGGCATCCCTGCTTCTGTCGTGTACAGAGCAAGCAAGGACCTCTGTGTCACTCACAGCATGAGCTAGACATTTGGGGAATGCGATGAACTCTGTCTTCCCGTAGGGAGTCCCACAACGAGAGGACTCTTAGGGTTACATAAGCCAAGGGACTTTCCAAGCCAAGTGTCTGCTATGAGGCACAGGGCACCCGACTGATGCCCAGTTGTGCCCCCGTGAGCCTCGGCTGAACACTGCCCTGGTCAGATTCTCCATGATGGAAAAAACTACTCCATTTACTTCCAGTTTTCTCAACGAGGAAATTCCAGTTAGCTCCCCCCACCTCACCCTAGAGGGATGGGGTCTAGTGGATTGTGCGTATTCCTCAGTCTGCTTGTCACTTAGCAGGAAACTAAGACACAGAGATACAGGCCACAGTGAAGGTTGTATTGAGAGTGAGCTGGCTGAAGGGAGGACTATTGGGGGCAGGGAGCAAGATGCAGGATGGGGGATGTAGTTTAGTGGTAAGAGTGTTTGCTTAGCATTCCTGATGCCCTAGGCTCAAGTCCTCATACTGGGTGGCGAGGCGGGGGGGGAGGGGGTGCAAACCAAACAGAAGGGTATGTGAGGAAAGTTCCAAAGCCACCCAGCTTGGCTTTCTACAGACAGTCCAAACCGCCAAGGTCACTGCCAATCAATCCATTGGCTGCCTGGATGTGTTGGTGGATGCTTGCAATTCCACTACCTGGGAGGCAGAGGCAGGAGAATTGCTGCAAATTTGAGGACAGTCTGGTTTATGTAGTTAGTTCCGGACCAGCCAGGGCTAAGCAACTAGACCCTGTCTCATGGCCCACCACACACAATTAAAAACAAAACTTTGCTGCAGGTTTGATCAGGTCACATCAATGCTTGAACTCCTGGCAGCTCCCCACTGCCCCTTCTCTCCCACTGTGTGACTGGCTCGGGCATCCGAATCATCACCAGTTGTTCATCTTTCGCTTCTCTTCTCTGCTGGTTGCTTTGGCAACCTCCGCCCTCCCGACTCACTTCATCCATGGACACTGCTCATCAGAGTGTGTTTCTCAGGACTCTCAGGCTTCGAGAGTGAAAACCCACATAGCCCGCTTCAGTAAGAGGGGGCACAAGGGCTGGGAAGTGGCTCAGGTGGTGAAGTGTTTGTTTTGCCAGCACAAGGCTCTGAGTCTGATACTGCGGGTTCACATGGAAAAGCCAGGTACGGTGGGATGAGGCTGTGGCCTTAGTGCTGGGGAGATGAGACCAGAAGATTCCTGGGGCAGTGGATCTAGCCGGCCTCGTGGAATCATTGGGCCCTGGTTAGTGAAAAATCTGTCTCATCAGTAAGGAGAGTCAGTGAGATAACTCAGGGTAAGGGCGCTTGCCGCCCGGCCTGATGGTCCGAGTTCTATTGCTAGACCCAGCATGGTGGAAGGGGAGAGCCGGCTCCTGCAAGTTGTCCTCTCACCTCCACATGTAAACCATGGCATGTATGCATAGGTCACAATAAATATCTAAGTCGATTAATACATACATACATAAATGTAGTTTAAAAATTAAAAGTAATGATAAGGTAGAGACGGACTGGGAAAGACACCCAGCATCAACCTCTGACCTCCAAATTCACACATGTGCATGCACACATGTACCAAACACACAAAGGAGGATGTAAGATGGGTGTGCACACCAGTCCGGAACCTCATCACTTAGGGATCTGAGCCTGGAAGAGCAGAGATTTAAAGCCAACTTTGACTACAGCTTGAGATTGAGGCCTATCTGACTCTGAGACCTTGCCTTGAAAAACAACAACAACAACAACAAGGGGTCAACTTCAGGAACGGCTAGATGCTGAGCCTCAAATTATGCTGCTAAGCTACACACACACACACACACACACACACACACACACACACACACACACTGTGAATTCTTGTTTTGCTTTGGTTTTGAATTTACTTGCTAACATACAGGCTGTCACCATGTAACTCTGAGTGCTGGGGTTTGTTAACGATGTGTGTCACCACAGTGGGCATGACTTTTTGAGTGACCTTTCTAGGGCAGACTGGCCCCAGGATGTACAGGCATTTCCTTTCGGTCACCAACCAGCTATCAAATTAGCCTTTTTAGGCCTTACATGGAAATTCCAGCCTCACGTTGCAATGCCAAAATGTACCAGGCTTTTTCTTTTGGCACACCAACTAGCCCCCAA
Organism: Myodes glareolus; assembly: GCF_982192425.1. Taxonomy (NCBI): domain Eukaryota; kingdom Metazoa; phylum Chordata; class Mammalia; order Rodentia; family Cricetidae; genus Myodes; species Myodes glareolus. The sequence continues at coordinate 24,937,531 of NC_142031.1, read as the reverse complement.
GTCATGACACAGAGACTTAATATTAGTTATGAATGCTTGGCCTTATTTTAGCTCTTATTTTAATCTGTTTCTCTTCATCTATGTTTTGCCTTGGGGTTTTTTACTTTCTTTCTTACCTTCTTGCTGTTTCTGTGTCTGGCTGGCTGGCTTCTGCCTGGCTTCTTGTTCCAAGCACGTCCCTCATTCTCTTCTCTTCCTCTCATTCTTCCTTCTCTCTTCAGCCTAGATTTATCCTATTTATTCTCTCCATCAGCCCTGCCTATCCTTTCTCTGTTTAGCTATTGGCCGCTGAACTCTGTATTAGACCAATCAGGTGCCTTAGGTGAAACAGATGTGACACATCCTTACATCATTAGACAAAGGCAGCATAAACAAAAGTGACACACCTCTCCACAGTTAAAGTAATGTTCTGCCGCATAAACAAATGTAACATATCTTTGCCCAGATAAAGTAGTATTTCACAGCACCAGGAAGTCCCAGTTTATGAGTCTGGTCACACTGGGAAATTGGAAGGCATTACCCCTGGTTTCAGCTCACAGCTCTAACAGGAAATTCCAGTTGTCCTGGCTCGATGATGCTTGATCTGTGGCCACTGGCTAGAGTCGTTAGGTAGGTGCTGGCCCATCTTTCTGGACCTGGGAAGGGATAATGGATACTCTGCTTTTCAGAGAGCAGGTCTGGATAAATGGGGGGGGGACAGGAAAAGTAGCGACTGCTGATGTCAGTGATAAGCACCTTCCTGCAGTCCCCGCCTATTCCTGCTCCTCTAGGCTTGGAGGAGACAGGGGGACACAGATTTAGTTGTTGGACTTCTAGGAACTGGGTGACCACGGGAAAGGCTCCTGGGGCTCTGCTCTTTCACTGCTACCATCTTGGAGGACTTTGAAGACAACTAAAGCATTTGGCACACAGTAGATGCTTTAGACTCAGTTAAATTCGGTCGTGACAGCAGAGTTCAAGAATACTGAAATGGGCCAATAGTTGGGAAGGTTTTGAGGATGAGGGAGGCACTCGGTTCTGTGGCCTTCTTGACTTTGCAATAATGGTCCCTTGTATCTCTATGACTCTCTCTTCCTTCTCTTCTTCCTCCTCTTTCTCTCTTTTTTTTTCTTTGAAGATAGGACCTGACCTTGAACTTCTGATCCTCCTGTCTCCACTTCCCAAGCTGTGGCATTCCAGGTGTCCATCAACATGCCTGCCTTGATCCTCTTTTCTCAAGCTCTCCATAGTCTGCCTATATTTGTTACTTGGTCTCACCGTGTCATTGTAGAGGAGGGGACTCTATTGGGTTTCACTAGTAGAACTGACCAGGGAACCATGACTCAACTTTAGTATAAATAAAAATAATGGGCAGCAGGGGGCGCTGTAGAGAAGCCCTAGTAGATGGAGGACAAACAGCTGTGGTTCTGAACCTAGTCCCCAGGGCAGGCTAGCATCTCACCAGGTGTCCCAAGGTCTTCTGGGCCAGGTGCCTGGCTACTGACCGGGCTCAGGCTAAACCATGACTGCCTCGCAGCCCATCTAGCTACAAATGGAGAGCCCCAGTGAAGCAGTCTCCCCTGCACAGGAACCAATAGGCAGCACAAGCTCAGGGCAAGTCCAGCTGGATTCCTGGCTAGGTGCTGTGACTCAAGGGGTTGCAAGGGGCATCAAGGGACACATTGTAGATGGGTTCAGGGATAGTATCTCAACTTAATCTGTATCTTTCTCATTCTCCTCCTAAGAAAAGGTCTTGCATCTCCAGAGATGTCATCAGCAAGAACTAAGTCAAAAACATGAGGACGGAACGGTGTAAAATGGACTTCTGTATTGTACATGTCATGGTTCTGGGGAAGGCTGGAGTCTCAGTCACACTCCTGCCCAGAGGCCTCAGTGATCTTAGGCTGTGTTCTCCATACACACACACACACACACACACACGCACGCACGCACACACACACACACACACACACACACACACACACACACTGTGGTTATATTTGGACCCGGAGTCCTGTGTGGACTCAGGTGCTCCTAGAACCCTTCCTTCTAGGGAAGCTCAGTTTTCTACTGCGTGCCCATCACAGTTCATTCGTGTGTCCACACTGACCCCAGCCCTGTGCATAGCCCACCACAGGGCAGATAAGAGCCAGGCCCTATGAGAAGGCTAGCCTCACAGAGAAGAGCCTCTGAAAGAGGGTGCCAAGATCTGAGCCCGGGATCTGCAGACTCCACCCATGGGCACCGCTGGGGGACAGAAGTGTGGAACACCTTTGTTCACCCTGTCGCCCCTGGAAGACAGGCAGTGGGATGTGAAGTTCTCTCTAAGTCAGAACTTCCTTCCACTGGTCCCTGCAAGATAGACAGCCAGGTCTTTGTGTCTGTGATGGATTGAAGGTGAAGTGACCCCCACAGGCTCCTGTGTTTAAACACAGCTCAGCTGCTGGGGCTGTTTTGGAAGGGGGTGGAGCCTGGATGGAGGAAGTGGCCAATCCAGCCCCACTACCTGTCCACCCTCTGCTTTTGGATGTAATGTGATTAACGGCCTTCTATTTCCGCCACCAAGCCTTCCTGCTGTGGTACACTATACAACCTTTAAATTGTTAGTCGAAATAAACTCTCTATAAATCTGGCTCAGTGGCCTATGCCTAGAACCCTAGGCTTGGGAGGTAGAGGCAGGAGGACCAGGAGTTCAAGGTCATCCTCCTAAGCATACAGAGGTCAAGGCCAGCCTGTGCTACAGGGGATCTTGTCAAAGAAGAGAGAGAGGGAGAAAGAGAAAATTATTAATTCTTAAGTTGCTTCTTGTCAGACATTTGGTCACAGCTATGAAGAAAAAGCAACCAATACGATGTTCCCTTATCAGAGTCCCAAATGAGGACAGAATCTGGGTTTGGGAACAGCGGGGAGCTTGACCCGTGAAGCTGTGCTATGTGGGTGTCCTGTGGCTACAGCCGGCACAGAACAGATGGCGGAGAGAAAGGCTGCATTTTCAGGAATTTTACAAACTGCTCCACTGTGTTAGGAGTCTGAAATCCACTCTGGTGGAGTGTTTACGACATGGCGGAGGGCTCACGGAGGGCTCGGGGTCCTTCCTCAGCCTCAGAGCTTCCACTCCTCATTGCCAGCTCAGCGCTGAGCGTGAACGACCTCTGGCCTAGGCGCATCCTCACTTGAATCGCTTCTTCCCAGGGAAGGACGAATGATGGGGGCGGGGACAAGAGCAGGGTGACTGACACTGGAAGTGTTCCCCACTCGAAAGCAGGGCGAGGTTCTCCTATAAATACACGGAAACGGCATGATGGGGCTCCTCGGCTTTCCTTCCCTTTTCTTCTTCTCCCTTTGAATCTCATAATAATACTTACACTGGAAACTTCAGGAAAGAATGTGGGCGGCAACAGAGTGTGCAGGTCCAGAGCAAGACTTCAAAGCGTGGCTGCTGGGGTCCAGCTTGCCCTGCCCGCCCTGCACACAGCTGGAAGCCTGCCAGTGGCTCCCTCGAGGATATTATTTTTCTCAAAACTATTTTTTTGTTTCTCTCTCTCTTTCTCTCTCTTTGTGTGTGTGTGAGAGAGGGGGGGGAGGAGGGGGAGGGGGAAGGAGAGGGAGAGGGAGAGGGAGAGGGAGAGGGAGAGGGAGAGAGAGAGAGAGAGAGAGAGAGAGAGAGAGAGAGAGAGAGAGAGATCTGCTCAGTGCAGCATTGGAAGCATGAAATTTTCGCACGCAGAGCCTTGCTTTCCCTGTTGCAGTGATAAACAGCTGACAGAACAAGAGAGAGAAAGCTTCCTTCAGCTCACAGTTTCAGTCCGCCATAGCAGGGAGTCACAGAGCAGAGCTGGAGTTGTGCCCACCCTTGGGGTGAAGGGGCAGAGAGTGATGAGTACCTGTGCCCAGCTCCCTTCCTTTTTATACAGTTGGGAAGCCCAGCCCCACAGGGGCCAGATCTTCCCACAGTTCATCTAACAGGATAATCCTCACAGACACACCCAGAGGCCCACCTCCCTGGTAAGTTTTGGTTCTCACCAGGTTGCCGATCGAGGCGAACTGTTACCCATGGTGTGTAAGATTTCCCCTAACACACCAAAATAATAGTAATAAAAATTAATAAATAAAATGTAGAAGGGGGAGAGACAAGAGAATAAAGAGGAAAAAAGCAGAACTAGCTCTCCTACATAGAAACGGAGCCTGTCATAATTCCCATCTCTCATTTTCCATCCTTCTGCTTAGTTAGCCCCATTTTTACTCTTTTCTCTCTTTGTGCCTGGCTAATTAATTCAACCTCATAACACTTTCCAAACCAGAAGCCATGTTCCCGACACCATCCCCCGCACTCCTTGAGCCCTGCGTCTTTTCCTGAATTTTCCAATCTGTTCTCAAGTTCTCCTTCAGGGCAGTGGCTCAAGCCAAAAAAGAAAAAAAACAAAACAAAACAAAAAAAACCAACCAAAATGAAACAAAAACCCCCAAAATTCGAAAGCTCAGAATCTTTGAGGTCTAATGTATATTCTAAAGATGCCCCATTTTAAATGTTCAACAAATGTGTACAAGATATAAAACTTCGCTTCTTTTGAGACAGAACTTCCCGTAGCGCAGGCTGTGTAGCTGAGGGTAACCTTCTAATCCCCCCACCCCGAAAGTTTTAATACCCTTTATTTATCTCATGTGCACGCACAAGTGGAGGTCGGAGGACAACACCATGTGGGGTCCAGGATGGAATTCAGGTTGTCAGGCTTGGGGATAAGCACCCTTCCCCATGGAGTCACCTCACAGATCCCTGCCTCCACCTCTTGAGTGCTGAGTTAGGCTTGTAACACCATCCTAGGCTTTCCATGGTGCAGGGAATTGAATCTAGGGTCTTCTGGACAAGCATTCCAATCGCCGAGCCCACCCTCAGCCCTGAGTGTCGTGGCTTCCATCTGAAGTTTCTCCTTACCATTTGCAGTCAGGTCCTTGCCTTCACTCCTGGTGTGTGGGAACCACTGACCCGCTTTCTTGAACCCTTTGCAGAATATCACTAAATGGAATGCTGTAGTAAGCGCTCTTTGTGTCCAAAAGTTTTTGAGGTGCATCTTTTTGTGTCTGGAGTGCACTCATTTGCATTGCTGAGCAGTCCTGTCCTATGTAGACACGTCTCACTTGTTTCTCCATTCACCAGTTGAAAGGCATTTAGGCTGCTTTCAGGTTTTGGTTATTCTGAGTTGAATGCTATGATGTCATGACTATTTGTAATCAGATCTTTGTAGGCATCTACTACTGTCACTTTCCTTGTGTGGCAAAATAGGGAAGTTTAACTGAAAAAATGCTAGCAAGCTGTTTTACCCATGGGCTGTGTCAGGGTCATTACCACCAGTGATGTGTGGTTAGTTTATAAAAATTTGACCTGGGCGTAGTGAAGCAGATCTGTAATCCCAGCACTCAGGAATCTGAGGCAGATACATAAAGAATTTGAGGTCATCAGCTACCTTGTGAGTTGGAGGCTAGCCTGGGCTACATGGCAAGACTCTGAATCAAAAATTAAAAGTAAGAAAGTAAACAGGGGGAATGGCTCAGTCAGAAAAGTACTTGTCGGATGTTGTAGAATATTATTTGAAGGTGTGCTACATTTGTTTACGCTGTGTTGTATTTGTTTATTGATGCAAAGATGTGTCACATTCTTATATGCTGCATTTGTTTAACTCTGTGAAGCTGTGTTACTTTGACTATCTGAAACACCTGATTGGTCTAATAAAGAGCCAATAGCAAGGCAGGATAAAGGATAGATGGGGGTGGCAGGCAGAGAGAAAAAACAGGAAGAGAAATCTGGGAAGAAGAGATCAGAGAGCGAGAAGAGTAGGAGAGGAGGACTCCAGAGGTCGCCACACAGCCCGTCACAGGGTAAGAAGAAAAGAAAGGTATATAGAATAAAGAAAGGTTTAAAAGTCCTGGTCTACAAGAGCTCATTCCAGGACAGGCTCCAAAACTACAGAGAAACCCTGTCTCGAAAAACAAAACAAAACAAAACAAAACAAAAAACTTGGCCTAAAACAAGCCAAGCTAAGGCCGGGCATTTATAAGTAATAATAAGATTCGGTGTGTGTATTTATTTGGGAGCTGGGTGGCGGGCTCCCAAAGAACCAAAAGAGTTAAAAAACAAAACAGCAGCCATGTAAGCACGAGGGTTTGCATTCACCGCCCCCCCCGAACATACATAAAAACCCCAATGTTGAAGTTTGCGCTCATAGCCCTAGTGCTGGGGGTCAGGGAGCTGGAGACAGGAGGGAGCCCCGAGTCTCTCTGGCCAGCCTTCTTGACTTAATTAATGAGCTCTAGGTCCCAGTAAGAGACCTTGATTCAAAAATAAGGTGTTCAGCATCTATGTAACAATACCTGAGGTTGAATTCTGGCCTCCATACAAACCTTAAATATGCTGGCACACACAAACAAACACAATAAACAGATAAACAAACAAATGCTATTCTGAGCCGGGCATGGTAGCAGTTATGTTTAATCCCAGCTCTTGGGAAGCTGAGGGAGGTGAATCTCTGTGAGTTCCAGGCCAGACAGGTCTACAGAGAGAGACCCTGTCTCAATAAATAAATTAAAGTAAAAAATAGCTATCTAGTGGCTATGCAGCATTATCTTACTGCTGTTGTATGTTCCAGGCAGCTGATGTGGTGTGTTTTTGTTTATTTGACCTGAGTGTATTTTCTTTGGCAAACTATCTTCTCACATTTTGGGGCATTTGTGGGGGTTGAACGTTTGAAGGGGTGTTAAAATAAGATCTTACTATGCAGTGCAGGCTGTCCCTGAGCCCCTGGTTCTCCTCCCTGGGCTCCCTTGAGCTGGATTACAAGTTTGTGCCACTGCCCCTAACATCTGTTTTCGCCATTTGAAACACTGGGCTGCTTCTCTTTTTGTTTTGAGAATATTATTGGTTGATTTGTGAGAGTATATAGTTTTCATACATGCATGTGGATTTCTACATAATTACTACTTATAAATGGTAAAGTTCTAAACAAGTTGCAACCTGTTAAAAGAAAGCTGGGGACGGGGGAGATGGCTCAACAACTAAGAGCCCTTACTACTCCTGCAGAGGCCCTGAGTTCAGTGCCCAGCATCCACATTGGGTGGTTCATAACCACCTGCAACTCCAACTCCGGAGGATCCCCCACATCCTTTTCTAGACCATGTGGAGGCTGTACTCACATGTGCACAAATCTACATACATATGCAGGTAACTAACATCTAAATCTTTTAAACAGTACTCATGATGTTTATGACTTTCTGGAATATTTTACAGTTACTTAATGATATTAAAATGTAAAGTCAGTGAAATCTGCCCATGATAAAAATGTCAAGTAGAAAATAAAAAGGAATATGATACCAATAAAATGTGACAATAAGCTTGGGGATGTGCTCCAAATATGACAGTAACACCATCTGCTGGGTAAGATTACAGCTGCTGCTTAAATTATATATGTTTTCCGAGATGCTCAGGAAATGTGCTTTAGGGGAAAATGTCACAAAGAAGCAAATGGCAAATATGATCCCAGCACAGGGGAGACAGAGGCAGGCAGATCCCCTTGGCGACCCGGGCTACATAGTGTGACCCTGTCAACAAGACACAGAAAGGGGCTGGGGGCATAGCTCAGTTGGTGAAGTGCTTGTGTAGAAAGCAGGACATCCTGAGTTCAGTACCTGGCATGGCACAGAAGCACGTGCCAATAATCCCAGCATTAGTGAGTGGAACCAGGGTGACCAGAAGTTCAAGATTATCATTAGCGGCAAATTTGGGAGCAGCCTGAGATGGGTGAAGAACTGTTTCTTTTCTTTCTTTCTCCCCCTTCTTCTTCCCTCCTCCTCCTCCTCCTTCTTTTTCTCCCTGAGACAGGGTGTCTCTGTGTAGCCCTGGCTGTGCTGGCGCTCACTCTGTTTGTAAACCAGGCTGGGCTAAAGCTCAGAAATGCTACTGCTTCTGCCTCAAGAGTGTTGAGATTAAAGCCCCGTGTCACAAGGCAAGAATGTGTTTCTTTAAAGAAAGAGAGAGAGAGAGTGGGGAGGGAGAGGAAAAAATAGAAACACACATGAAAGAAAAAAAGAAAGAAGGAAAGAGAGAGAAAAGGAAGAAAGGCAGCCAGGCAGGCAGGCAGGCAGTGATGGGCACCATCCCACAGGCTTGCCGGGCTGTTGCCATGGTTTTTAATGCTACCTAATAGTAAAGTTGGTTAATTATATAACAGACCACCCTAAAGCTCTGAGCCATGGTTCCAGCCTTGCCCTTGAACTCCGGCAGGTTTGCAGAACTCTGAAGTGCTAGCCCCAAGGTTGCAATGTGCCTTTCTGGGAGCTGCTTAGCAGGTATGCACTCAGATATATGGAGCCCTGGTTCTAAGCTCGGTGACCTGGGAAGATCATCTTAAGGAGGCAGGCACGCCGTCACTATTCAGGAGGAGAGCATGCGCTTCTGTGGATGAGAAGTGACAGAGAACACAGGCTTGGGGTGGAGGGCAAGCCACGGAGCAGCACAGGAGAGAGAAGCAACGCTGCTTCAAACTGAGGCTAAGGATAAAGGGGCAGGAAGAGGTACTGGAGGCGAGAACAGAATCCAAACAAACAGCAGATTTTGAATAGACTATGTAGGTGCATTTTAGACCCACATAGCCTTAGCCTATAAAAACACATGTCCTTTTACACTTTTATTTCTCACTCTAAAGTAATTCTTGGGGGTCCCGGAAGACTAGAGAGAGGGTACAATTACCACTGGACTGGATGAGAGAGGGGGACTTAAAAGTCACAGAGAGAGCGCTCACACAAAGGGGAAATCCTATAGCAGAGTGTGAGGGTGGTAATTGGTCACTGTCAGAGGTGTTGGACCTGGCCCTCTGTTACCTAAGGCAGACATGTTACGATGTGTATGAGTGTTGATGAAAGACGGGTGAACACAGGAGACATCCCAGTTTTCATTCAGGACCTAATAGGTAACTTTTTAATTTGTTTGTTTGTTTGTTTTCAAGACAGGGTTTCTTTGGAGCCTGTTCTGGAACTACCTCTTGTAGACCAGGTTGGCCTTGAACTCTCAGAGATTCGTCTGCCTCTGCCCCCCAAGTGTTGGGACTAAAGGCATGTGCCACCACCGCCTAGTTTAGATAACTTTTTAAAGATCTGGTATTCAAAATCCAACCAAAGTTTGTTCTCAGAAATGAAGTACATGGATATGCAACAACCCAGCTCTCCTGCCCCCGAATCCACACCTGTAGGATTTCAAATAAGCACAGCACAGAGGTAGCTCACACCCATGACTGCTGCTGCACTGCTCACAATAGCCAAGATGTAGACCCTGCCTGGGTATCATCCGCATATGATGGATGGAGAGAACGTGGTATATGTACACACTGAAGTAAGGAATGAAACTGTGTCACCTGCAGGAAAATGCACAAACCTGGGATAACCGTGTTGGTCAAGCAATTCAGACTTAGAAAACTAGCGGTGTTACATTTCCTCTCATGTGGAGTCTCAATTGGAAATGAAAAGTCAAGGGGCAGATGAGATGTCAACAGATAAAGGTGCTTGCAGCACAAGTCTAGCCACCCGAGTTCAATTCCAAGAACCCACATAAACACAGAAGGGGAGAAATGACTCCAGAGTAGACCTCTGACCTCTGTGTGCTCCCACATAAACACCACACACATAGTAATAATAAGTAAAAATTAACAAATAAAAAGCAGCTATGAAAGTAAAGGAGATCCAGGTAGGGTGGCACGTGCGTTATCCTAGCTCTTGGGAGGTCGAGGCAGGAGGGTAAGGAGTTCAAGGTCATCCTCAACTACATAGGGAGTTTAAGGCTAGTCTGGGCTACACAGATTCCTTTCCAATACTCATAAAGTACTAGCAATAAAAAACAAATCCAAACAGGGTGGTGGCATATGTCTGAAACCCAGCACTCAAGAAGCTGAGACAGGAGGAGTACCTGGAGTTCAGGGTCAGTTTGAGTCACATAGTGTTCCACTCCAGCCTGGAAACTCTTGAAAATAAACAGTAAAAAGAGATACATACATAAATACAGACAAAATGAGGATGTTTGTGGATCCTTCAAATGTTTTAGGGTGGAAATGAAACTTGGCGATAAGTCCTTGCATTGTCTTTCTCCTTTTCATGAATTTTGCTTATATATATTCTTATTTTATTCCACAATAAGAATAAAAACCTAATAGCCACAAGAAAAAACTTTACAAGGCAAACAGCTAAATACAGAACAAATGCTTACACCAGCATGGTGAAGATAGAATCAAAGGGGCTAGGTTCAGTGGTACGGACTTGGCTCCACCCAGCGCTGCAGTGTGTGTGTGTGTGTGTGTGTGTGTGTGTGTGTGTGTGTGTTATATAAAAATCACCGCAAAAGAAAGACAGCTCATAAGCAAAGGGGAGGGACACCAGCAATGGAGACAACCAGCCTCATACAGGAAAGGGAGTGGCCTTGAGATGCATGCATTCCCAAAACTGGTGCTGGCCTCTTGCAAGGAACCCTCGTCTCCACTCCCAATCTACACCCTTCCCTGTTCCTGTGCTAGCTGGGATTGGACACATCCCTCAAAGGCTCATAACCTCTCTGGGAGTGGGGGCAGGGGGGACATCAGCCCTCCCAGGGTGGCCCATTTCTCCCTCTGTAGCTTCGGTCTTGTCTGTCTCAGGAAAAGCATAGCCGTTGGACTGCACACTCACGACCCACGGTTCTGCACTATCATTACATGATTCCAATGACTTCCTTTTTCTCTCATCTCCAAAAATAGCAAATCACATTGCTTGCCCAGATTTTCCACCTGAGTTTGTTTTTCACTTCAGAGAAAAATCAGATCAGCGGTGGAGTGCTGCCTCGGTGCCAAATGAATATGGGTATTTAACTCCAGGACACTCAGAGGCCATGCAGCTACTACCATCCTGCCTGAAATCTCTGTGTGACAGGGAAGGATGGGGCTCATGATGCGAGGATGGGAAGAGCTGGAATGAGGCTGGGTGTTTGCACTACTTTGGTCCCTGAAATGTGGTGTGTGCTTACAGCCTGGTAGAACAAAGTCGAGCTTACCCAGGCTGGCTGGGGACTTAGTCGGCTCAGCTGTCCTGGCAGATAGATCACAGACTGGGCCATTTGTAAACTCATAAATTTATTGTCCACAGTTCTGGCCCAAGATCAAGGCATGGGTACACTTTGGGGGATGGGGGTAGCGGGGAAGGTAATGTTTCCCCTGTCTGTTTTACTGCTGATCTCTGTCACCCTTTCCGCATTGGCTCCTGATGGCCTCATGAGCCCTGCAATTTCACACTTGGCATTGGGGATTAGCTGTCCACAAACATCAGCTCATAGCAATGGGTAGAGAGGTAGGCGTCTGAGAAGCGGTGGGGGGGGGGTCTGTTCAAGTGACACACGGGTGACTTGCTTTCTGCAAACCACAGGAGCTCGGGGGTCTGTGGGAGGAACAGCTGCTGGCTGGGCTGACCCCGCAGCTCAGTCTCACAAGGTTGCTGCTCAGTTTATGAAAACCTCTTTCTTACAATCAGGAAATTCTCAATTCTGTTTTATTTTATTTTATTTTTCTTTTAAAACAGGTCTGATGTAGCCCAGGCTGGTCTTGAACCGGCTTAGAACAAAAAAAAAGGATGTATTTATTTTATGTATATGAGAGGTTTGCCTGCATGTATGTATGTGTACCAGGTGAGTGTCTGGAGCCTAAGGAGGCTGAGAACAGGAACAGGGCATCAGATCTCATAGAACTCAAGTTAAGGACGGTTGTGTGTTGATGGACATGGGTCAAAGAATCCCAGGCTAACTCCAGGATGTACCAATTATAATTTCTTTATTATAAAGGGTAAACTCACCAAACAGGAACAAGAAGTCCAACCTAAGCTGTGAAGTGCAGGAATCACAGAGAGAGCGAGCCCTGGGAAGTCTGGTGGTTTTCTCTGGGTACCCAAGAGGTCACACACTAACCTGGTCTAACCTCTTAAAGGTTATTGGCTGACAGAGATTCCCTGTCAGTTGTGAACACCATGAAGGTGCTGGGAACTGAACCCAGGTCCTCTGCAAGAGCAACACGTGCTGTTGATGCCTGGACTACCTCTCCAAGCCCTTTCCTTGAACTACTTTTGACCCTCCTCCTCTATGTTCTGAGTGTTAGGGCTCAGGTGTATGCCACCACCACTTCTAGTTTAAGCTGTGATGGAAACAGAATCTAGGGCTTTGGTTATAGTGGTGTGCATCTGTAACACTTGGGAGGCCGAGGCAGAAGGATCTCTGGGTTCAAGGACAGCCTGGTCTACATAGTGAGCTCTAGGCAGAGCTAGACCAGAAGAAAGAATCCGGGGCCTTGTGGATGTCAGGTAAGTGTGCTGCCAGCGAGCTGCACCCCCACCCTGAGACTCTCCATCTTTAAAGGGGTGTGCTAGGGACAGTTTTATACTTGTACTCTCAGCACCATGGGTGGAGGCAGGAGGATGGTTGTGAGTTCTGAGGCCAAAAACAAGAGGAAAAAGGAAGGGAGAAGGGAGGGAGGGAGGAAGGGAAGGGAAGGAGGAGAAGAAGAAATAAAAGGAAGGAGGGAGGGAGGAAGGAAGGAAGGAAAGGCAGAGAAGGAAGAGAAATGAAAGACATCTTTAGGGGTCCATAGTGTCACCAACCAGAACCTTTCAACCCCATTGCTGCCCTTCACTGACTGACTCTAGCCCCATGTGTGCAAGACCGTTATCCACGGCTGGTCTCCCAGATGCTTCATTTCCTTCCTCTCCGTCACTAAGGATTCTGGCCAGAATGCAGGCCCAACAGTGAAGTTGCCTGCAGGATGCTGTATCTCCTGGAGTCGCCAAGGGCTGAGCCCTGCTGCATTCCCCGCAGAATCCCTGCCTTCCACCTGGGCTGCACGTTACTACTTGGTCCAAACATCCACACTCTTTCTCACACCTTAGATGAGATCTAATTCCTCCTCAGCTCCTCTAGAGCCTCCGGTGTCCCCTCCGGCCCCTCCTGCCTACAGGGCTCCCTTCGGAAGCCCTCAGGTCACAGGAAGGGCACTTTTCTGAGATTGTGTCCAAGGCTTTCCCGAGCTGCTCTGGAGCAGGACAAGGCGCTGAATGAAGGGGGGGGGCGTACCCATGGTCAAGGCAAGGGGGATTGGGGACGCTGTGGGACGTGCTGTTCTCAGAGATTTAGCTGCCACAAGCGAGGATGCCGAAAATCTAGAGAGCTGTTTTAACATGAGGCAGCTGCTGTGTGAGCCGACATAAACACCTGCTCCAAAATAGGGCGCCAATCACAGACAACGCTGATTTCCGCCGAAGCCCAGTTCGGAGAAGCAAAGAATATATTGGGTGCACTCAGAGAAAATGAGTGAGAGGTTACTTACAGGAGACTGGGTGACCCCAAAGCAGGAGCACCCTAGCATGGACAACAACCTCCCTAAAGCTTCATGGATTAGTCCGGTCTTCACTAACCTCCCTCTGAGACCGCGAGGCCACATATAATTAGGGCAAAATTACATGTGGTTAGCTGGGAGGTGCCGGGAGGAGTGGCTGGAATCTCAGGTGGCCCGAAGACCCTCCCCACCCCTCTTTCTGTGGGGGACTGTCTACAGAAAACAGTCCTGGTCTCAGGGGCTGCCAACAGTGACCACAGCTGCTCTGCTGTGCGCAGTGGCTGCACTGCTGGGAGGCTAGTTAGCATCAGCAACAGCGACTGAGTGTTCAGAGTTAAAGCAAGCAATAACTCTCCCAGGGCTTCTGTTCTACCCATCCTACACCACACACACACACACACACACACACACACACACACACACACACACGGATACACAGGCACATGCAAACACACAAAGGCACACACAGGCACACATGCATGCTTGCACATGTAAATAATGTAATAAAAAAATAAAAAGACTGTGGAGGAGAGGTTGGGAAGGGAGCTCAATACTTAAGAATACTTGCTTTTTGAGCATGAAGACCTGAGTTCGGATCCCTGGCACACATATTTTTTTTAAAAGCTGGATGTGATTGTGCCTCTGGGCATGGAAACAAGAGGATTGCTGGGGCATGCTGGGCCATCAACCTAGTTTCAGGTTCAGTCTCAAGGGAATAAGGCAGAGAGTGATACAGAGAGACATTTGGTGTCCTCCTATGACCTCTGTACACTCAAAAAAAAATTAAGGGCACTAACCTCCCCCCCACACACACACACATACACAGACTTTGTGGAAGAGCCGAGGTGAAAGGTCTGGGATAGACGTCCCACCCCTGAGCTGTGGATGTAGCTCAGTTGGTTTTACCAGACTCAGAGTGTTTACCCAGCATGGTTAAAGTCCTGGCTTTTGATTCCTAGCACCGTAAACTGGATGAGGTAATGCATGCCTGTATGATGTGGGAGTCCCCTCTGTATGCTGTGATTACCATTAATGAATAAAGAAACTACCTTGGCCTGTTGATAGGGCAGAGCTTAGGTAGGTGGGGGAAAACTAAACTAAATGCTGGGAGAAAGGAGGCAGAGTCAGAGAGAAGCCATGTAACCCACCCACAGACACTGGGAACTTTAGCCAGTAAGTCACAGCCATGTGGCAATACACAGATTGATAGAAATGGGTTAAATTAATATGTAAGAGTTAGTCAATAAGAAGCTAGAGCTAATGGGCCAAGCAGTGTTTTAAATAATATAGTTTCTGTGTGGTATTTGGGGGTTGAGCAGCCGGGAACCAACAAGCAGCCTCCCTACAACACCTGTAATCTAAGAGCTGGAGGCAGACAGACAGATAGGGCGTTCAAAGGCATCCTTCACTACACAGGGAGTTCAAGGTCAGCCTAGGACACCCAGATAAGCAAACAGAAGTCTCTCTGGTCCAAAGCATTTGGTGCTGGAGATTTACTTAACTTTGGGATTGTCCCCTGGGATAAGGTCTCACTGTGTAGTCCAGGCTGGCCTCAGAACTCGTGACCTTCCTATAGGAGGGTCCTCTGGGACTTAGAGACATTCACCATCATGCCCTGCTAAGCTAATGTTTGATCTCGTAAACATTTTATGTAATTATAAAAATAAAGATTTTTAAACAAACAGCAATCATTAAACACAAATTAAAAAGAAACGAAAGCCCTGAAGCATATATTTGGTGTTAGAAGGACGAACATACACAGGAAAGAACTATTTTACGTGACGCTAATTTATTTTCACTATTGTAACATACCCTCGAACCCAAAAGAACTACACAGTCATAACTATTTTAGTAATTATATCATTGCCGGTATTAGACCACTTATTCTGCCCCACCCCCTCCTGTTTTCTGTGCTAGACATGGAACCCAGGGCCTCAGGCACATCAGGCGACCACCACGCTGGATACCCTCCCTTCAACAGGTATTCTAAGATAGCTGCCTGTTTATTGTGAAGTAAGTAAAAATTGGGTTAGTATCTTTGAAAATTTAGATTTATGATAAAGGAGAAATGTGTGTGAGATGGAGAAGGTTGGGAGCACCTTGTCCCTCTGTTTGAAGATGTCATTTTCCTTTCTTACAAGAGGCAGGGGAGTGGGAGGACTAAGAAGGAGAGGGAAAAGTACCCAGCGTGGTGGCACACATCTGGAATTCCAGAATGAGGAGGGCAGGGGGGAATTGCTGTGATCTGGAGGCCTACCTGGTCTACATAGCAAGTTTCAGGCCAGTCAGAGCGACATAGCAAGACCCTGTCTTTAAAACTAAAACAAGCCTGGTGGGGTGGTGTATACCTTTAATGCCAGCACATGAGAGGTCAAGACCGGAGGATCTCTGTGAGTTCAAAGCCAGCCTGGTCTATGGGTTCCAGGACAGCCAGAGCTACATAGTGAGACCCTCTCTCAATACTGCTGGGTGGTGGTGGTGCATGTCTTTAATCTCAGCACTTGGGAGGTAGAGGTAGGTGTATCTCTGTGAGTTCAAAGTCAGCCTGGTCTACAGAGCAAGTACCAGGACAGGCTCCAAAGCTACAGAGAAACCTTGAAACCCTCTCCCTCAAAACAACAACAACAACAACAACAACCCCCCCTAAAAACAAAAAAAAACAACCCCAAACAATAGTAACAACAAAATAGAGAGAAGAAAGAAGAAAATAGGAAGAGACAGGTGTGCCCCTTGCCCCCTCCCCCACCATAGGTGTATAGTAAGTGACAGAGTGACGGATCAGAATATCGCCATTTGAAACCCCTAATGAATTAATAAAACGCAGATCATTGACAGTGCTAAGGTCACAGAGAGAACACACAGTGCTTGTCTCCAGGCAAAGGGTGGGCGCCACCACCTGGGAAGCATGCATTTCCAAACAGGAATCTTAGGGCAGGAAGCAGCAGAGAGGGATAAGGTCGGTACTCTAAGATATCTCAGAGAAAGGAACCCCCGAGTGAGGAGACTCACAGGACACATGACCAGAACCACCGAAAATAAAGTACCCGGGGAAAACCCTGGAGTTTGAGGCTAGCCTGGCATACATGAAACTGTCATTGTCCAAAGTAACATCTGTATTGAGCCAGGCGGTGGTGGAGCATGCCTTTATCCCAGCACTCGGGAGGCAGAGGCAGAAGCAGAGGGATCTCTGTGAGTTCAAGGCCATTCTGGTCTACAAATAGAGTTCCAGGATAGCCAGGGCTTCACAGAGAAATCCTGCCTCAGGGGGGAAAAAGTAAATAAAAATTATTTATTTAAAAATTAAAAATAATTAAGAAATTACAAGCTGGAGAGATGACTCAGCAGTTAAGAGTACCAGACATTTTTGCAGTGGACTTGGATTCAATTCTCAGCATCCATGTGTTGGTTCACAATTGTCTGTAACTCCAACTCCAGGGGATCTAATGACCTCGTTTGGTCTCCAAGGACACCAGACATGCATTTGGTACATAGACATATCCGCAGCCAAAACATCCATAATCAGAAAATAAAAATAAATAAATCTAAAAAAAAAGAAAAGGAAAGAAGGAAGAAAGGAAAAGAAAGGAAAAAAAGAGAGAAATTATGCTATTCAGAGATTCATTCCAGCAGGACACAAGATGTGGGGAAAGGCTGTGTTGAGGACAAATGACACAGTCAGAAAAAAAAAAAAAGACGCTTCTAGACACTTGGTGATACAGTTGTTTTGTTAATCTTTTTTAACCTTCTTGGGAGGGGGGATTGAAACAGGGATTCTCCCAGGGAAGCCCTAGCTGGCCTTGAACTTCACAAGTGCTGAGATTCCAGGCCTGGCTAAAGGCTGGCCCTGGTTTTGTTGAGATGTACCCACTCCACCTTGCACAGGGTACAAGCGAGGATGCTAAAGGCTGGCCCTGGCTTTGTTGAGATGTACCCCACTCCACCTTGCACAGGGTACAAGCAAGGACGCCTCTGCTTGTACCTAGAGAGCAACAGGTAAAAAACAAGAAGTCAGGGACCTGGAGGAGGGTCTTCAGGGTTCCCTGCCCCATCTGGGCTCTGAACCTTCTCACTGTTCCCACAGGCTGTTGTCCATCTTTGGCAGGGGTTTCTTTCAGCCCATTCCTTCGTCTATAAGAAACCTCACCCCCCCCCCCTTCCCTGCTCTCTCTGTTGTTCCCTGTTTCTTCTTCTCTCTCTTACTTCCTTTCTTTTTCTTTCTTTTTCTTTTTCTTGAGACAGGGTCTCACTCTAAAACCCGAACTGGCCCGGAGCTCACGACTCCTGCTATAGCCCAGGCTGGTCTCCAGCCGGAGCTGATCCTCCAGCCACTGTCTCCTCACACTGGGCGAACATCTCTTTCCCTGATTCCTGTCCCTCACCGCAGTCTTAGCACGTTTGAGAGTCAGTGGTCTTCAGTGCTAGCCTCAGAAGCCCTGATACTATCCCTGGCTCCTCACATTCACGGCTTTGGGGCCCTGTCATCTCTGCAGTCCAACTCAAGCTCAAAACAGTTTACTGTGAGTCACGTGCTCTGGAAAAAAATGATTCAATCTGGGTGTGGCTGGACAGCTGCAGAGAACAGCAAGACTTTCCTTGTACCTATTACCACTTTTCTTGTTACCATGGTAGGGACCTGTACAAATAAACTTGCAAGAGCCAATGAACAAGTTTTGAAAATTTTCCCAGAGTGTGGGATGGAGTACAGTTCAAAAAGGAACAAGCTTGCCTGGCTTGTGCAAGGCCCTGGGTTGGCTCTCCAGCATCCACACACATACACTGATCACTTACAAAACCTGGGGGCTGGAGAGATGGCTCCAAGGTTAAGAGGTTAAGAGGTTAAGGGGACCTGAGAAGTTCCCATTACCCCTGTTGCTCACAATCACCTGTAACCCCATCCTCAGGGGATATAGTGCCCTCTTCTGGTCTCCTCAGGCACTGCACACAGGTGACACACCCCCTCTCCTACACGCACACGCACACACAATTAAGTCTTAAATTTCTACATCATACTGTCTTAGGACTTCAATTGCTGGTGAAGAGACACCATGACCACAGCAACTCTTATAAAGAAAAACATTTAACTGGGGTGGGTTAGAGTTTCAGAGGTGTAATTAGCAGCACGGAGGAAGCATAGTGGCATGCTAGCATGCAAGAAGCTGTAGAAGCTGAGAGTTCTACATCTTGACCCACAGGCAACAGGAAGTGAACTGTGACACTGGGCATAGCTTGAACATAGGAGACCTCAAAGCCCACCCCCACAGTGACACACTTCCAACAAGGCCACATTTCTTAATAGTGTCACTTCCTTTGCGGGCCATTTTCTTTCAGGCCACCACACCTACATTTGGGCCATGAAGATTGCTCAGAGAACAAAGGTCCTTGCTATAAAATCCCTGGAATCTGAGCTTGATTCCTGGAACACACATAAAGACAGGCTGTGGCAGTCCCATGCCCACGCATCATGTCCACACAGAAAGATAAAAATTAAGAAACCCTGCATTTCTACAGTTAGATATCATCTAAAAGAAAGTAAAATTTTAAACTCATTCCTTTCAGCCAGGCAGTGGTGGTGAATGTCTTTAATCCCAGAACTTGGGAGCCAGAGGCAGGTGGATCTCTGTAAGTTTGAGAACAGCCTGGTCTACAAAGAGAGTTCCAGGACAGCCAGAGCTGTTACACAGAGAAACTCTGTCTTGAAAAACCAAAACCAAACAAAAACCCTAAAAAAAAAAAACAAAACTCATTTCTTTCTAATAATTTTAGTGTATTTTATTATCCTTTCTTTTGTGGTTGTTTACATTATTATATTTGTATGCAGGAAACACCATAGAATATTACTATTCATCTCTTCCAAACTCTTCCTTAAATGACATCCAGTAGGCAACCTTGGCTATGGTGGAAATATTTAGACCACAGAAATTGACAAGGGTGTAACCAACTCCAATTCAACCATTGTCAAACATTACCACAGCACTGAAAACAGCCTAAATCTTACGGGGTTTGCTGCTGTCCATGCTGTTGGCATTTGGCTTCTACCTAAACAGGTATAGCCCATTCTTATTTGTGTATTATAGGTCTCCTAACCATCCATTTTAAATTTCATTCCTTTGAAATCACATCGCTGGTTTTTCAATGTATTTTATATGTATGAGTATTTTGCAAGTTCATATGTATATGCAGCACTTGCATTTGGGATGCCCATGTAGATCAGAAGAGAACATCAGATTCCCTAGAACTGGAGTGTGGATCGTTGTGAGTCATCATGTATGTGCTGGGAACCATATCTGGGTCCTGTGCAAGAACAGGGAGTGCTATTAGTTGCTAAGACACTCCCCCGACCTACTGATTTTTATAGTCTTCGGATGCTCATCCTGCCTCCAACTCCAGCACACCTGATGAGCATGCCTTGTGTATATCTATTTTCCAAGCATTGCTGAGCATCTAGTGAAGGCTGGCATCCTGGTTGGGCCTCCTGACAGCACCTGTCACTAGCTTGGCTGACTGTCACCTCATCCAGCACCAGGACCTAGTTCCCATTTCTCCATCTTGAGCTAAACAATGTCATGAAAAATTTATGAAATGCTTGACTGACGGCAACGTGGTTTGAATGTCCCCAAGCTCCTGTATTGGTGACCTAGTCAGGGAAGAGAGGAGAAACCTGAGCCCTTGCTTTCTTAGGGACTTCACCTGGGTTGTATTACTTTGTCAAGTGTCCATTCTAGCCTTGCCTCAGCGGGCTGAGGTCAGAGACAATTACAGTCTTGTGTCTTTGCCATTTTTTTCTTCTGAAAATCATAATGACGTCATCAGTTTTCTGGCATGTCTCCTACTCTCCACAATACTACAAATATCAATGACAACTATTTGGTGCTCCAAAACTACATGTTCTTTGCTCCTAAGACATTATCCCTCCAAGCAGGGGGGTCTTGAACTCAATTGGAACAGTTTCAACTTCTCACTTCCTGGCTTCCATTTCCCCTGCCCAGTATATGTTCAGGGAGGAGAAATGTCTTGTCCTGAAAACCAGAAACGGAGTTAAGAGCTTCTGCATGTCTACCACTGCCACCCCTGAGCTTTTGGTGCTTCCCTTCGCTTGTGCTTGATGTTACTGCTCAGACTAGAGCGGAGCATCGGAGGACACCTACGACATAGCCTGGGGGCTCCAGAGTAACCTGAATGCACCCTGAGCTTCAGCCTGCAGTGACAACTGTATCCCACATGGACTCCCTCCAGGACCAGTGTGGCAATCCAACAGCAGGTGTTTAATGAGAGATCCCCAACTTGATTTCATTTAGATTCACCATGGAAACACACCTCTGGGTGTGCCTGTGAGGGTGTTTCCAGACAACTTAACTAGAAGGAAAGACACACCCCTAGTGTGGGAGGCACCATTGCTGTGGGCTGGGACCCAGGGCTGAATAAAAAGGAGAGAGCAAGCTAAAACAGCAGCCACCTCTCTCAGCTTTCTGACGGCCATGCACCCCCACCACGATGATTGCTCTCTCAAACTGTGAGTCCAAATAAGCCCTTCCTTCTTCAAGTTGCTTTCGTAAGGCATTTCATCACAGCGCCAAGAAAGAGAACTAACATGCTGACCTAGCAGGTGTTAGGCCAGCACATCCTTGTATGCTCTTGTTACAAACACCTTACCTCCTGACATACAGCACGGCATAGTGTTTCTATGAAGATTGAATTTTTAATTAGTTTCATGTTGAAAGTTTTGAAGAGAAGTTGT
The DNA here is from genome assembly GCF_982192425.1 of Myodes glareolus. NCBI lineage: Eukaryota > Metazoa > Chordata > Mammalia > Rodentia > Cricetidae > Myodes > Myodes glareolus. Next base: position 24,916,438 of record NC_142031.1, on the reverse strand, counting down.
ACGAACCTAAGAGACCTCACGATCACTCAAGGGGTGTGGGTGTGGGCGGGGAGAAGGCTGTGTATTTGGGAACTTTTTCTCGTCATTTCTCCCTGCTGATCTCTAAGGTAAAGGCAGCTTCTTTATAGGTCCCCTCTTGGCTCCTGGAACCCTTTCAACAGGGGACTCTTTAAGTTGCCTGTGTCCAGCTGCCAAGGAAAATGCTTGCAATGTGAATGGGCTCCACCCCGCAACTTGAAGATATGAACCCATTTTCCCACCTCTCTGCTCTGCCACAACTGTGGAATCTTGGACAAATCTCCTTGTCCCTTTCATTCATGCCCAAGTATTGTAAGTTCCTTCCAATTCCCAAAACACTGAGCCATACAGACATAGCCATCCAGTCTGTGGCTTCCGGCTGTCCCCACCCACTCTCCGAAACAGATATGGAAGGGTGTCGGTCTCTTGTGAGGTGGAGTAGCTGAACCGGGGGTGGGTGTCCCCGTAAGAAGAGGAGTAGGAGGAAGAATGCTCACAGAATTCCTCCCAGGTTTCTCACAAGAAGTAATTTCAAAACAAAACAAAGCCAACCTATCAAAACAAGATAATGACAAAGGAGAAAGTAAAGGTTTTCAGCCAAATCCAAACCCATTCTTCCTGTCCCTACAAAGCTATCCGAACTGAGATCTTATTAGCAGCCCTCCACTTCCAGTAAACATCATTTAGAACAAAAACGGGAAGCTCCTGGGTTCAGCCACTGGAAAGAGTCCCAGATGCAGGAAGATGGTGGGATGACATCACCCAGAAAGCTAGCAGGAGGAAGGCTATATGTGGAACAGATCAACTACAAATTCTCCTCTGCGACATTCATGAAGAGTTTAGCAGCCCATGTTGCTCAGAAAATGTTCCTTTTAAAAATGATTTTTTATTTTGTGTGTTTGGCTGTTTCGCCTGCACATATGACTCTGTATTATTACATGTGTGCCTGGTGCCCTTGGAGGCCAGAAGAGGGCATTAGATCCCCTGGAACTGGAGTTATAGAGGGTTGTGAGTCACCGTATGGGTGCTGGGAGTCAAACCCTGGTTCTTTGGAAGAGCAACCAGTGTTCTTAAATGCTCAGCTCTCTCTCCAATCCCAGAAGATATTTCTTTTCTTTTTAAAAAAAGATCTATTTATTTATTGTGTATACATTGCTTTGTCTGCATATGTGCCTGTAGGCCAGAAGAGGGCACCAGATCTCGTTACAAATGGTTGAGAAACACCATGTGGTTGCTGGGAATTGAACTCAGGACCCCTGGAAGAGCAGTCAGTACTCTTAACCTCTGAGCCATCACTCCAGCCCCCAAAATACATTTCTTAATTAATGTGTGGATATTTAACCCAAATGTAGAAGTGTAGACATTTTCTTGGTTTTGTTAAAGATTTATTTGTTTGTTTGTTTATTCCAGTCAGGGTTTCTTTGTATAAACCTGGCTGTAGAGTAGACAGGCCTCAAACTCACAGAGGACTACCTGCCTCTCCCTCCCAAGACAAAACAAAGCCAATCTATCAAAACAATATAATGGCAAAGGAAAAAGTAAAGGTTTTCAGCCAAATCCAAAAATATTAAAGGCATGTGCCACCACTGCTGACTGTAAAGACTAATTTTTATGTTTATGTGTGTGTGTGCATGTGCATACGTGTGTATTTGGGTGCCCTTGAGGGTCAGAGCAGATGTTGCATCCTCGAGTTGGAGTTACAGGCAGTTGTGAGCTGCTTGCTGTGGGTGCTGGGAGCTCCACCCAGTTTCTCTACAAGAGCAACACGTGCTCTTAACCAGGGAAGTGTCGCTTCGTGACGTTCAGAGTTATGTAGAACTTCTGTAGCCAAGGAGACCTTCAATCCCTGATCTTCCAGCCTCCACCTCCCGACTGCTGGCACTACAGGCCTGCATCACTGTGCCTGGCTAGAATCACACATCTTAACATTCTCTACTTTTTGTGTTAAGAAAGACCACAGACAGTCAAAATGCCTTACTTGTCATAGTGGTGCGACTTATGAAATAAAAATTTAAAAACTTCAGTAATGGGATCAAGTTGGACAATAAATTATTATTATTTCACTTTTTTGAGTTGGGGTCTTAATGTGTTGTCCAACCAAGTGATCCTCCTGCCTCAGCTTTCCTAATGTCTGGGATTTCAAATGTGCTACTGCACTCACCATTAGGTTTTTCCCTCAACTTTTAAAAATTACGTATTTAATACACTCAGCAATAGATTTCCCCTCAACTTTTAAAAAAATTATTTAGCTAGCATATAAGTGATTGAGTTAATCACTTTTTTTTCATATTTATCATTATACTTCACTCTTGTCTGTCCACCTGCCTTTCTTTTCCTTCCTCGACAGATTTTGGAAGTACTGAGGAGTAAACTCAGGGCCTTGTGCAGGCAAGGCAGTCACTTTACTGAGCAACACTCACGCCTCCTCCTTCTTCTCCTTCTTGTTTGTTTTTAGAGACACAGTTTCTCTGTGTAACAGTCCTGGCTGTCCTGGAACTCGCTTTGTAGACCAGGCTGGCCTCAGACTCACTGAGATCCTCCTGCCCCTGCTGGGATTAAAGGCCTGCGCCACCACTGCCCGGCCACTCAAGCCTTCTTGAACATTTTATTTCGAAACAGATCTGGTTAATTGGTCAGACCAACCTTGAGTTTACTCTGTAACCCAGACTGGTCTTGAATTTGCCATCCTCTGCCTCAGCCAAGACTATAGTAGCTATAGTAGCTGGAATTATAGGCCAGAACCACTATATTCAACAGCAGATTATTTTTGTTTGTTTTGAGACAGGGTCTCTCTAGGTAGATCAGGCTGGCCTTGAAGTCACAGAGATCTGCTTGCCTCTCCCTCCTGAGTGCTAGGGTTAAGGCTTGTGCCACCATGCCTGGCTTAGATTATTTTTGTTGTGAGAGAATGCCTGAGAATGGAAAATAAATTAATGAGTTGATCATTTCCAGGAGAAAGGGCTGAGAGCAAAGTGTATTTTACTGTTCCCAGACAATCAGATATTATAAAAACTTTCTCCAGTCCAACCAATCTGAATCCTCCCCCACCTCTAGGACTTCAGGTAGCCCAGGCTGGCCTTGAACTCACTATGGAGTAGAGAATGAATTTGAACTAATCCTCCTGCCTCTTCCTTCTTACAGAGATGGGATTACAAGGGTGCCACTATGCCTGATTATAATTTGAGTCTTGAAAGCATTTTTTTTTTACTTCCTGGAAAACAAATTAGAAATCACTGTCCAAAGTCTGGTCATGATACAGTCATGCTCTTATATGTCTTCTGTGCATGTTCCTTTGTTTGTTTGCTCAGAAACAAAAGCAAACGCTGGTTGCTGGCCCATATCAACTCATAACTTGCCCTTGTGGTCACAGCATGTTCCCACTGATTACAGTCAAGGGGTAAAAACAGAAGTTCTGAGATGACATAGTGCCAGCTGCTCACGCACCTCTCTAAACAGTTTCATACGGGTGGAGGGATGGGTTAGCATTTAACTTGAAAAGGTAGAATAGACAGGGGCTTCTCTTGGAGGAGTCTCTATCCGGAATCAAGGCTGGACACTCAGATTTCCGAATTCCAGTGCCTGGCCTCTTGCAAAGGAGCCATGCTTTCAGGGCCCAGGAGCTCGAGTGCTGGCAGAGGTGGAGGACCACCTTCCTGAACAGCTATTTTCCTGTCCTCCCAGAAACCCACTCAAGTGCTGATAATGGCTGACTTCACCAGCAGACATGGGCTCTGTGCCTGGCACAGTGTTTCCCTAGGAACCCCGGGGTGGGAGAGCACGGTGGGGAGCCTTCATTTCAGTGTGCACTGGCTTCACTTGGAGAGTGTATTGGACAAAACAGCAAATGGGCAGGTAGCCCAGGGACCTACCTTCATGTCTCTGGTTCCTGGTCTGCAGGCAGCCATTCCCCAGAAGTATTGCCCAAGGCTCACGGGTCCTCTGGCTTTCTACATGTACACTCTACTTACCCATACTTGTATATTCACGCACACAATAAATGCTTGTGGGAACTCAGTCCGCTTAACCAATGATATTGGGGTGACAGATGTGAACACTGGAAGGGTTGCTCAGTGTGTGAGTGGAGAGCACTATGGGCATGGTCTACTCTGGGTACTGACCGGATAAGAACTGAGGATCGGGGTCTCACGCTCTGACAGATGTGGAAGGCTTCTCGATGCCCCGGCTTGGTGACCTGGACCAGAGCTTTCCCCATCCTTCCCTGGTGGACTAAGAGACTGCAGTGCTGCCTCACTCTGTATTCGTGAGTGTGTTATTTCCATTTCATTCCTTAATAAAGAGACTTCTGTGGATTCTCTCATTAAACAGCAAATGTAAAAATTACATTAATAGTATTTATTAATAATATTTTAATCTTGTCTTTATTTTTAAATTTCATTTATTTTTTTTTTGCCAGACTATGTAGGCAAAGCTGGCCTGAAACTTGAGGTCCTCCTGCCTCAGCCTCCTGAGAATTGGTGGGATCACAGGCACCACAACACCTGGAGATGCAGTCTTTAAAATGTTGTCAGAGGGCTGGAAGATAGTTCAGCAAGCAAGAATACTTCTGTGTAAGCATGGGGACTGGATTTGAATCCCTATGTTCATGTGAAAGGCTGGGCATTGCCTAGTGCAAACACCAAAAGGAGCTTTCAGTTTGTAAAAGATCCTGTCTTGAGGCAATAAGGCAGAGAGTGTTAGAGGCTAACCAAATTCCTGCTTGGGCCTCTACATACAGATACATGGGCATGCATACCCACCTACACACACACACACACACACACACACACACACACACCCCTCATACCACACTTCCCTACCACATGCACACATATACTATACCATATACATGCCTCATACCACATACACACATCCCACACACATATAGCCAAACAATAGCCATTACTCACTTCCCAGTGGTTTTGTCATTTTTCTCGAGTCATATATGAGTCCATATATTTGTATTGAAAATTAATTTTCTTTTCCCCACAGAGTAAATCTGATTTGCATGGTGTCTTGACAGAGGATTTTTTTATTACCTAGATTATATGACAGACATGATTATAAATTACAATGAGTAAAATCTTCATCTTTTCACTTTTTGCAAAAATACATTGATAACACATTGTAACAAGAAGAACATTTTACCAAGAAATACTGCATTGGCAAAGGCACTTTGAAATTAACATTTTTTCCTATTTTCTCAACCTCTTCTCAGAACATTGGACTAAATGAGGTACCCTAGGGGCAATAATAGGAGTCATTTACTAAGTCTTGGAAATATTTTTTGATAGATTTCCTAGAAACTAAGGTGGCTAGCATGGTGAGTTTCCATTTCTTTCCTTCTGAGAGAATCTTTAAAAGATCAATCAGGTACAAGTTGATATATTATTAAAATATTTTTTAAGGGGCTAAGTGTAACATGAGGGCCAGCTTGTTGGGGTATCTGTCCCGCCCAGTACCCCACAGCAGGCAGGCCCCAAAGAAAATCACACACAGGACTCCAGAAGATTATAAACTGATTGGCCCATTAGGTCAGGCTACTTATTAGCTCTAATAATTTTTGTTACCCCATTATCCTTATCTACGTTAGCACATGGCTCAGTACCTTTTCCAGCAGGGCAGCTTACAACTTTCCTCTCCGGTGGTCTGGGCAGAACTGGAAACTTCCTGCTTCCCAGAATACTCCCAGTCTCTTTGCTCCACCCCTACTTCCTGTCTGGCTTTCCCCCCTATACTGCCTGCCTGGCCAATCAGCGTTTTATTAAAATATGATTGACAGAATACAGACAATTCTCCCACACCAGCTAAGGGTCAGTGAAGATGGCTCAGTGGATAAGGCACTTACCACCAAGCCTGATTAGTGAGTTTGAGCCCTGAAACCCATGTGGTGGAAGGAGAGAACTGCTTCCTGCGAGCTGTCCTCTTACCTCCACACACATGTTGTGGCGTATGTGCACACATATGCTTGTGTGCACACACATACACAAATACAGGTAAAATAATTTTTAAGAATACAGCCCTTTTGGAGACAAGGTCTCTCCCTGTAGACCAGGCTGGTCTGGAACTCACAGAACTCACACTGTGAGTACAAAGCAGTAAGTGATGCTGCTTACAGGAAGAAGTACTCTCCACTTGCACACTGAGCAAACCTCCTGGTGCTCGCTCACATCTGTCAAAATGGGGGATATTTCATCACACTGTGGACCCTGAGTTAGTTGACACAAGTTTTGTGTTAATTAAATAAAATTAACTCAGAAGGCTGAGTTAGCAACTAGTTACAGAGCATCAGAGGGCATCTGGGGGAGACAGAGAGATGTACCAGAAGAAGTAGGAAGGAGCTTGAGTGGCGAGGCTTTTTTTTTTTTTTTTTTTTTTTTTTTTTTTTTTGGTGGAGCAGAAGAATGGGCTTTTTGGGAGACACCAGCAAGAAGAGAAGATTAGCTGGTTGCTGCTACTCGGCCTCTCTGAACTAGCAGGCTTCAGCCTTTGAATCTCAAGTCTTATTTATAAATAGAACAATAGAGATTTTGTTAAAGCTACCTTTAGCAGTAGCCATAAAACCAGTGCCCAAGAGAACAGAATTCCCACCAGGCTGTGGCCTTAGTGGCCACTAACTGCGGAGTCACAATTGCTGGCTGAAAAAGCAGAAGATTAAGGTGTAGGCACTGTGCCAAAGAGAAAACAACAAAAAAGGCACAGGATGATGGAATCCATGAGCTAAGAGTTCAAGATCATCCTTGGCTACACTGCAAGTTAGGGGTCAGCCTGGACTACAAGAGACCCTGACTCAGAACAGAAACAATAGCAACCAAAACAAATCAAAGGGACTGGGGAAATAAATCAGTCAGTAAGGTGCTTGCTGTACAAATATAAGAGCCTGGCTTAACCTCTAGAACGCCTGTGAGAAAGTCAGGCATGGGGACACACACTGGCTGGCTCAGCTTGGGGAGAAGGACACAAGTAGATCCCTGGCCATCCCCACCTAACCAGCAAGTCCAGGTCAGTGAGAAACCCTGTCTCAGAAAACAAGGTGTACAGGACTTGAGGAGTGATAGCCAGAGCTTGATTTCTGGCATCCATATGCACATGCACACGTGTAGACACACACAAAACACACGCACACATCTACAAATTAAGAAAAAAGAAAAGGGTTCTAGGGATGGCTCAGAGGCTAAGAGCATCTGCTGCTCTTGAAGAAGACCTGGACTGGATTGCTAGCATCAATCTGTAACTCCTGTTCCTCTTACGGCCTCCTGGGCATATGGCATACATGTGGCAAACATAAACATGTGGGAAAAGCATACATATATAAAGGAAAATAAATATAAAGATAAAAGAAAGAAATTAGGACTGGAGAGATGATTGCTCAGTGGTTGGAGCTTGTATGGCTGGCTATTTCAGAGACCAGAATTTAATCCCAGCACCCATGTCAAACAGTTCACACCCACGTGTAACTCCAGTCCCAGAAGATTCCATGCTTCTAGCCTCTGAGGGCACCCACACTCATGTGTAAACACATACACTATACATGATTAAAAATTTTTAAAAATTAATCTTAACAAAAATGCATTTCTGGCACATTTTGTTCATAATTTGAATGTGTCTCAGTATGTCATTCTGACAAGTTTTGTGTGACCAATGCCATAAATCAATGAAGAAGATTTTTTTAAATACTTAGAAACCTAAACTCACAGGAAATTAAAATTTCAAATTTATATGCATGTCCCTGTTTTATTACAGAGAATTATGTTGATGCAGGCAATGAAAGAATCTGTAACTTAAAATGATATTGCTTTAGAATATGGTCTGGTGGGACTGAAATACATGTTTCAATATGAAATGTCTATTATAGAATAATTTGGTATTTTAATTTCAAATCATATTCTAACATTTATTTGTTCTGTGTTGTGTGGAGGTCAGAGGACAACTTGTGGAGCTGGTTCCCTCCCCACCAGTAAGTCATGGGGATGGAGCTCAGGCCATGGCAGACACGGCAGAAAGCACTTTCATCCACTGGGATTTTTATTTTTATTTTTATTTTTTTAAAGATTTATTTATTTATCTATTATGTACACAGTTTTCAGCCTCCATGCCTGCAGGCCAGAAGAGGGCACCAGATCTCATTACAGATGGTTGTGAGCCACCATGTGGTTGCTGGGAATTGAACTCAGGACCTCTGGAAGAGCAATCAGTGCTTTTAACCTCTAAGCCATCTCTCCAGCCCCCACTGGGATTTTTAAATGTATGACAGCAATGTGACCTATCAGACGTAGTTTCTGGTTTTGTTTTTTTTTTTGTTTTTTGTTTTTTGTTTTTTGTTTTTTTTGAGACAGGATCTCCTGTAGCCCAGGTTGGCTCCAAACTCACTGTTTACATAGCCAAGGATAACCTTGAACTCCTGATTCTCCCCTTCCACCTCCTGAGTGCTGGGTTACAGTCCCAAGTGATTGTGCCAGGCTCACATGCACTGTTTGTAATTCTCATTGCATACATTTGAAACAATGATGTAAGTTTTATAATGATAACATTTTAAGCTATAAAAAATATATTTTGTTTAAGTACTTAGATTTGTGATGGGAATTTCTATATGTGAGCTTCGAAATGCATGAGAGATTACGAAATTATGAGATTATGGGATTTTGAAATTAGTGACATAGTAACGTGACAGGCACTGTAATAATTCACACAGAACGTGTGATATTTCACAGTTGGTTTTAGCAGAGGCACTAAAGAAAGACTAAATTTCTACCATGGTCTAATGTCTGTCTTTTTGTTTCACAATCCTACCGGCAAAAAGGACAGTCTGGGGAAGATACTTGGAGGAGGCCCAATACTGAAGTTTGTAAAGACCCAAGATTATGGCTGCATTCTGCAATTCAACAGTCATAAACATGCTTCACTTTGTTTTTTAAGATTTATTTTTTAAAGACACATTTACTTTGATTTCAGCGTATTACTATTTGCCTGCATATGTGCTTGTGTACAACATGGGTGTCTGGTGCTCACAGAGGCCAGGAGAGTGCATCATATTCCTTGAAAAGGGAGTTACAGGTGGCAGCTCACTGCTTGACAAGGGTACCAGGAACTGAACTCAGGTCCTCTGCAACAGCAGTATTATGCTCTCTTAACCTCGAAGCCATCTCTCCATCTCCTGCATGCATCATACTTCAAGACTACCTATGAAGTCACAGCTAAAAGAATTTCATCTGGTCCTCCAAAATAGTCTGTAGTGGGGAGATGGCCACTGGCAGACAGCTCTGCTTGGGCAAGGAAGCAAGGCGTGAGACACAATTACTAGTTGGTTTCTAGCAGCAGCTTCAGAAACAGTGGTGGGGTATGTTAGGGGGAATTGCTGGGCTCTCCTAAGAAGTGAGACCTGGGATTCAGCAATCAGGATAGATATTGGGCAAAGAGGTCCAGGATATGTCTTGGTGGATGTACATAGGGCTCCATCAATAGTGTCAGGATGAGGAGGGCACAGGTTTCAGTGTGCCTGTGCACAGTTAATGTTTGCTGTCATGGTATCATGATCAACAATTCCCTTGTTACTTTTTTAATTAAAAATTATTTCTTCCTGGAGAAATGACTCGGAGATCAAAAGCAGCTGCTACTCACGCAGAGGACCTGGGTTCAATTCCAAGCATCCACATGATGGCTCACAACCATCTATAGCTCCAGTTCCAGAGTATCCAATACCCTCTTCTGACCTCTGCGGGCAGGAGACACACATGCGGTGCCCATACCCACATGAGGGTCAAACACACATCTAAAGAAAAAATGTTTCTACATGTGTTGTGCATGCATGTGGAAGGAGCACAATTGTCAGGAGTCACTCAGCTCCAAGCTGACACCTACCCAGGTGTTCTGTGGTCCTTTGCTGGACTTGGCCAGGGTTTGATCTCTACATGGTTGAGGCAAAACTTCCTGCCATTCCCTAGACATAGACTACAGGCCCAAAGTCAAAATGTGTCCTGTGATCACAAGGACTCACAGAGTGTGGACCAACAGAAGAGAGATCTCAAGTCTATATAACTCCAGGGGACAGGGACAGCCCATCATCACTGCCCACTGCCTGCCACTGAGCACAGTCCACTGTTTCAGGAACTCCAACCTACATTTTGTGTTGGTTATAACAAGCGTGTCTTAGTTCAATGTTTTCAGTGTCCAGCAAACATAATCAATACAAGAGTTTGTTTTCTTTCTTTTTTTTTAAAAAAAAAATAAGGTCTCATAAAATTGATCTCCAACTTGTAGTGTAACTGAGACTGGCTTTGAACTCCTGATTTTCTGTCTCAACAGTGTTGAGATTATAGACCTTAGCCACCATGCCCAGTTGGTGCTACAACAAAGTCATCATAAAGGGGTGAGACCCCCTTTAAGACTGACTAGACATCCCTTAACTTCTCCCAACACATTCGTTAAAAAAAAAAAAACCAACTTATTTTACTCAGAAAAACACTAAAACTTTTAGCATGGCCATCTAATGATATGTAGACCACCACTATAATAAAAATTCACCAAGGGGCTAGAGCGAAGTCAGTGGTTAAATGCACTGGTTGCTTTTGCAGAGGACCTGAGTTTGATGCCCAGCACCCACAGGTGGTTCAAAACCATCTACAACTCCAGTTTCAAGAATCTGATGCTCTCTTCTGGCTTCCACAGCACTGCACACATGGCACATACACATACATGCAGGAAAAACATTCATACACAGAAAACAAAAAATAAATCTTGGAAAAATACTCCACAAAAACAACAAAAACCTCTCACAGGGATTTGAAAAGATGCTACGGCAGCCAAAGCCAAAGGAGGACACAGACAAAGAAGCAGAGGCTACAGTTCTAAATGAGATGATTTCTTCTGTTGTTCTTTTGCTTTGGGGTCTCACTGTGTAGTCCTGGTTGACTGGCACTCGCTTTGAAGACCAGGCAGACCTCAAATCCACCTGCTACTCCCTCCCAAGCAGTGGGATCAAAGGTGGGTGCCACCACAACTGGCCTCTGGGGCGTTTCTTAACTTTCGAGTCAGCCATCTCTTCAGCTCAAGGTTTATTTGGATTTTAATCATGTGCATGCCTGAGTGTTTATGTGTTTGTAATAAAAATGAAAGAAGAGTTGCTATGGAAGCACCTCCTTTGAGTGAGACACTCCCTTCTGGAAAGAGCAGAGCAGCTCCTGTGACTGGCAGGCTCAGGGAGCTCTGCTTATAATAGCTGCTTCAGAAAACATGTGAGAAATAAATAACACAAAAGTAATGCCAGCACTTGGAGGTGGAGGCAGGAGAGTCAAGAGTTCAAGCCAGCTTTAGGTATGGAGTGAGTTTAAGGTTATTTCGGGTGCATTGACTAAGTAAGACCAAAACTTAACCCCTAAATCATGAGGGTGTTCAACCTTGCTCAGTGACCTGAAGGAGGACCGATCAGCCTAATGAAATGGGCAGAACCTTTCGGCACAAAGCAAAACACAGCTCTCAACTTAGAAGGGATCTGAAGTGGTTTATTCTAGAGTCATATAGTGACTATGCTCTGGGAGCACAGATTCAGGTGGTCCACGTACCATGTTCTAATGTGTGACCGTTTCATGAAATGTTGGAAGTAACAGAGCTGACCGTCATAAAACAAGGTGCTTTTCAAATGCGTGGTGGGGAATGTCAGCTAGGCTGGCGACAGCAAGGCTGGGAGGGGCTGCGATCTCCAGGCCTCAGATGTTATCTGAGGAGATTTCCAGTTTGGCTTAGGGGTTGCTGAAAGCTAGTGGTTCGCTGAGTAAAAATCCCAAAGGGTTTCTCACATGTATTTTAGGTCCGATAAGAAGATGGACAGTGAATGGTTACCAGGTAGGCTAAAGGTCCCCTGACAGTTTGGCTCTAGACAGGCAATACTCCAACTCTGACCAATCAGAAAGCACTGATCAGCCAATCAGCCTTGGAGAATCTTTGAAAAAGGTGTGGCTTTTTTTTTTTTCTGGGAACTTCAGTTCCCAGCAGGAAATATATTTTGCCAATTATAATAATCAACAAAATTTCTAGGTCTAACACATGTAAGGCACTTAAGAAATAAATAGTTAATCAAATCAGCAAGCTGGAGCAGCCCCGGTAACTTTCCTTTCTAGTATAAAACTAGAGAATCAAAATTCATAGCATACATCATATCATATCATACTTTTAGACATGGATATTTATTTCTTTTAACAAAACATTGCCTTAGAAGAAATCAAAACAACAAACAAAAGGAAATTTATTCTAAACATATATATATAAGAGCAACATATTAAAACAAAAATATTGCACAGAGAAAGAATGATGACTGACTATCCACTAAAGTTTGGCTTTCAGAGAACACAGAGTGACATGGAAGACACAATTAATGTACATAACACATATGAAGCAGTAGATTACATACAAAACAATGGCTTGAAAGTGTGTTTACGTGGTCTTGGGAGATGTTGCAGCGGGGAAAGTGCTTTCTCTGTATGCTCCAGGACAGCAGTGCGGATCTTCAGAACGTACATAGACGCTATGCGGGTGCAGTGCCCACCTGTAATCTCCGCAAGCAGAAGGTGCAGGTGGGGAATCCTCGGAGCAGACTGGTTAGCTAGACCACCAGAATGGCAAGCTCTGTGTTCAGAGGTATCTGCTTCAATGCGGTGGAACGTGGTAGAGGACAGCATCCACATTGATTTTGGAACCATATATGTACATGTACACCTGTTAAGATGTTAATATACAAAACCCCCCTACATACATCATACACATACAAATATATATATATATATATATATATATGTATGTATGTATGTCTGGCTATATGTATATAGAACAGATGGTAAAGGAAATTAAATTTGAAATCTGTTTTCTTTTTTATACTTTTCCCAGTAAACATGTAGCTTCTTTTCTAACCAGAGGACAAAATAAAACCAATTTAAGGGTTTTTTGTTTTGTTTTGTTTTTTTTGTGAGTGTGTATTTTGTTTTGTTTTTTTGACATTTGAACTGGTTTCCACCAGTTGTTTCTGCCGAGTGGTAGTTCTTAAACCAGAACACCCACTGGAATTTTCTGCCTCTATCTATGTAGCCCTCTGACTTTGCAGGTCTGGGTGGAGCTCAACAGTTCGCATTTCTAACAAGTTCCACTGGGCTGTGAGATAGCAACACAGCATGGAACAACACAGAATCCATGTGGGGTTTGTGGTCAGTCTGGTTCTGGTTCTGGCTCTGCCCTTTGTGGGTTTGTGCAGCAACCACTGACCTATCTTAATCTCATTGGCCTTCACTTGCACATGGATAAAATGAAGTCATAGACTATTGCTAAGGTTAAGAGGAAAAAACTCAACACAATGCCTCACTTCGCTGGGACCTTTGACGTTGGTTCTTTTCTGTTTTCTAAAGTTGCTCTTCTCTTTCATGTCTTGTTTTCATGTGTGTGCTGGTGAGTTTTTATGTCAACTGCCACAGACTGGAGCCATTTCAGAAGAGGGGATCTCTTTGTCCCCACCAAATTGGCTGTGGTGCATTTTCTTGATTTGATGATTGATGTAGCTTCAAGGGTTTAGCTCACTGTGGGTGGTGTTGACCCCTGGGCTGGTGGTCCTGAGTAAGTCATTGGAGCAACCCAGTAGGCTGCACTTCTATATGGCTTCTGCATCATTTCCTGCCTCTAGGCTCCTGCCCTGACTTCCCTGGATGTTGAACTATAAACTGTCAGATGAAATAAATTCTTTCTTCCCTATGTTGATTTTGGTCGTGGTGTTTTATCACAGCTATAGAAAAATTACTACTACAGAAATTGATACCAGGATAGTGGGGCATTGCTGTGACAGGCATGACCATGTTTTGGGGAGGATTGTGGAAGGACTTTGGAACTTTAGGCTGGGAAAGTCATTGAGTGTTCAGAGCTTACTGAACTGTTGTGGGATAAAATGATAAACCTGAGGGTAGCGCAGAAGACAGAGGCTTGGGAAGTCTCAGAGTCTCCTAAGGACTCTACCAGGGCCATTTGATATTTTGAATTAAGAACTGTAGTTGTTGGTGGTGTACGCATTTAATTCCAGCACTTGGGAGGCAGAGGAAGGTGGAGCTCTGAGTTGGAAGCCAGCCTGGTGTACAGAGTGAGTTCCAGGACAGCCAGGGCAACACAGAGAAACCCTGTCTCGAGGAAAAAAGAAAAAAGAAAAAAAGCCAAAGGGGGAAAAAAAAACCCAAAACAAAGAAAAGAACTGCTGAAGTGAATGGGACCTTTGCTGTGGCTTTGCTGGGCGATCCCTACCGGCCAGATGCGGTTGAAGGATCAGCTGTGAATAAGAGATAAAATCTTCAGGGAGGAGTTTCCTCAGGTCAGTACAGAGAGGAGCCAGAGGTTGCATCTCATACTGGCAGCTGAACTTGGTAGTGTAGGAATCACCTGTGTGGTATTGTTTCTGAAGGCAGGATGGGGCTCTGGAGAGTGCTAAGGCCTGGAATTCTGGGGACGGGCTGGAGTTCCTGGAGAGAGGCCCCGGATGAAGGTGCAGTCTCAGATGCATTTGAAGCCCCAGAATTGAAGGGGTCGTGGAAAGAAGTGAGGATGGCACCATGTAGCAGTAGCAAGGATAGAGTGAAGAGTCCAGGAGAAGTTATTGGTGAAGGGACAAGACACCAGGCAGTGCCCCTCCAGGCTCTGCTTCCTGCTCTGACTACCTTCAGTGACCGAGTGTGACCTGAGAGCTGCAAGCTGAGATAAAGCCTTTTCTGCCCAAGCTGCTGTGGCCGCTGTGCTTGTTCACAGCAGTAGACACCTAAACGAGACAAGGCGCATCATACTATGTCTATAATGGAGTCTACAATGACTTAAATCAGTCAAAGGGCACACGATTTCCTCCAAACTTAAGAAGGGAAACATGGCCATGGGCTACTTCTCACATCTCCAGTATTCAGACAAAATGGGCGATAATAGTTAAACAGATCTACTTTGATACAACCAACAGTATCAGATTTCCAGGCACTGCAACTGTGAGAATCGAACAAGATGCGGGGCTAAGAGTTTAGAGAGGACCTAACATATAGTTGGATAGAAAATGTCAGTTTCCTTTAATCCAACATATCCAGTGTCTCCCAGACCCACGCCAAGCTCACCTGATCTAGAGCGTGCCCATCTTTCCAACTCAGGTTGTGTTGGGTCTCTAAGGAGGTAAACAGAAGGCCGTTCCTTGACTCTGAGGCACTTGATTACAGTGGCAACATATATGAAAAACTGAACAGGGACCCAAGGCATGGTGGGATATGTTATAGAAAGTGTGTATGTTTGTAGATTACAGCGGCTCATCTGAGATTACTTTGTTCTCAAGGACTGGTGAGTTCTGGTTTTGGGGTTGATGGGTGTCAAGATCTAAGTGTTCTATGATCAGAGCTATGGAGAGCCATATCTATTCCTATCTATGCTCAGTCTTTTAGTCAGTTTCTTCCTTCTAAGCAGACTGTTGAGTGTTGATGGAAGTTTCTGTCTTGCTGGTGGCATTGCCATTCAGTCCCAACAAAACTCAGAGACTTATATTAAATATAAACTGGTTGGCCTATTAGCTCAGGATTTTTATTAACTAGCTCTTACAACTTAAATTAACCCATAATTCTTATCTATGTTTAGCCATGTGGCTTGGTACCTTACTCAGTGAAGCATTCTCATCTTGCTTTCTCTCCATCTGGCTGGTGACTGCAGACTGAATCATCTCTCTGACTCTTTCCTTCTCCCAGCATTCAGTTCTGTCTTCCCTGCCTACCTAAGTTCTGCCCTATCAACAGGCCAAAGTAGTTTCTTTATTCATTAACCAAGAAAAGCAACACACAGAGGGGACTCCCACATCACTGAAAGTTTTCTCTTCCCAGAATTCTCCTAGTCTGGTCACCCTGCCTATACTTCCTGCCTGGCTACTGGCCCATCAACATTTTATTAAACCAAAACAAGGAACAAATCTTTACAGGGTGCAAGAGCATTATCCAACAGCAGTTTAGCTTTGAGCTCAGAAGCTAAACTGTTTGGGCTTGAATCCTGGCATTGCTGCTACTGTCAGCGTGGTTTTGGGCAAATTGTTCATCTTTGTGCTTTCAGTTCTTCATCTTTAAAATGATCTTAATAACAGTACTCTGCTTCATAGGCTGTTGTGAGGGTTAAATAACCCAATATATGTAAAACTAGAACAACTGGAGTTATAATTGCTATTAATATTAGTCTCTAAAAGAATGCAAAGCAATAAATCTAGTCTCATAGTCATTTTATTTGTTTATTTTTAAATCTCCCTCAGATTGTGATCAAGCTATACATTAAAAAAAAAAATAAGGCCAGGTGTCCTAGTACCTGGGAGGCGGAGACAGGCAGTTCTCTATGAATTTGAGGCCAACCTAGGCTACGGAGTGAGTTCCAGGCCAATCAAAGCTACCAGTGAGTCTCCACCTCTCCTCACACACACATACACACACACACACAAAATAAATAAATAAGTAAATAAAACCCCAAGAATGATTGTTGCCAGCCCCCTTCTGTAAACAGTGGTTTATCACCCAAGTATGGACCTAATAAAAGCATGCTAGCTGCCTTACTGCCATTGGAAAGCTTTGAAGGTCTGAAGTTAGACTTGAGATTTGTGAAAACCTGGTCTGTACCAGGAAAGTGGAGAAAAGTAAAACCTGATAAGGCAACAATGCCTGATGGATAGAGTAACAGATCCTTTAAGTCAGTCAAAGTTAATGCGTGCTGAGAAGATGAGGGTCTAGAAGCCAAACACGATTTCCCATCTATTTTAAGATTCATGCCAAGCTTCTTTAGACAGAAATCAAGCCTTTTAAGGAAGGTGAGGCGAACACACCTCGTGGGCTGCGTTAAGGGGATGCTCAGCAGGTGCTGAGTCTCACTCTGAAGGTGGCTACGGGATTGTGTGAACTCAAGTGGCAATACTGGCTCTCTCAAGAAGAAAAGATGCTATCTCTCACCAGGGAGCTAGATGACTATGGCACCACATGAAACAAGAAACCGCAACAGCCACCCTCAGCCCAGCCCAGCTCAATATATTCAGATTAGACAAGAGCCATCTTTTTCTTTCCTGGGGGCACCCTTCTAGATCTTCCTCAAGTGCCTGAAGCAGAAATGAATTGCAAGTCAAGAGGGCGGTTTCATCATTAAGAAGTGGGGCGAGCAGGTAGAGGAGAAAAATTTATACTCAAAGAAAAGAAAACCCAAGTATTTCTTGGGGGAGGGGTCAGGAGAGTTAGGGATTTGGCACAACATCAATATCACCTATGAGGCAATCTAGGAACGGAGAAGGTCTCAGTTCCCTTCCAAATCTTTAGCATTTGACATGCTAATCACACAGCCCTGTACCCTATCCTCACCCAGGCGGTACCAAGTGAATCCTGCAACTTCTAGTGAAAGAGTCTCGAAGAGCAAGCAGCAGGTGTGTCTAAAGTTCCCTCATGAAAGTGTCTGGTGAGGACCAGACAAGTCTAGGTCCACTGAGAGCCGTGGATTGGGGGTGCAACCTTATGGTGGACCGTTTTCTGGTCCCTAGATCCCCCCAACACTGGGCCTCCCGCAGTTCCTTTTCCGCCTCGCGGGTTTCTCAGGAGTTCTCGTCGTAGACAGGGGAAGGAAGACACCAGCTTTGCTTCCTTCAGCACCGGGGTTCCGTTTGGCTCCCTGCTGGCACCATGTTTCCCCCACCCGCTGCCTTCAGTACCTCTGCTCTCATGACGTCGAAGAACTCCCAAGTACAACTGGGGGCGAGGCTGTTAAGCCGCGTCCTTCAGGTGTCAATCTGGACCCGTGCGAACCACAATTCCCAGAGTGCCTCGGTCAACGAGGCCAAGTCAGATAAAATGACTCCAGAGAGTGGGACATGCAGGTGGGAAACTAGTCTCTGGTGTCTTTACCTAATATGTTTGAGTGCTCGAAGCCCCACTCCTGCACCACCCCACTACTATCTTCAGGCCTCGAAGACCGCGTCCGAAGGCGCGCCCGCTCCCGGGGCATTTTGGGAATTGTAGTCCAGATGCCAGGTTGCACCGAACTACCTTTCCCAGGGTGCGCAGCGGCAGGGCAATAGCAACGTTCTCTTCCAAGTGTCTCTGTCCCGAGATCCCCTCCTCTGGTCCCTTTCTTGACATCGACTTCTTTCGGTCTGTGGCTCTAGCCGGCTTCCCAGAGGCGGCCCTGAGCAGGGGTAGCGCTGCCCTGAGAGGCACTTCCGGTTGCAGGTCACTTCCGGGTGTGTGGTCGGAGCAGACGGGCGCGCGCGCGCGGGGGAGGGGCGGCCTCAGCGCGGCGCTAGGGGATCAGCTGGCGGGCGGGCGCCTAAGCGGCCCCGGCTCTGCGGCAGCGCCGCCTCCTCCGCGTCGCAGGCCGGCGGCCGTGGCCATGTCGCGGGACTGGTAGCTGGGCTCGGCGCCGAGCCACCTCTAGTGGGTGTTCGGGGTCCGGGGTCTGGGGTCTGGGACGGGGGTCCGGGCTGGGGGCCGGTGCGTTTCCAGGGCTTTCCCGAAGAAAATGCACACAGCGTTTCCTCTGGATGACGGCCTTTGCTTCCCTTAGGACCCGGCAGTTGGGCTCTGGAGTGTGTTACTGATTCATCCTCTCTGCCTCTGTCATCGCAGGTTTAAACTTAAACGATCGCTCTCCGAGGAGGAGGGGACCCGTCTCGCGATTGACAGTGTATTCCTGCAGGCGCAGTCCCTCAGCCCCCACCCCACGGCCGGATTCCCGTGGCTCTGCTCCGGGCTGAAACCCGAGAAGAAATCCTTCGATTTCTTTTCTTTACAACAAATACTAACCTTGAAACCATCGGCATTTTGCTTTGGCGTTTCCTATCGGAAAGATGAAGAAGTTTTTCGACTCCAGGCGGGAGCAGGGCAGCTCTGGCCTGGGCTCAGGCTCCAGCGGAGGAGGGGGCAGCAGCTCAGGCCTGGGCAGTGGCTACATCGGAAGGGTCTTTGGCATCGGGCGGCAGCAGGTCACTGTGGACGAAGTGCTGGCGGAAGGTACGTTGGAAACCAGTGCGCGGTGAATTATATTTATGTGCTGATGTGGCAAGACTCTGGTTTCTAGTTGTATGAATGGGTTTTGACCAACTGACCCTCCCTTCCCCCTGCACTTTCCCTGCGAGTCATTGTCCTTGAGAGATTTCAAACTCAGACTGAGAATTGACAGGGTTTGGGGGCAGTATTGCCCAAATTGTTTACCTCAGTGGCCTTTTATTTTAGTTGGGGGGGGGGGAGGAGAGAGCAGAGAAACATCCTCCTTTGACTGAATTATGCGGATCAGATGAGCAAACGTATGTGTGAAGTCTAAGTGACATCAAATGCCTGGAGGTGGGCTCTTGCCATTTCCCTGAAACTTTAAATTCTGATGTGGAGGACGAAGGGTGGGGATGGGGAGATCTTAAAAAGAGAGAGGGGTTTCTTCTACCCAACTTTCCCATTTCTCTGAGTAAGTATCCAAAGAGGAATTTTCTGGTGATGGAAATGCATTTTTTTTTGGTTCTTTGACTAGGCATGTTTCTTCACCCAACTGAAATCAGGTCCCCAGGATGTAGCTAAGATAAAAATCATGAGAAGTGAATGAGATTGTTTTGAACTCAATTGCCTAGGCCTCTTTTCTCCTGTTTTAGTTTCTGTTTAAGAACTACTTAAGGGTGGCCGTGGTTTAGTTTTCTTGCTGTTCAGAACCTTGTGTCGATTCTCTTGGTGTGTGTTCATTTGTGAATCTGTACTCATGCCCCAGGCTTTAGGGAAATCTTTTGAGTGTTCCTCTGCTAACCTTAACCTCGACCTTCATAATTATGCCAGACTGATACTTTTCACAGCTCATTGCCTACTTAGAGTGCTTTTATTTTTAATAAAAGCAGCCATTTCCTTGGCATGAAGCAATTCAAACTAATTGGATAGGGCCAGCCTACTGTAGGTTGTGTTACAGACTGCTACGGGTTGGGTATGGGGGAGGCCTCAGTGAAGGCAACATGGTGGTAGGGTATAGTTTATTAGCTGGGGAAGTGGATGAAAGCTAAGAGGCCCCTTTGGAAAGGAGGCTTTTGCAAGCTGAGCCTGAAGCAAGGATCCCTACCTGGGCCTAGGAAATGCCTGTCATGGTGAGTGTTGTGGGGTGGTGGATGGGCGACTGGAGAGGGAGAAGCTGTGTTTGACTCAGTTTGTGTAAGCACTGGGTTTGGTGAGGCCCAATTTCTGAGAATAGGATTGAAGCCCATACTTAAAGAGCCCATTTTAAAGAGATATCTGGTAATGAATTTCCTTTTGAAATGACTGCTTTTTTTTCATTCTTAGTACTGCTTCAACTGGACTTAATCTGGGCCTGAGTCACCATCCTTTCTGGACCCTTCTTTGAGGACTCTGGTGCAGGGTGGGAGATTCTTCTGTGTCTGCTGCCAGATCTGTACCTTGGAATATGAGCTGACTCTTTTACCCGTAGCCAAAGTCCTTGACTGCAGTGGGTGGAGTGTGTGAGAGAGCAGGAGGATGAGGGCCACAGAGCTCTTCTCTCCTCTCTGCGGGCCTCAGCACCCAGGAACATTTCTTTCCAGCTAGGGTGTTGTCTCATCATGTGTTGCCCTAAGCATTGCCTATTCTCTGAGTCTTGGAAGAGTGATGGGAAAGAGAAGACACAAAATTGGTCTTTGTTTTCTAGACTGCCCTGGAATTCATCCTGAGAACTGTGCATTGTGCATTATGATATTTTAAAAAGTAGAACTTAGGGCTTGCAACTGAGCATTCATTCATTTATTTATTCAACCAACAGTTAACAAAGTGCCTAAGATGTGGCAGGTTGTGTCTTGGACTCTGGGGACATGATGTTAAACTAGATGCTAGAGTTTCAGAGATGCTTTAAGAAATGGGAAATTGTGATCTGATTAGTGTCACTATGAAAGTAAACTAGGGTGCAATAGCTGCAGATCTTGTCCTTAGGGCCCCTCAGTGTTAGGGAGCCAAGAACTGTTTTATGGAATGAACCAGTATGGTGACAGCATGGGCCGAGGCTGTGCGTGAGAGTAGCATTTAAAATTTGGTCTGGCAAATTCTTTGTCTATGATTGAGCTTGAATTATGTGTGGCCTTTGAAGTATGTGAATATGTAGGAGTCAGTATTTATGTAGTACCTACTGAGTTCAAAGACACTGCTAAGTTTTGAAGGGGGTGAAGGGTCTAAACTCTAAAGTATGATGCCTGCTTTTATTTTGATTAGCCGATAAATTTTCTTAAGGTGCTGTGGATCATGCTGGCCTCTGCCCCTGAGCTACATCCCCAGCCCTGATAACTGCTTTTAGGGAGCTGCCAGTCAATGTAGGAGGAAAAGAAATACATTTGCACATATAGTAGTGTGTGTATGGGCACTGATTGCATAGTCAGACAAATTTAGGTTCAATATTTGGATCTGCTTTTGTTTTAAAAATTTTTACAGTGTGTGCGTGTGTGCGTGTGTGTGTGTGTGTGTGTGTGTGTGCATGTGTGTATGTGTGCATATACAATAGCATGCATGCTGCAGTCAGAGGACAACTTTCAGGAGTTGGTTCTTTCCTTCCATTATGTGAATCCTGAGGACCAAACTTAGGTCTTCAGGCTTGGTAACAGATGCCTTTACCCTTTGAGCCATCTCACCATTTCCTGGATCTGTTTTTTTTAAATTTATTATTATTATTATTATTATTATTATTATTACTGGTGTGTGTGTGAGAGAGAGATAGTGTGTAGAAGTCAGAGGGCAACATTATTATGTTAGTTCTCTCCTATCAGTACCTGGGTTCTGGGGCTAGAACTCACATTGTCAGGCTTTTGTGTCAGGTGTCTTTACTGGTTGAAACATTTTGTTGGCCCTCTGAATCCTTTGTTTTCTCTCTCTCTCTTCCTCCCTCCCTCTGGCCTGCCTGCCTGCCTGCCTGCCTGCCTGCCTGCCTTCTTTCTTTCTTTCTTTCTTTCTTTCTTTCTTTCTTTCTTTCTTTCTTTCTCTCTTTCTCTCTTTCTCTCTTTCTCTCTTTCTCTCTCTCTCTCTCTCTCTCTCTCTCTCTCTCTTTCTCTCTTTCTTTCCCAGTTTTACAACTTAGGTCATGCTATTCCACAGGAGAGTGTATTAGAAATGAAGATCTCACACCTCACTCTGTAGACTGTGGTATGGGACTTTAATAAGTTCGAGAGAGATGCTGATGTAAGCTAAAGTCTGAGTTCACTGCCCTGTGGTGGTATTGAGGATTTAGTGTGATAGTATATATAAAGAATTTATCACTTTGGAAGTGATAAATTCAATAAGTGGTAGCTATAGTTAAATATAAACAGTGTATTTATAGTTAAAAGTGAGTGGCGAGCAGGGTGAAAACTAACCTGGCTAGCCTCCCCTTTTGTGTTTGGGCTGAATCAGATGTTCTTTCCAGCATTGTTTGGGTAGCAGTGCCTCTTTCTTAGTCCTCTGAGTCCTCAAGACTCCTACCTGTCTACCAGTCCCAGCCTGGTTGCTCAAGGATAATGAGTTATATGCCAATTCCCCAAGCAGTAGCCCAGGCAGTGTACGGTGGTGACAGTGGGAATTTTCAAACACAGACCTGATCACCACCACATCCTGTTCACAATTTCCTTTTCCCCAGTGTGGGTATTATTGTGTGCTTCACAGTAAGGGACTGTTAGGACTCAAGAATCAGGTCCTAGAGAAGAGGAGAATGCTGAACTTCCATCTTTCTAGACTGGCTCTCTAACTAGTCCTGCAGGCACTTGGTTGTCTGGAGGAAGGTGAGCCTCTCAGCCATGAATTAAAGGGATATGGGCATCTCTAGGCCAAGTGATTTCTTAGTACTAGAGGATGCCTGAACGAGATGATAAACCCTGTCTGAGTTTAGACATGTGATGGCAAGGAAAGATTTGGCTTAAGCTTCTAGAATGAACTCGTTGGGAAGATTAGCGCAGTGCTTAGGAGCAGTCCTTTGGTCATACTCCCTGGCTATATAAAGCCTTTATCAAAACTCTAAACAGTAAGCAAATAGTGAATACTTGCTGTGCCCAAGGCAGCATTCCAGAGTTGTATCAGTTCTGTAGAAGGTAGACTAGGAGGCCTCACAGAATGTTCTCACCTGCACAAAAAGAACCCAGGTCTGGGCCTGGTGAGAACTCAGACTATCAGGAAGCTTCCCTAATTTCCCCTATCTGCAGAGCAAGGAAGAAAGACTTGAAAACTGTGTGCAACCGCCCTCCCCAGCCCACATATAGCACACAGCTCTAAATGTCTCAGTAGTACATGTGTACATTCACCTGGTGAGCCATTTTTATTTGTGCTTTTCTGTGGCAGGCACTGTATTAGATTCCAGAAGACAGCTTGATGGGTCATGGACTGAGACCTGCAGATAACAAATAATCCTGGAATAAGTGTCCTGTTGTTCAGTGATGATAGGGAGAAAAAGGTGATTTGAACAGGTATGACAGTTACCCAGCAAGTGTACCAGCCATGTTACCCAAGGCCTCCTAGCCAGAAGGGATGACATGCGCAAAAATGTGGAGTGGTGAAATGCAAGATGAGTCTCAGGAATACTGACCTGTGATGTCACTGTTTGGTACAAGTTTCCCTTCCAGATTCAAGGAGAAGAAGTAAGGGTGTGTGTGTTTGGAGGTGGATAGAATGAGATTCTTGTATATTTGTTCCCCAATAGATATTTTGTTGTCTTTACTGCTCACTTTATTCAGTGGCTCTGTGCTCTTCGAAGAACTACTAAACAGCTACAAGTATGTACTTGCTCCTTTACTGTGTCCTAGCCCTGTGCACAGAAGGGTGTCTCAGAAGTGTCATAAGAGGCAAGAAGTCAAGCAGAAGCAGGTGTGTGTGTGTGTGTGTGTGTGTGTGTGTTGCACATGTTATCAGTGTTAGAGAAGAATGCACAAGCAGCTAAGATGTTTGAAGAGAAAGGGAATAAATGGTTCATGGGGACCCTTGAGCTCCAAGGTGAGAGATTAGTTAGGTGCTCCTGAGTCTCTCCCTTGATACAGATACCACTTGGATCCCTCCTTCTTCAGATGACTTTGCCTGCTGGGAAGTCTGGGTTTTTACAGGCAATGCAGATTTTCAGGGGGTGGTTTGTGAATGGTGTCTTCCTGGTTTTGGGCATGATGACGGTTATAGCTTTGCTAAATATAGCCAAATTAAGAATTCAGAAATGAAGTCCAGAGTATGTGGTCGCTATGGTCAGAGCTCATCTTTGGTCTGTCTGACAAAATCAAGCTTATTTGATGAGAGATGCAGTGAGAACACGTGGGTTCCAAGTGGGAGAACATGTTGGGGGCTTCTACTGTATGTGGTTTGGTAGCCAAGTCGGTGGGCAGCTTAATAACATTGAAACAATTGAAAATGTATTTTAGCTTGTGGTCTTTGAAAGTTAACACTTTAGAAAAGGGACTAGGACTAACGTCCACCTCTGTGTGGTACTCTTGGAGGAGCAGGTGCCTTCTGAGTCTGCTTGTGAGGCAGTCTAGCCAGTGAAGTAGCAAGCGCTCGCTATAGTCTATGGTGTGACCTGAGATGGAACTTGTTCACCTCCTGCTTACCCAGTGAGTGCTGCTGAGCAGATGCTGTGTGTGCCAGGAGTCTGCCTTCAGGAACTCACAGTGACTATGAGCTCCAGATATGGGAGAAATTGCTATACCTGTTGAGATGGAGCCTGGGAAAGGGTGAAGGCTTCAGGCCTGGCAGAGTAGTTGTCTTGTGTGGGGTGAGCAACCAGGGAAAGCCAAACAGTGACATTTAAATTATGTCTTGAAAAGTGAGAACTTACTGCCAGATGGACAAGATCAGGAAAACACTGTAGGCAAAGGGGCTAACATGGCCAAAGCTGTATGTTTGGAGACCGAGGTAGTAATCTAATCGTGGCCTATGCCTGTGCTGTCAACTAAAGTAGCCTCAAAAGATAGCTGTTTCAATTTTCCAAAATTAAACAAAATAACAGTTTAACACTCCAAACACACCAGTTAACTGTTAGTTACTGAAAAACCACCCGTGACTTGTGCTTACAGTTTTAGACAGACCAATAAATAAGTGTAGTTTCTCGTCACAGAATGTCCTGTTGGGTGGTGCAGGTGTAGGTGGGCAGTTCCTAAACTATGGAGAAAATAGCACTATCACATTAAAGCGTGCCAGCCCCTCACCTGTGGGACTCGTGTGGGAGTCATGCTCATGTCCTGTTTTTGTTATTTGCAAATATCTGAAAGTGTGGTGTATACTTCAGGTGAGATTCATCATCGTCGCAGTTTTTAAATGATAGCAAGGTTTTGGTGAATTTTTTTAATAAGCCATGGTTGTTTCATTTTGTAATGTACTTGATGAAAAGTATACCAGAGAGACACAACAGGCCATTCTTGTTTGCACTGTCTTTAATCCAGGGTTTCCTTTCAGAAATCTTGTTAAGCCTCTTTGTTTTATGAGGGTTATTAATTCACTTAAAAAATGTGATTAATAAATCCACTTACCCAAACCCACATGAAACATAGTATCTCCCAGATACTATGGGTGAAAAGCTGCCACCACTAGCCTTTTGGTATGAGATACAGAAGTGAATGGGAACACTGTTTCAGGCATTAGTCATTAAATATTAATAAAGATAAAAGTCTTAGTTTTTCTGGGTTTTGTTTGGTTCCTTTTTGTTTTAGACAGTCTCTTGTAGTCAGGGTTGCCTATGAGCTTGTTAAGTAGCTTAGGATGACCTAGGACCAACCTGCTCACTTTTTCAGTGCTGGGCACACAGAGAGCTGGACTACCGTGCCCAGAGCTTTTTCTTTGTTTTTCTTCCATTTTGAATTGAGGTAAAAGCACACCTTGCAGGCTGAACGTTGTCTCACATCTTTCACCCCAGCACTGGGAGCCAGAGACAGGCAGACCTCTGTGAGTTTTTGGTCAGCCTGGTCCACAAAGTGAGTTCTGGGCAGCCAGACCCTGTCTCAAATAACAAAATCAAAAAAAATTTTTAAAAAGTATACCTAGAAAATTCTGCCCACATAACTATTTGAGTGCACAGTTGAATGGTGTTTGCTGCCTTTATAAATTGTAGCCACCACTCCATCTTCATCTTGTAAAACTGAAATTGTGTACCTACTAGCCTAGTTCCCTTTCTCTACTCTACTCTCTGGTAGCCTCCACTTCACTTTCTGTGTCTATTACTTTTAACAAATACTTTTAAGTACCCCTAATGGAATCGTAGACTGTTTGCCTTTTTGTGACTGGCTTATTCACTTAGCAAAATATCTTCAAGGTTCATCCATATTGTAGCTTATTCTTTATTTTTTAAGGCTCAATAATATTCTATTGTGCATACATTTTGCATTTTACTTGCTTATTTGCTTGTTGATGGGCTAGTGAATTGCTTCCACCTTTTAGCTATAGTGAACAGTATTATGAACATGGATGTGGAAATTTTTCTCTAAAACTGCATTGAATTATTTTGGGATATATACAGAATTACTGGGGCATATGGGAATTTTTGAAAATATTTTTTATTTTAGCATGGGGTTATGCATGCATCACAGTACGCATATGGAAGTCAGAGGCCAACAAGTGGGAGCTCTTCTTTTTCTACCACATGGTATCCAGGGATTGAACTCAGGTTGTCAGGCTTGGTGGCAAGCATCTTTACCTGCTGAGTCATCCTTTAGGGCCTCTGGTATCAATTCTTTGAGGAATTGTCATGTTGTGTTCTGTCAGCCTTACATGCTATCAATGTCTTAGTTAACTCCTTTGATAGTTTTTATCTTAAATATTTATTTTTATTTTATTTATGTGTATGTATGTGTTTGTGTTTGAACCTATGCCAAGTGTGGGGTGCCCATGGAATCCAGAAGAGTTCACTAGATCCATTGGAGCAATAGTTATTAGGCAGTTGTGAGCCATCTGACATGGGTGCTGGGGACTAAACTCTGGTCCTCTGCAAGGCAAGCATTCTTAACTGCTGAGCTGTCTCTCGAGCCCCAGCGTTTTGTTTTTCCTTTTTGAGTTGAAGTCTCATGTAGCCCAGGCTGGCCTTGGATGTAGCTGAGAATAATCTTTACTCCTGATCCTATTTCCTCAACCTCCTTCATGTTTGACTTATAGGCATGTATCACCCCACCTGGCTAATTATTATGATTTTGTTTTATTTATTGTCTAATTTTAGTTTTTTGATACAGGGTCTCACATGTGGCTCTTTTTGGCCTGGAACTCAATATATAGAACAGGCTGGCCTCAAACTTACAGGTGAACTCAAAGAGATTTGCCTATCTCTGCCTCCCAGAGCTGGAATTAAAGGTATGCACCACTATGTCCAGTTATATTATTGCTATTTTAGACACAGGGTAGCCCAAGTTGACATTGAACATTACCTAGTCTCTAGAACTGGGAGGACAGGGCTGTGTCACCATGTGCTACCAGGCTTAGTTTTATTATCTTTTTACAATGGTAGCTAGCTTAATGGGTATTAAATAGTATCTCATCGTAGTTTTGATTTGCATTTCCCAAATGATTAGTGATGTTGAACATTATATGTGCTTATTATCTATTTGTATATCTTTTTGAAGAAATGTTTATTTAAGTCCTTTGCCTATTTTTGAATCATTTGTTTACTTATTTGTTGAGGCTTAGAAAATCTCTGCATTCTGGATATTAATCCTTTGAGAGGAGGATTTGCAACTATTTTCTATAGTTTTGGGGTTGCCATTTTTTGAAAATCTTATTTTCTGTGATGAGATTAAATATAAATAAAGGCCTATCTTTCCTTTATGTACCTGAGAGAATTGTCTTGGATACACTGTTTGAAGAACAGTGGTCCTCAGTCATTTTTGTTCCTCGGAATGGAAAGTACTTGCCGCCACTTTGAAAGAGAAGATAGAACGTCCCAAACGTGCTGAATTCAAGATGTTACCTAAAACAGTGTTCCTTAAAAGATGGATTCCAGTAAAAGACTTGGACAGGCAGCCTTTATTATGTTTCAGTGCTCACTGCTCTCTCTCCTTTACCCCTGCAGAACTTAGAGACTGTGCCACACACTCCACCCAGTATTGCAGTGGCTAGTGTTTAGTGGCATATTCTCTTGCTTCTTGAATGTTAATCATGTTTCTATTAGGCAGGCAGAGCTGGGTCTTTATGACGTCTCTATTGTCACTCATTAGGTGTGGCAGCTCAGATGTAGCTGAGATGCTCAGTAAGTCTTGCTGACTCTTACAGTAACAGTGTACTGCACTCTCATTCATTCCTACGACATCCCAAGGAGGTAAGGAGGACATCTGTTTCTGTGCAGGTGAGAACACAGTAGCTGGAGTGCTTAAATGATTCTTCCAAAGCTACGCTGACAAAAGAACTTGACCCAGGTCTACAAGCTGCCAATGCAGGATCCTTCCAGAAAAATTCTCCCTTGTATTAATGTCTTTTTCTGATTTTATTTTTTTTTGATTCAGTGTTTTTCTATGTTGCCCAGGCTGATCTTAACACACCGAGGATCTACTTCTGCCTCTTAGAGTGCTGGAATTAAAGTTGTGGCTATCATGCCTGACCTGGCCTAGTATTGTTTTTCATAATAATAATTTTTTTTTTTTGGTCAGTATCAGTGTGCTAGGTAGTCATACCGATTCATCATTAATTCATCTCTCTTTTTGTTTTGTTTTTTTTGAAACAAGGTGTCATTGGGTAGTATTGACTAGCTTGGGATTCTCTATGTAGATCAGGCTGACCTCAAATTCACAGAAATCCACCTACCTCTGCATCTTGAGCCCCAGGATTAAAGGCGTGTGCCTCCATGTCCTACTCTTCTTTTTCTTTTTTGAGCATATTGTATTGTTTCCTCTTCAGTCACAGGCCTGACTGGCCCTTTGCATGGGACACTCTTCTGATCTTCCCCTGGCTGGTTCCTGTCACTCAGCTCACTGCAGTGTCACCTCAGAATGGCTTTCCTGAACACATACCAGCTGAGGCTTGTTTTGCCTCTGTATCAGCTAATGTTCTTACTTTTTATTTATCTCCTCCCACTGGAATTTCAGCTGCCTGAAGCAGGAATCTGGCTTGTTTATTGCTGTGTCTCTTTGCCTGTTGTAGTGCCTGGTACATCTGCAAGCTCAGTGAAAAGCAGCCCCGAGAGTGGGTAAGCATGTGAAGGGAGCCACAGAATGAGCAAAGAGTAAGAAGGAATCCAGAGAGGGCGAGGTACGAGAGTTAATGCCAAGTAAAAGTGAAAGAGGGAAGGACAGATGAGATCTGGGTCAGGATGGCTGTGTATTCCTGGGATCTGGACTGAGAGAGTGTCAGAGCTGCTGAACTGAAAGTGTGGAGAGAGTCCCGGGGCAATGACGTGATGACTGCATGGGAGGAGTGCAGATGCCAAGTGAGTTTTTTTATTGCTGTTATTGGCTAACAATATTTATTAATAACAATGGATTATTTTGTAATTTGAAGGAATTTGAGTATATTAATCAGAAAGAAAGGAGGGAAGGGAGGGAAAAGAGAAGGAAACATTCAGCTTTATAATCAGAATGACATGCATGTAATTGTAACCTTTCTAGAGGCTAGTTTATAATTGTGTTGGGTTAAAATTTGCACATATTTTGATTGAGCTGTTTTATTTTTAAAGATACATTTTCCTTTTTTCCCCCTTTTCTTTTCCTTTCCTTTTTTTTTGGTTTTTTCTTTTCTTTCTTTCTTTCTTTCTTTTTTTTTTTTCAAGACAGGTTTCTCTGTAGCTTTGGTGCCTGTCCCGGAACTAACTCACAGAGATCCGCCTGCCTCCGCCTCCCGAGTGCTAGGGTTAAAGGCATGCACCACCACTGCCCGGCTTTTTAAATTTTTTTTTTTTTAAATTTTTCCGAGACAAGGTTTCTCTGTAGCTTTGGAGCCTGTCCTGGAACTAGCTCTTGTAGACCAGGCTGGCCTCAAACTCACAGAGATCCGCCTGCCTCTGCCTCCTGAATGCTGGGATTAAAGGCAAGCGCCACGACTGCCCAGCTACATTTTACTTTCTAATTGTGCACGTGCACACACTCTTATCATTAGGGTCAAGTTTTCCTGGTTCTTTGTGTTTATCACTTTCTGGCATTTTAGTATTTAGAAAGGGTTTTTGTGAAGTAGGTCATGTATTCCTGTCTCTAGAGTATGTGCAACAGAGGCAGCATGTTGGAGGTGGGAGTGCTTTATTCTTGAGCCTGTCTGGAAGTAACTATGCCCTGTGCTTCAGGAAGGCTGCATGCTGACTCCACATTCATGTGCGTGTAGTGCAGGCTGTATGAGGACGGAGTTAGTGCCCAGCTCTAACCCCTGGCCAGGTCTTTGTATTCTCAAGCGCTGTTACTCGGATGCTGCTGCTCTGCTCTAGATAGGAGATGGGTGCTTACCATCTCCTCAAGAGTGTGCTCCTGAGCGAAATGCTTCTGCATTGCTCTTCTATTTGAAGTTTGTGGTGTTTTCTGGTTTGGTTCTTTTGAGACTCTAAACTGTTACTTCTTGATGTTGTCTGTGTGCCTTTCTCAATTAAGAGCACTACTCTTCAAACTCACTGCTTTTAGTGTGCTATAGACAAGTAAGCTTGTTCGAGTTTTGAGCTACAAAAGAGAGACTTGGTGGTGGTTTGAGGGTCTGGCTTGTGATTAAAAAACTTGTGCAGAGGAAAGTGCATGGATGTGGACAAGTTGAGTGTCAGTACTTGGAGTTTTACCCTAGTATTTCTATTTTCGTTTGACTCGATGCCTTTCCCTCCCTCTCTTGTAACCTGCCCTTATAGACTCTTCATGCATTGATGTAAAGCAATGTTGTAGGTTGTCATAAAACAACTATGACAATGTTGTTTTAGTTATTTCCTCCCCACCCCTCTTTTTTCTTGAGTAGTGGGGTTCGGCCCACAGATGTGCTTTTAAATGTGGACTCTCCCACTGAGAGTCAGTGGGACTCTGTTCAGTTTCTCTTTATTAAAGCAAAGCTATCATTCAGTGTGTGGTGTCTGGTGTACTGTCTCATCTAGGGACTTTCAAGTGGTATTTGGTGTTTGGAAGACTTGAAACAACCAAGTAAATGTTAGTTTCAAATGCAGTCTTTGGCTGAGCTGAGCTTGGTGGTGCTCACCTGTACTCCATGCATGTGGGTGGCCAAGGCAGAAGGGTCATGAACTTAAGGTTCACTCAAGCCACATAGAGGCTTTGTTTAAAAAAAACAAACAAATTTTTGGTTTGGATATGGAAAAAAGCAACCAAGAAGTCTTAAAATTTTCTTAATAATAGTAGAATATTATTATCTACTAATACTAATACTAAGGATATTAATATTATCCTTAATATTAATTAATTATTAATTAATTATTAATTAATATCCTTAATAATAGTAGAATGAGTAACTATATAACCAGGCAAAAATAGGAACTGTTAAGTCATGTTCCTATAGATTGCAGTTTGGTATGCACCCTGGGCAGCAGCTTCATCTGAGACTGTTGTTTGTTGAATTGCAATTTACTTAACTGATTTCCTATTCTTAGACATTTAGATTATTTTATAATTACTATAAAACAGCTGTAGGACTTTTCTTTAGCTTTTATCATTATTATTTTCTTAGAGTCTTGGCTATGTAGTCACAGACAGGCCTTGAACTCACTATTCTGCCCTACTTTCCAGAGTACTAGGATTAATTATATAGGTATGTACCTCCACTCCTGTTAGGATTTTTTCACAATTTTTATTATTTATTTATCATTTGTGCATATGTGCTTGTGTGTACATACCACAGCACATGTGGAGTTCATAGTGTAACTTGAGAGACTTGACTCTCTCCTTTTCCCTCCTCTACCTTTCTGTGGGTCGTTGGGATTGAACTCTGATCTTGGCAGCAATTGTCTTAATGACGTAATGACTGGGACCAGGAATTGTGGGAGGTCCTTCTGTCTGTGTATTGCTTTTCTTAGTTAATGAATAAAGAAACTGCCTTGGCCTGTTGATAGGGCAGGACTTAGGTAGGTGGGAAAGATGGACTGAATGTTGGGAGGAGGAAGGGCGGAGTCAAGAGATGCTTTGGAGCTGCCCCCAGAGTCAGACATGCCAGAACTTTGCTGATAGGCCACGACCTCATGCTGATATACAGATTAATAGAAATGGGTTAAATTAAGATGTAAGAGTTAGCCAGTAAGAAGCTAGAGCTAATGGGCCAAGCAGTGTTTTAATGAATACAGTTTCTGTGTGATTATTTTGGGTGTAAGCTAGCCAGGCAGCTGGGAAGAACAAGCGGCCCGCTCCTTGCAACAAGAAATTTATTTTTAAGGCTTTGAACATTTGCTTTGTTACCTCCTTAGAACAGTTTTCTGAATGTTAAATAGCTGCCTCCAAATATGGGCATCTTTTAGTTTTCAGTACAGACTACTACCCTTTCTCCAGAAAGGCTAATCTGTGTAGACACTTGTCTCCCTGGTTAGGAGACTAGATGTATTTTCTTCCTTTTCCCCTCTCTTGTTTACATTCTTGTTAGAATGTTTTTTCCTTGCTGATTGGTAGAAATTATTTCCATGTATAAGGTATTAATCCTTGGTTGGATGCATGGCAGGTTGTTTTTTTCTATTTACATTTTGCTAATGGTATGTTTTTATTGATACTTTAAATTTTCAGACAGTCAAACTTATCTTTTTTTTTTTTCCTCCTTAGTGATCTCTTCGAGGGTAACAGTTGGGAAAGCCCAAAGAAAGTCGGGGCCTAGTTTCCTGAGAGCTCTGGTCTGGAGACTGTTTCTGAGAACACTAGAAGCCATCTGAGTTTTTCTGAGGCAGTGATGTCATTGAGCAGTGGTCTGAGGGAGCTGTGTGATGGGAGCGCATTCAGAAAGCTGTTGTTGTGGGCTGAGTGGCAAGAGCACTAACAGGAGCAGAGAGGCGTATCCATGAGAACATTTTGGAGTCCTAACTCAGTACTTGATTGGATTCAGAGAGAAGGAGAGCCGTTCCAGGTCTCTAGTTAATTTGGGCGCCATTGCTGAGGTGGCCTATAGGGAAGGGAGAAGAGGGCGGCCTTGCAGCCATGATCAGTTTATGGCACGTTTGGGTCTCTGCTTGTTTATTGCCTGTCACAGACCACCCTGGGTTTTGAGGCCTGAAGCTGAAGAGTTTTTTCTTCTTTCTTTGTTTTGTTGTTGTTTTGGTGGTAGTTCCATTTTTTAAAAATTTATATTTTGTCTGAGTGCTCTGCATGTACACCTACAGGCCATAAGAGGGCATCAGATCCTATTACAGATGGTCGTGAGCCACCGCGTGGCTGCTGGGAATTGAACCCAGGACCTCTGGAATAGCAGTCAGTGCTCTTAACTTCTGAGCCATCTCTCCAGCCCACTATTTTTTTTTTTTTTTGAAACAGGGTCTCATAGTCCACATCGGTCTGAACTCACAGTTCTCTGAGTGCTGGGATTGAAGCCATGCCCCAGCACACCCAGCTTCAACTGTAGCTTGTTGTTCCTCAAGCTGACTTACTGCTCAGTTGGACTGATTGATTTGTCTGAAGCTGTCCATGACATGCAGTTTGAAAACACCAACTAGTCAAGAGTCAGAAGAGCAGTGAGCCAAGCATGAAATTTAAGTGGAACAGCATTTAAAGTTTAGCAGGAAGCTGGCATTGGTGGCACACACCTTTAATCCTGGCACTGGGAGACAGAGGCAGGTGGATCTCTTGAGCTTGAGGTCTGCCTGATCTATGGAACAAGGGAAAGCACCAGGACAGCTAAGGTGACAGAGAAAGCTTGTCTTGAAAAACCAAACAATTAGCTGGGCAGTAGTGGCACACACCTTTAATCCCAGCTCTTAGGAGGCAGAGGGAGGTGGGTCTCTGTGAGTTTGAGGCCAGCCTGGTCTACAGAGTGAGTTTCAGAAATGGCTCCATAGCTACTGAGAAATTCTGTCTTGACGCCCCACCCCAAAACAAAACAAAACAAAAACCAGATAGTTAAAGTTTAGCAGAAGATACCCCAGAAGGACAGAATAGAGAAGTGGGAGGAAGATCAGTGGCTGGTAGTGAGTTACAGATAAACTGCCCATGTTCGGAACACACACAGGACAAGTCCTCAGGTTTGGGCAGACATAATTGGTCTTTCCAAGTCTGTTTCAGAGTGATGGAAATGCAATCATGAATAGAGTGGGCAGTGAACAGGAGTATTAGATAGGGAAAAGAGGGAGATTTCACAATACTTGAGATTGGGAGATACTTGATCATATTAGTGGGTCAGTGGGAGAGCACCAGGAGAGGAGCGGGAACGCAAATAGAGATGATGGCAGTTTCTGATGGAATAAGGTTTCCGTGAGAAAGGAAGAGATGGTCGTTTTCATTCTCCACCACCCCCTTTTGAGACAGAATCTCATGTAACTCAGGGTAGTTTTGGACTACGTAGCCAAGCTTGGCTTTGAACCCATGATCCTTTCATTTCTGTTTCCCAAGTGCTGGGATAACAGGCCAGGTCTGGCTTTCCCTCTTTCCTTCCCTCCCTTTCTCCCTCCCTCCCCCTTCTTTTATTTCTTTCCTCTTTACCTTTGTATGTGTGTTCATGTGGGCAAATAGGTGTGTGTGCATGCCCAGATGCACACATGTAAGTCAGGTCAGCATTGAGTGTTGGTCTTTGGGAGCCATCTATCCACTTGGTTTTCTTTTTTAAAGCACGGGCAGTTTTATTAAAAATTTGAAAGAAAAAAAAACACTTTGTAGACAAGTTATAAAACCTCAGCTGGTGCCTAGAGAAGAAAATGGAGGAGAAAAGGGGGAAAAGCACACTGTCTAAGCTGGCTTGAGGGTAGACACATGGGGAGAGAAGCTTCAGAGAAAGGGTAAGGTAGTCTAAAATATAGGGGGAGCCCAAAGGCTGAAGAAGAGATAGAAAGAGGTAAAGAAACAATTCAGAAGAGCAAGCAGAGTAACCACTGTACGAGGCTGTGCTCTTGAACTTCTGCCATTTACCTTCTTTATTTTGTTTTGAGACAGGATCTCACTGTGCCACCCGGGCGGCTGGGCTAGAATTTTCCAAGTAGACCAAGCTGGCCTCAAGTTAACAGAGATCCTCCTGCGGTTGCCTCCTGAGTGTAAGGACTAAAGTCATGCCGTGCCCTCCAAGCCGAACCCTTTAGTTTGTTTTTGGAAGCAGAGAACTTGCTGATGAGGCTTAAGCTGTCCAGCAAGGCTCAGGAATCTGCCTGTTTCTGCCTCTCCAGTTCTGGGATCACAAGTATGCCACTGTGCCTGACTTTTAAAAGTAGGTTTTGAGGGTCAAACCCAGATTGTCTTGTAAGTACTTTGCTGTCTCTCCAACCTCCTTTCCTTTTTTGAGATAGACTGGCCTCAAACAAACAAACAAACAAACAAACACCTCCTCCTCTGCCTCAGTTACAGTGATGCTGAGATTATCGGTGGTGTCTTAGTCATTATTCTATACTGTGAAGAGGCACATTTTTGGACTGACTTATAGTTCAGAGATTTAGTCCATTATTGTCGTGACAGGAAACACGGCTACACACAGGCAGACATGGTACTGGAGATGTAGCTGAGAGTTCTACATCTGGATCAGCAGGCATCAGAATGAGCAAATGATCCACTGGACCTGGGCTGAGCTTCTGAAATCTTAAAGCCCACTCCCAGTGACATACTCCAACATGGCCACACCTCTTAATAGTACCATTCTCTGGTGACCAAGCATTCAAATCCAGGGGCCATTCTTACTCAAACCACCACAGACATATACTCCCAAGTCTGACTTCTTGGTGACTATTTTATTTTTTATTTTTTGAAATTTATTTTTAA
The DNA here is from genome assembly GCF_982192425.1 of Myodes glareolus. Taxonomy (NCBI): domain Eukaryota; kingdom Metazoa; phylum Chordata; class Mammalia; order Rodentia; family Cricetidae; genus Myodes; species Myodes glareolus. The sequence continues at coordinate 24,880,680 of NC_142031.1, read as the reverse complement.
TTATGTTGTGTTGCAGTGTGCATGTCACAGCATACTTGTGAGGGTCAGAGGACAGCTGTTAGGAGTCAGTTATCTCCTCCTTCCCTGTAGGTCCTGGGGTGAACAGAGGCTGTCAGGCTTGGCTGCAGGTGTCTTTACCCTTTGAGCTATCCTGCTTGGTTACTTTTTAAAATTGAATGTCCGTTCTTCCAGATACAAGTCCACTACCTCACTATAGACCTCATTTGGTCCTTCTGTCTGTAATCCAGGAGTGGGTTGATTTGATTGATTGACTGGGACAAATTAGAAGGTTTAGTGTGTAGAGAACTGGATGAGTCTGAATCAGGCTAAAGTAAGAGTATGGGAGACTGGAAAGTTTAGATTTGGTAGGATTTGTATTGACAAAGTCTTGGGTGTGTCTACATGTATGTGGTGGGAAGGCCCAATGGTCACTGTGGTGAAAACATTAGGAAATGATGCTGCAGCATTGGAAAAATTGCCACTCAGGGTGGCGATGAGTTGTGGTGAGGGTACCAAAGGCTTCAGTAGCTCTTGGGGAATGAGTAAAAGGGTGGAGGCCAGAGAAGCCAGGTCCCATGAACTCAAAGGAGTAGGAATTTTTATAGGAGGTGGAAGAGTATGATGGCTGAATTAACAAGGAGGGCATAGAAAATTCACTCCTGTCCTGAGGTATGGCATCAGAGTTAACTTCCAGTCCTGAGGTGCTGAAGCATGTCAGAGGTGACTTCCTGTGCTGAGGGGTGTGAGAGGTGACTCCCCTTTTCTGAGGTGCTGAGGAGTGTGAGGTGCTGAGGAGTGTCTAAGGGTGTTTACTGTAGGTCCTGTGGGCTGGTGCATGAGCAGGCCTGAGGATATGGGCGATTTATTTTTTTGGCTTATTACAGAGTTCAGTTCTTTTTATTGCTAAGTAGACAACATTTGTGGTTTTCATTAGACAACTTCATGTTTATTAGAAGGAATTCATTCTTTCTGCTGCTTATATAATTCATGTTAACTATCAGGTATTTTGTATGTATACATATTTTCTTTTGTCCTAGTTCTGGCTAACCTGTAACATACTATGTATATCAGTCTGGTTCAACTCACAGAGATCTTGTCTGCTTCTGTCCCTTTAATGTTGGGATTAAAGACATGTGCCACCATGCCTGACTGGCTGACTTATTTATTTTTTCTTAGGGTTTGGGTTTGGGAAGATTTTGGGGCTGGGGAGATAACTGAATTGGTAAAGTGTTTGCCACACAAGTATGAAGACCTGAATGTGGATCCTCAGGACACGTGTTAAAAGCCAAGTGTGTGGTGGATTGTGCCTGTAATCCCAGAATAGGGAGGTAGAGAGAGAAGTCATGGGACTTGGTGGCCAGTCAGTCTAACCAAGTTGATGAATTCCAGGCCCAAAGGGAGATCCAGAAGACCATGTACACACACACCCTCCAACCCATACCCCCAAAAGATTTTGCATAGGTCCTGTGGACATCTCTTTAGCACTTGTTTTTTTTGTGTGTTATATATGTGTGTGTGTGTGTGTGTGTGCTACTTTGTGTGTGTGCTTTATTGCTGGAAGTTTCTATTCACCTTCACCTTCCTAGGCCAAGTGCTCAGATCAGTAGTAGCTTTGAGTTAGCTTGTCTCACTTATAGAAGCCCTTTACCTCAGGAGTTGCTTACTGATGGAGGACCACATTCCTCAATTGCTTTTCTGTGGTCTTTAGATAAAAGGAAAGGTTTAGCATTGGCAAACAAAACAAAACAAACAACATCAAAAAACAAAAGCCTCAGTTTTTGAACTAGAGATATTATCTCTCCTAGTCTTTCTAGTTCATGAACCAGAATGACCAGCACAGATGTCTCCATCAGAGGCTGCCTCTTCCAATTCCCTTCCTTAATTTAGTCACCCCTTGGTATTTTGGGCAGGACCCTGTGAACAAAAATCCACTCATACAGAAGTCTGAAAAAAATGGTGTAGTGTTTACATATTTACATATAATTAAGCACATCCTTTCATATACTTTTTCTTTTTTGAGACAAGTCTGATTATGTAGATCAGATTTGCCTTAAATTCACTTAAAATCCTCTTGCTCCAGCCTCCTAAGTTTTGGATAGGTATGTGCCATTCTGCCTGTCCTGTTCATCAAATCTTCTCTGTTAGAGTATAGCTTGTGCATGTTCAGTACAGGCAGTTTCACAATATTCTCCATCCATGCTGGTGAATCTTGAGAATGTGCTATGACTGGATGTGGAAGAACAGCTGTATTTTCTTATCTTCACTCCAAACATGTACAGTGGCGGATGCTGAAGGGTCACCTGTGGACATCTGTGTCAGAGGAGTTGCTTCACATGGTTTTGCTTCCTCACACTCATGAGTTCTCAGTGCCCACCTCTTTAGTGTTTATTTTTACCAATTTACTTAATCTCTTTGCTTTCAAGCTGTGCTCGTCTTTTTTCTGTGCTTTCACTAAGTAAGTAGGTGCCTGCAGAGTAAACATTGAATTAATACATTAAACTCAGTTTTCAAACAGCCGAAATCACATGAGGGAGGAAACTGTGTTAAAAGTCACAAAGCTAGGTTCAAATGGAGTAGAATCCATTTCTTCTTTTAAGTGTTTGGTGCTTTCTAAAAGGTTAATGGTGAAGTCCTAAGTTGATTGTGTTCCCCAAAGTTAGAAGTAATGAGCTTCCTTTCAAATTGAGATTCATCTCCCAGGAACTTTCAGTGTCTCATTTTAACCCTGTGGCTTGTTTGGGGTGATGGTTCTGGAGTTTGTTACTGAGTTGGGAGATGGAGGCCTAAATACAGGGAATCTTTGGGTTATTTGTGGAATGAATAGGTTTGCTTTTTCCTTGATTTGTACTGTAAAGACATGTTTTCTGTTTCATAAGTGCTGACGGGGCCATGGCACCATGCTCTGGGGACAGAGTGAGGGTGTTGGGCCATCTGTGACTGCCAGGAAGAGGAAGCAGGAAGCTCAATATTCAGGGCACTTGTGTGTGGTTTGGGGGAGCTTGGGATTAGAAGAAAGGACATTTGCAACCAGGTGCCAGAGGTTCACACAGATGGGTCATTTGTGGCCCATAGGGTGGGCAGGAAGCAGTGAATCATGCTGACAGATTGACAAGGGATTGAAAAAGAAGAAATTCTTAGTAATTACTAGGAACCCTTTTTCTTTTTAGAACAGAAGTTCTCAATAAGGGGGCTGTTTTGACCCCAGGGACATTTGGCAATGTGTAGAGATGTTTTTGTTGTCACAAACTGGGGGTGGTGTATTATGTGTGTGTGGGTGATAGAGTGTGTGTTGCCAACATAAAATGGGCATGGGCCAGAGCCACTTCTAAACATCCTGTGGTACCCAGGTCAGCCCCCACAAGGGAGTCTGTAACTCAAAGGAAGCCATCCATGCTTGGCTCTGGGCCCCACCAGCCCTACTCTAGTGTTACTTAAATTGTTAGTGAAATGATTGCATATGCAAAATGTACTTTGAATTTCATGGGTGTGTGGATTTCATGGCAAAATTGAGTTTATGACTCTTAAAAATTAAACCTGGGCATAGTAGATAGCATGTACCTGTACCTGTAATTCCAACATTTGGGAAGATGGAGGAAGGAGGGTCATTAATTAAGGGCGGCCCAGCTGTATGAAACCCTGTCTCAAAAAGAAAGAAAAAGGCAAAGCTGAGCCATGACTCATGTAACCTTAGCATTTTAGGGTGGAGACACTAGATCTTGAATTTGAGGCCAGTACGGCTACATAGCAAGATCCTGCCTCATTCTTCAACCCCCACCCCCCCCCACAAAAGGAAAGAAAATCAAGGTAAAACTCTTAAAGCCAATAGTTGAGTGGTGTTTAGTATGTTAACAGTTTGCAGCTACTACCTTGACCCAATCTGGAAACTTTGTTGTTTTTTGATAATAGCATGCTACTAAATATGTAATGGTATCTTCTGCTTTCCTGTTTAATTTCAGTTTTTGAAATGTCATGTAGCCCAGGCTGCCCTTGAACTACTAATCTTCTGTCTTTACCTTGCAAGTGCTTTGACTGAGATATACAGCACTATTACCATTTTAAATTTAAAAAGATTATTTTAATTACTTGTTGTGTTTGTGCTTGTATGTATATGTATCTTTGTGTGTGTGTAAACCAGAAAGGATGTTGGATCCCTCAGAGTTAGAGTTAAAGGTGTTTGCAGAATCCATGGCCAGTCCTTACAATTTGGTGTTATTTACTTTCCTTGTGGGTTAATATAGTTCTCTTCATATAAGAACAAATTCTGAGTTTAAAAGGAAGAGGGGAAGAGGAGAGTGAGAGAGAAAGAGAACGACAAACAAGACTCAGGAGGGAAAGTAGGTCATGTGGTTGCTTTTATCCCTGCCAGATATGTGGTCCACTAGAAACCCTGTTTTAGGTTCCCATGGAAACTTCCCAATTGATTCTTAAAAGACCTTCCATTGTCTATTTCTTTATCTTTACCTATATAGATGAGATAATGGAAGGAAAATGATACATCCTGCTCTCCCCCTCAATTTTCTTGTTTTCTGCAAGACTCGGAGCTTCTGTGTGATGAGGGGTGGGTACCCAGAAAAACTGAAGTGTTTGGTCTTTGGGGTCTTCTCTGAGTCCTTGAGAGGTAGGCTCTGCTGAGGTCAGTGTCTACACAAAAAGGAACCAGCCAGCGAGCATGAAGTTTCCTTAGAAGACAGTGTAAGTGAAGATTTCCCTGGAGGAAGTTTGCTTACTTGAGACAAGGTCTTACTATGTAGTTCTAATTGGCTTGGAACTCACTCTGTAGACCAGACTGACCTGGAACTCACAGAGATCCACCTGCCTCAGCCTCCCAAATGCTGGGATTAAAGGAGTGTGTCACCATGTCCAGCAACGAGTAAGTTTTGATGGCATGTGAGGAAGGAGTGCTTTTGTTTGTGATTCGGGTCCTGTTTGTTTCTTAGAACTACAGTGACAACTAAAGTTTTATTTTCTCATTACTCTGGAAGCCAGAAGTTTAAAGTCAAGGTGCTGACAGGGCTGTACTCTCAAAGGCTGTAGAGGACTGGTCCTTTCCCTGTTCCTAGTTGACTCATGAGTTCCTTTGGTTGGGAATGTGTCACTCCAATCTCTGCTTCAGTTTCTCTTTTCTTTGTATTTTTTTTCTGGGTGTCCCTTGTCAGGATGTCTATTAGATGGAGGGTTTGCTACCATGATCTCATCTTGAACCTGCCTTAGTTAACTTTTTATTGCTTTGAAAAAAATGATCAAAAGCAGCTTAGGGAGGAAATGGTTTATTTCATCTTAAGTTCAGCATCACAGTTTATTGTTGAAAGAAGTCAGGGCAGGAACTCAAGGCAGGAACCTGGAGACAAGAACAGAAGCAGAGACCATGAAGGAGTGCTGCTTACTGGCTTGTTCCTCAGGACTTGCTCAACCCGCTGTTTATACAACTCAGGACCATCTGCCCAGGGTTGGTACCACCCACAGTGGGCTGGACCTACTCTCGTCAATCATTAATCAAGGAAATACTTGACAGATTTGCCTCTAATATGCTAGTCTTATGGATGTATTTTTCAATTGAGGTCCCTCTTCCCAATTGACCCTAGCTTGTGTCAGTTTGACATAAAACTACTCCCAATACAGATCCTTAATTATACTTTCAAAGCTACTTTTCCAAATGAGTTCACATTTGTAGGTGTCTTGGGCTAGGACTTGGCCATATCTTTAGGAGGACTACTGTATTCAACTCATTACAGCAATGAAGGAGATGAAGTGCCGTGGAGAGTGGCGTGAGTGAGCCCTGTTCATCTGGTCCATTTGCATTATCTTGGCACCTTTTTGGAGACTCTCAGCTTGAAATGCCAGCTCCACAGGGAAGGACTGTAGTGACCCATATTAGTGGTAGTTTTCCAGGTCCCATATTACTATGGGACCCATGCCCTGTCTCTCCACTGCTGACTTCCTTTCATGAACCTTTCACTATCCTGTTTCTCCTGTCCTTGCTTGTAAATATGGAGTCCATGTTCTTTCCAGTGTTTTGCATTCTTTTGATATTTTTCTCTTCCCCATTCATTAAAGATGGTAAATGAAACAAAAGCATTCATTTTGATTATTTTTAATATGTGTTAAGGAAATTCTTTGTTGTTTCCCCTCTGAGCTAATTTTACCAATAATAATGCTCATAGAATTTCTAATACATGTTTGGGGTGATTTTCCTTGCCAGCAGCAGCCAGTTCTCCATTTCTGGTTGCTGATTGGATGTATCCTACAATTCCCTTTCATCTGGACTGTATCTGTTATGAGCTTCAGACCCAGGAGGCTCCCTACCTCATACCACTCGCAAGTCCCCTCCCAGTCACTGCTTCATTACTACCTGGCTGTAAGTTAGGGATTTCCATAATTCCTTCCTCATGTCCAGCAATTTGGCATAATAGCTTGTTATAATATGCAGGAAAGCACTTTATTTAAATTTACTGGTTTTTAATAAAAGATATAAATGAACATCCAAAAAAAGAGGTACATGAGGCAAGGATGGAAAGGGCCTGGAGCTTCTGTATTCTCTCTGGGCACAACGCTCTCAGCACAGGGCTTCCTTATTAAAAACCCAGGGGAAAATTAATTTTCTTGTGTATGTGTGTGGGTGTTTTGCCTGCTTGGTGTGTCTGTGTGCCACATTTGTGCCTAGTGTCCTTGGAGGTCAGAAGAGTGTGTAAAATCACCTGGAAATGAAGTTACAGATGTTTGTTAGCAACCATGTGGATGTCTGGAAATCAGACTTGGGTCCTTTGGAAGAGCAGCCAATGCTCTTAACTGCTGAGCCATCTCTTCAGCCCCATTACCCAAGAAATTTTTATGCAAAATCAGTATTCAAATGAAACATTTACTGATGATAAAACATAGAGTAATTTATATTAAAGCATTTTTATTTATAGTTAAGATGAAGACATATTTATGTAGTTTGTTGATTATTTTATGCAAGAAGTAAGTCTTGGCTGAGTATTTAGTACTGCAGGATATAGAGCATCTTCAGCATTTTAAACAGTGATTGGTACTTTGATTTTACAATTGTCAATGCTGTAAATACACTTTGTATAAGCAAGCACACACTACAAAATGGGGGAAATACATTGTCTTAGAGTTCTGTTGCTGTGAAGAGACCCCATGACCACAGCAACTCTTCTAAAGGAAAGCATTTAATTGGACTTTATAGTTCGGAGGTCTATGATTGTGGAAAGCATGATGACATGCAGGCAGACATAGTACTATAGAAGTAGCTGAGAGTTCTACATCTGGATCTGCAGGTAGCAGGAACAGACCAAGCTACTAGTCTGACTTGAGAATCTAAGACCTCAAAACCCACTCCCAGTGACACACTTCCTTCAACAAAGCCATATCACCTTTAGCAAGGCTACATTTCTCTAATAGTGTCACTCCCTGTGAACCTATATGCTGTGGGATAATGCTGTTGTATGCTGTAAAGATTTGTCACTTGTATTAGTTTAATAAAATGCTGATTGACCAGTAGCCAGGAAGGAAGTATAGGCAGAGCAAACAGACTAGGAGAATTCTGGGAAGAGGAAAGGCAGAGAGTTAGTCATCAGCCAGATGCAGAGGAAGCAAGATGAGAGTACTTTACTAAGAAAAGTACCAAGCCACGTGGCTAAACATAGACAAGAATTATGGGCTAATTTAAGTTGTAAGAGCTAGTTAATAATAATCCTGAGCTAATAGGCCAAACAGTTTATAATTAATATAAGCCTCTGTGTATTTACTTGGGATTAATGACTGTGGAACTGAGCAAGACAGAAACTTCCATTTACACCTAGAAGGCCATTTTTATTCAGACTAACACGTGTGCATGTGTGTGCTTGCATGCACGCACATGCACACATAAATATGTATATATGTGACACATATACATAGCATATACATGACACACACATATACATACATACATATATATGATGTTTAAAAATTTTTATTTGTGTGTATGTGCATGTGTGTGCCATATATATATACATACATACATACACACACACACACACACACACACACACACACACACACACACACACACATATATGTGCCCGTGGAGACAGAGGAGGGTATTGGAGCTGGAGTTACAGGTGTAAGTATGTATAAAGCCATTTCAGAAATTGCAAATTTCGCTATAGTTCTAAGCCAAAATTTATTTAACAGTTTTTTTAAAAGAAAACCTCAAGTCAGCAATGCAAAAAAAGTTCTAAAATAATTTTTAATTTATATGTACTTATGATTACCTGCTTGTCTGTATGTTCAGTATGTGTGTACATTGACTGTGGAAGAAAGAAGAGTGTGTTTCAGAGGCCAGAAGAGGGTGTTGGATTCCCTAGAATTGCGAGCCTCTTGATGTGGGTGCTGGGAATTAAACTCAGGTCCTTTTCAAGAACAGCAAATATTCTTAACCACTAAGTCATCTTTTCAGCCCTTCAAAGAGCAATTTTAAAAATCAAATATTCTAACAATACAAACCACAGCTATACTAATTTGATACATTTTGAGGCATGACAATGGGACAATAGTAAAAGTCATTGTTTTCTGTAATCAAGACATTATATTACCATAAGAGCAGAAAAGATGTTTCAATTAACTTGTGTTGACATTATGTAGTGTTAATGTGTGAAGTATAAAGTGCATGATATAACATGGATGAGTGATGCCAGAAACACCTCGAATTCAATGAATGTTTGATTTTTGAATTAATTTGTGGTCCTCTGCTGGTAAAATGTGTGGAGTCTACTATGTTATTCTATAGTCATTTTCCTACTAATAGCTGACTGGTAGTGCTTTTGTGCTATGTTCCTTGATTGAAGTCATCCTTTTTATCCCAATATCCTTATGAGGGTAGTTCTTGTTGTTATCTGACTTCTGAGAGGTGAGCAAACTTATTGAGACCACATTGTTGTCTGTCACTTAGGTGATGGGTTGCCCATCCCAAGTGACAAGCTTTTAAACAAATAATGTGGCACTGTGGATCCAGTAAGGTGACACAACAGGTAAAGATGCTTTGTACCAAGTCTCATGACTTGATTTTGGTCCCCATTGACCACTCCGGGTTTCCAGACTGTTTCTAGATATCTGCAGCTGAAGCTCTGAAACCTTTCCTCCCTGTCCATGGCAGCTACTATGCTACTGTTGTCTCTATGAACTTGAATACTTTTAGCATCTCCTATAAATGCTTTTTGTGGCACATTTTCATTTAGCATACCACTTTTAAGATTTGTTCATGTTGTAGTATGCATCTGCATTTCCTTCCTTTTTTTAAAAAAAATTGTTTTACTGAGCTATAAGAAATGTTTTTTTTTTTTTTCATTTTTGTTTTTGTTTGTTTGTTTCTTTTTTGAGGCAAGGTTTCTCTGTAGCTTTGTAGCCTGTCCTGGAACTTTCTCTGTAGCTCAGGCTGACCTTGAACTCACAGAGTTCCACCTGCCTCTTCCTCCCTAGTGCTGGGATTAAAGGGGTGCGCCATCACCAACCAGCTTCCTTTTTTAAATGCCAAATAGTATTCTGTAGGTACCAGGTTTTTTGCCCAGTCAGCTGTGGACAGGAGTGTAGTCTGTGTTTATCATTTGGCTAGTGTGAATGATGCTGCCGTGAGAGTGGATGAGTGAATACTTTACCCAGACCCTTTCAGTTGCCTTGCTTATGTAACCAGCTGGGAAATTGCTGGATCATATGGCAATTCTGTGCTCAGTATTTGAGGAATTGGCAAATCCTGTTCCATAGCAGCTGCATCATTTTATGTTCCTATCAGCAGTGCACAGGCTCTCCAGTTATTCTGCATCCCTGCCTGCCAGTGCTTGCTGTTTTTATCTTATTTTAGCTTTTCTTTTTTTAGACAGGGTCTAAGTCTAACTCAGGCTGACATTGACTTGGCCATGTATACCAGAGTATCCTCCATCTTAAAATCGCTTGTCTTATTCACAGGTGTGCAACCCTACAGCTGGCTATGACTCGATTTTTGTCTGTTAATTTTGTAGCTTGTAACAGATTGATGAATTTGTTAGCTATTTATTTTTTCCAGTAGATAATTTTTATATTTTATGTGCATTTTTGTACTTCTTGCAATAATTATGCCCCACAAATAAAAAAAGACTAGAAAGTAGGCATTCTTTCTTTTTTAAGATTTATTTATTTTTATTTTATATGCAAGGAATATGCACACTTTGTGCCCACAGAGGCCAGAAGAGGGCATCAGCTCCCTTGGGAACTAGAGTTACAGATGGTTGTGAACTGCCATGTGGGTGCTGGAAATTGAACATTTGCAAGAGCAGCCAGTACTCTTAACTGCTGAGCTATCTCTCCAGCCTGGTGCTCTTTATTGGTTTCCTGTTATCTCTTTCATGTTTATGCCAACTTCTTCACATCTGTAATCATAGAAGATCTGATTAGGCTCTGGTTATAGAATGCTGAACATTGGCTTCTGTATATACTGTTGTGTATATGGGTAAGCTACTTAGCTACTGTTTCCGGTTCCTTTCTCTGGAAAGAAATTTTAATATTTATTTACTAACAAACAGATTTTTTGTTTTTGAGCCTAACTGTTTCATTTGTTCCCTTTAGTCTTACTTACTGTTCTCTTGCTGTGAGAAGACACCATGACCAAGGCAACTTAATTAAAGAAAACATTTAATTGAGGGCTTGCTTACAGTTTCAGAGGGTGAGTTCATGACCATCTTGGTGGGGGGCATGGCAGCAGCAGGCATGGCTCTGGAGCAGTGGCTGAGAGCTTGTGTCTTATCTGAAAGCTGAAAGCTGACAGAGTAAGATTAGACTTGGCGTGGGCTTTTGAACCCTCAAAGCCCAACTCCAGTGACACACCTCTGCCAACAAGGCCACACCTCTTTACCCTTCTGAAACATTTCTTTCAACTAGAGACCCAAGTATTCTAATATGTGAGCCTATGGGGATGCCATTCTCATCCAAACCACCATAACTATTAAAATCAATCCCCACTTCATTTTTATTTTCTGATGCCTCTCTAGTTCTGGAGGAATTAAGTTCAGTTTCACCACTTTGATTGTAGTCCTCAGTTTGCTGTCTTTGCTATTTAAGTTATCATTCAGGGTTCTAATTTCAGATTTAGCCTTTCCTAGTTTAGTATCACTTTTTTTTTTTTAAATAGACAATCTCACTCAGTAACCTACATGGTCTGGAACTCACTATGTTGCCCAGGCTGGCTTCAATTACATGGCAGTCCTCTTTCCTCAGCATGCCAGCTGGTGAGAATGCATATGTGAATCTACCATGCCTGGATTCACATAGACAGCTGTGACTCTCTTACTAAAGGGGAGACTTTTTTTTGGTATTCCCTTTGTTTACTTTAAAAAGAAACTGCAGCTAGGGTGGGGTATGCCTATAATCCCAGCACTTTGGAGGCAGGAGAATCCAGAGTTCAATGCCATGACACATTGTATCAAAAAAACAAAAACAAAACAAAACAAAAACTTACAAGCCTCTAAGTAACTATGGGCAGAAGTCAGTCTCCTATTGCCATCTTATCTAAATGTTCTCTGAGATAATTCTCTTAAACCACTACTCCTGGTGAGAGTGTGAGTCTCTTCCCCCATTTCTGTGAAGCATGTGACAGTCACAGCAAGCAGAGCGGTCAAGGATAATCTGTAATGTTCAGTCACTGCCTGCTTATTTGGGTGGTGACAGAGTTCCTCCTGCATTACTCACTTTGTTCTGTTTTGTTTGGAGACAGATTCTCACTATGTAGCCCTGACTGGCCTGGAACTCAGTATGTAAATTAGGCTTGACTCCAGAGATCTTCCTGCCTCTGCCTCTTGAGTGCTGAGAGTAGTTGCACATGCTCCTATGCCAGACTCTGTCACTCTTGATTCAAGGTGAAAAGGTGAAAACTTTTTTTTTTGAGTCATTAAAAAGTTACTGAGTTAAAAGTGAGTAAATGAGTTGTTTAGTGTAAGTGTAATCTAGAAGGTTTTGAAATGTCTCTTAGGGTTTGTGTCCTACTAGTTTGTTGTAGTCCTTATCTGTGTTTGACAAATTATTTTATCCCTTTGGACACTTTTCAGTGTTAGAGATGAGTCATTAGATAATTGTAGGAAATTAAAATGTTATCAGTAACCAAGACAGATTTCTTCCTGTGCCGCAGAAAGCTTTGCATACTTCCTGCTTGCACCACAACCTTGTGTCTTTCTGAGGTTGTGTTCTAATATCTACCCGCTTCAGTCTTTCAGTAGTTCTTGAATATGCCGAGTGTGCTTCTGCCTTTGCTGCTCTCTGCCTCAGCTAGACTTCATCCAGCTAACGCCTGATTGGCCCATTAGCTCAGGCTACTTATTAGCTCTTGTAGCTTATATTAACCCATTATTCTTACCTATGTTAGCCACATGGCTCGGTACCTTTCCCAGTGGGGCAGTTCACATCTTGCTTCTTCTGTGGTCTGAGCAGGACTGCAGAGGGAGCTTCCTGCTTTCCAGAATACTTCTGTTCTCATTGCCCCTCCTCTGCTTCCTGTCTGGTTGACCCACCTATACTTCTTGCCTGGCCGATCAGCGTTTATTTAAAACATGATTGACAGAATACAGACAATTCTCCTGCACCATGCCAGGAGTAAGGTAGAAGGCATACAGCAGACTCGTTTATTTAACAATGGGGGAAAATTTATATACCCTTCCAGCACCCAGGCTGGATGACAGTTGACATCTCTGGGTCACATTGGATAAATAACTGTCTTAGAGAACATAAACAGTAGCAAAGCTGATTGGTGAAAATGAGGGTTTGTGTGCAGTTTTTATGATATCCACCACCATATGCAGAACAGCCTTGAATAGTAAAGATTGGGCACTGTCACATATCTTTGTCCTTGGTGGTCATTTGAGAAGAATGCATATTTTACTATAAGTAAAGTCTTCTATAAGTGTCAGTGGATTGCCTTGTATGCATTGATGGTTTTGGTTCAGGTCTTCTATATTTGCACTGATTTTGTTTAAGGAGTGTGGTGGTTTGAAAGAAAATAGCCCTCAAAGGCACTAGCACTATTAGGAGGTGTGACTTTGTTGGAGTAGATATGACCTTTTTGGAGGAAATGTGCTACTGTGAAGGTGGGCTTTGAGGTCTCATATATGTTTAAGCTATACCCAGTGTCTCAGATTACTTCCTGTTGCTTGCCTAAGATATAGGACTCTCAGCTCCAGCACCATGTCTGCCTGCATACCACATGTTGTACCACGATAACGGACTAAACCTCTGAAAATGTAAACCACTTCAATTAAACATTTTTCCTTTATAAGAGTAGCTATGGTCATGGTATCTCTTCACAGCAGTAGAACCTAAGACAAGGGGGGTACTGAAATCTTTAATCCTTCCTTGTAGTTCTTTTAACATTTTTATTTATTATCATATGTAAATGGTGTGTGTGTGTGTGTGTGTGTGTGTGTGTGTGTGTGTGTGTTGGACAGGGTGGGGGTCAGAGAACTCATAGATATGTAGATCAGAGGACACTATGGAATCTGAGAATTGAACCCAGGATGTCAGGTTTGTGCAGCAAGACCTTTTCCCACTGAGCTGTCCTGCTAGTACTTTCCTTGTAGTTCTATAGTTTCTGTTTTGTGTGTTTTGAAACCCTGTTATTATGTACACAGACATTTAGAATTGTTTGTTCCCTTGATGAAATGACCCTGTACTGCCTTGGCTTTGTGTTGAATTTTTTTCTAGTTGTTCATTCAATCTGATAGTCTCTTTTGGAGGGCAACCTAAGGGGAGTGTGTGTGTGTGTGTGTGTGTGTGTGTGTGTGTGTGTGTTTGTGTTTATATTCGTGTATATACTTATGTGGATGCTCGCACATACACCTGCACATGGAGGCTAGAGGCCAACTTTGGGTATTGTTCCTCAGGTGCTGTTGACCTTGGTTTTGAGGCATCTCTTACTGGCTGCTCATTAGGATAGCTCTGGGGATCTGCCTGTTTCCACCTCTTGCTGTTGGGTTATAGATGCGTGCTGTTGTACCAGATTTTTTACCCCCTGACTGGAACTCACTGTCTAACCAGGCTGGCCTCAAACCTAAGAGATTTGCCTGCTTTACCTTCCAAGTGCTGGGTTAAAGGCATATACCACAATGTCCAGCCTAAACAGGACCTCATGTTTTCATGGTAAGCACCTTATGACTGTGCTATCTTCTTCACCCCAGGCTCTGCATTTTATTTAATTATTTATTTTTGTCTTTTAAAAGAAGTCTACCTTTTAAATGGAGTATTTGCTGTGTACTGCTTTGTCTGCTTTTATAGCAGTATAGTATGTCTGAGGCTCATTCATGTTTTTTGTTTGTTTTTGAGGCAGAAGCTCATCCTGTAGCCCTGTCTGGCTTGGAGCTCAACGTATAGACCAGACCTTGAATTGTGGCAGTCCTGCTGCCTTACCTTCCTGAGTGCTAGGATTATGGGCATGAGCCATCACATCCTGCCTTTTAGGTATAGCTCTGTTAAATAGGGGCCACCCTCCTGTCACAGCTGTTGTCAGCTTCTGATTTAACAGGTATGACTATGTTTAGGAAGAATGTGTGTGAGAAGCCACAACCTACATCGGGGCTTTCCACCTTCATTTTGCTCACATTTATGGCTGGATAATTCTTTTCTGTGGGATGCTGTCCTGTGTATTGTAGGATGTTGGCATCCTAACCTCTGTTCGCTTAGTGCTGATAACATATCTGGTCCCCACAGATATTCAAAGATATCAAACATTTCACTGTTCCTTAGGGTTCCTCAGGGTCCAAAGTACATCTCTTGAGAAGAATTGCATGCTGTATCCTGAAGTGGACATGGGCATTCCCAGTTGAGAAGTATTGGCAGACGGGACCAGTGGCTGGCTGAGTGACCCTGGGTAGAGCTGAGCACTGTGTTTTCATGTAGACTGCAGAAGTGGGAACTATGGAGAAGAGGGTCTTCCTTCTCTTGTAGTCTATGAGTGACTTTGGCCACTTTGCTTTCTCTGCTTCTTCATTTCTTGTCTTCTCTTAGTGAAACTTCAGGTTAGAACCAGGAGAGGGTAGCTGGAAGTTGTTAATAAAAATGCTAGGGAAATTACAAGCAATTTCTTGGTGATGTCTTGCCTCAACTTTCCAATTTAAGTTCCATTAGATTGTCTGTGATCTTTGTGATTTAAAATGTCGACCAGTTGTAGTCCCTTGGCTCTACAGTAAAGTGATTTGGAAGTCATTTGCAGAGACTTCTTTGTGAAGCAGTCTCATTCCCCTAACGTGGATCATTGTGGGTTTTAGGAATGCTTCTGCCATACCTTGGGCATATGGTAAATTATCTTGGGTGGATCAATGTGACGATTGACCAGAGGGTGACCAGCTGACCCCACCCTAGTGGTTCTGAGCGATTTCCAGCTATTTTGTGATGATTGATTTGTAGGATAGGTGCTGAACTGGGCATCTTCATTGGCTGTCCATTTGAAGTGAAAACTCTGTGTTGTTTCTTAAGTCTCCAGTCTCCAAAAATGAATGTAATGATGCTGTGTTAATTCTGTGAAAAAATGACTGTGAAAATCCTAACCCACTTGTGATGCTCTGTAAAATGTAGACATGCAAAGTCTTGCTATTATTGCTCCTTCAGAATCCAGCTGAAATCTGTTCCAAAAATCTTTGCCTATATAATTCCAAGTGACAGTCATGTGCAGATATTGTATATTTGCATATGTTTTACACTTTAGTACATGTTTATTTTATATGATTGAAATTGGGCAAGTATTTAAGCAAATATCACATTTTCATACTATGAAAATCTCTTTTGTATTTGTTTTTGTTTGTTATTGTTCTTTTGTTTTAGACAAATTTCATTGTGTAGTCCAGGCTGACCTCAAACTGGCTTCCTGCCTCAGCCTCATGAATACTGAGATTTCAGGTGTGAGCCACCATGTCCTGCTCTCTCATTTGATCATACTACTAACTAGGATTATTAGGGTGGGCCCAGTGATCCCCATTTCACAGCTCTACACTAAAGGAAGGCTCTGCGTTCTGTTCCGTGAAAATGGAGCTTTGCAGAAGTTGAGATGTTTCCAATTAATAGGTGGTTTAGCCAACATTGCACTTATTAGGTAGTATGTTTCTCACTAGAAATTGTGCAGATCTACCCACAGGTCTCCATTACCCCTCTGTTGCAGTGTGTTGAGACATTTAAGCTTGCTCTGCTGAGGAGCTGTGCACAAGCTGGTGGGGTGTTTTATGCTGAGTCACTGTTTTATGCAGGCCCTGACTGTGTCCTCCAGGAAGGATGGGCACTGCAGGATGACAGCCTGAACTGGGCATGCAAATGCTGATTTGTTCAGCCTTCCCACTTACCACCTTGAAATGTGTGCTCTCTTTCTCTCTCCCTTTCTCAAGCACCTTTGCTGCCCACTAGTGTTCTATTTATTGTCTCCAGTAGAGCTGTGTGATGAGAGCAGCTTAAACTGGGTGTTTCAGGAGTGAGTCCCAGTCTGTCGCTTTAGGATCTTTGCAGCATGAGCTGAAATGATTAGGAAGCCACTGCATCTCTTTCAGTGTGGAGACTGAAGATATGGTGGCACAGAGCTTCTAGTGTGTCTTCATGTCTCTGTCTGTGGCTGTCCCTCTTGGGGCAGTGGTATACAGAGTTCTTTTGACCCGCTTTCCTGGCCTGATAGAGCTGGCATCTGTAGATTATGTCATAAGAACCAGGTGAACCATGTTTTCTTTCAGCATTTGGCTTGGCTTTCTTTTATGGAGACAAAATGGAAGTTACTTGAAATAAACTGGGAAACATTAACCTCTGCCCGTACCTTAGAATGCAGAGATCTGCCTAGAGATTGCAGTATGCTTTCAGGGCACCACTTCTTGGACCCCAAATGCTACCTTCTTTTAGGGGAGTTTTGCATAGATTCTTGTCACAGCCTCCAAGTCCCCCTTTCTGCTGATATTTCTAGGTCTTGACTCATTTATTTGAGGTTATTTGAGATTGAGTTTCACTATGAATTCCTGGATGGCTTGAAGCTTGCTGTCCTCCTTGCCTTGGTCTCTGCTGAAATTATAGGCCTTTGTCACTACATCCATTAGGTATCGACTCTATGCCAGTGTTGACTGTTTTCAGATCCCAACCTTCTCATCCTGTCAGTTATACTGTGTTGCTTATCTAGATTCTACTTGCTTTATTTCCCCACTTTGTTGATGGTAATGTGTTGTTTGTGTGAAGAATGGCTCTGTCTAACCAGACACATCTCAATTACAACTCTAATCAAAGAATCCAGTGATGAAAACTCATTTTCTTATCTGTGCTCTGACATTTACCCCAGCCAGCAAATGGCTTTGCACTGAAGCTGTGAAAACAGATTGAGCTTAGTGTATATATGTCTCTTAGGACCGAATCCATTTTCCTAAAAACCTTGTCTAAAGCACAGCAGAGGGCTTTTGGAAACCAGAGGCTATCCTTTTGGTAGCAGTTATTTCACTGGAGGATCCAGATTGAGCTCCTATATAATGTACTGTATGGTTCTAATAATATTAGACCTTTATAGATCAGGTGTGCTGTTTGATAGAAATAAATAATGCAGAACTCAGACCAGCTTGTTTAATAGAATCATCATAAAACCCTGTGAGGAAAAACATGGTTGTAAGAGCAAGCATAAAATAAACATAAGAGCTGAGGAGTAACAAAATCATATAACACCCACCTGCCTAGGCTCAGTGCCTGTTTTGACCATTCAGAAGGGAGGATTTCTGGATGGTTGTGTTACCTGATGTCATTGATTGTTTATTTAACGTGCAACCTAGCGAGTCATTACTTAAGAAGAGCATGGATAGTTGTCCTTTTTAATCTAAGGGATAGGAACCTGATGCTCATGACTAGAACTTCAAGTAGAGTGTATCATGTGTCAGCAAAAGTTCCTGTAACAGAGTTTTTCTGAGGTACTGGTGATGGCAGGTTGCTCACCAAATGGGTGTTACCTAGGAAGGAGGGGTTGATGAGAGATGGGGCTGAGACTTTTCTGGGTATTTCTGTGGTGCACATGTCTCAGGTGCTTTGTGACTCTTGCTTTTGTAATCTTGAGGTCCCTATAAAGTAGGTGGCAGCTGCTCATTTTGTAACTGAATCCAAGTCATGTCACTACCAAGTATTTGTAGTAGAGTCAGAACTCTTCTCTAACTCTAGACCCTTGCTCCTGAGAAGTGAGGTATATTTCAGGGCACAAAGGTTGCTGGGCAGAAAGCCAGGGCACAAGAAGGGATATTTGCAGCACAGCGTCATTTCTCAGTGTTTCCCTCAGTGGAAGGCATAGTGTGTTGTTTCTCGCTGCTTACTGTCTATTAGAATCACCTGTGGAGATCTGATGCTCCAAACCCTCCAGCCTAAGAATTCTTAATTCTGAATGGTTTCCTTGCAGACTGGCACAGCCCCTTTTGTTTATATATTTGTTTGTTTGTATTTTTTGAGACAAGATTTCTTTGTTTAGCTCTGGCTGTCCTGGAACTCACTGTATGTAGACCAACTGACCTGGAACTCACAGAGAACCTGTGCCTCCTGAGTCCTGGGCTAAAAGGCATGCGCCCCACTGCCGGGTAATGGCACAGCTCTTTTTAAACTGCTGTGGTGACGCTGATGTGCTGTTATGAGTAAGAAAACTGCATGCATAAGGAATGACAGAGTGAATGAATAGGGTCTTGGAGTGGTTGGAAAGATAGGCTTTCCAAAGGTTCTGTGATAGGGAAGGAAATAGGTTCAGAGCTCAAAGGCCACCAGTGACTTCCTTCTGTCCTTATTTGGAACCGACTACTATTCCAGGTGATTCAGAAAATGCAAAGAAAAATCCCAGCTACCTTTGAAGAGCTTTCAGTGCTAGGATTTCATCCTTGGTTAAGGTCACAATTGAGGCCTAGATTCTCCAGCTTCTTTTGTGTTGTTAAACGTTTTGAATATTATCAATTCCAGGAGCTCTTTGGGGTCATCTAATCTGTTTAAATACTTTCTGTTATCATTTTGGTAAGTCTCTTCAATTCTGAGATCTCCTGCCTGCCTCTCTGTCTCAGTACCAGTCTGGTATTTGGCTGCCCATTCAATATTGACAGGTCATACACAGGTTTGCAGGTGATGGCTTAGTTCTTCTCTCCAAACCTTTCTCACCTGGAAATGCCTGGAAAACTGCACAATCATCCCTTTATAGACACCATGGTTGGACAGAACCCACTGCACTGGTGTCTTAGTTGTCTGTGTGCTCTCACAGCTGCCCAGCCCATCCTACCAGTGTTTGCTTCTGTAGACTCTGTCTTTTCCCAGACCCCTAAGGCTGGTGTTGTTGACAGAGCAGGAGAGCCCTACCTGTCAGGCAGAGCAGGCCATACGGAGGGACTGTGTTGTTGCCCACCCAGCACTGTGCTAGGTTCTTTTCATTCTAGTTTCTCTCACTGCTTCCAAATGCTGTGTTAGCGTGTTCAGATACAGACAATAACTGAAGCTCAGAGAAAGAAGTCAAGTACCTTTTCCAGTAATAGTAGAAATCAAACCCCATCTTCTAGAGGAACAGTCATGACTTTTTCCCTTATTCTACAAGCCATAAGATGTAAACATATGCTCTCTCTGTTCAAGGTAAATGGCACTTAAATTTGTTTTCTGGTCATTTTGGTGGCTTTTAGAACCCATGACTTGGCATTAGCCATAATGCAGGAGAACTGTAGGACCTGGGTCAGGAGTCAATGGGTATTGCAGTGTAAGAATTGGAGTGAGAGCAGGCACAGGCCCTTCCTAGGCTAGCCTGTTAGAAATGGATCTCATATAGACATTGTCTCAAACCATTGTCAGGACTTGGGAAACCCAATGGGACCAAAGCATTAATGTTAGGATAATGATGTTGGGGAACAAGAAGTCACATGGAGATATAGACTTTTTCATTAGTACCAGTCTCTTCTTTTGATAATCTCCTATTTTAATCCTGAATTACAGCTTGGATATTCACACACTTTTCTGAGCAGCACTAACAGGAGCCTCAGCTTTTGTATCTACAAACAGTAATCATGTTGATTGTAATAAGGAAATGAGGACTTATAAATGGAAGATTTCCCATATCAGAAATGATACTCTTCGAGTTCCTAAAAGCCAACCGAGTGTAAGATGACAGTTCACCTTGGGAGAAGGGAATGGCAATTTGTAGGGTGAATAACTCCAGAATAAAAAGGAAGAGCAGAGTGAGGTGCCTGTATTGGGAACTGGATAAAAAGCTTTTTACTTCTTTGGAGCTAAATGAGGTGTCTGAGTACCTGTAGTGGGAGGTTGAAGGAAATCAAAGACTGACCCTGATTTGGTGCTGCTGTGAGGTCTTGCTGAGAGAAGCCACTGCCTGTGTGCATGTGGGTACATCTTATGCAAGCTTTGCTGCTTATGCATCTTTGGCTCAGTGGTAGGGTGCTGAGTGCCTTTTGTGATTCCTAAATTTGAGGTAGTAGCCAAATAAATCAGACCCATGAGATATATACATTAATACCTGAATCCTAAAGTGGAACCTTGCTTATCATCGTATTAGAATAAATGTGGCAAAGTACTCATTCTCTATGACAGTTGGGAGACCAAGATGCCAAGAGTAGTTACCAGTACAAGTCTGGATTACTTTAAATGGATGGTGAAAGAAACCTTCTGAATCTTACTTCCTCTGCATTCCAACTTGATTCTTTTCTTTTATCAAAACATGGTATTACTGTGTTCCTGAGAGCAAATTATAATTAAAGTAACCACAGTATAAAGCTCATCAGCCCAGAGTCTTGGAATGAAGCACAGAGAAAGCTGGTTAGAGACGAGGTATTATGTAATGACCTAATTATGAGGCCTGCCATCTGCTTAGGAGTCACGCCTGTGTGGTTAGGAGCCCCTAATTGTAATGTTGTTGTTTCTTTAAGGAGGATGCTAGATTGTTAATGGATGTGTGTGTGTGTGTGTGTATGAGAGAGAGAGAGAGAGAGAGAGAGAGAGAGAGAGAGAGAGAAATGGTAAAATGACACTAAAAACATTAGTGCCTTTCTAGAAATAGGTTGTTAGGTTGTAGGGGGACAAAGACGAAGTGTATGAGTAGGGGGATGAGACTCCACAGCTGCCTGGAGAACCAGCTGTGTTTGTTTGTTTTTTGTTTTTTTTTTGTTTTTTTTTTTCAATGTATGGCTTCTCTGTAGCTTTGGAACCCATTCTGGAACTTGCTCTGTAGACCAGGCTGACCTCGAGCTCACAGAGATCTGCATGTTTCTGCCTCCCAAGTGCTGGAATTAAAGGCGTGTCCCACCACTACCTGCCTGTTTTTGTTTTTTTCTTTCAAGAGAAAGAGCAAAGCCAGGCATGGTGTACATGTAAGAGTTGAGGAGGCTGAGGTAGAAGGAAGATCAGCAGAGCCTTGGCAGTTGACAGAGGGTGGAAATTGACTTTGAAAAGAGAGATAGATAGAACAGAGAGATACATATTTTTTGTTTGTTTTTTTTTTGTGTGTGTGTGTGTAGGGGGTGGGTGTTCGTGTGGGTGCATGTGCAGCTGGAGGCCCGAGGTCAAGCTGGGTGTCTCCTTTCATCATTCTGCATGCACTTGTTGATCTTCTGGTTATTACTAAGGTAGAGTCTCACTGGCCCAGGAGTACATGGATTCATGTAGGCCAGCAGGCTAGTAAGTGCAAAGGCTCTGCCCACTGCCACCTCTTCAGTGCAGGAATTACACACCATTGCACCCAGAGTTTTAAAAACACGGATGCTGGGATTTGAAGTCAAGTGCTCATGCTTGTGCAGCAGCCACGTTACTGATTGAGCCGTCTCCCCATCCTTGAAATTCCCCCTTTTAAAATGTGGGTGTTTTGGACTGTGGATGAGGAAGAGAAGCTTATATTTTGAAAAAAGAAATACTGCAATACTTAAAAAAGAATGGACTGAAGTTAACTTAAATTGAAATAGAAACTGCCATGCTCAGAACCCCTGCTGAGACTTTGACAGGGTGTAGGACCCAGGTTCAAACACAGAATATGTCCTAGGATGTCAGGAAGGTGAAGGGGCACCTCCTCTGTGACTTGACTACAGGTTTTAAGGAGGTTTTTGTCTGGCTGTCAGGCACAGGGACACTGAGCACTGCTGTAGTTTGTCTGGTGGACATGGAGTGACATTGAAGGGAACCATCCAGTTTCCTGAACACTCTACAGAAGACCTATACTAGAAATTTTCTTGACCTTTATAAAGGTTTTGAAAATGTGCTGATGTTGAGAAAATCAGTGATTAAGTGAAGGGGATCACGCGCAGGAAGGGCTGTGCTTGTTTCCTGCCCCATTCTTCCGGGTCATAGCTGCTTGTAATTCACTTCCTTCTGTTGCCACCTCCGCAGACAGCAGTGCTTGTGTCTATTCATCCCCTATACAGAGTTCAGGAGGTGGGGCTATGTATTTCACATCCCAGTAGAGTCACCAGATTGTGATAAGTGTCCCAGAAGTCAGGCTTTCCCCCTCTCTGCCAGCTCCACTGCTGTTATCTAGTTCCTAGATGAGGAAACTAGGTTTCCATAAAAGTCTGGTGACTTGCCCAGGCCTAGCTTGTCTTTTGTGAAAGCTGGACCAGAACTAGGATTCTAGACTTCCAACTCATTGTTCTTTCTCTTGCCCTTCAGTGTATCTCACATGGAGATTTGTTTGAAAGATTCCCAGGCCACCTGCTAATGCTGTTACACAATCTTATTGTGGGTGTGTGCCTCACAGGCCTAGATAGATGGAAGCAATGTGGGATACTTCAGCCATAGACCTTAGATGGCAGCATTATTTTCTGTATGTTTGTGAAGACTTTAGGACACAGAAATTTATTTCTCCAACCGATCTGCCTCTTCTCTTTTCTTTGACCACCATTTTGGGGCCTTTGGAAGTAACTCTGGGGTAACCAATTCGTTTTACCTTCCCTGACATTCAAACTAGATTGAGCAGGCATCTGTCAGAGAGTTCTCTGCTCTGTAAAATATTTGAATAGCCACTTAAAATGTACAGTGTTTTTCCCCAGTGGCAAGTATTTTCAGGAGAATAGGAATTTGCGAAGTCATTAGCTCCCTCCTATAGTCAAAAGCCATCACAGCCAGACCTCCTGACCACCACCCTGCACTGATGGTGTCTAATCAAGACATACTCGGATTCTGTGCTAAGTGTTTTCAGTATCCTGAAGTTTTTACCTTTTATTACCAACCAGCATCAACCATCTCTTGACTACTGACTGCTGATGATCTTTGTGTCTAGGAGGCTTAAAAAACATGCATCTCAGAGCCTCTTTCAGTCCTGCTGAATCAGACCCTGTGTCAGCATCCAGCTGTTCATGAAGGATTTCATCAACAGTGCAATGTGTACTTTGTATATTGGGTAATTAGTAAGCAGCTTGTTAATTTATCTGGAAGCTTTTGAGAGAACCAGAGGGTTTTGTTGTTGTTTAAAGAAAAAAACTATGGAGGACACTACATTCAATATTATATTATAATACAGTACATATTATAATATATTATGATATAATTCAATCAGTATTATAAGAAAGATTAATCTTTTTCTTACAATAAGAATAGTGAAAATAATTCCTAAAATATGTCCAAAATGTGTTGAAAATGATCTGGCTCAAAATATATTGAAAATGGTCTAGCTCACCTGCTGAGTACCAAGTGATATTTACTAAATTATAAGGAATTTTTGTTGTTTTTGTTTTTAAAAGACAGGTTTTCTCTGGGTAACTTTGGAGCCTGTCTTGGAACTCACTCTGTAGACCAGGCTGGCCTCAGATTCACAGAGATATGCCTGCCTCTGCCTCCTGAGTGCCAGAATTAAAGGTGTGTGCCACTACCACCCAGCAAGGAAATGTTTTAATTAAGCTAAAACAAAACAAAAATCAAAACAAAACCAAACCCACATTATTCTGGGCAGTGGTAATGTACTTATTTAATCCTAGTACCCAGGAAGCAGAGACAGGAGTATTGCTGTGAGTTTGAGGCCTTTCTGGTCTACAAAGCTAGTTCTAGGACAGCCAGGGCTGTTACACAGAGAAACCCTATGTGGACCCCCCCCAAGTGTGTTATTATAAATGAGCTGACAATTTTTAGACTAAAGTAAAATGGACACAACATTTGAAGTTAAAATATATTATTTTAAATTAGTTCTAAACTTAGTATCTTTTCAAGATTTTAAAGTATGAACTTTTCCATCCTTGGAAAGTAACCATTTTTTTCCCCTCGTTGATTAAGCATAGGAAAAAACACTCAGAAAAATGTAGTGTGTTAGTGCTGTAGACACTCAATAGAGTTTGCCAGCTTTAATCTACTTTACTGATGTGGAAGCTGAGGTAACTGAGCAGATCCACATGCCCTAATGCAGTTTTTGTAGCACATGCTTGACATTTCTGCATTCAGGAGGCTGAGTCAAGAGGATTTTTCTTGAGTTCCAGGCTAGTGTGGCCTATATAAGCATCCCTGTCTTAATAACAAGCAACAAACCCTCCAAAACAAATGTATTAACCAAGATTCTTGATGGTCACAGGAAAGTTACTCTACTTAATTAGACTTAAAAGTGGGTGGGAGTGGGGCATGAAAGGAAAAAGGCAGTGCTTCTCATGAAACTGGAAGTTGTGCTGATGCTTTCTGGGGAAGGTCTGATGTTAAGGAAGCAGAGCTGTTGGAGTTCCTGGTCCCTGGCCTCTGTGCCTTGTATATTCCTGCTCAGCGTTCTCTTTCTTCATTAGCTTGTCCTTGTAGTCAGCGTGGTAGCTGTGCAGCTCCTGTTCTTCCATGCTGTCAGGTTCTGCTGCCAGTAAAGATTTAGCCCAGCCCATTCCATGTTCCAGGGAAAGAGACTCAGAGTGGCCCAGCTGTGGGCAGATGCCCTTAATGGTGTTATTTAACTCACTTGTGGCTGGATGGCTGGGCAGTTACATCTGTCTTTTTTCTGTCTGAGAATGCACTAGGAAATTGCAGTGTTTTAGGAGAAAAAGGTGACTCTGGAACACGGTATGGCATTGAATATAGGCAGAATAAGCCAACATAAGAATCATGCTTTGGTGATTGTACAGACATTAGGGAGTGGGATTGCTGAAGGTAGGGCATGGGGCAGATGGTAGTCGTATTCACAGCCATAATGAGGCTGTGGGAGGAGGTAGATAAGAGGGGATATCTAGGGCAGAGTTTGAGGTCTTTGTGAAAATTACAAGTGGAAATTCCACCAGATCAGTGAGAAATGTCTGTACTGGGCCTTTGGTTGCCAGTATTAGCAATACTGTGAAAGTTTGCTCAAGTGCTTTATAAAGGGGTGGGGTTACCCACGTAGCATTGTGGTGTAAAGTAAAATGACTCTTCACTGAGTCCTAAATATAAACTAACTCTTAGGGAGCAGAAAAGATAGGGCCCTCCAGAGATGAAGTGGACAGAGGTGCAGAAGGAAAGCAGAACACTCCAAAGTAGAGTGTTTGAAGAATGACACTAGTGAAAACAGTTGTACAGTTGCACAGCTGCCTTCGGAGAGGGCATCTGGAAAATGTCCGCTGGACTGAGCCACAGGAATTGTAAGAGGTTTCTGAATGACTGGGGGAGGGACATAGTAAAGAAGAGTGAGTGGGGCACAAGAAAACTGGCAACTAAAAATGTCTGCTTATGAAGAGAAGAAAGGAATAGGGGTTTTGAGTTGGATCAAGAGAGGAATAAAATGAGATTTATTTTTCCTTTTTAAAGTCAAAGCTATGGATCCTGTGCAAATATTAGTGAGCAAGAGGAAGGGGGAGAGGAACAATTAAAAAATACAAGAGAAAGGGAACAGTGCCGCAAATGAAGTTCCTAAAGGAGGTGTGATGGGCTCTAGAGATTGCGTAAGGGATGGAAGGGGTATTGGGGCTGATACAGGTTTATAAGGGGGAAGAGGCAAGGTAGGGATGCTGGTTATGGTCAGAACTTTTACAAATTTGAACAGTGAGTAGTTTGGGGTATGGAGGGTGAGAGTGAAATTCCTTTTTGGTATTGAGACTTTTAGAAATGAAGTCATTGACCCTGGATATAACTTTGAATGTGTAAGTGGTAGCAGTGCTGTACAGGTCATGAAACAGAGAGAAGGTGAGGACCTGGGAATGGGATCTCATTGCATTTGAGCTCTGTTCTGAGCTAGGTTGCTCATGCTTAATGTACTCTCGGGTTTCCTTGAGATTGCATCACTAGTTGCAGTGAAGCCGACTCCTACCTCAGTCAGCATCTCTTACTATTCAGCATTCAGAGAAAAATCTAAAGGCATCTTTCTTTGTGTTTCATAGAAAATATTTTTTATCCTTCCCCATTCACATACTCTTCATAATGTGACTCTGTTGGGTCTGTGCATGGTGATTTTTATCTAATTCTACCCATTTTAACTTATTTTAAACTCTTGATTTACAGCAGTTATTTACTTGTTGAAAGCTGAGAAGCCAGGAGGCTGTGTTCCTTTTATAGCCCTGGAAAGGGAGGAGGAGGAACACAATACATTTTTCTTCCCTAACTGCCCCTTCATCACCTCATACCACATTGGAAATCTGAATCTCCCAGCATGCTTTTATGATGATAAAAGTAGAAGGGATAGAGAGGTAGAAAACTTGAAATGGGAGTCCTATCTTCACCTCTCAGGCCCTTCTTGACCCAGTGTTGGCCCCCTCAGGGTGTGCTGCTCTTGCTTTGGTCTCTCCTACAGAAATAACCATGGGAAGGAGAAGAAGTCTTGGTAGTATTTGGGCTCCTTTCACCATAGTGTAGATTATCCCTGCCTTCTACTGTTAGAGCCAATAGAGGGCAAGAGAAGGATGAGAGTCAGGAAGCCTGTGACAAAAGATGAAATCTCTTCTAAAGGCTGGTCTGAAAAATGTAATGGATGGTAGAACATGATATACCAAAAGCCAGCACACTAGTAGTTATTTGACACTCCCCCATGTTGTCACTCAGCTCTCCCTGTCTTGATGTGAGGGTAATCTAGAACGAACACTTCAGAGGGAATGTTAGCTGCTGTTTCTTCCTTACAGTAAATCCTACCCAGGATTCTAGTTCTTTGACTGTGCGGTGGGCTGCACAGTGCTCCACTCTTGAGTACATTGGTTCTGAATTCAAACCACAGAAAATTCAGTGAATTTCTTGCCCCGCTGTGTTTTATTTTGTGTGAATTTAGTCTCTGATGGATGTTGGATAGGAAAGTCAGTTGGGTGATAGAACTGTCAGTTGGATGTGCTGAAGGGTACTTTGGAAGCATGTTTCCTGGATTGGCTTTAGGAAATGAGCCCGCTGGGCATAGCCCAATAGCACTGGGCAGAAGACAGGGAGTTCTTTGGCTCCTTGCAAACCTGTGGTTGGCCCTTTGGCCAGAAGGGTTTAATAATACTTGTCTCCCAGACTTATCATGAGGATTTGATTAGATAATACACATGAAAGTGGCTGTTAAAGAGCTGAATCTCAACTGTGCTATTTTTGAATGTGTCCTAAATAAATATTCTATAAAGATACTGGAAAATGTGCAGGTCTGATGGGGGACTGGCTATGTGGTCTTAGCACCTCAGCAATATTGTCAATAAGGCTAAGCTGAAACAAATTCTTCCTTTAAAGACTTTATTTTTATGTATGAGTGTATTGTGTGCAAATATGATGTGTGCTCCATGTGAATGCTCAGTGCTTGGGAGGCCAAAGGCAGGGTATCAGATCCCCTGGGATTAGGATTGCATGTGATTTTAGATACCATATCTGTGCTGGGAATCGAACCTGGGTCATCTACAAGAGCAGCAATGCTCTTAACCACTGAACCACTTCTCCAGTTCCTGGAACAGATTTCTTTGGGTGTGTGTGTGTTTTGAAATAGGGTATCACTATATAGATTTGCCTGGCCGTGGTATGTAGACTAGGCTAGCTTCAAACTCAGAGATCCGCCTGCCTCTGCCTCCTGAGCGCTGGGATCTGGGATCAAAGGCGTACACCACTACTGCCCAGTGTATTTTCCACTTTTGATCCCTGAAAATGACCAAGGAAGAGAGTTGGGCTAATGTAATGTGAGAAGGGCCTTGTAGGAGCTATGGTCCTGCCAAATTTGGGGTTGAGAAAGAATCTCTACACCAGATTCCTCTCCTCCCTGGCTGTTCTCATTCTCTGTTCCCACTTAGTTCTTCCAGCAGCAGATAAGTATTGGTCTACTCACTGCCAAACCACAGTGGAAAACATATTCCATGAAGTCAGTTATGTGTAATTATAATAAAAATAGACACAAATTAATGCAAAAGCTCCATGACAAACAAAATATCTGAATTTAAAATAAAGTCAGTATATGAGCAAGGGAGGTCAAGATCATGATGGAAAAACCTACGGAGACAGCTGAACCAAGCTCGTGGAAACTCAAGAACTCTAGACTGACAGCTGTGGAGCCTCCATAGGACTGAACTAGGCCCTCCGTATGTGGGAGACAGTGGTGAAGCTTGGACTATCTGAGAGGCCCCTGACAGCAGGACCAGGATCTATCCCTGGTGCATGAGCTAGCTTGTTGGAGCCCATTCCTTATGGTAGGATACCATGGTCAGCCTTAATGCAGGGAGCAGGGGCTTGGTCCTGCCCAATGTGCCAGATTTTGACTCCCAATGGGAACCCTTACTTATTGGGAGGAGTAGATGGGATGTGGGCTGAGGGAAAGGTGGGGAGAAGGGTGGGGGGAGGGGTAGGAGGAGAACTGTAGTTAGAATGTAAAATGAAATTAAAATAAATAAATAAATAAAAATAAAATAAAAAAGTCAGTAACAGTGTTATTCCCAGCCATTGCAGATGGAAACAGACCAGAGGAAAAAATCAGCACAAATCCTAGCTTTATCTAAATGTATAATTTTTTTCACTAATTTTTTTTGTTTTTTTGTTTTGTTTTGTTTTGATTTCCCTGTGTAACAGCCCTAGCTGTCCTGGAACTCAGTTTGTCAACCAGGCTGGCCTCCAACTCACAAGAGATTTGCCTGCTTTTGCCTCCTGAGTGCTGGGATTAAAGGTGTGTACCACCACCACCCAGTTTAAATTGGTTGTTTTGTTTGAGTTCTCAATTCCTTTGCCTAGACTGGGCTTGAACTCATTTCTGTAGCTGAGGATGACCTTGATCTCCTGACCTCCTACCTGGACATTCAGAGTGCTGGGATTCTGGCATCTGTCTACTTGACCACATCCAGTTCTAATTTTTATTTTAAAAGATTTTCCCGACAAACATATAACCTATTTTGATGACTGTTTGGGGGCATTCCTCCAAATTTTTATTTGCTGTGACTAAGTGTACCATCTCCACTGGGCCTAGTCCCATCCTTAGTATTACAGCAAAAACAGGGAAGTTTCCTTGGAGTAACTTTGCTCATTAGCAGGTTCTGGTATGCCCCAGATCTTGTTTGCAGAAAACAACTCTCCTCAAGATGGAGGGTAGGTCTTGGGACCCTTTTCCTCCTGCTGGGTTGCCTCAACCAACCTTGATGTAAGGGTTTGTGTATGGTCTTGTATCTCATGCTGTGTTTGGTTGATGCCTCTGAGAGGCTTGTACTTTTCTTGGGGGAGAAGGGGATGGGGAATGGATCTGGGAGAGAGGGGAATTAGGGGAGGAACTTGAAGGAAAGCTTTGGTTGTGATGTATTGTATGAGAGAATAAATAAACATTTGAAAAAAGATGGTGGGAAAGTTTCTGTTTAAAAAACCATTTTTTTTTTAAGATGACATAAACATGAGACTCTAGGAGTGTCTGTCCTGGAACTTTTGTTCTTGGAATCCTGCTGGGAGCCAGAATCATTTCTCAGCATCCTGTCCCAGCTCCTGCTTCCTCTGGAGTCACTTTCAAAGTTTCTATTTTCCCTTGAGGAGTGTCCTAACCTTGATGGGATTCTGTGGCACTTAGTGAAAGGACCACATGGAGGTTCGTGGCCAGTGTGACTGTTCTGCTCTGTTCACAGAGGGCCAGAAGTAGAAGAGCCACTTGCCTCTCATCTGTATGATGAGTATTGAAGGAGCCATTCAATACTCAGTAATCAAGAGAAAATTATTTATTTGTAGTACTTTAAAAATAGAACTATTTCACAAAAACATGATGAACAATATCTCAGAATTTAATGAGAATGACCATTAACAGCTCTGTGCCAGCATATTGACTGGCCCACCAAATCCCAGGGAAGTGCCTCATTCTCTTCACCTTTGCCCACTTGATCCTTTCTGGAGACAGCTGTTGCCTGACAGACCTCTGTAAGGCTGGATTTTTATGACCTGTAATATAAAAGAGTCTATCCCTATGCTTTTCTTCTACCTGGAAGGCTAAATCCTATTTTCTATTAATTCTTTCTGATAATACAGTTAAACAGCTAAATATTTCACATATATATGTGTAACTGGAGGAGCGGGCTGTCGTCCTGGCTGCTTGACTATCTTACCCCCAAAATAATCACACAGAAACTGTATTCATTTAAACACTGCCTGGCCCATTAGCTCTAGCCTACTATTGGCTAACTCTCACATTTTGATTTAACACATTTCTATTAATCTGTGTTCACCACGAGGTAGTGGCTTACTGACAAGATTCTAACCAGCGTCTGTCTCAGGCAGGAGATCCATGGCATTTCACTATGCCCTTCTTCCCAGCATTCAGTTCTGTCTTCTCTGCTTACCTACGTTTTGCCCTATTAGGCCAAGCAGTTTCTTTATTGATTAACCAATGAAAGCAACACATAAACAGAAGGACCTCCTACACCATATATGTATATGTGTGTGTATGTGTGTGTGTGTGTCTAACTAAAACATAATTGTACACAGGCAAGCAAGATGGCTCAGTAGTAAAAGTGCTTGTGTGTAGAAGGAAGTTTTTGTCCCACCTGATCCCACAACCATTCAGTTCCAAACACAAAGAGGCTTATATTAATATAAATTGGCCTTTTAGCTCAGGCTTATTATTAACTAGCTCTTATAGCTTAAATTAATCTTAATTCTTGTCTATGTTTAGTCATGTGGCTTGGTACCTTTTCTCAGTAAGGCATTCTCATTTTGCTTCCTCTGGATCTGACTGGTAACTAACTCTCTGTTTTTCCTCTTCCCAGAATTCTCTTAGTTTGGTGACTCCACCTATACTTCCTGCCTGACTACTGGTCAGTCAGTGTTTTATTAAACTAATATGGTGACAAATTTTTACAGTGTACAAGAGCATTATCCCACAGCACTTGGGTTAAGCCTCACCATCCGAGTTTGATGCCTGATGACCTGAGTTTGATCCCTGGGACCCTTAGGGTAGAAGGAGAAAATCAAACCACAAGTTGTCTTCTGATCTCCACATACTTTGTGGCATATGCCATACTAAAGTAAGTAAAACTAACACACACACACACACACACACACACACACACACAGTAACAAAATTTTAAAAACTAATTGCATGTAGCTATAAGATGTAGTGATGCATTTGGTACATGCATATAGTGTTTGATGACAAAATCAGAGTGGCTGGCATATTTATCACCTATATTTAACAAAGGTATTCATTGTTTTGTGTTAGAAGCATTATAATCATCTCTACTATCATTTTGAAATGTAGGACTGTCTCCCACTTGTGAACACTGACCATTGTACAATTCTCTGTCATTGCTTCCTTCTAAAGAGATTTTGGCCATTTTTCTTCTTTAGGTTTCTGTATGTTACTGTAAGTTTATTTTATGTGAATCTATTTCAGAATTCTAACTCATCTAGTACAGTTTTTAATATTTTGTTCTAGTGCCTGTTCTGGATTTTTTGTGAAATGAGTCTATCATTGCTAAAATTATTAAAACTGTCATATATTCTACAAACATTGGTTCAGTGTTGTTGCATGAATGATAAAAACAAGTAGACAGATATTGGGTTCAAGCTGAAGATCAGAAAAGTAAAGCAGTCGGCCACTAGAGAGATCTTACCTCTACCAAGGCTCAGACCAACAAAGGGACGACCCTGTAATGCTCTCCATCAACCTTAGACTCCACACTCCACTCAGTTCCTGTCTCTTTCCCTTATATTCCTCTCTCTGCCCAGCCAAATCACTTCTGTCTCTACCTCCCTGGTTCTGGGATTAAAGGCGTGCGTTCCTAAATTCTGAGATCACCTTTGTGTGAGCTGTTTCTCTTTTAGACAGATTCTATGTTGTGTAGCCCATGATAGCCTTGAACTCATAGAAATCCAACTGCTTCTGTTTCCTGATTAAAGATTTAAAGGTGTGTGCCACCACTCTCTGACCTATATGACTGACCAGTATGACTGCTTTGCCCTCTGATCTTCAGACAAGCTTTATTTATTAAAACACAAATAATATACCACTATACAAGATACCTTAGGGGTGCTGAATGCAAGGAACAGAAGTTTAGTTTGAATTAGAATAAAGGAAAAGTAATGTACTGGATAAAAGTGGGAGAACCTTCTAGAATACAAAGCAGGAAATGCAGCTAGATTTTTGCGGGTCCTGGAAAGTCACTAGATGGCTTTTTTTCTGCCTGTTCCCATTGAGGCTTCGGTTTCAGACTACATCGCCTTCCATGTATCCCACTACCCTTTTTTTGCAGAAATCTCTTACTTGCAGAGTATGCTTGTTTGAGAGCTCACCAATGATTGACTGTAGCCATCAGTCTCGTCTGTGGGGTTGTATAATGCCATATGATTATAGTTCCTGGATTATTACTTCTCATTCTCAAGGGAGAGCATGGCCCAAGCTCTCCCTTCCTGGCTCAGTTAACTGTGGGATGGGGGTCACCTGACACAGTGTAACTGAATATTGTTTTAGCATGATAAACTAGACCAGTGTATTTCCTACAGTGGGTTAAAACAAAGTATCCTTGCCCCTGGGAGAAGCCAGTCCCAGTGAGAATGACTGCTCTGCAGAGAAGCTGGCCTGACCAGAGGAGGAAAGTCAAGGCGGTGTGGGGTAAACTGTATTCTGTTGAAAGTCTTAGTTTGAGCCACCATCAGACTTAGAGCTACAGTTTTACAAGGTATAGAGAGGAAAGGCTGTCCCAACAAAGAGCATATGTAAAAGGCATGGACACACAAAATTCTGCCAGACACTCTTGGACTCAGTGTGAATGTGAATATCATCTTGCAAATGGTAAAGAGCTAGAGGAGAATTTTAAGTGGAGAGACAACACGATTTGGTTTTTTTCTATCAAATGTTTATTAGGTATTTGTCATAGGATCCTTCTGGGCCCCAAGGATCCTAAGAGAAATATCCTTGCCCCTACCCATTTGGAGACAGTCTCACTATGTAGTCTTGCCTAGCCTGAAACTCACTATGTAAATCAGACTGGCCTTGAACTCAAAGAACTATGCCTGCCTCACTTCAGAGTGCTGCTGTTAGAGATGTGTGCCACCACACCCAGCCTCTTTTCCCCTGTTATTTCCTTTGGTATTTATTTTTCAGATACTTCACTTGGAAGACAGTCTACAGTGCTGCCTTCAGTAGATCTTAAACCAATGTAAAAACACCAAGTACTATTTCTACAAAGAGTAGTTCCTTCTTTTCCTTGACTTTAATGTAGTCCAGATTATCACAACACATTTTGATTAAAAAAACAAACAAAAGTATCAGCTAAATGTGCAGAAATAAGAAAACTAGAGTGACTGAAAGGAAAGGTCATATTTTATAGAAGTGGTGTTTGTTTAAACTTTTGTAAAGCAGAAAATTGGATACTGGATATTCCAGCTAGTGGGGATACTCTGGGTGAATGTACTGGGAGAAAAGCTGGATGTGATCATTCTGAAGGCTTGGCAGTTGGAAGGAGAAGGTGAGGGGACTAGAGAGTTTTGGGAGACAGGGCTGGGTGACAAGAGAAAAGTACTCAAATCATAAGTGCCCTTAAGTCAGGTGCAAGATAGCAGGCCTGTAATCCTGGCAATCCTAATGCTTGGGAGGCTGAAACGGGAAGATTGAGAGTTTGAGACTAGCTGGGGATACAGAATGATAACCCTGCCTCAGACAACAACAACAACAGCAACGAAACCCCCAAAATAGTCTTCTACTGTGCTACCCTGAATGCCCTGATCTTGGAAGCTAAGCAGATTGAGTCTGGTTAGTATTTGGATGAGAGACTGCTTAGGAATACCAGTGCTGGAGGCTTAAAAACACAGAAACAAAAACAAAAAACAAACAGTCTGAGGTACAAAGTGATACAATGTCTCAAAAATAAGTAAATAAATATAAGAAAAAAAGATTTACTGTTTGATTCTATTTCTACAAGTAATGTAGTAATGTAAGTAAAAGTAATGTAAGTAAGCTAATGTAAGTAAACCTTGTAACAGATTTAGAAAATCAGATTAGTGGTTGCTGCCAGGGGGAATGAGTGGGACCTGCCAAGGGGAACCCAAGTACTTTCTGTGTGGTGAGAGGGTCTTATAGATTGATGGAGATTGAGTCGTATGTGTGTGTATGCATTTCTTAGACCTCATTGAATAGTATCCTAAATATTTATGTAGTTCACTATAAATAAGCCTTATTTATTTTCTATCCCCCAAAGAACCTGTGAACCTTGAACTTACTAATCAGGGGTCGGGGGTACAACCAGCACTGCAGTCTTTAGTTCAAAGCATTCTGGTGCAAGCCCAAGTCTAAAATCCCCTGGCATTTGATGTTCAAGGTGGCAACAGTACAGAACATATTTGTGGGCTCAGGAGAGTAAAAACCCGTGGAAGGAGTCACCCTAGCTTACTGAACAGTGCCCCATATTTAGTGTTGACTTTGCCTACTCAGTTCATTGTCCTATACATCACTATTCTTTATAAACACATACCCAGAAATAATGCTTTATTACTTCCCTGTTTACCCCCACCTCAGTTCAGTCAAGTTGACACCCAAGGGCTAGGGATGTAACTTAGTGGCAGAGTGTGTTTTTAGCATGCCGGAGGTGTTAGTTCCATTCCCAGCATCAAAAGAGAAAAAACAAAAGTAAAAAAAAAGGTTGATGCCCCAAGTTACATTAGAAACATGTATGCTAAAACTGAGTGAAATGCCTGTGGTCTTTACTGGCTTAGCAGTTAGATGTCAGAGGAGTTGATATTTGCATAGATAGATAGTAGACGTGAAAGAGTGTAGAAGGTAATAACTGTGGACCGTAAGTGGTGAGCATGTGGGTGTTTGCAGCATGATCTTTTCAACTTTCCTTTACAATTACTTTATCTTTAGATTTTGTTTACTTACTTACTTATTTTGTATGTGTGTATGTGTGCCACACATATGCCATATGTGTGCCAGGTGTGTTTAGGTGCAGGTCCCCAAGGAAGTCAGAGGCATTGGATATCCTGGAGCTAGAGTTACAAACAGTTATAAACTTTCTGATTGGGTTGAGAACCAAGTTCTAGTCCTCTGAAGAGCAGTATGAACTCTTAATAGCTGAGTCATTTTTTCAGCCCCAGATATTTATTTGTTTATTTTTAG
Organism: Myodes glareolus; assembly: GCF_982192425.1. Lineage (NCBI taxonomy): Eukaryota > Metazoa > Chordata > Mammalia > Rodentia > Cricetidae > Myodes > Myodes glareolus. The sequence continues at coordinate 24,845,297 of NC_142031.1, read as the reverse complement.
TGATAAGTAAAATAGGCCCATGGTTCAATAGCTAAAGGCACCTGCTGCCAAGTCCGATGACTTGAGTTTGAGTCCCAAGACCTGCATGGTCGGAGAAAGAGCCAACTCACTCAGATTGTCCTCTGCCCACACAAATGCCATGCACTGGTAAATAAAATGATTTTTTTTAAAGATTATAAAAATACAGTGATTCTACTACTGCATTAAGGAATTTAGCCTGCCACTTGGGAGCTTCATGAATGCTTTTGAGGTTAACTAGATATATATCTTTGAAAGGAAACTTCGGATTCAGTTTTTTTTTTTTCTGGAGAAAAAAGATACAGCAGAAGCTAAGGGAGGAGTATGAGGGATGGAGCTGAAAGGATTCTGAAGTTAGGGTATAGAATGGTCAGGACTCAGTGAACCCACTTGAGTGACAGCATGAGTTAGGGTGAGAAAATGACCTTGAGTTGGCATGCAGTACTGGGTGAAGGACTGTGACTTAGAGACTGGTGGATGGAGGTACTGGTAGTATATTCAGTGACATGACATGTTGAATGGAAAGTGAAATGAAATGTCAAATGTCAAGTGAAATGTTCAAATGAAAAGGTTAGCATGGAGTTAAATTGGAATGAATAGCTAGGAACTAAGAATGTCAGTGCTTTCCATGAGGATAAGTCATCTTCCAGAACTAGGAGTACTGGGCAGAACAGGATGACCTGGAAAAGGTGACCAGTGTGATGCAACCAAGAGCACTCAAGGGTTCTGTATCACATACCTTTGATAGCATCAGTGGTCCATCACCTGGCTACTGGACCCAGATCAACACACTGGAGGACGTTTTTTCTGGAGCAGTAGTAAATATGACAAGCTAAAAAACACTTTCAGTAACTGTTATGTTCTAGAATGAACGGTTGTAGCAGAGAGAATGCCAAACATATTTTGTCTTTGGAGAGACCTTAGGAGAATGTGAACCAGTAATGTTCACAAGGTCGTGGTGGAACCAGAGCTTGGAGCTCTGCCTTTCAGTGGTGGCCGTGTCTCCCTTAGCTGCACATCAGCTACTTCCTAGGAGACTGCCCATGGAGTGACTCCTTTCCCCTCTAACTGTGGATGCTGTGGTACTGAGCATGGAGTGCTGATTTCTTTTCCTGAACTCAAGTGGGTTTTCATTCCCAGCACAAGTTTGTTTTTGTTTTGCAGGAAGGAATCATTGATAGGCAGGATGGTGTGTGTTACTGTTTGTGTGATCTGCACTGTCAGCACACTGCTTGAGCGAGAAGGGTGCAGGTGGCCCTTGTCTCATGCTGTCCTTAGGTGCCAGGGTGGGAAGAAAAGTGTTTCCCTTTTGGGAAACTTTATCATCTTTACACAAAGAAGGCATTCTACATAGGGTTTCTCTATGGAGCCCTGACTGTCCTGTAACTCACTCTGTAGACCAGGCTGGTCTTGACCTCAGAGATCTGTCAGCCCTTGCTTCCTGAGTGCTGGGATTAAAGACATGTGCCACTAACACCTGGAAAGAAGGCATTCTTAAGTTTGGCCCTTCTACCGAATTCTAGATTCTGAAAGACTGAAAGACTAGGACTAGGTAGAGATTTTTGTCGTCACTCTGCTGTTTTGGTTTGGAAGCCTTTATGGAGCTAGGAAGACAAATTATGTAACAAAGCACACGGGCACTTGCTATGTGGCAGACACAGGGCTGGGTGGCAGGGGTGCCACAGTGAATCAGTCATCATGTCTGCTCTTGGCAGTTTATAGTGTACAAGGGAAGAAGGGATCAGACCAGGAACCACCCACTGAAACATTTATTACACTTTTGTCTCAAAGGAAAAATAGAGGATACTGGACATAACAAGGGATTAGTACCCAGACAACCAAAGAAGGTTTGGCCAAGGAAGGAACTTAAAGAGATTTAGGATGATAAGTGATAGCTAGTCATGCCAAGAGAGAAGCATATGCAAAGCGCTTTAGGCTAGCTGAAGTGTGCACAACACTGAGGAAGCAGAAATGCTCTTAATTGGAGAGGGTATGTGAGTAAGGGTCGGAAGGCTGTAGTGTCTCAAGGAAGTGAGGGAGAGGACATCTATTTGAACTTTACAGGTCACAGGCAGTGGGCAGTGTTTGTTCTAGGATGACTGAGAAACTAATAAGTTTCAGATCAATGAATGGTATTCAATATCTTCTTCCAGATCAGCTAGCTGCAGTGGGTAGAATAAAACATGGTTCTTCAGACCATGGGAAGTAGCTGTGGATTTCAGTGAACAGAGAATACAATTCGAATCAGTGTCTTCTCACCACTTCTTTTTACATTTTCCAGGTAACAATTTCCTGACAGCAGTGCGGGGAAGGTATGGCCAGATTGCAGGAGGAAGGCCCCATCATACTTAGCTACTGGCAAGCCAGGGAGTGTGCTCTGGTTCCTCACAGAACTCTCTTGATTTCAACTCTTCCTCTTTGTTCCAAACAGTCAGGGACCTTTTGTAGAGATGGAATTTGGAGGGGCATTCTTTCCAAACCCCAAGACAGCTCCCTGAGCTAGAGATGCTCCCAGGTCACTGCAGGCCTGAAGAAGAAGAGGTTATTGCCAGTGATCCCATGTTTCACCTGGACTATGACATGGTTGGGATTGGTAAATGTTTCTGAACCACTGACAGTATTTTCAGTTTCTGGTTCTGTGCCCATAGCCTTGCTGGGGAGAGGGAGTTGACCACCTCAAGTATCCCCATCTGGGTGTTCTTTCTGCCAGGGAGGAAGTCTGCTTTGATATGTTCCCCCAGAAGGACCTGGCACATGGTGATTTCAATCTAAGGCGAGAGAGACTGACAGTAGGAAAATGAGCCCAGAGTCTCCACTGCATCCTGCCGACCTCTTCTGTGCAAGCTTTGCTGTGTTCTTGCCATCTGGTCTAGAGCTTTAAAATTGTCACTCCTCCTGAAACTTCTGACAAAGTTGTCTCCAATGTGAGTCAAGTAGGGATGGTGTTTGTTAGCTTCTTGGTCATCCCGGTGGGGGCTTAAAAACCTTGTGGACAGAACATGAAGTGTCCTTGCCTATAAGACTCAGCCACTGTGGGTGGTCAGGTAGAGGCTGTAACGCACGGCTTCCTTACCTCGCACATTCTTAGAAGGATGGAAGCAGGACCATGCATACAGCTCTGTCCTAACCTGGAGCTAACTTGATTAGGATTTAGGAAACTTTTTTCCCCTTTTTAAAATACTGTATCAAAAAATCAGGTATCACCTAAAAATGCAGCTTCTTTTGGAAATCAGATGACTTGGCATCCCTTAATTCTTATGACTCCATGGCAACCATTTTAAGCTTGAGGAGTGGTTGCCCCAGGAGAAGGCAGGTACTTCCTAGTCTGCCACAAGGCCCCACTCCTCAGGTGACCTACCTGACAGTGAGTGTCAGCTAACAAGATCTGGGATCTCTGTGGCCCTATTAGACACCTAAGGAGGTGCTACAGATTTAGACCTTCATGATGAGCGATGTTTCCTGTAGGCACAAAAGGGCTTCAGGGGTGGCGGAGCAAGCCTGTGTGTATTTGGTGCTCTGTTCTTCTATGTCTTAGACACTGCAAGGGAGATCTTAGCTGTTCTTGACAGATGGGGATGGCCTTGGGGAGATAGGAAGTGCCTGAGCCAGCACGTGAACCTAATGTGTTAGATCTGAGGGAATGCTCATGGTCAAAGCGTGAGGTGAGTGGGGTGGCTTAGCCTCCTCCCAAGAACCTGGCTAGACACAGTGAGACCCCTGATAGGCAAGGGAAGAAGGGCAAGGTCCTGCTGCTCTCATAAAATACTTCCACATGGAGCTGGGGAATATTTAGGGGCTAATTTTTCTCCTCTAAAACCTACTCCCCCCTCCGCTTTCCTTTTGCCTGGTATTTTTTCTAGAACTTGTAAACAGGGAAAGGTTAAGCTGTGTTGCTTGAAGCTGAGGAGATTCCTGTGTCTACTGCAGAACATCTATAATTGAGGGCTTGGAGAACTCAGCGTAAAACCTGTAAACTCAATTTTCATATCTGCAGATGAGGGAGTGGAAGCCAGAGAAACAGTCATGGGCCCAGGCTACCCTTTCATAAGCCCTTTTTTTTGAGGCAGTTGCACTCCAGCTAGGTTTTCTGTCTGAGCCATTCAGAGACTTTTATTTCATATTTCTTCTCTCTTCCTTGTGTAAATCAAGAAACAGCTGCCTCCTGTCAGGCACACTCACCGAGCTTGCTGTTATCTTAAAGGAAGGCGCCTTTGTGGGGAGAGCACAGGGCACACAATGTGCCTGGATGTGTCATTTCTCACTTTAGAATCTCCTCCGTTCCTGTGACTTTTGTCTTCCTGATCTGGGCAGGTAGATGCCATTCTCAAAGCTGTAGATAGGACTTAGGTTGAGAAGTGAGGTTTACTTTTTAACTGTAAAACATAGGCACGTACCAGATCCCAGATTTTTAGTGCCTAGAATTTTGACCCAATTAAAAAAAGCAGAAAAATCGGGCAGTGGTGGCGCATGCCTTTAATCCCAGCAGTCGGGAATCAGAGGCAGGTGGATCTCTGTGAGTTCGAGGCCAGACTGGTCTACAAGAGCTAATTCCAGGACAAGCTCCAAAGCCACAGAGAAACCCTGTCTCAAACAACAACAACAACAAAACAGAAAAACCTTTTTGGCAGTGACTCCAAAAGCCCTGTCTGAAAAATCAGGACAGGCAGCCTCTGTCTGTTCTGACTTTACCCATCATTGCTTGGATAACCAGCATGGAGGGTTTCTTCTTTGTCTGCTTGCCTAACTTGCCCAGTGCTCACGTTTCCTTCCTGAGTGGGAGTCACTGATGACTCTGTCTCTTGCAGACGGATACCCAACCTGCTGCCATTCTCCATAATTCAGTGTTTGATGAAGAGCCAGTAGAGATCCTGCTTGCCTTAGTGGCAGTACCATTTATGGACACCAAAGATCATGACGAGGTCCCAGGGAGGGTTTTTATCTTTATCTTTGAGAAGTTTTTGTTGGAGATTGTGACCTTCTGTTGATATGTAGGACTGAGAGATTTTGTTCAAAGATTATATTATTTTTCCTGTCAAGTGGAGGCTGTAATACAGTCGTGCGCACTTCACTGGTCTTACAATGGTGGAAGTGAGATTGTCAGGTCTGTCTTGGCTTGTATCAGAGTGATACCTATGTTACAAATTCTCTCCCAGAAGAGAATTGACACTGACATCTTTGCATATTTGAGAAGTAGTGCTCCTAGTTTTATCATTATTTTTTTTGGTGACTCCTCGATTCTATGCTAATTAAAGCCTTTTTCAGGAAAGTATTGGGAAAGTCGCTCATCCTAGGACTTTCAGTGATGCAGGATGCATTAGGACATGCAAATTAAAATCACAGTCAGATGAGGACATATGAAAATGAATGGCTACGCTGAAAAGACCTGACCTGTAACCATATGCTGGTAAGGACATGGAATTAGAACTTCCATATGGCTGATAGTCACTGTCATGTGGCCCAGAAATGACTACTTGTGTCCATGCAAAAGACCTTTCTTCTGTAAAGATTTTATTTTATTTTATTTGTAATAGCCCAAAACTAGAGACATTACATATTCTTCCATGGTGAGTGGATAAAGGGTAGTCATCCATATGGTGGAGCAAACTGATACCTGTAGCAATGAAAGTGAATCTAGAAATATGCTGTGGGAAGGAAATCAGATAAAAGAGTCTATACTGTATGATTCTGTTTAGGCCAAGCAAAAATAATGTGCAGAGATAGAAACTAGAGCTCCAGTTGCAGAATGTGAGGTAGAGGAAAGAACAGTCTACAGTAATAGAGTCACTATAGTCATGGTTCCAGGAATGCATAAAGTTGTGAGGTCATTGTGTTGTTAAGTACAGTTGGTTTAAGAAGAAAACTACAGAAAGGTGAGGTGTCTTGTGAAATTTCTTGCTAATTTTCTCTGTGTTCTTGAAGAAGGTACTTAATCTTTCTTCATCTATTTCATGTAGAGAAAATAGTCATATGCAAGTGCTGGGTGTGGGGGTTATCCATGACTCCTCTTCTGGCAAGAGCACGTTAACCAATGTATGCTGATATATTGGGCTGTGCCTGCATGTATTCCTTTAAGGTTGTGGAACATTCACTGTGTTATTTCCTGTCTCTGCACATCAGTAAGATGAAGGGTTTAGAGTAGGGCAGAGGCAGAGAACTGGAAGCTCAAGTTCTATAAAGTGTTTAGCTTCAATAGTGTTGGGTTGTTCAACATTAATATAAAATGTGACTTATTGCTTGTGTTTAAATCTAGAGTTTCCAAATAAAATTTGGGTTTCCATTTTATTTTTTTTTCCCCTCTTCACATCTCTCTCCCTCTGTCTATCTGGGGGGACGGGTATGTAGGGATCAGAGGACAACTTGTAGGAATCAGTTTTCTCCTTCCTCTTTGTAGATGGCAGAGGTTGAACTCATTTGACCAGGCTTGGCTGCAGGTGCCCTTATTGGCTGAGCCATCTCTCTGGCCCTTTATCTTCTTTAGAAATGAACATTGCTGATTGGACTAGGGGTTAAGGGTAGTTCAGTTGGTAAAGTGTTAGCTGTGTAAACATGAAGATCTGACAGCTCCCACATGAAAATCTGGGCATGGTAGGGTATACTTGTAATCCCAGCACTAGGGAAGCAAAGATTTCTGAAGCTCCATGCCAGACTTAGCCTATTGGCAAACTCCAGACCATGAGAGACCCTGTCTCACAAAGCAAGGTAGGCAGCTCCTGTGGAACTACATCCAAGATTGATTTCTGGCTTCCACACACACACGCATACTCACCTGCACACATGTGCACCCTCCATAAACAAAGAGATGCAGACACACACACACACACACACACACACACACACACAGACACATACACACACACAGAGTAGATATTACTGATAAAACCAGTTTCATATTTCTGTAGGAAAACAGTTATCTGCATGTGTGTGGTAGCTGTGCCTTCACAGCCATTAGTACTCAGTTTCCCATAGTCTCTATATACTTTGTTACCTTTTCTGTTCATGTAGTAATAATTGAGAGAAGCTAATTTGTTACTGAATTCTCACTATGTGTTAAACCTTGTTCTAAGGTGTGATGATCCAGGGATCAACCACAGGAATGCAGTACTAAATCACAGGGAACTGCAAATAGTAATTTGTGTTCCCATCAAAAATTAAAATCTAAAGCTGGGTATGATATATCACATATATCCCAAATGCAGGAGGTTGAGGCAGGAGGATTCCTATGAGTTTGAAGCCTACAGAGTGAGTTCTAGGTCAGCTTAGATGAGAGTGAATGGTCTGCCTCAGCAAAACAACAACAAATTAAAGACAAGAAAGGTACAGTATTGAGAAGTATGACAGACGTATATTATATGATGTATGAGTGAGTCATAGTGAAATTCATTCTTCTGTGCAGCTAATATACCTTATTAAAAAAACAAGTTAGAAAAAACAGAGTGTCATATTTTAGGGAAAGCAGAAGAAAATAGGTTTCTTTTTGTAAATTAAAAAAAAATCTTACATTCTTAAGAGGCCAATTGTGGCTATATGAAAATTACCCTGACTACCTCATCTGCTTTTCTTCACAGATGGAGCTCCCCCTCCCTTTGTGAAATATAAATGCCAATAAGCTGATCCCGGCACAGGCCACATGGATTTTCTTACCTCTGTGTAGACCATCCTCAGTGCAGCTTTAGAGACCGAGACTTGTTCCCCGATCCAAGAAATGGGCTGTGCTGGTGCACTGCTGTCAGTGCTCTTGCTTCTTCACCTATAAAGACAAGCAAGGGCCCGTGCTGGAGAAGTAGCTAAGTTCCTGCCTCCCTACTTCCTCTCACCTAATAGTTTACATCTCCATTTGGTCCACTGTGTACTTGTAGTAGCTGACATCTTTAGGATGATAAATCTGACTAGGTTTCAATTTTGATCGCATGACTAAAGCCTTCCCACTCACAGATAGGCCTTTTATGGGCATAGATGCTGAGTAGTGTGGTTCTGACTATCCTGGGTGTATAGTAATCCGTTGCTTTGCTTTAAGCTTTATCATAATTGTAGGCCTCACAAATCTATATTGACTTGCTGAGTTGTTTTCAGCCCTAGCTGGAGAGGTCACCTTTTTGCACCACTGCTTCCATCTGGTGGCCATTATCTTAAATTGCAACAGCATGACCTCTTCAAAAAGGAGTCCTTCAGTCCTTCAGTGATGCTAGGTATCACACATTAAAATGCCTTTAAAATATGTCACATTGAAATTCTCGGGAAGGGGAACATTTATCAGCCATCAACTCTTCAGGCAAGAACTGCAGTGAACAGTTTATGAGTCAATGTGTATGTTTGCAAGTCATTTTTTTTTTTTATAAAAAACTTTGTGGATTAAGGACTGTCATTTCTGGTCTTTGGCTGTTAGTGAAATGAAAGGTTACTTAACTTATTTCCAGTGAAGAAAATGCCCATTTTCCCATTTAATTCAGCAGAGCCATCAGCTTTTGCCTTATTATATGAAGAGGTGTTATGCTTTTTGGTCACACTGGGTGAAGTGGAAGGAACTAGTTTTTGGACAGTCAGGAGTATGACACCACTCCTGGTTTTGCCCACAGCTGGCTCTGGGACTCCTAAAACGTCTCTTGACTTCTTTACCTATAAAACAGATTTCTTGGGCTTCATGCTTTTTATGGTGATACTATGCCTAGGCTATAGCTAAAAGAAATTATAAAATATTCAAAATATCTGACAAAATAAACATCTTCTTAGTCTACGTATAAAACAATCATTAATATAAATGGAAAGCTTGAAATTTGTGCAGCTACTTTATCCAATTCTAATAAATTGTAAGTTACATCATAGTTTCAATATATTATTTTTTGGGGGGAAGATAAATGGTGCTACAGTATGTTTGTGCACTAGACAAGATATGATACATATTTCTTGCATTTAATTTTCATTGAAGCTCTTAAAAAATATATATTCTAAAAATATGCATCTTGGAATTTTGGAATTGTAGGCTGGGTATGATGATACACGTTTAATAATCCTGTCACTTACCAGAGCAGAGACAGAAGAATCAGTTCAAGGCCAGCCAAGGCCACATGATACCCTATCTCAAAAAACAAAAGTAATTTAGGAAGAAATGGGGAAGGAGAAGAAGAGAGAGACAAGTTGAATTTTTCATGCTGAGTGTTCTTTTTTAATAAAAGTAAGTATTCAGTCGTGCAAGATGGTGCTTACCTTTGATCCCAGCATTTGGGAAGCAGAAGCAGGTGTATCTCTGTGAGTCAAGGCTAGCCTGGTCTACAAATCAAGTTCCAGGACGTCTAGGGCTACACAGAGAAACCCTATCTTGAAAAACAAACAAAAAAAGTAAGTACTTTAAAAAAAATCTATATTTAAAATTGATAATGAAACAGTTTAATGTATTGCAAGAAAATAAATCGTGTTTTAAATAAAAATGATAGTGGTTGGTATTATAGATTCCATGGGAAATTTTGGTGGTTATCTAATATTGAAGAATGTGTTTACAGTCAATAGAGAGACCTGCAATCTCTGATAAATTATCATCACAATGTAGGTCTGAGTCCATTAACATATTTTTACAGAATGATACATCTATTTTCTGAAAATAAGGACCAGTACTTTATGTATAAGGCTTTAGTGACCGAAAGGAATAGATTCTCACCCAGGTCAGCTTGAATAGTTACTGTGAGTGCTGAGAACACCAGCAGACAGGCACTGCGCTGTCACAGAGCCTCAGGGCAGTTAAAACATTACCAGTGAATCCTGAGTCCTGATTCTCAGAGGCCTACGATCTCTCTTTTGGCTGCTTTTTGGTTTGGTTTCTGTCAGCTTTGCAAATGGCTGCTAGCTCAGTACTGTATGACAACCTCAACTCAAGTTCTCATACTGATCAGTTCCCTCTGTGTTCACTTCTATCCAGTTTGTATCAACTCTGTGCAAAGAATAGCTTAGTGATGCTTTTACTACACAGGGTTGATGAATAGGACATTTGAACTAAGTTATGAAGGTATACAAGGCAGGCAGTTGGGCTTTGTGTTCCAACTGCTGCTTCTTCCAAGACTTTGACCTGTGACTTCTTTGCCACCCTTGTCTATCTGACCCTCAAGGCAGACAGTGCTTCGATGGTTAGGTGTAAGTTAGGAGTTCTAAGATTATGTGGAACTCCTGGAACAAACTAATTTAGCACATTTGAGAATCTCAGTCAAAGTTACATAAATGTCTGTTAATGAATTGTGAGCTGTCTTTGGATAAAGGAAAGTAGGGTGTTGATCAGTGAATCCTGATGTCCCACTATAGAGCAGCTCATTCACACTGGAACTTATCTCTCAACAGCACATATAGCGACAGGTGCAGGAGTCTTTAGGGTCTCCTGTTACACCTGAGTGAGAAGTGGAGCAAGGAGTGGAAGAAGAAGGAAGAGAAGATTCCTGAAATACAGTGACAACTATTTATGTTTGTAACATGAGAAGGCTGGGCCTGCTTGTTTGTGTTTCTGTCCTGCCCTGCCCCCCAGCTGTTTAGTCCCAAAGAAAAATCACACTGAGATCTTCTATAAGTTATAAAGCTGATTGGCCCTTTAGGTCAGGCTACTTATTAGCTAACTCTCACATCTTGATTAACCCATTTTTTTCTGATCTATGTTAGCCATGTGGCTCAGTACCTTTTTCAGCGGGGCAGCTCACATCCTACTGCTTCAGTGGCCTGGGCAGGAGTGGGAGGAATCAGCTTCCTCCTTCCCAGAATTCTCCTACTCTCCTTGCATCATTTCCACTTCCTGTCTGGGTTTCCCACCTACACCTCCTGCCTGGCCAATCAGCATTTATTTAAAACATGATTGACAGAATACAGACAATTCTCCCACACCATATGTTTGCAAGCATTAAAAACAATACATTTTTCTAGCCTCTCTGATAAGAAAAAAAGTACTGGGCTTAGTTTTTAGAAACTCTTGTAGTTTCTTTGGAACATAGTTGCTGTTTATCCTTGATTCTGACTCTGGATCTAAGTTCAAGAGCATAAGAATGCTATCAAGGCCAGGCCACTTTGAAGACTGGCTGATAGTGGTATCAGTGTCAGGAGAGATGACAGCAGCAGCCTGAGTTCCTGACTGACTTTGCAATTACTCAAATCAGTTTCTCTGTGTGTTCTTCTCACAGGTGGATTTGCTCTTGTCTTTCTGGTGAGAACAAGCAATGGGGTGAAATGTGCCTTGAAACGTATGTTTGTCAACAATGAGCATGACCTCCAGGTGTGCAAGAGGGAAATTCAGATCATGGTAAGACTTTATGGATTATAACTGCTTCTTCTTTTTCTTTATTTAAACCATATATATGCATATATGATATATGTATAATGGTGTATATCTGGTATATATGTATGTGTGTATGTGTGTCTATATATGTAGATATATGTATATATATGTGTGTGTGTGTATATACTTCGACTTTTTTGAGACAGGGTTTCTCTGTGTAACTCTGGCTGTCTTAGAACTCACTCTGTAAGCCAGGTTGGTTTCAAATTCACAGAGATCCATCTGCTTCTGCCTCCCTAGTGCTGGGATTATAGGCACATGTTACCACTGCCCAACTTAAACCTTATGTATTTTTAAAATAGTTTTTATTAATTTCATACAATATGTTTTGGTTATATTCATTTCCTTACCTCAACTCTTCCTAGATCCTCCCCTAACTCTCTACTTATCCAACTTATTGTGTTCGCTCTTTAAAAACCCAGTAAGCCCAGTTTTGTATTAGCCGACTGCTCCTAGTGTGGAGCCTGCCCTGAAGTGTGGTTGATATACCAGCGTCACACCACTGAAGCCCACTGACTTTTGCTCTTCCAGTAGTAATCAAATGCTAATAGCTCCTCCACTATGGATGGCTTCATGCCTACCCTCTCCATCGTGTTGGGTTTTTGTCTAGCTTGAGGCTTTGCAGGTCTTGTGCATAATGTTATAACTGATGTGAGTTCATGTGTGCATCTGCCCTGTTGTGGAAAACTGTTTCCTTGAAATCTGGCTCTTAACTCTTTCTGCTCTCCCTCCCTGTACCTTAAGGGGAGAGGTGTGATACAGGCATCCCATTGAGGGCTGAGCTCCAAAGTCTCTAATTCTTTGTATACTAATGAATTTTGAGTCTTTGTGTTCATTGCCATCTGCTGCAAGAAGCTTTTCTGATGTGTGTTGAGCAATGCATTGATATGTGAGTTTAGCAACAAGTCATTAGATATATGTATATGTGTGTGTGTGTGTATACTTCGACTTTTTTGAGACAGGGTTTCTCTGTGTAACTCTGGCTGTCTTGGAACTCACTGTGTAAGCTATGTCTGTTTAATAAAATAATAGTACTGCATTTTACCCTCAGGCCATGTATCTACTGTGGCTGTTTCAGGACAGGTATATTATGTTACCCTAGGAAAGTTACTGGGCAGGCCTGCACCCTTTCTTGTGCTAGCAGAAAGCTCTTGTGCTAGGTGGGACCAATAACGAGGGCCTATAGGGCTCTGTTCCTGCTTTGATCATCCTCAAGTGGAGGTTGAGGGGATAGAAGCTTATTGGGAGAACTGACTAGTTTAATTCAGTAAAGTAGTTTGGGACCTTGGGAAAGCATTTAATCTGGAAAGCCAAACTCTCTAGGAAGCTTTTCTCTCTTTCTGCTTCCCTCAGTTACCAGCCCTTGTTCTGGTTGCCAACTCCTCTGAGCCCTTCTGCAAGCTGGGAATATTCCCTGACACAACGTGACACTTCTGATGGTTTTTCCAGCTGAAGTGCTTCCTGAACTTTGACTACAATGTCAATACTTCATAGTGCCTTGTGATTCCCTTTCTAGAAGCCCACGAATAGGTAGAACTCACTGTGGTATTAGAAGTCAGAAAATAATTATTTGTGTTAGGAAATGGGCCAGAAGATGTATTATTCTGAGTTATGGAAGTCTGTTGTTTTGTGTATGGTCACACAGAAATATATAACTGTCAGAACTCAAACACATTAAGATCTGTTTTTATTTTGTAAATTATACCTTAATTTAAAAAACAAAGAAACTTACTAAAGAAAGATGGCTCAGGACTTCAGAGCATGTGCTATTCTTCTAGAGGACCCAAGTTCAATTCCCAGCACCCACAATCACAACTAACTCCTGAGAATCCAGTGCCTCTGACCTCTCAGAGCACCTGCATGCGCTTGCACACAGATACACATGATTAAAAATAATACACATCTTTAAATAACATACTAAATTGTATAGATTTCATTTTCTATCATTATTAAAGAGTCTATCAGGAATATATACTGATGTGTTTATGATGAAATGGTGAAAACAATAACTGGATTTAAAAGAAAGGTTGACGGGGTTTGATAATCACAACAAAGTTACAACTTTGAAAACTTGTTACTTGCTATCTTTGACATTACGCATAATAAAAACCTTTAAATATGTACATTGTTATTTTTGGTATTTCCACAGTTTTGTTTATACTGATTATATTGCTTTACCTGCTACATTTTAGGTAGTTCAGCCAACACATTGAGAGTTATTTAAAATCAGAAACTCAATAGTTTGACACATTGCTTAACATGCAGAAAACAGTTCAATTAAAGAGTGAAATGCATGTCTGTGTGGTTGCAGAGGTAGATCCAGATGTTCACCTAGAGGTGATGCCTTGGAAAAGAGTAAAATTAAAAGTTAGGTGTGGCGAGAGTCTAAACTGAAAGTATTTAGGAATGACCTAATACTGTGGAGTCAACCAGCCAACCCCAAGACTCCAGACCACATGGATTTGTCTGCAGTGGGCCTAAGGTCCTCTGCTTGCCCTGTCTCCTGCACATAGGAGTTTCCTGGATATTTCTCATGTCTCCACCTCTCCTTCTCCTTCAGCTCCTCTTTCATCCCTCCCCCTTGCTTACTCTATGCTTTCTAAACTGTCCATATTTCATTTCCTCTCTCTGTTGCCACTCTTTCTTCTGCCCAGAATGCCCTTCCCATTGTTTTACTTATGTTAGAAAAGCAATCCCATTCTTTCATTTTCTCCCACTCACTCGGAACATGAGGGCTTACTTGGTGCTAGTAGAAAAACCAAGAAGCACAGGCCCGAACACTGACAATAGATCCGATTAGGAGTTTAGTTGTATGGGATCAGTTTTGGACCAGGGATGCATTAACTATGACAGTTGGTTTTGGTTTTAATTGAATTTGTATTTTTTTCAAAGCTAAGTCAACCAGCTAACAAGAAAATGTCACACAGTCCCACACAATTCTCCTGTGCCTTCTCAGGGTCCTAGAGGTCATTATGGTAGTTGCTTCTTTGAATGTACTTCCCAGTCATGCTAGATCTTGATTTTTACTGCATTTCAGGCACTGTTCCCATGGGAAATAAGGCTTTAGCTTTTTTCATCCTGCAACACAGCCCACCTCCAAGTGTTAGCTTTGCTCTTATCCTGAATTCACTGGAATACGAACTAGTCAGTTTGGGCAGTGGGTTGGCTGTGGTCGCTGTGGGAGGGAGCTGCTGCTACTGCATCTGCTGCTGGGCAGCAAGCGCTGCCACTTTCCCACACAGCCTTTCTCGCCCGGACTTGTATCTGTTCCTCCTTTGCTCTCAGTGTTCTGTGTGGATTTCAGCAGTGTGACCCTGGACATCCCTCCACTATGCAAGCCATGTTTTAACTGTGCAGATGTAGCTGTTTGTCTGCTGTAACTCTCTGAAGAGTTGTCCTGGGTCCCTGGCTAGATGGACCCCAAGCTGGTGATGGATTCCTACCTATTCTTCTCTGGAGCCTGCTTGTTCTTAGAGAATTCCCTAGGCTCCTTCTCCTTGGCCTCACTTCTGTCAGCCTCCCACTCCTGTTTCACCCCTCCTCTGCGGAGGTGGTTGGACACCCAACAGCTTCCTCTTATGGATTGGGCTTTTGGGGTCAAATCAAAGAAGTTTTTGCTTAGCCTTCAATTCCGAAGACTTTCATGTAACATGAGGGCCAGCTTGTTGGGGTTTCTGTCCCACCCAGTACCCCACAGCCGGCAAGTCCCAAAGAAAATCACACCCAAGACTCCATAAGATTATAAACCTTCCTGGACCTGGAGGGAGGGGGGAGGAGCTTGGACTGCCTGCAGGGTGGGAGACCCTGACTGCTATTGGGGATGGAGAGGGAGGAGGGGAGGGAGTGGAAGGAGTAGGAGGGTGTTGGGAGGAGGGGCAGAAATGGAGACTTTTGTATTTTAATAAACTTTGAGGAAAAAAAAACATTATCCTGAAAAAAAAAAGATTATAAAACTGATTGACCCATTAGGTCAGGCTACTTACTAGTTCTTATGACTTATCTTAACCTATTATTCTGATCTATGTTAGCCATATGGCTTGGTACCTTTTTCAGCTGTCAGCTTACATGTTGCATCTTCAGTGGTCTGCGCAGGAATGGCAGAGGAACCGCCCTGCTTCCCAGAATTCTCCTGTTCTCATTGCATCACCTCTACTTCCTGTCTGGTTTTCCCGCCTATACTGCCTGCCTGGCCAATCAGTGCTTTCTTAAAATATGATTGATAGAATATAGACAATTCTCCCACATCACTTTCACCTATTCTTTTCTCTAAAATTTTGTAGTTTTACACGTTACATTTAAAGTCCATGAACCATTATATAAGCTGTGAGACTTTTGTTGACATTCTGCTTTTTGCTTATGAATAACAAATTGTTTTAGCATGCCTTCTGAAAAGGCATCCTCTGCTCTGCTGGTTGTGAAATGTCACTGGAACTGGAATTGTAGCTTAGTCTAGCATGCTTGTCTGTATACAAGGTCCTTAGTTTGATATCCACTCCACCCTGTACTTCTGATGATCCCCACCCATAGGAACTTAAATTGTAGGGTCCATTACTAGAACTTTCTCTGTCTGTCTTCTTATCAACTGTATGCACATCTCTCCACCAGTATCCTAATAATCTTGTTTCTGTATGTAGATAGTAAATCTTTTTTTTTTTTTTTGAGACAGAGTCTTATGTTATAGCCTTGGGTTATCTTAAGCTTTGTAGCCAAAGCTAGCATTGAACTTCTGATTCTTCTACCTCTATCCACCCAGTCCTGGTATTATGGGTGTATGCTACCACACCCAGGTATCAAACAAGATTCCCTCATATTTTCCTCAGAATGTTTTAAAATACTCTAATCCACATAGTATATTAGTTTCTTTTCTCATCAATGTGACAAAATGCCTAATAAAAGCAACTTAAGGAAGGATTTGACCCGTGGTTTGAGAACAATTACAGTCGTCATAGAAGGGAAGGCATGGTGACAGGAGTACAAGGCAGTTGGCCATGTTGTGTTTGCAAGCAGGAAGCAAAGAGTGACAGGTAGTAGGGCCAGTTCATAAATACTCAAGGCCCATCCCCAGGGACCTGCCTTCTCTAGCAGGGTCCCACAACCTTACAGAACCAGGACCACCAGTTGGGAACTGACATGTAAGCTTGTGGGGGACATTTCACATTCAAACCACAACACATCACCTTTCATTTGCATTTTGGAATAATCTGGAATTTTTATAGGAAATATATTAAACCTGCATTTCTGTTTTGGGAGAACTGACATCTTTTCTGTTTGTGATCTTCCAATTAATGAACATAGTCTGCATTCCCATTCATTGACATCTATGCTATCTTTAACTACCAATTATGTACTTCTCGTACACAAGCTTGTAAATGTTCTTCGACTTATGGCAAAGATTTTAAATTTATTTTTAGTGATTTTAAGTGATTTTGTGTATTTTCTTCTCTAGTTCTAGGCCTTGCCCTGCATGTTACACCTCCAAATTACAGCCTCTGATATTATATTTTAGATTTTGTTTTTAAATCCATAGGTTTACTGCTAGTATTTAGAAATACAGTTAATTTTTATAATATATTCTGTCATTTCACCAAAATTGCAATGAGAGATGGCTTTTTTTCTTGTCTGTAGTTTTCTTCCTCTTTGTTGTGTTATTGCAATGGCTGAAACTTGTAATATTACATTGAATGACACATATATCCTTGCTTTGTTCCCAGTCTTAATACAAAGGCATTCAGTCCTTTGTTGCTAAATATAAAGTTGACTTTAGTATTTTATACATTTAAAAAAGCCAACATGACTTGTCATATGTGGTCGAATCTCCATCAAGATGTTAACTTTTATGTAGGGGAACTTTAGGGGAAAGATTTCCTCCTGATCAGCAAAAGCATCTGGAAGGTGCATCCATTTTGTCTGACTATAATGCCCTTCATCTTTGAGACTTCATGGTGCTATGGATGATGTCATTGTACACCACTCCCAAGAAGAGAAAGCAAGTTAAGTTGGTTGTCCTAAAATACCTTAATGTGGATGAAAGTGACATCAGTCCCTTTGTAAGAGTCCTCTTGATAAATGTGGTACTGGAGCATTTCTTCTTACCAGTAATTTGATGTTATTTTACATTTAACAAGTAACTTATTTAAAGTAACAGAAGACATATTTGTCGGTTTTGTTTCCATCAGAAGGTATAACAGCTGCCTTGGATGTCTGAACAGTTTTTATAGCTAACACAATGAATTGACTAACACTAGGGGTAAGAGTGAGGACATTTATGTGGACTTTTAGTTCATCTTAACCAGCTTTACCAGCATGGTTCAATGAAGGCAAAGATTAGAAGTAGAGTGAGTAGAAAAAGACTTAGGTATTTCAGAGGTCAGTTAGCACACTATGAATGCATATGTAGAGTGGGTAGAAAAAGACAGGTATTTCAAAGGTCAGTTAGTGCACTATGAATGCATATGTAGAATGGGTAGAAAAAGACAGGTATTTCAGAGGTCAGTTAGCACACTATGAATGTATATGTAGGGTGGGTAGAAAAAGATTTAGGTATTTCAGAGGTCAGTTAGCACACTATGAATGTGTATGTAGAGTGGTGTGGCTGACGAAAGAAAGAATGTAGTTTTCAGCTCTGTTGATGGCAGAGGATGGCAGTGCTTGTTTACTCATGAGTCAGACCAGACCTGCTGTACTTTGTTCATCTCCTGGGGCCATCCATGTTCAAAACAGCAAACACCACCATAGCAAAGCAACACAGCAATAAATGTAGAGGCAGCTAAAGTGGTCTCAAAAGTTACGTCAAAGAGTGGGAATGTACCGATACTAGCTTTTGAAGAAACCATTCTTACTTGGTTGAGTTGTCTTGGCTCCATGTAAGAAGTAGTTGATGTAGATGTACAGTTGCTGCCAAAGGGGCCCTGTGCCAGAAAGTGAATCGATGACCTGTTCCTTCAAAGGTTAAAAGCTCATTAGGGTGGAAGCTGGCTTGTTGATTGATGAACTTGCTCTTTGTTTCCTTGTGGACTGGCAGCAGTCTACTGAGCAGCCAGTGTCTGTGGACTGACCGCACTTGGAGCACTACTAGGACCTTGCTAAGGTACAGGCCGCTGAGCAGAACAGTATGACACACTGGTCCTGCCTAGGGTTTTCAGGTCAGAGTCTGCTTTACAGTGTGATTCCTCAGTCATCCGTCGTCCTATTAAAGTGTGAGGTGCAGTGCTACGGAGTGGGACTGTCGGTGAAATTTTTAAGGGTCTATTCAGTAAGTACAAGACTAATTGAGTAAAAACGTGTCCTGGTTTGATTTTCTTTTACTCTGATAGAACACTGACCAAAAGCAGCTTGCGGGATAAAGGATTTATTTCATTTTACACTTTCAAGCACAGTACATAGAGAGGAAATCAGAGCAGGAACCCGGAGGTAGGAATTGAAGCAGAGATCATAGAGGACTGCTGCTTAATGGTTTGCCCCCAAGCTAACATTCAGCTAGCTTTCTTATGCAGCTTAGGCCTATCTGTCTATAGCGGCCTATGCCCCACAGACATGCCCACAGTTCACCATGATGGAAGCAGTTCTTCAGTTGAGGTTTCTTCCTCTTGGGTAACCCTAGTTTGTGTCAAGGTGACAGGAAAAAGTAAACAGTGTGGAAGGGCGGAGTAAATGTTGGTGTAGGGCAGAGAATGTATTTTGGACTTCTTAGGTAGCAGAAGCTCAACAAGATCTCCTCTAGAACCAAGGGCCAGCCCACAGTCTCTTTTAGAGATGTGCTTGTTTGCCCAGAGAGTTAGAAAAGAGATGTATGGTTATGAAGAGGTGTAAGGAAGAATAAAACAAAACGACACCACACCAAGCACCCCTTTCCAAAGTAAAAAACTTATCCCAGCTATTAGACTGGTCTTCCTTCATCTTTCAGAAGCTCCAGTATATTGAGAGAGAGGGTCTTCTGGCCCCTCAGGCATGCACGCTCACATGTACACATCACATGTAGACATATACACATAATTTTTAGAAAAGAAGTTTCTCTGCAATTCTTCCTACTTTTTGGATTATGTAAATAGAAATGAGTTCTAGAAAGGTCCATGATAGGATTGAAAAGTAGAGGAAACACTACGGTCTGAATGCCTTCTGTGTTACAAAGCTTGAGCTCTGGAGAGTGTTTTTGGCCTCTGTGATCTCTCTGGTCTGTGACCAGAGGCAGGTACACTGAGGCTTTTGCCTCATTAAGTTTTTTCTTGTCCTATTTTGAAGATAACTTTGTTTTATACCAAAAGCAAAACCATAGTTCTGAACCCACTTGAATTCCCCTTTTCTTCATTCTTGTGTAGCAACCACCTTTGCCCTGCCCCGCTTTGCAGGAAAATAAATTACTCTGTGATCCGCCTCCTAGCAGTAATTCTAACTCCATCCTTCTGACCTGTAGGATGGTCCCACCATCACTCCATGTCTTGTGTATCTTACAGCCTTCATTCTCCAATGTGCTTTTCACAACTCTTAGTAATTCTTCCTCCGAGGCAGCCCCTTCTTTAAATACAGATGTTCTGAGAGAGTAATTCACAGACACTGCTCAACTCAATCTATTCTCATCCCATCCCGTCTCTTTCCCCAAATTCTCACATTGGTCTCCAGAAATTTCCTTTGGACACGTTCTTACCATTGTCTGTTTTTTGTGGGGTCTACTGTTCTGTCTGTTGGCAGTGCTTTCTAATCCACTACTCAGAAAGTGGAGTGAGTGTTACTATTGATGCTGAGTATTTAAGTTTTTACTGAATCCCTTGAGGGTTCTTCCTGTGCTAACTTTGTCATTTTGAGTTTGGTAAAAGGTTTCTGGACCCCGATATTAAGTCTCTCTGCCAATGCAGTAAATCAGATCAAACCAAATTAAAAGTACAGGTTTAATGAGCAAAGCAACTCTGGGTAGTCTTGAGAGGTGGAACAGGGGAAGAGACCACAAGGGGAAACCACAGCAGGAAGTCTTTGGGCCAAACCTTAAATACTCTCTGGGGTGGAACTGCTGTAAGCTATCTTTTGGTAGGGTCTGGAGAGGGCATCTCCAGGGGAGATCCCTAACAATTGGATTCCACACTTAGGGTCGTCAGGAACAGCTTTCCCATGGACTCTGAGAAGCCCAGCCAGATCTGCAGGAGCAATTCCACTGGACCACTCCAGAACCTAAGCTTGAGTCAAACACACAGACTCATAGAACCATGTATTTTCTGTACCTTCTCCTAAGTCTTTAAAACAAAAGTGAAATACTGTATTACAATTTATTTACAAATCCTAATTTTGCTTTGCACTTGTATAAATATCACAGTGTACTCATGTTTTCTTTCCTCACCTTAGTTTTTTCTTTTCTTTTTCTTTTTTTCTTTTTAAGACAGGCTTTTTCTGTGTAGCCCTGGCTGACCTGCAACGTGCTCTGTAGATCAGGCTGGCCTTGAACTCACAGATTCGCCTGCCTCTGCCTTCAGAATGCTGGGATTAAAGTTTGAGTTACCACTGCTGGCCCAACTTAGTTTTTAATGACCTTAGGTTTTAGTATCATCGTCATAGATATCTGCAGTGTGGACTAAGTGTTTTAACATCATCTCCATAGATATGTGCTCTGTAGCCCAAGGTATGAGGTGATTTCAAGTGCCTGGGTGGTGCTCAGTATGTACCTGTTGGAGGCATGAAACCCCATAAGCAACAGCCCTGAGAGCTGATAAGCAATTCAGCTGATGCTACATCTGCTATCCCAGTTGGCCATCTGGAAAGCTTAATTATGAGCATAATGCTGGGTCTGGTCTAGATGCTTTTGTAGTTTCTTCCAATCATGCAAGGCAGTTTTTCTTTTCATATATTTCCTGTTAAAAGTCAAGTTGGAGCGTGTTCAGAAATGTGCCTGCTTTCCTTTTTGAATTTGTGCAGGCTACCCAGCTGAAGCCCTCGTTATTCCTTTGTTCAGGGAAGAAACTGCTTTGGAAAGAGCTCTTTAAATGCCGCAGGTAGTAAATCTTTCTCCATCCTCAGTCCTACACATACACTGTGTAGAGAAGAGAAGAAAATAAAAATTCAAGCTGAATTTACTTTTGTTCCTATAAACAAGAGAAATATAGATTTCTTTTTTCTCCTGTATTAAAATTTTACGTGTTTGAGTAGTTGTGGTTTTTGTCCTTTGTGGTATTTCTGGATGGTATTGGAGTCCTTGCTCCTGCTTTAGGTGGAGCACTAATTCAGTGTACAAGTGGATGTTCTATGTGTGGTCCATTCTAGAGCCTCAGCTTTGGAGAGTGTTGTGGTTCAGCAGGACAGTGGAATTGCTATTGGAGATCTGCCTGGGCTTTTCAAAGACCCCTGAAAACTTGTTCTTGACTGTCAATCTCCCCTTTCCACGTTGTTAGTGTTGTCTCTATGTATTTAAATTGTTTGTGCTAATGAAGTCAACTGGCTGATTCTGCCCCTGCTGTGTCTATAACTGACAATGTACTTCTTCATTCTTGTTCACAGAGGGACCTCTCAGGGCACAAGAACATTGTGGGCTACATTGATTCTAGTATCAACAATGTAAGCAGTGGCGACGTATGGGAAGTTCTCATTCTCATGGACTTCTGCAGAGGTGTGTGTTGATCCTACTGAAGCTTTTGTTTCTGACACTTTCATGGCCAAGGAAATGGGGTCATTTCACTTACTGTCCATTGCGCCCTGAAGATAATGCTCTGGTTTCACAGACGGGAAAGCTATGCGGTCCATTGATGTTCTTGGTTATTTTCATGACTACAAGGGTTGTGATACAAAGAATGAAAGCAATAGGTAATTCCAGACCCTGTCTCCATTAAGTGTAGTAAGGTTTCGTTGTATATATAAATGAGACCACATGAAAATGAGAAAGAATGAGTTCTTTATGAGGGTTTAACAAACAGTGAAGGCATATAATAAAAGGTGTATGGAGCTTATAAAAATTGCAGCTTCTTTACCCTTTCTCCACTCACAGCACTGCCCTCCTGTGATCGAGCTGAAAGAATCCCATTTGTCTGTGAATAGGTGACTCTCTTATTGCTCTGGGGCTGTAATACCTGGTAAAACTACATTCAGATGCTGCTGCTTCCGACTTCAAATAGATGGAAGCTTGGAATTTCATGCATTTGTCTTGAGAAATCCAGACTGTAGCACAAATGTGTTGAGTTGATGACATCCTATGCACCCATTGTTTGGAAATTTGGCTCTTTTGGCCTGAGTAGCTGATATTATAGGTTTGGATCATTGAATTACTGTTTGATACCCTGATTTGTAATTGCCCTTAGTGCTACTAATATTTTCTGACTTTAAAGATATTACCCATAAATTATTCTGATCCTATAAATGTGACATTAACCATTAGTTTTGGCATTTGTTGACTATTAATCTGATTATGTAAAATATCACCAAATTTGAAATTGACAATTTATTCCCCCTTTTGTGTGTGTGTGTGTGTGTGTGTGTGTGTGTGTGTGTGTGTGTGTGTGTGTAGGACCTTTTAGATGCCAGGCAGTAGGAGGACTCAAGTCTGGATAATTTAGTTTAATATTGGTAACCAGTGTTTTGTTCTCAGAGAAACTAAATTCCCTAAGAGTTAAAAACTTCAAAGTGGAAACAGACCCATCTTTTTCCTGCTCTCTGGGTCTGTTGTGCTGTCTAATTTTTTCCTGAAAGACATGACAGAGGCTGTGGCCTCGTCTCCTACACCGTGGAGATATGACTACCATGCAGCAATAACTGACTATAATGTCAGTTAGGCTTCTAATCTTGAGGATACAATGAAGGCTGCTCACAACTGAGTGCTTAATAAAATAATCTGGTTTTAATGCATCAGAGGATACATTGGGTTGTAAGAAAGCAAATCTCAAGCAGAGACTTGAGACCCCTTGGGTTTAGTGCTGGCTTGGCCCATAGTCCACTTCTGTCTGGACAGCTGCTAGTGTCTTGGTCCAAGTGATGAGTCTGCCTGTTAATACCCTTTCCCTTGCTCTGTACCTGTCTTAGGAGGACAGGTGGTAAACCTGATGAACCAGCGTCTACAAACAGGCTTTACAGAGAATGAAGTCCTGCAGATATTCTGTGACACCTGTGAGGCTGTTGCCCGCCTACATCAGTGCAAAACTCCTATTATCCACCGGGACCTGAAGGTAACAGACTGACTTCTTGAGGAGTGGGTTTTTACTGAATATGTTTTTGTTTCTGTCTGTCCCAGGCATGGAGCATGTGTTGAGGGGGAGGAAAGACATATTGAGGGGTATGTAAGACATAATTTCTAATTCTGGCCGCACATTGAAGTTAGGGAGAGAAAATACAAAGAAAAAGGATAATACAGGTATCAACTTTGCTAACTAACCTCCAGAATTTTTAAAATTTCAAATGTTGGAACTCATGTTTTTGTTTTTATTTATGTATAATGTGTTAATTTAAGTAGCTTATAAATAATAAGGCTTACTTTTATTTTATACACACACACACACAGAGAGAGTTACTGTTATTATTACTAAGGATTAAACTCAGGGCCTTACACAGAGAGACAGTGTGTCTTGCTCAAATTCTTATAAATAGGAAACAGTAGTGTCAGAATTTAAATCCAGCTCTTTGTGTGAGATTTCATATTACCCTCTGCCTCTATACCACCATGTGGTGATGGCAACAGAACTGTAAGAGCATAGGAGAATTGCTTGATATTGCCAAATGCAAGGATACTTTTTAGTATTTGTCTTAGTCTGCCTCTACCTGCAGCATTTAACGCCTTCAGTGCACTCTCTTCCCTGGACTTCTGAGGTGTCATGTGCTCTCTAGCCCTTGCTCAAGCTCCTTAGGTTGTTCCTCAGATCATTTGGCCTCTCTGAGCTGTGGTTCTATCTTCTCTAAAATATAGATAGCAATGCCTACTGTTGCTCTGTGTGAGCCTGGGCTAGCCTGGGTAGGATATTCACAGGCAAAACTGAGGAAAGTCCTTGTTGCCCTGCCTAGCACAAGTGTGGCCTCTCTTTCCACTTCCCCTGTAGATCTAAACTCAAAAGTGTTCCTAGTCCTTAGGCTGTTTATGTCCTGAAAATAATCACAAGGGAAGTACTGTGCTATGGAAGAGTTCTCTTCAGATGTTATTGTAATGCTTCTCCTCAGATGTAGTTTTCATTTCTTTGAAAAAAGATAAGGGTCGTCATTGCAAACCATGGGGTCAAATCTGGGAAGATCACCTATTCCAGCTTTTCTGTTTGCCAGTGCAGAATCCTTACAAGAGAAACCATGACTGCTGTCCCCACAGCTAATTAAGTTATCAGATCAGAATAGAGATAGAGGTTGATTTTATTTTTTTAATTTGTTTTGTTGTGTTAATTTGTGCTAGTTGTCTGTGCACTTAAGAAAGGGCAAGAAAGAGTTCAGGATGAACAAATATGTTAAGATTGAAAACCCATAGCTGTCTTTTTTTTTTCCCCATAAAAGAGACTGTTTAAAAACGCAGGTTTGAAGATGTGTTCTTCTAACCCTCCATATTTCTCAGAGGTATTAAATTCTCTGAAATGCCTCAATGCTAAGCTGTTTGGAGTAATACTGAGGCGAAGAGAGGCTAGAGAGAGGTAACTTTCCAGGCCCCTCAGCAAAGGCTCTGTGCAGAATTGAGGAGTGACAGTTTTAATAAGGCTCTTAAGCTGTTAGGCTGGGAAACAAGGTCAGCGGCTTGGAACTGTCAAAAAGCTGAAGTGTTGAACAGCAGTAAGCAGTGGTGTTATGGTTTGGATCTGAAGTGTCACCCACAGGCTCGTGTTCTCAATGCCTTTTCCCCAGCTGGAGGGCCTTTAGGAGGTAGGGCCTAGCTGTAAGAAGTGGATCCTAGGGGTGGGCCTTTTAGCAAGTATAGCCTGGGTCCGGTTTTAACTGCTCTCTGCTTCCTGGTTAGTCCACTGTGAAGTGATGTGTGCTACCATACCTTCCCCTCTGGATGGATGAAAATACCCTGAAATAGTGAACCCAAATAAATCTTTTCTCCCTTCAGATACAAAGGTGACTAATATAAATGGCAACCAGTCGCAGGCTTGAGTCCTCGGGGCTTTGTCCAAGCAAGTGGCTGTTCTCTCTGTCAGTGCTCAGAGGTGTGTGAATGCTGGTCGGTTCTCTCCCTCACTAATCTCTTTTGGCTTGTTACCTTCCCCTACTCCTTCCCATTGCCATTTGCCCTTGCTTAGACCTATTCCTCTTTCCATGTCCTGCCCTCATTGTACTAAGTATTCTTCCTCAGTCTCTTTGTCTGTAGTCTGCTCCCTCCCTTCTCTCTTACCAGCCTGAAGTGTCCATGCTCATTAACTTCATGCTACATATCAGCCTGGTGGCTGAGGATGGTCTCCAAAGCCAGGTAGCCTGTTGCTAAATCCTACCCAACCAGTCTGACCCCAGAAAAATGGAGGACTTGACTGGCTTATCTTCTTCCATCTGTAAAGGAGGGCAGCAAAGCTTAGTAAGGATTTCATGGCCACTGTGAGTAAAAGTGTCTGGCATTTGATACTGAGTCCATTATGGGAGTAATGTCTTTCCTGCCTCAGTTCTTTATTCCTGTGCCTAGTTTGCCTCTTAAGTCTGTTACATCTTCCAAAGCCGCACACATCTCATCTCCCCAGAAGCGACAGCACTGCTCTCTAATACCCCCATCTCACATTGCCAGTTTAGCACTGTGCAGACCTAGTCACATGACCTTACTCCTTCCTATGCATCAAACCCCTCGGGTGCATGCCCATCTCCAGGCTTTGCTGCAGCTTCTTGCTCAGAATGTTCTGTTCCTAAATGGCCCATGACTGTAGCTTCTCATTCTAATATCCTTGTTTGAGAGGCCTTCCAGGATTGTCATTTGAAGTGGCATTCCTTTTCAGTTTACCTATATTTAATCAGCAGGGATTTTTTTCATAGTGCTTTTAATAGCAGACAGCTATAAATATTTTCTTATCCTCATTTGGACTTTGAGATCCAGAAGAGATTGGATTTTGTTTTTCTACATTTGTATCCCTGGACCCAGAAGAGTACTTGAGATATTGTAGGCATTCAAACATGTTTCTTTCATAAGTGAATGGAAGTAATATCTTATATTTGTCAGGGAACTTACAGTTTATTTTGAAATATATTCCCTTACTTGAAACAGTGTCAGAAATGTTATCAGCCCCACTTTGCAGATAAGAAACAAGCCAGAAGAGATTTGCAGATTTAACTAAGATCCAACATCAGAAATACTCTTGAAGTCTTCCACCCTGAGTCCAGTGTCGCTGTTGAGTGCTGTGGTGGTGATGACGGAGAGTAGCCAGCAGTGGCTAGGCTGGCCCAGGCAGTTTTCACAGGATACTTTGAGAAGGGGCAGAGAATGCAGTTGTGCCAGCAAGCAATTTTACCTCCATAGTTTCTGACTCTCTCCTCAAGTGGGCAAAGTGGCTGGAACACACAGTGCCATTCTTTTCAGGCCAGCAGTGTGCCTCATCTTACTCTGCTTTGTCTGCTTAATTCCCATTCCCAAGGAGTGATTTTTGATGCTGTAATTACCATGATATTTATTATGAATTAACTTTTCAATTTTCTAGATAGATGTTCATTCCATATGACAAGTACAGAATCTGATTTGGAAAGGGAGACATAAACTAGGAGGAGCATGTTTTCACGTAGGTCCTATAAAGTGTGTGAGACTGAGCAAATGATTTCACAGAGTAAGGATGTCTGCTGAAGTACTGCACTGAAATAGGATCTGTGAGGGACTCATAGACTAATACACCATTCTGACCCAAGGAAAACATAAATATGTCAGTAGTCACCTCCAAATCCGTAGAAGAACTCTGAGTCATCTTCCAAATCAAACATTGGCAAACTTTGCCAGCAGAAAGGCAGATAGGAATGATTTGGGCATGCTAGTAATATAGTCTCAATTGAATTGCTCAACTCTTCCATTGGAGAAAAAGTAGCCAGATTTCATTGCTGTGATAAAGTGCCTAATATTTTGGTTTATAGTTAGGAGTTTTCGGTCCAGGGTCTTCTTATCCATTGCTTTGAGCCTGAGGCAAGGTGGAATATCATGGTGGGTACATACTTCGGAAGCAGAATGAAACCAGAAAAGACTGGGAACCAGACAGAACGTTTAAGGGTACATAAGTAGTAATCCACTTCCTAAAAGCCCATTTTAGCTGTGAACTCATGTGTGGATCAGTTCATTAATGAAATCAATCCTTTCATGATCCAGTTGCGTGTAAATGATTGGGTGTACTAGCTGTGAACGAGGGAACCTTTTGATGGACATTTTGTGTACAAACAGAAACATGTAGACTGCAGAATAAGTAACCTGTGGGCATGATTAGGTTGGCCTGAAGGCCTTTCCAACCCCTCCTGTGGGTAGTAAATTGTACATATGGTTTAGAGTAGTGGTGGAAGGTTTTACCATTAAAATTTTCACGAATTGCTGAGACTTGGTTAATGGAGAGTGAGCAGTGGAGTAAAGGGACAGATTAGACAAGACGAAGAAAGTGAAGGCAACCCTGAACATCAGCTAGGAGTTATGGCTGACTTCTTGTTGACTTGAGTTCCATTCTAGGTGCATTTCTGAATATAAAGAGCTAAGAAAGTCTGCCAATAAGCCTCACATGTCCTCACAATCCCTACCACAGCTCAGAGCTGGAGGTGGTTGTGGGGTCTTGAGTGATCTGCTTCTGTCTTTCCTGCCCTGGCAGCAATGGAGTTGTATATCTTTATCTAGAGTTACATGGTTTAGGCTCACTTCAAGCTCTATTGCTTACTGGCCATGTTACAGTATTGACCAAATTACCACGAGCCTCACTTTGTCCAGCTGCAAGATGGGAATCATAATCCATAAACTGTGCTGAGTAAAGTAATACTGGCAGTAGCTACTGCTCATCAAATGATGTCTATTATTTATGATTGTTACTTTGTTGTGATTATTATTTTGGATTCTTAAAGTGAGTTTATGCTCAGTATAGTTTGACTGTTTCTTTGTGTAAATAGATAAAATTGGCAAGTTTTATAAAAAGGTAGAGATAGTAGAAACACTTCTCTGCCTTAGCCTTAATCTCTGGGGAACAAATCTGTCACAGTCATCCACAATTCATAATTCTGTAGTGAAGAATTTTTCATCCTGAGAACCTGTCTACTTCATGTGGGTTCATGGCCATCACTGTCACCTTTCCATAACTCAAGGTTAGCAGTGCAGGTGAGGTGCTGCTAGCACGGCCGTTTCGATCCTCTCTAGCAGAATAACAGATTTTAAAGACTTTCTACAGGTGAAGCTCAAAAGGACACAACTTAAAAACAACATTAAAACTCTTCGTGATAGCACAAATATGAAGTTCAGTGGGAAATAATCTTCAGTCAGCTTGCAGCAAAGATTTTAAATCATTAGAATTAGCAAATATAGACTAAAACTATACTTAATTCAGGTTTTAGAAGAATTAAGAGAAAATTTTATAACAATAGGAACAAGAGGATTTCTACTCAGTCAGATATTTTTAAAGAACCAGTAGGGACTTGGGTGTTTGGCTCCTGTCTTGACTGGAAAATGAGCAGACCTTGAATGTGTGTGTGCCCAACCAGATTGTTAAATGTGATTTGTTTTGTTTTGCTTTTTATTCTATTCAACAGCATCTGTACCAAAAATCTAGTAGAGTTGGGCAAATTCTAGATTCCAGCTGTGACTGAGAGATGTTTGTCTTTGAGGAGCTTATAATCTTCTTTCCTTTGTTTTTCCAAAGTGGTCTGCCTGTCGGGGCTGAAGAAAAAGCCCATAGAGTCTACAGTATTAAGGACTGAGCAAGGTTTTTGGTTTTTGTCTGCCATTTTATTGCCATGCATAGCTAGGTCTGTCTTCCCCCATGCCAGTCAGCTCATTTCCGCACAACAGGAGCTAATCAGTGTATCTTGACAATATTGTGCTCAGATTTTTTTCTCTTAATTCCAGTACTCGGAAGGCAGAGGCAAGCAGATCTCTGTGAGTTTCAGGCCTGGTCTATAGAAAGAGTTCCAGGGCAACTAGGACTATACAGAGAAACTCTGACTTAGAAACTAAAACAAAACAACAACAATAAAAAATTGGAATTAAAAATTTTTGTTTGGTGTGTATTGTCTGTATGTCTGTTCACCATGTGAATGTTTGATGCCTACTGAGGTCAGAAAAAGACGCTGGCTCCCCTGGACCTGGAGTTACAGGTGGTTGTGAGCACTATGGTTGTGCTGGGAATTGGATCTGGGTCATCTTTAAGAGCAGTAAGTTTTCTTAACTGCTGAGCCATCTCTCTAGCTGGTGCCCATTGTTTTGGAGTTCTTTTCACTGTCATAAGGGTTTCTGTAGGTCTTGGTTCTTATAAGCTCCACTAAGTTAAAAACTCTTAGTCCCTTAAGACTTCCTTTGTTTGAAAGTTCAAACAAACAAACAAACAAAGCCCCAAACCCTCAAATAAAATTCTAATAGAGAAACTGCTCATTTATTACTAGGCATTTTGTCACCTTGAGAAGTAGCTAATATGAAAACATCAGTTCTGAAAGTTTTAATCTAATGATTAAATAAAGACATCGTACCCACTCAAGTGAAGTAATTTATAGCATGGAGAATGAAACACTGAAGGAAAATGAGGAAATGGTATTTTTCTGAGTTGGGTCCTGGGGAGGCTTCCAAAAGGAGGTGGCTTTTGTTCCTTGGGTTTGAAAGGCAAATGATTATTTGATAGCTGGGTAAGAGGCTGGGATCATGGCGAGCGTGCTATACTGAAAGTAGAGCAGGAGTTGAAAGTATGGTCACTGCTACTGCAGAGGTGAGAGATGCAACTGGCTGTAGCTGGCTAGCCATGAAAATGGGGTCCTGGTTTTCCCAACAGTGCAGTACCGTCTGTCTCACTCTCTGCCTGCATTTTACCCTCTTCCTCTCTGTGTCTTTTGTTTCTGTTGGGGTGAGTCCTGTTAAGATACATGGTGAGAAATAACTTCTCTGTACACACTAATAAGATTGTTAAAATGAAACATTTTGTTATGTAACTATGAAACTAGCTTTTTCCATTACTAAGTGGCATCTTGGATTGGGTGGTTTGGGAATGTTTTTCAGGTTGAAAATATCCTCTTGCATGACCGAGGCCACTATGTCTTGTGTGACTTTGGAAGTGCCACCAACAAATTCCAGAACCCACAGGCCGAGGGAGTCAATGCTGTAGAAGATGAAATTAAGAAGTAAGCTTTTTCTCCTTTCCTGGAGTTTTCTCTCTTTCCGCTTATGGAGGAAACAGAGTGAGAAGAGCATAGTGCTGGCTGCTACCCTTCTCTGTGATGGTCACTGTTGGGTTGTCTGATTGTATCTGAAGGCTGAGGAGGGAAAACTGGCCCGTGGACTGACAGAAGACTCTTAAAACTTTCTCAGTGCTCCTGTGGTCATTATACACACATATTTTAATTTACATAAAAAGATGAGTGGTAGCTGGAGAGGGTGGGGAAGGTGTGGTATATCCCTGTAACCCTAGAAACTCTGGAGCTAAGGCAAGAGGATTGTAAGTTCAAGACTGGCATGGGCTAAATAAATAGCAAGACCTTGTCTCAAAAACTAAAGACTAAATGGCGATATGTGCTCATTGAAGTGCCATGATATTTCCAAGAGAAGTCACATTGTGGCATTCTGAATCAGATAGTTATGTGTTTTCTACTGAACTCAAATTGCTGCCTCCTTTTTCATGAGGAACTCAACCATGCTCTAGTGGAATTTATGGTAAATAGAGCTACAGAAACCTCTACAGTTATTGAATGAGGAACCTGATGGGAGTCTCTTTAGATTTTTGATTCCTCTGCGAGCCTCATGCCCACAATGTTGGGTTTGCCAGGCACAATACACTCACTATGGCTTCTAGTAAATCAGCTATCCATCATGTCCTTGCAGATGGTGAGCCTCTGTCCCATCTGTGTGTCATTCATGTCACCATGCCTGAAGCATGACCTCTTCTGGTCCAAGGCCCTGACAAGACACCCAAAGAAATCCTCCTGGGGCCAGATACCAGAGCAGCATAGTTGAGTGTTTAGTAACAGCAAGATATTCACTTAGGACAAGTACCTACACTACTGTTTCTTTGAGTCAAAGATGAGAACACTGTAAGAACCCATAATTCGGTGCTGGAACGACGACAGAGTGTATAAAATGTTTGCCATGCGAATGTGAGGACCAGAGTTTGGATCCTTAGCACTCATAGAAAAGCCTGGTGGGCACAATGGCCTGTCTGTATTCCCAGCCCTTGGAAGGTGGAGACAGGTACTCCCTGGATCTAGCTGGATAGCTAGCCTCGTATCAGCAAGTCTCAAGACATAAAGTTGAAAGCAGTGGAGGAAGACAATATCAACTTGTTCTCCATATACATAGGCACACATGTGAACATGCACACTACATACATTACCCTCCCCTAGAAAAGAACTCATGAAATCCTTACCCCAGCTAGGTCTTACTTTCAGAATACCCTACTTATGTTTCATTTGTGTATCGTGTTAAGGAATTACTATTTTAAAAACTAATCATCAAAACATAGTATTAAACTACAGTGACTTATAGGGAAAAAAATTTTGTCATTTGAAGACCCCCCAAAAGGGCTGCTTTTAGGATTTTATTTAGTGCATTTGTGTCTGAACATCCCAGAACCCCAGTGTCCTAGGAGTAGAAGGTCTTCTGTGAGAGAATGTGATGACATTGTACCAAGGAGAATCTTTCATTTTCATCTGTGCTAATATTTAATTTGCTCTTCTGCAGATTGCTGCCAGAGAATTGGATTCTAGTAATGTGAAAAAAAAATCGCTTCTCCTTGGTTTTAATTATAACATTGATATATTTAACAAACCATGGATCTCTTGATTGTAGATATACAACGCTCTCCTACCGAGCCCCAGAAATGGTCAACTTGTACAGTGGCAAAATCATCACTACGAAGGCAGACATTTGGGTATGTGTCAGCTAAACCATCCACACCCTATATGTCAGCAGACCTCGACTGGACTCCTGAGCTTAACAAACCAGGGGCTAGTACACAGTGTTGTCCACTGTTGATGACCATGTTTTTATTTTATTTTATTTTATTTTTATTATTTTATGTGTATGTATGTTTGTCTGCTTGTGTCTGTGTACCATGTATATACAGTGTCCTCAGAAGACAATGTTGGATCCCCTGGACCTGATGTTACAGATAGTTGTGAGCCACCATGTAGGTAGTGGATATTGAATTTGGGTCCTCTGGAAGAGCAGCCAGTGCTCTTATCCACTGAGCCATCTCTCCAGCTTCCTTGATGCTGATCTTGATATGAGGGGACAGACATTGTTTTTTGGAAAATGGGTTAAAAATAAATAAATAATAACAAGAACCAAAAACAAAACTCTGCTTGCATGTTGTTCCAGTGCTTTTAATTTGTGTGGTATACTTCTAAAGAACAAAGCAGGTGAAATAGTCTTTCCTAATCATAGATAAAAAGTATAACTTGGATGCTAGATTGTCACTCTGGGTTCTAAATTCAAGTATTGCATAGGTAATGATACTATGTGGGGTTTGTTTCTGCTGGGAAATGCGGCTGCTACCTGAGCGGATAACTGGCTTTACAGCAAATAAACCACAAGTTGCAATCTGCTTTCTTATTTTTTAGGCTCTTGGCTGTTTATTGTATAAATTATGCTACTTCACTTTGCCATTTGGGGAGAGCCAGGTGGCAATTTGTGATGGAAGCTTCACAATTCCCGATAACTCTCGATATTCTCAAGACATGCACTGCCTTATTAGTAAGTATTTCAAGTTTCCAGTTTCATATTTGTATTTCTAATCACCAGGAGTGGGTTGGAAGATAAAGAGGTTAAATTCTGGAAACAAGGTTGAGTGCCATAATAAAGAAATCGTTTGATACTGCTGGCGACAGTGATAACATGGCAGTGTTCACGTAGAGAAGTTGGTCTTTTTGCTGGAAAACTAAACTCTGCTTCGTGACTGAGGCAGCCACACAAATGGGAATGGCAGTTGTGTTCTGATCAGCATGATGCTGATGTGTTCTGCTGCAATCTATGGGAGAGCTCAGAGTCCAGCTGACTCACATCAAGGGATAAGAAATTCATCTTTGCAAAGCTGGAAGCAGCTCAAGTGAGCATGATTGCAGTACTGCAATGAATGTGTAATTAAGACCATATAGCTCCATGGAGCCAGGTTTTTCCTCTTATTTAGGTTATCACTGAATTTTTACAACAAGCATCTAAATTGAGTGTTTTGTTTAAAATTCTGAAGATTTTCATTTCTTTGTGTTATGGTAGACAGCATATGTACCAACATCCATTAACCAGATGGCAGAAAAGTAATCTTTGTACCAGAACCTGTACTAAAATGCTAAGAAACAGATTTTTTTGTTTCTTTTTCTTTATTTTTTCTTTATCACTTTTCCTTTTCTTTTTTCTTTGGTTTTTCAAGACAGGGTTTCTCTGTGTATCATCTCTGGCTGTTCTGGAACACACTTTGTAGACAAGCCCAACCTCAAACTCACTGAGATCTGCCTGCCTCTGCCTCCCAAGTGCTGGGATTAAAGGCGTGTGCCACCAGGCCTGGCAAAACAGATTAAAAAAAAAAGACGTTTTTAAAAATGCTGGTCAAGACATTTAGCAGTCAAGA
Organism: Myodes glareolus; assembly: GCF_982192425.1. Classification (NCBI taxonomy): domain Eukaryota; kingdom Metazoa; phylum Chordata; class Mammalia; order Rodentia; family Cricetidae; genus Myodes; species Myodes glareolus. The sequence goes on along the minus strand of NC_142031.1, from coordinate 24,811,361 downwards.
TTGAAAATGTATCATAGACCATAAATCCTGAGCTACTCAGTTTGAGAGACAGACAAGTGACCTGTGTTAAGACCTACTTATACCTCCCCTACTTCTCAAAACCTGTAGGTTTGGTGGACCTGCATTTATTCATTCGTTTGTTTGCTTGTTTGTTTAATTTGAGATAGTGTCTCACTATGTAGCTCTGACTGTCCTGGAACTTACTATGTAGACCAGTCTTGGCCTCAAACTCACAGAGATTTGCCTGTCTCCTGCCTCCTGAGTTTCTGGGATTAAAGGTATGCACTTGGCATAACCTGTAAATTTTAAGAGTCATTGTTCCTACTCCCCACAGGAAGCAGGATAATTTACTGAAGTTCATGATTCTGGAGGTTCCACAGCTACCCTTTCCATTGTGTCAGTCCTCAGTAAGCAGGAGGATGGGGTGTGTGTAGGATAGGAATGTGAACCTTGAGGACTGTCAGATTGTTTGCAGGTGTGGAAGGAACTGGGCGAGAAGAGCCAGCTTTTTCTTTTTTTCTTTTCTACTTTTCCTTTCTATCATCTATAACAGTGAATTCATGTCAGAAAAACAGCTCTTTATGAGTGACTGTAGTACTGACCCCTTTTCTGGACGCTATTAGTGTGCAAACTATTTGAAGAGTCTAAACTTGTAGGCCTCAAATTAAGCACCTTGTTGCCTCCCCAATTCCTTTCCCCAGAATCTTTTGTTCACTTTCTTTTGGTGGTATTGCCATCCACACCTGGATAGATTACATAGACGATTTTCTTTGGATCTGAAAGAGCAAGAAAGAAGGAAGGAGCTGACCAAAGCTGCATTGATTCTTTTTAATCACTTGTCTTGGTTCCCCTCATTGTCACTAAAGAATGTACAGACTCAGCTGGGAGGTGGTGGCGCACGCCTTTAATCCTATCACTCAGGAGGCAGAGGCAGGCGGATCTCTGTGAGTTTGAGGCCAGCCTGGTCTGCAAGAGATAGTTCCAGGACAGGCTCCAAAGCTACATAGAAACCCGGTCTCGAAAAACCAAAAAAAAAAAAAAAAAAAAAAAAAAAAAGAATGTACAGATTCTGGTAGATCATGACCTGGTACGTTGCCCCAGCTTCTCTACTCTCTCTTCATTCTTCCAGTCACCCGGATTATTCCTAGAAGATGTCACCTTTTCGTGTCCCATTCAGTAAACTGGAGTGGCTTGCTAATGGTTCCACAATTGGGTCCTGAGTCTAAGCATGGTGTTTAGGGTCTTTTGTATTATTTTTCTGTCCCACCCAAACATTTTTCCTCTCACCTGGACTGATGTTTTCTCTGTTCTCCCATGACTAATTTTTATTCTGTCTCTTTGACACAGCCATTTGAGGCTTCCACCTCACAGATCTTTTCTGAACTTAGTGTCCTGTTTATTTGTTCCTCACATAGTAAACTGTCTCGACTCATTTTGCATGTATTTACACATATGCCTGCATCTTCTCAAAGATTTCTCCTGTGTCAGAGACACTTGAAAGTCCTGGAAACAGACAATCTATAGAGCTTAGTATGTTAACTTGCTAATTTTCCTCAAACTAAAAACCCACTTATATCTCCAACAAGAGTAGTAAGTAAATTCATGAGTTTGTTTTTTAGACCTGGAGACAGAACACAGAGATTGTCTTCTACCAAACCCTGAGTTCATGATACTTGACATTTGGCTGTATTTATCAACAGTCATTTTCTTAACAGAGGAAATGAGCTAGGAAACCATATGCAAAACTATGGCACATTCTAAGTCTTAGAATATGAAGCTGTTCATTTTTATGTCAAGAGTGTGAGCCTCTGACATTCCAGGCACAGAATATGAACCTCAAGTAGCTTTGCTATAGCTCAAGTAGTTTTCTTGTTTCCCTTTCTATGAAAAGGGCTAATTGAACTGTCTGACTTTTAAGAGAATTGAAACTTAAAACACAACCCAACTTCAATAGTAGAAAAGTTCAGTTACCTAAAAGTTCAGTGATACAACAACTCTTAAGATATTATGGAATAAGTTCATGTATGTTTGTCTTAGGGTATATGTTGGAACCAGACCCTGACAAAAGGCCGGATATTTACCAGGTTTCCTACTTCTCATTTAAACTGCTCAAGAAAGAATGCCCAGTTCCAAATGTACAGGTATGTGAATGGTGCTTTTTAAAAGGATTTACAATTTTTAAGGATGTTTTTATTTGTTCTTTGAGAATTTCATACATGTTTACACCATACTTGATCAGATCCATCCTAGTTCCTTTCACACCCCTAGGATCCTCTCTAACCCATCCCCCTCCAAAATCCATGTCATTTCCTTTTTCTTTCTTTGTTTTTTTTTTTTTTTCTACTGAACTCTATCAGTTGTGCTCATATACCCACAGATGTGGGACTGTCCACCTGAGCTCTGGCTACCTACTGTTGTTACGTCTCCAAAGACAAATGCCTCTCCCTCAACAGGCATCAACTGCTCAACTCCTCAACAAGATGTGGTGGGGCCTCATGGGTCCCTAGAATTTTGATTAACTTGATCTTTGGTAGGTCTTATTAATACAGCTGCCATGAGTTTATGAAGATGGTGCTATTTAAAGGAAATAAACAGCAGATTGTTGCTTTCAAGTCATTATGGGTGTTAATATCTGGATTCAATGAATATTAATGTCCCTTTCTTTACCCATAGCAGGACATTCAAGTAAATCAGTTACTATAAAGAGAATCCAATTTTCCCATGGAGTTTAATTATGAAACCGAGACAACTACACTGAACAACTCCTTCCCCAGATTCCTGGGGATTGAGCTGAGTAGAGTGACCACAGTTCTCTGAGAGCAGCATGGCTGTTGTATGTCCCCAGAGTGATCAGTTGCCTTGTTTTCCTGAGGCAAGGCTCTTTCACCTTGCTGCTCTTTCTCTCTTCACGGGCATTTTGCTTCCTTGATGCATCTCATGCATTAGTCTACCTTTCCTTTCCTCTCAGAGGGAAATGGGAAATCGCTGTTTTGGTCCTGGAAGTCATATTAGAAGACCCTAAATGCTACTTCCATTAACCCTAGTCAGACTGGTTGTTCCTTGTCTGGAGTTTTTATTTTTATTTTATGTTTTAAAATAGGATCCTGCTGTATAGCCCAGACTGACTTTGATTTTATGATCCTGCCTCAGTCTCCCAAGTCTTGAGATTACTATCACTGGCCATTATATCTGCCCTCGGAATGCTTATTATTTACAAAGAAATCCATATGCTTTTTTTTTCTTTCAACTTTTTAGAACTCTCCCATTCCTGCAAAACTTCCTGAACCAGTGAAAGCCAGTGAGGCAGCTGTAAAAAAGACCCAGCCAAAGGCCAGGTAAGAAATGCCCTCAGGAGCTTGCATTGTGCTTGGTGCCAGCTGCAATGGAGGTGGTTGCTGCTGGCGTTCTGTGTGGCTATGACTAGAGGCTGCCCAGATCAGGAAAGGAATCTCCCTCAGCAGAAATTGTTCTTTGGGAATGCCAAGAGGGATATAATAAAATACTAAGATCTACATTTGAAAGGAATCAGTAACCTCACAGATGTGTCCACCGCATGGCAGTAGATACAGGGGCTTTCTGGGATGAGGCAATGCCAGACTTTAAGGGTTGCTGGTAGAGAATTATCCTAATCTGTTTCTGATTAGCCATGTTTACCCCCTAGTCTGACACATTCCTTTCTTTGGCTCCAGCCATATTAGGAAAGTGCAGTTGAAATGAAAGTCCATGAACAGCAGAAGATCTTTCTAGGTCTTAGCTAATCGCACTGGATGGAGTCACTTAGGGTTTTCAAGAGCATTCATCAAGAAAGAGTTAAGCAAATAAAGGAAGATACCCATGTCAGAGGAGACAGGGAGCAAGCCAGGAGAGTTTGGAACGGTGGTGGGAGGTCTAAGTCTCACTTCAGAGAGGAAGGGGAAGATGGGTAGATATGACCCAGATCACTATACCGTTTCAGAAGGGATGGCTGAAGTCCTCATCCCAGAGTCAGCTAGCAGAAGTGTTCTTTCCTACTGGAGTACCTGCACTTGGGTGTAGTTGGTTGTTACTCATTACTCTTTGGGGGACCTGCCGCCCAGCTCCCAAATAATCATACATAGAGTCTTATTCTTACTTATGAATGCCTGACCTTAGCTTGGCTTGCTGCTAGCAGCTTTCCTTCCTGTCTATCTTTTGCCTCTGGGCTTTTACCTTTCTCTATTTCTCTATATCTTTTCTCTTCTTTTTACTCTGTGGCTGGCTGTGTGGCTGGCCCCTTCTTTTCTTGCTCCTCAATCTTCCTTTCCCAGATTTCTATTTATTTATTTTCTGTCTGGCAGTCCCATCTATCCTTTCTCCTGCCTTGCTATTGGCCGTTCAGCTCTTTGTTAGACCAATCATGTGTTTTAGAAGTCAAAGTAACACACCTTCACAGAGTTAAACAAATGCAACATAAAGGAATTCAACACATCTTTGCATCATTAAACAAATGTTCCACAGCATAAACAAATGTAACATTTTCAACTAACATCCCACAACACTTAGGATTTAGGGCCTGAGAGCAGTCAGTCTATTTGGGAAATAAGGTTTCATGCTTGCTATATTGGACTAGATTTTTAGATTGATTTTCACACCAGTCACAGGTCAGAATCTGCCAGACACATGGATTCCAAATGAACAATTCTGAGGGTGACTAGGAGGTTCTCTGCCCCTCCTTTTCCTATTATTCTTCCAATGGCAAGGAAATGCTAGTAACATACTGTGTAAATAATGACTGTGGATAACAATATGTAGTTCTTAAATATTTATTTGATTATTTATTTAAGTGTAAATGTGCATGGGTAAACAGATTTATATGCTTATGAGTGTAGGTGCACCTAGAGGTGAGAAGAAGATAGTGGATCCCCTGGAATTGGAGTTACAAGGAGTTGTGAGTCACCTAACATGAATCCTGAGAACTGAACTCTCAGGACCTCCGCAAAAGCATTATGTGCTTTTATTCATTGAGCCAAGACCAAAACAGTTTACAGAAGAATGTATTTTATTCAGGCTTATAGTTCCAAAGGGAGAATGGCAGCAAGCAGCAAGCATAGTGGCTGGAACAAGATGCTGGGCTCTCACATCTTTTACTGCAAGCAGAAAGCAGAGAGCAAGTGCAAGGAAAGCAAGGCCCTAAGCTCTCAAAACCTACCCCCAGTGACATACTTCCTCTGTAAATAGCATGACCACTGGGAACCAAGTATTCAAATGTCTGAGACTATGGGGACATCTTAACCAGACCCCCACAGCTAGTTTGGTAGTTCTGCTCCATGAAGCTCTAGGGTCCCAGGTTTATCACTTTGCCACCTTATTACATAACCATGACCTCTTGGGTTAATGTGGCAGCATCCATATTCAAATCTGCAAAATCAAGAAATAGTCAGAGACTGTTATTCCTTAAAGTTTCTAGGAAATGCCAGATAGTCATCTGCTCTGTTCTGTATACAGGCAGAGCTTGGCCATTTCAGGTTGCGAAAGAGGCTGTGCTATGTGGTCCTGTGTGACTCTGTGTCCAACTGAAAATTTATTACTGTGGAAAAGAAAAGAGTCTGCATATTTGAAAAATGGTGTTCCTGTCACTCTCCCCAATTTTAAACTCTTCATTTTGGACTCTTTGCTTATTTCTTCCATTTGTCTTACTGTGTTTGTTCATCTGCATGCCTTTCACTATAGAGAGATCCCCCTCCTTTTAAAAAGTTTTGTTTTGTTTATGTGTGATGGTATGTCCATGTGAGTACAGGTGCCCACAAAGGTCAGAAGAAGTCATCAGATCCCCCGGAGTTGGAGTTTTGGACTGTTGTGAGTTACTCTATGTAGATACTGATCAGGTCGTGTGAAAGAGTAGCAAACACTCGTTAACTACGGAGCCTTCTCTCCAGTCCATAGAGAGCCCATTATAACAGCAAGTTTTAACCAAGTTTAAGTTCTCTGTGTGAAAAATCTCTGCCCCAACCATTGCCCAGAGTATATTCTGGAAATTATGTGTTTGGTGATGAAAGAGTTTAATTATTTTTTTGTTGTAGCATGACGGCCAGCTTGTTGGGGTATCTGTCCCACCCGGTACCCCACAGCTGGCATGCCCCAAAGAGAAATCAATCACACAGAGATCTCTATAAGTTCTAAAGCTGACTGGCTCATTAGGTCAGGCTACTTATTAGTCCTTATAACTTATGTTACCCCATTATTCTGATCTATGTTAGCCATATGGCTTGGTACCTTTTTCAGCTGTCAGCTCACATGTTGCTGCTTCGGTGATCTGTGCAGGAGTGACCGAGGGAGCTTCCTGCTTCCTAGAATACTCCCAGTCTCTTTTCTCCACCTCTACTTCCTGTCTGGCTTTCCTGCCTATACTGCCTGCCTGGCCAATCAGCGTTTTATTAAAATATGATTGACAGAATACAGATAATTCTCCCACACCATTTTGTATTGAAAATTTATACATTATATTCTGGTCACTGGGTTCCTCCCCCATCTCCCAGATTCTCTTCACCTCCCTACCCATCCAACTCTACACCTTTCTTTTCTCTCTTTCTTTAGGAAAAAAAAAACCCAGCCAAAGAGAGGGAGAGAGTGAGTCAGTCAGCAGTGGTGGCACACACCTTAATCCCAACACTTAGGAGTCAGAGGCAGGAGGATCGCTGTGAGTTCAAGACCAGTCCAGTCTACAGAATTTCAGGACAGCCAAGGACACAGAGAAACCCTATCTCAAAACAAAACAAAATAAACAACAAAAAACAACGAAAACCCCAAAACAAATAAATAAAATGAAAAATAATAATAAAAAAGGGGGGAAAACAAGGAAGCACAAGAAACACACACACACACACACACACACACACACACACACACATATATATATATATACAGATGCACACACACCAAAAAAAAAACTCATCAAAACACAAAATTGGGAACCATAATTAATGTACAAGTAAGATTAAAAAATATACCAAAGAAAGCAATATGAGACAAGAAAATGTAGAAAAACACCATTGAGTGCATTTTGCATTGGTTATCTTCTGGGCTTTGGTACCTACCCTTAAGTGTGGTTTGTATATCCAGTGAGACTTTATTGGAGAAACCTAATTTTTCCTTTGTAAGTGGTTGTCAATTGGAGATAGCTTCTTGGTAAAGAATGGGACAGCCTGTCCACTTTCCCATCTCAGTGCTAGAACTCCATCTATCTTGACCCTGTGTTTGTTGCCATAGTTTTTGCTAGTTCCTATGCTCATCAGACCTGTTTTGTCTGAAGACACATTTTCTTGGTGCCCTCCATCCCCTTTGACTCTTATGATCTTTTCCTCTCCTCTTCTGCCTCGCTCCTGAGCCCCGAGGGGAGGGATTTGATGAAGACATCCTGTTTAGGACTGAGTGTTCTGAATTTTCTGACTCTCTGCATAGTGTCCAGTTGTGGGCCTCTGTTATTTCCCATTTACTGCAGCAAGAGAAAGCTTCTCTGATGATGGCTGAGCAAGACACTAATATATAGATAAAGCAGACTATGTCGTTAGCAGTCATTTTATTGCTGTGTTCCTTTATCAGAACAGTAGTATTTGGTTTTCCCCCTTGACCCAGGGCCTATCTAGTCTCAGGTTCTGGTCACCTGTCAGGCATAGTTTCTGTCTTGTGGAGTGAGCCTTAAGCTTCATCAGAGAATAGTTGTTTATTTCTATGGTGTTTGTGCCACTCTTGTACAAGCATAACATACAGGCAGGTCATGATTGTGAACTGTGCGATTTTTAGCTGGGTTGGTGATCATGAGCTCCTTTAGTTTGTGCTTGTCAGGAATGGGGATTTGGCCTACTAGGTAATGTACTTGGCAGAACCCATGTAAAAGCTGGATGTAGTAGGTCATGTGTCTGTAATCCTGACATGCCCCTACCAGGAGATGAAAGGCAGACATAGGAGAATTACAAGGAGTTGACAGACCAGCTAGCCTGCTGTATTCAGTACTGTACAAGAGAAACCCTGTGTCAGACTCAGTAGAATGGGAGAATCAACACTCAAAGTTGTTGTTTTCTGACCTTCAGGTGTCCCTCATAGCTCATACACACCTCCCCTCATGTTTAAAGATTGCTTTGCTGGTAATTTTGATTAGGAGTTATATATTTTCAGAGTTTGAAATGTATCATTCTGTGCTTTCTTGGCTTTAAGGTTGCTGATGAGAGTTAAGATGTTAATTTGATGTGTTTGCCTTTGTAGGTGAGTTGGCATTTAGGGACATGTTGATTAAGCAAATCTAAATGGTTTAAAAGAATGTTGAGGGTAAAATAACGTGTGTTCTGCCTATCTTCTCGGTTTTCCCACATTTTAACAGCAATGTTGTTTTTCCTTTTCTAGACTGACAGATCCCATTCCCACCACAGAGACTTCAATCGCACCCCGCCAGAGGCCTAAGGCTGGGCAGACTCAGCCAAACCCAGGAATTCTTCCCATTCAGCCAGCCCTGACTCCTCGTAAAAGGGCCACTGTTCAGCCCCTACCTCAGGCTGCAGGTCAGTGCTTCTTGATGATAGTATTAGAAGGCAACAGCCTAAAGAACAATGGGCCGAGTTACCAGTGAATGTGTATATTCAGTGACTGCAAAATGAGGAACTTCTTTCTGTACTTGGGTGGATCTCCAAGACCTCTGAAGCCTGCATTTATTTTCTTATTGGTCCTTTGGTTTATCTACTCCATTCTATTTCTTTGTTTTATATATTTACCCCTCCTTTAAAGAAACAAAGCTTACTTCTTTTTTGATAACTATAGAAGAATAGCATTTCATTTATGCTACATTTATTAGAGTATTTATAATCCTCTGTTCTAGTATTCTGTTATAATAAAAGAAGTGAGCTTTGTTTCAAATGGGGATTGATCCAAAATAACAAGTCACAGAGCACAGCTATCCCATCCTTTACCAGGAACAATTTCTGATAAATTTGGTGGCCATCTATATACAGCCAGACATCTCGATGCTAGTTGTGAAAGCTCTTCATGAAATATCAAAGAATGCTTTTGCTGTGGGTATGCAAGCTGGTACAAAGACTATGTTTAGTGGCAATGGTCAGTTGTGTGTATATAAAGGAGACTAAAGGTGCTGACTACAGAACTAGTTGACTAAATGGGATTATGGATAAGGGAAACCCCTCTGAAGGAAACAAGTGTTGAATCTCATAATTCCACCTGGGTTTGAAATACTGAAAGCACACGATTTGGAAAACATGGAAATCTGTTTCAAATAGAACATCATAAATGGCAGAATGGTGAAAAACAGACAAAGCTTGGGACAGTGTCCCTGTGTCTACTATTTCTCAGGTGGCAAATCAGGAAGCCATTTTTGTCTGGTAGAGTTCTGAACCCTTACATGGAGTTTGTTTTCCTTGCAGGACCCAGCAGTCAACCTGGCCTTCTAGCCAGTGTTCCCCAACCTAAAGCCCAACCCACACCTAGTCAACCTCTTCAGCAATCTCAGCCCAAGCAGTCACAGGCTCCATCCACCCCACAGCAGACACCTTCTACCCAGACCCAAGGTCTGCCTACCCAGGCCCAGGCCACTCCCCAGCACCAGCAGCAGCTCCTCCTCAAACAGCAGCAACAACAGCAGCAGCAGCCACAGCAGCCAACAGGCACCTTTTACCACCAGCAGCAGCAGCAGCAGCAGCAGCAGCAGCAGGCTCAGACACAGCAGGTGAGGAGGTCTATATGATTCTTGCTTTGCATAGTGGAATTGTTTCTACTAGAAGACCTGCTAGATACATGCATCTTTCTTGGGAAGTGCTTGGGTGGCTAAGACCCGCTTATCAGTGCATCATCACTTCTCATAGATGTAGAAACTGAAGTACCAAGGTGCAAATTAATAACTCTTAGGCCTTTCAGCGTTGTCCTCAAGCTTTGGGGAGTTTACTCCTCTAGCTTAGTACCCTCAATGAAGGAGCTACTTTCTAAAGAGATACAGTGGGAAAAATAACAATGATATTCTATTAGCACACAATATACAATAGTGTCAGGCTGTTTCAGATACTTAAATTTTCTTGGGTAGATGAGGACCCAAACAAGGTCCGTGTATCCTATTTAGTTGGAATATATTATTTTCCATTATTTTTGTGTTTTTCATTACTGTATTTGTTATTAGCATTGAATGTCTTTATTTTATAATGATTGATTTCTTTAAAAAACTGCATATATGTATGTGTATGAGTGTATGCATGTGTGTATATTTGAGTGCATACAATTGTGAGCACTTGGAGGCAAGAAGAGCAATTAGAGTTACAGGCATTTGTGGGACACCTGACTTGTTATATGGGTGCTAGAATCTGAACTTCAACAAGTGTTCTTAATCTCTGATCCAACTCTTTGGCCACAGGGAGAGGTTTATATATCTTTTATATCCTCTCTTATCTCTTTTACTATGTGCTTTTTGAAGAAACTGGATTTTCCTTGAAATTTTGCATATTTGAATTTGACTTGATTACCCTTTGGTGACGTTTTGTATATTTCACCATCCACTATGTAAACTGTCAATTTTTAAGATACATATTAAACATGTTTCATTTAGTGTGTGTGTCTGTGTGTGTGTCTGTATATATATGTGACCTTGTGCACGATGGCATGCTTGTGAAGTTCAAAGGACAACTTTCAAGGGTCTATTCATTCTCTATCTATCATTGGGTTCCAGGGATAGAACCAGGTTTCCAGACTTGGCTGCAAATGCACTGAGTTCCTAAGCTCTCTCACCAGACCTAAACTGGGGATTTAGTTCTTTGTTCTTTGTTCTTCCTGTTACATCCTATTGGGCAGCCAGTGCTGTCTCTTCGACATCAATGTGCTTAGGTGTTTTCTGTTTCATTTGTTTTTTTTCAATTTTCCTCTTTTGATTATCAACCATTGCTGAAATTTCCCAAGTCCTTAAACCTACTTTGGATGGCAAAATGACAAGTAGGTCATTGACATCAAACTCAGGTTATCAGGCTTCTTGACAGCAGGTGCCTTTGCCCACTAAGCCATCTTACCAGCTATAAAGTGCTACTTTTATCATCTGTGTAGCTACCCAGCATTATCCTATAACAGTTCCCCTTTTTTAAAAAAAAAACAAAAACCTTGAATCTAATCTCTTTTGTTTAGCTCTTTTTCTGACCTTTATCCATAACAACTTGTAACCAACATGCTAAACAAACATCCACAATCCATTTTTTTTTGAAATGTGGACATAGTTTCTAGGCTACTTTCTGCTGATTGGGGTGCTGATAATCTTATGGGGACCCAAAGAAAATTGAGGATTATAGTCTAGTCCTGGCTGGAGGGAGTATTCTGTGAGGCTGGATCATCTCAGCCAGCAGTCTTGAAGCTGTTCTGGATGTAGAACTCAGAGAAAACTGCAACAGAGGTGCTCTTAAATGTTGGATCATCTGGGTCATCTGTTTCCATTGGAAATTTTTTAGGGGAGTCTTCCTTGATCAAACCTTATTTTTCTTAACCCAGAATGAATCCACAGCCTCTCATTTCCTGTGGAAACAAAAACAAAACCTCTTCTCCAAAGTAGCATATCTTTTGACTTAAATTCTAGAGTCAAGGCATTTTCAAAATATATAGGTTGGATTAATTCAGCAGCATTTATAATCAAATGTCTTTTAGTAGCTGCTGCTCCTTAGCAGTCAAGCAATTCAAAAACAACACAGTAACATACAATATCCACATTCTTTGTGTATTTTTCATCTTTATGTGATTTTTCTCCCCTCTATTTCTTTTATTTTAATTTTTAATTTTTGCTTTTTTGAGAAAGGGTTTCTCTGTGTATCTTTGGCTGTCCTGGATCTCACTCTGTAGACCAGGCTTGACTTGAACTCACAGAGATGCGCCTGCCTTTGCCTCCCAAATGCTGGGATTAAAGGCATGTGAACTTTCTCTATTCATTTTCTTTTCTTTCCCAAGCCTGTGTATATTCTTAAACACACTGAAAACCATTTAGAGTTCTTTTTTTTTTTTCTGTCTGAATCTGTCTTTACTGTATACAGCTTTCTTTTTCTGAGCATATGAGTCTTTAGTTTGCTAAACAGCATGGCTAGGATTAAAGCTGTGGCTTTGGCAGCTGGCTCCGCCCATTCCTTAGCATTTTGAGAGCTTAGCTTCATGGCAGAGGTACATCAGGAGCTAGATTTATTGCCACAACTCTGTGCAGTTTTTAGGTCCATGCCACCACCAAAGAAACCTGATACCTCTGCTCATAAACACCATTTAGGTGTTTGGTGGTAGGGCCTCTTAAAAGATGTGAGAATTTTGCCACCAGTGCTAAGTCAGGAAGCCTCTCTTAAAGGAGTTGTGCCTCTGCTTGGCTCTTGGAAACAGAGCTTACTAGAGAAAAGATGATTACCAATCAGCTGCACTTGACTTTGTTCTTGTCTGTCTAGAATCCTTTTTTTTTCCCCCTTAGGCTTTATGTGGAAATTCTTCCCAAATGTTTGGACACCATTTGTAGGTGGAAGTTTCTGTTCTGCCTGATCCTGCAGCCATTCATTCCCAAAGAAACACCTAGAAACTCATATTAATTATAAACTGTTTGGACTATTAGCTCAGACTTATTATTAAGTAGCTCTTACAACTTAAATTAACCCATTTCTATTAATCTATGTATTACCACAAGGCTGTGGCTTCCTGTTAAGGTTCTGGCACTTTTCTCCTTGGTGGCTATATGGCATCTCCTTGACTCTGCCTTCTCTCCCCCCACTCCTCTCTATCTATCTCTCTTTCTCTCTCGCTGTTTAGATTTCCCACTGACTTTACTCTGCCAAGCCATTGACCAAAATAGCTTTTCTCATCAACCAATAAAAGCAACACATATACAGAAGGGCATCCCATATCAATTGTAACTTCATGAATTTGTATGTGTCTCCATTTTAAAACATGCTCAGATTGCTCAAGTTGTTTCAGACTGACTTCTAGATCCTTTGGATGTGACTCTAGTGGTTAATTATTATGTTTATCCAGAGTAATGACTGTGCCAGGATCATTCTGCTATTAATTTAGAGTCATCCATTTCACTCAAGATCAGATTTTTTTTAATGGGAATGATAATTAGAAACCACAGTTGGCTTTAAAAATGACTGCTTGCTATTGGGTCATATTGGTAATTGTTTCTAGGACTTATTAGTAGATACTTAGAAATGTATTTGTGTTATTAGAAAACATATATACAGATTTATACATCTGATTCAGAATCATAATTTAAAAGATTTTTGTTTAACTTCTTAGTTTTTGTTGTTTTTATCGCCTAAAGATCTTTTTGTTGCTATCGGTTGTGGAGCTCATACTGTAGCTCCAACTGGGCCTGAAATTGTTGTAGTCATCCTGCCTCAGCCTTCTGAGTCAAAGGATTACAAACATGTACCACCATGCTTGGCAACCTTAGATTATTCAGCACATTATTTTCAGCAGAGTAGTTGCCAATTGGATACATAGACTGTTGAATTTATTTCAATTTTGCTTTCTACATTTTGGGTCAGTTTTGTTTTATGAATGTATAAAATAATTAAATAGTTTTAAAGTTAGATCTATAAAATTCTTTCCTTTCATTCTTGCAAAGATATACTCCTAATTTCTATTTTCTTCTTTAGAGTGTTCTCTGTGCTACCCTTAAGGACAGACCACAGCCCTCTGAGTCCTTGGTGGGTGGGTCTTGATTATTGCTGTAAACAAGCTCTTATACTCTTATGTGTTGTTCACATCCAGAACTATTCCATTTAACTCAGTAGCAGTTTTGGTGATTTTCTAAGACTTTGCTTTTATATTAGCAGACTCTCATTTTGAGCTTTGTTAGTGTACCTAGCAAGTAGTTTAAAGCAGCAAAGATTAGAGAGACATAAAAGAAGTGCTAGGAAGATGGGTGTAGGGTGCATTTTTATCCCCAGCTACTTGGGAAGCTGATAGTAAAAGGGTGGCTTGAGCCCACAAGTTTTTGGAACAAGTTTTGACAATGTAGTGAGAGTCCATAAAACATGTAGAGGAGGATCACTAGTGACAGGGTATTTGAGGCTGCAGAATGTCATAAATGGAGATCTGTTGGGAATAGCTTTGGAAAGGTTTGGATAGGTGTTAGTCACTGGTTAACATTTCAGTTGCCCTTTCGGCAGCATCACTAAGGCAATCTGTTCATACAGGAAAGCATTTGGTTCTTGGCTGCTTCAGAATCCTTTAGAAGAAGGATTTCTTCTGCACTGAAGATACTTCCCTTGCTTCTGTTCACTCCAGGCCTCAGAGTCAAAAATCAGTGAAAAATCTGGTTGCTTCCCTTTAACTATGCCTAGGAAACAGGCTAGTGCAGTGGGAAGGGCCTGGTAGTGCAAATGTTGCTGGTATGATTCTAATGCCCTGGGTCCTGTCCTTAACTACTTAGCCCAGCTACCAAACTTTTGCTGGGCCCTCCTTTTAACTTCGGTATTGGCTTTATAGTTATTGAAACATTAGTCTTTTGTGAATGTGACTCTGTGTGGGCTTGTATTCACCTTCTCATTTCTTGCCGCTCTCCTGTTCAGTTTCAGGCAGGACATCCAGCAGCCCAGCAACCAGTCACTGCTCAGTTCCCTGTGGTGTCGCAGGGAGGCTCTCAGCAACAGATGATACAGAACTTTTACCAGCAGCAGCAACAGCAGCAACAGCAGCAGCTGATGACACAGCAGGCTGCCCTGCAGCAGAAGACTGCTGTGGTAGTACCACAGCCTCAGCCACAGCCAGCCACAGCTCCACAGCCAGCTGCTGCTCAGGAGCCTGCGGTAAGAGCCAGCAGGGGTTGGCCCAAGACTGAAGAGAGTATGTAGTGAGACAGGGGAAAGGAACGGAAGAGGTAGGTGTAGACAGTTTCTGTTCCACCCGATTGTGCAGCTATTCAGTTCCAAAGAAACACACAGAGGCTTATATTAATTATAAACTGTTTGGCCTATTAGCTAAGGCTTATTATTAACTAGCTCTTACAACTTAAGTTAACCCATAATTCTTGTATACATTTAGCCATGTGGCTTGGTACCTTTTTTTAGTGAGGCATTCTCATCTTGCTTCCTCTGTTAGTCTTCTGGTCTCCTTGCCTATACTTCCTGGCTGGCTACTATCCAATCAGCATTTTACTAAGCCAATATGAGTGACAAATCTTTACAGTGTACAAGAGCATTTCCCGTTTCTTTCTTTTCAAAACAAGAACTGTGAATCTAATCTCCTTCATTTAGCTTTTTTCCTGACCTTTATCCATAACAACTTGTAACCAACATACTAAACAAAGACAAACATCCACAATCCATTTTTTGGGAATGTGGGCATAGTTTTCCAGGATACTTCCTGCTGATTGGGGGTGCTGATAATCTTATGGGGACCCAAAGAAAATTGAGGATTATTGGTGTGGGAGAATTGTCTGTATTCTGTCATTCATATTTTAATAAAACGCTGATTGGACAGGCAGGCAGTATAGGCGGGAAAGCCAGACAGGAAGTAGGGGTGGAGCAAAGAGACTGGGAGTATTCTAGGAAGCTCCCTCCATCTCTCCTGCGCAGACCACCGAAGAGGCAGCATGTAACTTGCCCAGCTGAGAAAGGTATGGAGCCATGTGGCTGATGTAGATAAGGATAATGGGGTAACATAAGTTATAAGAGTTAACAAGAAGCCTGAACTAATGGACCAATCAGTTTATAATCTTATGAAGTCTTGTGAGTGATTTTCGTTGGGAGTTGCCGGTTATGGGGTACCGGGCGGGATAGAAACCCCAACAAGCTGGCCCTCATGTTACAGATTATGGTCAAGTCCTGGCTGGAGGGAGTATTCTGTGAGGCTGGATCATCTCAGCCAGCAGTCTTGAAGCTGTTCTGGATGTAGAACTCAGAGAAAACTGCAACAGAGGTGCTCTTAAATGTTGGATCATCTGGGTCATCTGTTTCCATTGGAAATTTTTTAGGGGAGTCTTCCTTGATCAAACCTTATTTTTCTTAACCCAGAATGAATCCACAGCCTCTCATTTCCTGTGGAAACAAAAACAAAACCTCTTCTCCAAAGTAGCATATCTTTTGACTTAAATTCTAGAGTCAAGACATTTTCAAAATATATAGGTTGGATTAATTCAGCAGCATTTATAATCAAATGTCTTTTAGTGGCTATTGTTCCTTCCTCAGCAGTCAAACAATTCAAAGACAACATAGAAACATGCAGTGTCCAGATTCTCTATATATTTTCAATCTTTACATGAAAACTAAGCTTGGGCAAATGGGAGCTGGGAGATCTAGTTTTTTTCTCCTGAACCCAGGTGGCTACTTTTGAGTCCAGCTCTGGCTAAAAAGTGGCTTAAAAGCCTCAGGCAAACAGCTTTTTTGTAAATTTCTACTCCAAAAGTTGGGCGCCAACTGAAGTATGATTAATAAAAACTCAGAGACAGAAATTGGTGTTTAACCTCTCGAAGACCAGAAAAAGCATAGCAGCTAGTCACTGGCTCTTATTTTGATCTCAGTCCGAAAATGGTGATCCTGCCTCCAGGAATCCTCAGAATGAGACTGAGATTGAAAGCTGTCTCATCCTGTTTTATAATCCTCTCTAGTTCTGGGATATTAAGGGCGTGCATCACTACCTCCTGGTTTCTGTGGCAAGCTATTGTGATTAAAGTTGTGTGTTATTGCTGCCAGGTCTATCAGGCTATTTTACTTTTCTAGTCCTTAGGCAAACTTTACTTATTAAAATACAAATGAAATACTCTACACTGTCCCTCTCCTTCCCAGCATTCTCAGTTCGGTTTTCCTGCCTAACTTTATCCTGTTCAACTTATTGGCTAGTCAGCTCATTTATTAAACCAATCACAGTGACAAATCTTCACAGTGTACAAAGGGATTATTCCACAGCATCTTTGGTGTCCATTTTATTTCAATCCACCATGCCTGTATTGTGTACTCAGTTTTTTAATGACAGTAGTAGAAACTTCTGTTGTTACCAAAAGGCATTTTGAACAAATAGCCAGTAGTGTTTGTATACCTAGCTATTCTCATTCTCAAGGAGGCCCAACAACTAAACTAATGAAGAGAAGTGAGAAACCATGTTTATGAGGATTCATTTCTAGCAGAGAACTTGCCGCCCATTCTAAACCAGGAGATTTATTTATATTTCTTCAAAAGGAAACAGTGCTATAGGTAGATTGTGTTCTTTCTGTCTCTGCTGAGTGTGTGTTCAGTGCTTTACCTGTTTGTTTCTGTAAACAACTCAGTCTTTTACAGAAATATGGTAGACAGCCATTGTTTGTACTTTTGAACTAAAATAAACTTCCCATTGATAATGGAAAGAGGTTTTAAAATATTGCATGAAGGGGCTGGAGAGATGGCTCAGTGGTTAAGAACATTGCCTGCTCTTCCAAAGGTCCTGAGTTCAATTCCCAGCAACCACATGGTGGCTCACAACCATCTGTAATGGGGTCTGGTGCCCTCTTCTGTCCTGCAGACATACACACAGATAGAATATTGTATACATAATAAATAAATATTTTTTTGTAAAAAAATATTGCATGAAATAGCTAGAGGGGGTCTTAAGTATCTAGTTCAAACTCCTCATTTTGTGGAATTAAAAATTGAGACCCAACCTAGAAAGTTACTGCCCAAGACATACAGAAGGATTGTACTAGAGCTGGGGCAAGGATCAGGAACTCTGACTTTTGTTGTGTCTCCTCAAGGGTGTTGAGATGATCCACTGGTGCTGAAGACACTTCTTAAAAGGTTCTTTTCTGGTTTTCCTAGACAAAGTGTCTACTGCCTTGGGAGTGAATCCTCAGCCTTCTCATGAGTCCTAGATGAGCCAACACTGAGCTCTGTGTTCTGTGTGGTGGGCATAGGGACATAGGGTGAAGCCATTAAAACCTGTACAGGCCCATGAAATAATGTCGTCCACAAGGTAGTGCTGACACAGCTTACTACTCCTGCAGAAGACTCAACTTCAGTTCCCAGCACCCATGTTGGGCAACTAACAGCTATATGAAACCTAAGCTCCAAAAAGGATCTCGTCAGGATCTCATGTCTGAATTCATAGACAGACATGTGCATGCGTTTACACACACACACACACAATTAAAATACTTTTAAAAAAACGAATTCTCTGACAAAATAGACATCAGACTCCACCCTTTTACTTTCTGTGGTGTACCCCTACCTCCTGCCCCTTTTAAAACCTTTTAACGTAATCTATTTGTTTGAGACTGTATCTCACTCTGTACTCTAGGGTTGCTTGGAACTTGCTGTGTAGCCCAGTTTGGCCTTGAATTCAGAGATCTACCTATCTATACCTCCCAAACACAGATTAAAGGTACACTTCACGCGCCATAGTTTCTGGACTCTTGTGTCTCTTACTAATCCTGTCTTTAGAGGAGGAGACAATGTGATCTAGAAGATTCCCAGCCATAGTCAGCTTCTGTGGCCAAGTGGTCTTATTACCTTGGTTGACCTGTTAGCCTCAGTGGACTAAAGATGCTCTTCTGTCTCTGAAGTGAAGGTTCTGGGATTTGTTCTGTAGGGTCTGTTTCCATTTGTTTTCTTTGATTCCCAATGTCCATAAAACCTACCCTGTGGAGTTGCTATCAGAAATCAACACACAGAATTAAATTATTTCATAGGCACTTTTACATTGAAATAATTGTATATGAAATTTTACCTTTGGGCTGCCAATTGCTCCATGAAGTCAGGTGTAGAATTTTCTACATGTGAAAGTGTCAGTTTTTAGAGCCTTAAGGATATCAGGTTTTCAGATTAGAGGTGATCCGCTGGTGCTGTCTTGGAGATGTGGCTCAGTGGTCCATTGCTCACCTGTCAGAGGAGGGATCCTCCCAGTAGAGGCATCTGTTATGTGTGTTGCAACTGAAAGATAGGCAAGAAAAGAGATAGTGTTCTCTCAATAGTGTGGATGTTCCTTCACAGAGTCCATCATAACTGTGAAGTACCCTTTGCAGTGAGATAAGCCAGTTCACAGCTGACCCTCGTGGATACTGACATTTAGAAGGCCTTTCTTATGTAGCTCTGGGCCCCCACAAGAAGATGCACTGCCAGCACTTTAACCTTCACAGAGCTCCATGATCCTTGTGGGCTGTCACCCTTCCTGCCTTAGTCTGGTTGACAGTAGAATCTTATATTGTGCTGTCATTCATCTTGTTAATGGGGTGATTGGCATACAGACACAGGAAGATAATGTGCCTCAGAAAGCATTCCAGCTCCCAGGGACAACATGAGGACACTCCTCTGCTGTAGGCATCCTGACCCATTGAACTTTTATGTCATTGTTTCTTAAATTCTGGGTGTCTGTCTTCAGAGACACAACGTAGGAGCTGAGCTTCAGTGTGGAAATGTAGCTTTCTCTTAAGTGGAGGGATTTGAGGGAAGGGATAGTTAAGTCCCTGAGGAACTCAGTATCCAGACTTTTTATTTCCATGTTGGCAGAACTAAGGAAGGGCTTAGGTGGCTTTCTGAATGCTTTTAAAATTATTTTGCTTGATACAGATGGCTTGTGCTAAGGACCACTTAGTCACAACTACATTGCCACCTGTTTATTGTTCTGTGGACCACTTCTCAAGAGTCCTTCTATTAGCCCAGCAATCATTAAGGTTTTTCTTCTGTCTCACTCTATTTTCCACTGATCTTCAGTGCCGTGTCTTAAGGAAGATTGGAGCAAGTAAATCCCACTACACCAGTGCTGCACTTTTGATGTGGGGTTGAAACAGAAAAATAGGTTCTTGTGAATCCATCTACAATATAAAACAAGAGCTACCGTGCTTCAGTCACTGGGATTGTTTGATTCACCTACTTAGTGTAGGAGGGAGTCCATAACTCTAAGCAGAAACTGTCATGCTCCAAAGCATCTTTACTGGAGTATATTTTCTCTTCTAGCTGTAATAGAGAGTAGAATCTATTGCCTGCCCCGTGGAAGCTTTCTTGATGCAGTGCTGTTTGTCCTCAGAAGTAGGAGGTCCTTTAAGATACCTTCTAGATCTTTAGGGTAGGGAATAGCATATGTAGTCTTAGGCTGGTAGCTCCATTACATCTGATTAATTTGTATATTGAAGCTTATGGAAACTGAATGTGAATAAGAACCAGGCATTTCCTTGGTGATGTATATCTCCATTGCAGCTCAGATGGTTGGTGCCTTGGTTTTCTTTCTGGTGCTGTTGATAACCTTGGCCTTTCAAATCTTATGAGCAAATGAGTTGTTATTATACATGATTATTAATTTGTTTTTCTTTCCTATTTCTTCCTCCTTTTTTCTTTTTTGTTTGTTCATAATGAAGCTTTGCATTTCTCTTTCCCTCGCAGATTCAAGCTCCACCAAGACAACAGTCAAAGGTTCAGACAACTCCACCTCCAACTATCCAGGGTCAGAAAGTTGGATCTCTCACTCCTCCATCATCCCCTAAAACCCAGCGTGCTGGGCACAGGCGAATCCTCAGTGATGTAACCCACAGTGCAGTCTTTGGGGTTCCTGCCAGCAAATCAACCCAGCTGCTCCAGGCAGCTGCAGCTGAGGCCAGTCTCAATAAATCTAAGTACGTTTGTTCTTATCATGTGGGCAAGGTCTGCTCTGGGTCACTACTATATGATTCTTTGCATAAGCTTGTGGAGGTGTGGTTGCATACTTATACCAGTGCATGTCTGTATTTAGTAAGAGACCATGAACTTGCCCACAATGTGTGCATTGTACAGATACTGTCTTTTCAGTTTCTATTCTCCCATCTGTTCTATGCTCTGTAGAGAGTGTTTTCCAAACCCTTTGACCAAGTCTCTGTACTGACAATTTCTTATTGGACCCCTGAAATTTGGAGGGTAGCTACCTCAGCAAGTATTGTCTACACAGGTGACTTGGCTTGTCTTTGGAACTGCTGCTCCCCGCTTCCATAGAGGATGTGCTTGGCCTCCTTAGCTCCATGTCAAGCTTTGTTCTTTCCTCTCATGAAGTATTTTGTCTAGAGATCTTTTTTTTTTTTCCCAAGTGTACATCATATGTTTTATCATGAACTATTTGTATGTCTGGCCAGCCTGGCTTGTGAGTTCCAAAGACAGAGACTTTACCAACCTTCATGAACCTGGTGGGGTAGCTGGTTCTGTGCTCTACATAAAGTCAGTCTTGGTGGCCATTGTTAAGTTTTTCTAATTTTAGACCCTTAGCCTCCTTGAAACCATGCACTCTAAAGTTAAACATATTTAAGTCAAGAGAGACTGTAGGAAAAGTAGGTGATCTGTGCATACAAAGGTAGTGGTAACTGTTTATTTTTCTTTGTGATAGAGTAACTCTACCCCTGAACAACATTCTGAACACGTGATGATAGCTTAGTGCTATACGCATTGTATCCTGAAAGGTCAGAGGCAGCCATGATAGGCCTGGGATTCAGCCCCAGCAAGAGTTGCTTGTGCTGAATACATGGCCCTCAGGATAGGTTGCTGTGGATCCTAACTAGGGCTTTGCCAGGAATAGGCAAGCTGCAGGATTTTATGAGAGCTTAAGTGAAGGACACAGCGTTTATGAAGACTAAACTTTTCAGTGTCAGTGGGAGGTCCTTTAGGGAAACACTGTGGAAAATGATGGTTTGATTGAGAAAAGAATTGGTACCGTAATGAAGAGAAAATTGTTTGGACCCTTCTGCGTTTTTATATTTTCTTTTCCCTCACCCTTGGGGGAACTTTCCCAGGTCTGCAACTACCACTCCCTCGGGCTCTCCACGGACCTCGCAACAGAATGTCTCCAATGCTTCTGAAGGTTCAACATGGAATCCTTTTGATGATGACAACTTCTCCAAACTCACAGCTGAAGAACTGCTTAACAAGGACTTTGCCAAGCTTGGGGAAGGTGAGCAAGCTGAGTCTTTTCTGTTCTTCTTGGTTATAAGTCGGCTGAAAAGAAACTTGAGTGTGTCTGTGTCTTAGCTGTAGAGGAATGTGCTTAGGAAAGGTCAGAACGGACCTGTCTGGAAAAGGATTGGTTTTGGGGTTTGCAGACTGACTTTCATTTTTTCATTTTTGCCGTAGCACAATTTTTTTTTTTCAAAAATGCTGACCAACTGCGAGAAGCACCGGGAACTGTGTGAGCATAGAGGATAAACTTTGAAAGGATTCAGTGGCATAAACTGAGATAATTAAATCAACTGAGTGATTCCTTGGAGAAGTGTAAATGTCCCATTAATTTTCAATGGGCTTGCCCTAGAAAGAGTAGCTGAGGGTATGCCTCACAGAATACTGAGTCCTGATCACAGTTTATGTGTTGTTGACTGACCATAGGAGATTCTTTAAATACAAGGCATGATTCTATCCAAAATAACCATAGCCAGACCCAAGCAAATCTACAGATAGCTGGAAAATCTCTCCAATATTGAGTTAGGAGAAAGACACCCCTTGTGTACTGACTCAGCACAAAACAAAAGAATGAGCAGAGTCAGTGAATGATATAAACTGATTTACTTTACAGAAATGCTTTAAAAACATACTTTCTACCATTTTATTTTATTTTGTTTTGAGACAGTATCATTATGTAGCCTGGTTGGTCTGGAACTCCCTATGTAGACCAGGGTAACCTTAAATTCACAAAGATCCACTTACCCCTCTGCCTCTGAGTGCTGGGATTAAATTTGTGGACCACCATGCCTGGATGGTTCAGACTTTTAAATAGAAGACAGGGTGTAGGGTTTAATTTCTTTGACAAGTCCTTTTCCTTGTTATCTCTGCCACTTCTTATTCTGTGCTGTAAACAGATTTTTTTTTTTGCTGCATTATTGAAAATTAGTATGTTTGTGTCTAGTTAATGAGCCACTGGGTTCTTTGTGATTTTATTTATTTTTAAATTGTGTAATATGTGTGTCCATACATGGGATGTGAGTGCAGGTCCATAGAAGCTAGACCCATCAGATCCCTTAGAGCTGGAGTTCCGGGTAGTTGTGACCTACCTGATGTAGGTGCTGGGAATTGAACTTTGGTATTCTGGAAGCACAAGAGTTTGGACTCTGAACCGATGAATCATTTCAACTCTCCAGCCCTGCCCCAGAGGTTTTGTTTTGATATTTTTGAACTCTTTTGTCTATTTTTAATTTTTCGTCTGTGTTGCTGCTGTTCTGCTGTCTGCTTTCATGTAGCCCTGCTGTTGCACCTGTCTTTCTTCCCTGTCATTCCATCTCAGTTCTCAAGCTGCTGCCAGCTTGAAGAACAGTCTTTGAGCATCTGCACAGACAAGGACCTTTTGGTATTTGTTTGGTATGATGTTGCCATAAATGTAGTAAGAAAAGTCACATCAGAGAGTATTCTTCACCTCACTATGTGTCTGTGCACCCCAGGATTCTTCAAGGATGAACCCAGTGGTATTTTGTCCCTCTAGGAAAGCTTCCTGAGAAGCTTGGTGGCTCAGCAGAGAGTTTGATCCCAGGTTTCCAGTCAAAACAAGGAGATGCTTTTGCCACTTCCTCATTTTCTGCTGGAACTGGTAAGTGTGACACATGCCTGAGACATGAGGCTCACTGTTGTTTCCACTTCATAAATAGCTCTAGCATACAAAGAACCCAGTTTCTGGTAATAAATCATTACTTTCCTTCATTCAGTAGTTGTCCAGCCAAAAGACTTTTAAGGACCTCCAAAAATCACTTTTAACTCAAGGTGTTGGAGTGCTGTGGTGAATATACAGGATCTGCTCTCCCTGTTCAGTATGTGTCTTATGTAGATATTTCTAATTTAAGGATCAGTGCTCTGGCAAGATTTTGTCATTGCTTAAAGTCTTTGGGATTACTTGAAGGATTCTAAGACTTAGAAACTCTCTTATACTTGATAGTCTATTATATGTACACATGTATTTTTAAAAACCAAATCAATGAGACTTGTTTTCTCCATTATTAGTAAAAGTTATCCATTCATATTATAAAAGTTATATATTTGTGTAGAAACAATCCAAATCATCCATGATCTCATCACCTAGACATAGTATAATGACTTCATCATGATGTATATCTTAGTCACTGTTCTGTTGCTTTGAAGAGAAACCATGACCAAGGCAGCTCTTCTTTAAAAAAGGCATTTAACTGGAGTCTTGCTAACAGTTTTATAGGGTTAGTCCGTGATCATCATGGATGTAGACAAGCATGTTACTGAAACAGTAGCTGAATGGTATACGCCCTGATCGGTAAGCAGTTGGCAGAGAAACACTGGGCCTGGCATGGGCTTTTGAAACTTCAAAGTCCATCACCATTGACACAACTTCTCCAAAAAGGCCACACCTCCTAATCCTTCCCAAATAGCTCCACTAACTGGGTACTAAGCATTCAAGTATATGTGCCTATGGGGGCCGTTCTCATTCAAACCACCACAATGTGAACACTTCATTTAACTTTTTTAGGGTCCTAAACATCTTTGTGAATCTAATGAAATTTCTAGATCTTCCTCACCAAAATACATGTGGTCACAATTTTGTACAATTTTAGGTTTTGGTTTAAGATTGTGACACTGTGATATCCATCTGTACCTTTTAAAACCTGTTTGTTTGTTTCTTCACTTAATAAGTCTGGCATGGGCTAGTGAGGTGGCTCCATGGGTAAAGGCACTTACCACCAAGCCTGACCACCTGAGTTTGAGCCTCAAAAAAATATGGTGGTAGGTGCCTCCTAAGCCCCTGCACCCTTGCTACACTTTCTGTACTGGGTGGTTTTGGGTGTCAACTTGACACAAGCTGTAGAGTCATAAAAGAAAGGAACCTCAGCTATGAAATGCCTCCTTGAGATGCTGTAAGGCATTTTCTCATTTAGTGATCAATGCAGGAGGGCTTTCCCATCTAAATTATACAGTCAAGATATTCCTCCACAGACATTTTCTGATGCCCGTCTCCTGGGTGACTTTAGATTATGGCAAGCTGACACTTAATTGTAACCATTACAGACCTTTGGAGGACATCCCAAATCCAAACTCTAGCAGGGTGTAAGGGAAAACGAAATAGTTCAAGTCGTAGTGTTGAATAGCATGGGTGATACTATCCTGCTGTTACAGAAAGTGTGCTTGTTGCAGAAGCTGGGTACAGGGCTCACACTCTGCCTGCAGCAACTTACTGTGAGTCTTTATAGTTTTCACTTTCCTTTATTGTTATTGGGGTTTGTTTTCTCCTTCCTTCCTTCTTTCCTTCCTTCCTTCTTTCCTTCTTTCCTTCCTTCCTTCTTTCCTTCCTTCCTTCCTTCCTTCCTCTCCCTCAAACTTGTGATCTTTCTACCTCAGCTTCTAGAACACTTAAGAGTACAGTGTACATCACCATACCTGACTTTCAAATTAAAAAAAAATCACTTAGAAATCAAAATGGGATTTTAATTAACAGCCAAACTGAGTACTAAAGTGAAATGTAAAGATTGTTAGAGTAGAAGCCAAGAGACCCGGGTCTGACTTGTCTCAGTTTGGGCCTTTGTTTTCTTTGCCAAAAAAAAAAAAACAAAAAAAAACAAATAAATAAAATTGAGAAAATAGTAGTAGAAATTTCCAGGACTTTAAAGGTTTTAAGCCCTGATATGCTATAAGATACTTATGTTTCTGGAACTAAAGTTTACCGAATACAGCATGAACAACAGTAGTACTAGATAGGAGCCAGAAGCTTGGGCTTATCCATCCATAGCACTGCACCTGTTAGACATTGTAATAGTGCAGTAAGACAGTTGCTGCCTGGAGCACATGTTGGCTGTTGAAATACACAGGAAATGGATAAACATATATTGACATTATGTGCCAAAGTGTGTAGGGGTGAGGGGCAGTACTTTCTAGAGACACTGAGCAGAGATTCCTGGGGTGGCAAACACTAAGAGAAAGGGCAAGTTCAAGCACATGACTGTCCTGCTCTGACCCCGCTGCGTTCATAGTGTGTTACAGGACCCCTTAGTGTGTCTTCTAGGTGTTTTGCTATTACTTGAGTTATTTCAGTTCACCCCCTCCTTTCTGTCTAAATTTGGATTTTCTCTGTTATTTGAGCTCTTGTATAAATAGATGGTAAATGCATCAATATTTACTTGATATTTTCTGCTTTTTTCATTTTTCCCTCCTAATCTTTCCTCTTCAACTAACTCCAGCTGAAAAAAGGAAGGGTGGGCAGGCTGTGGACTCTGGCATCCCACTTCTAAGTGTGTCTGATCCTTTCATTCCTCTTCAAGTACCTGATGTTCCAGGTAGGTACATA
The DNA here is from genome assembly GCF_982192425.1 of Myodes glareolus. Lineage (NCBI taxonomy): Eukaryota > Metazoa > Chordata > Mammalia > Rodentia > Cricetidae > Myodes > Myodes glareolus. The sequence goes on along the minus strand of NC_142031.1, from coordinate 24,785,207 downwards.
GGACTCATTTTAGGTTAGCAGCTTCAGTCTTCTATTCCAGGACCTCCAGGGCCCCTGGGGAGTTCAACTTTAAGCTCTTGATGACAAGGACCTGAGTTCTAAGTCCTAATAATTGGTTGCTGTTGTATATTTTAATTTTCTTAGTAAGTTGGAAAGACTTATTTTGGAGGGTACTAACTCTTACAAAGTTAATAAAAATCATTTCAGGTTATACCACTTGTGTTCTGGATCAAATCAGTGTTCTTTTTTCACACTGTTTAATAAAATTATTGTTAGTATATTTTGGGGGTAGTGGGAACAAAGTTTTCATTGAAGCCAAGCTAGCCTCTATCCTTACTATGTAGCCAAAGGTAGCCTTTAACTATTAATCTTCCTGCTTTTACCTTCCAAGTACTCAGATACAGGCACACACCACTATGTTTATTTGGAGAGGCCTATGTCTTGAAAAGAACATGGCTCCATTATTATTTTAATACAGTAATAGAAGCCATAAGCATATGATAAAAAGAGTGATGGCCAAGTGTGATGATAGAACTGTGGGTGATCCATCTGGTTCCTATTTGCTGTCAGTACTTTATTACTTTGTAATATAATAATATATAATGAAAGTTGATATGGAATATGAGTCAGGAGACTTAGGATCCCTACTAAGTTCTGCTACTAGCTGAACTCTCTAGGGCAGACTCCTCATCAGTGAAGGAAGTGACTACTGGAGTTCCATTATCTTTGCTGTTTGCTTTTCCTATTACTGATTCTTAGGGAGCTGCTAGAAAGTGGAGCTGGTTAGTTTACATGGCTTTTGAAAAATGCTGAGTGGATGCACTCTTCTGGACTCGGTAGATGCTAAAGGCTGCTTCCTGTTCTCTTCTCCTTATTTTTTTTCAGGGGACAGAATTGTGGGTGGTATGAGGTCACCTTTTATGGTAAAGCAGCTAAATCTGACTTCTTAGGAGCATCTGGCAGTTGTTTTGCTTCAGTTCCCCCTTTCCCCCCAGTTCTTATGCCTTCCAAGTCTTGACTTTGAGCTGACAGAATCAGCTTAATTTTTCTTTTCTCCCAGAGGTCAAAGGTCTTTGATTGGCCACTTCAAAATTGGGGGGGAGGTGCTAAAGAAGTGGCTCTGTAGCTAAGCACACTGCATTTCTTCCAGAGGACCCACATTACCCCGTGTGGCATCTTATAAACTGCCTGTGACTTCAGCTCCAGGAAACCCAACACCCTCTTTTGGCCTCCTTGGGTACTCACACAAATGTGACATGCACCACATATGCACAGATACTACATATATAAGGATAAAAATAACAATTAGGATTGGGAGGGAGTGGGCTATTCAGTTCATATCTTTTCCATATTGGGCAAACTATAGCTAGTATGCAGAGACAGTCTTTGTTCTTTATTGCTCAGTTGATCCTCTGATTGCCTGCCTCAGGTAGGCATGGCCATGGCTACTCTTGTAGAGTAATAGCACCACTTACCTGGCCCAGATGCAGCTCAGATGTATGAGAAATCATTGGAGAATGGTTTTATGGAAGCTGATTAATGAAATGGGTCGATTGGATCTCTTTCTTCTATTTCAGCATGCCTCCCCGGATGAATTCATTTTGAGCAGGTTGGAAAGGTGTGGACTTTTCTTCTTTGCTGTGGTTGGCATAGCATGAAACAAGGGCAAAGGTTATAAAGACATCTTTCCCCTGGAATACACTGGATTTTTGCATTGCAGTTGCTTTGAAAACTTAGGTTCCATAGAAGCTTGCTTTTGCCCAGGCAGAGAGTGAAGGTACTAGATGGTGGTTACCCTCCACAGCTGCCACAGGGGCCCTTTATAGTAGGAGTACACAGCCAGAGACACAATGGTAGCTTCGGAAGTTCCTAGAGATTTCAGAGATGCCTATTGCCTCATTCTCAATACTTCCCTTCATCCTGGAAGAGTCCTGGAAGAGTCCTGGAAGAGTTTTAGTGGCATATACCTAATATGAAGTGTCTTAGGGTTTCTATTTGTAACATGACGGGCTGGCTTGTTGGGGTTTTCTGTCCTGCCCGATTCCCACAGCTGTTTAGCCCCAAAGAAAATCACACAGAGATCTCCATAAGTTATAAACTGATTGGCCCATTAGCTCAGGCTTCTTATTAGCTCTTATGACTTATAGTAACCCATTATTCTGATCTATGCTTGCCACATGGCTCGGTACCTTTCTCAGCCGGGCAGATTATACCTTGCTTCTTCCGTGGTCTGGGCAGGAGTGCGGAGGGAGCTTCCTGCTTTCCAGAATACTCCTGTTCTCATTGCATCACCTCTACTTCCTGTCTGGTTTTCCCGCCTATACTTCCTGCCTGGTCAATCAGCATTTATTTAAACATGATTTATTTAAAACATGATTGACAGAATACAGACAATTCTCCCGCGCCACTATTCCTATGAAGAGACATTATGACTATGGAAACTCTTATAAAAGAAAACATTTAATTAGGGCTGGCTTACAGTTCAGAGGTTTAGTCCATTATCATCTTGGTGGGAAACATGGCAGCACACAGGCAGATATGATATATAAAAGGTAGCTGAGAGTTCTACATCTGGATTATCAGGCATCAGGAAAAGAGAGCTACACTGGGCCTGGCTTAAGCATTTGAAATCTCAAAGCCCGCCCCTAGTGACATACTTGCTTCAACAATGCTATACCTACTCCAACAAGGCTACACCTCCTAATAGTGCCTCTCACTATAGGCCTATGGGGGCCGTTTCCATTCAAAACACCATACTAAGATAAGCTATGATCTCTCTAAAAGTGGAAAATCTTCATATGAGTCATTTTAATAGAGAACTTTAGGGTTTTGTTTTTTGATTTGTTTGGCCAGTTTCATCTGCTAAAAATGTAAAATGAATTCCTGCATCATTGAATACAATTAGAGGGGAATTGGATTCCCCTCTACCATCACTCACAGCTCTCTCTTAAGTCTTGTCTTTCTTTCAACAGATTAAACTCTTCCACCTTGGGGCCTTAGCACTTAGCAATATTCTATTAGCCCCTGGAAAGTTTCTCCTTCAGCTCTGTTCCTGTGTCTGAGCTTATATGCCATCTTATCAGAAGGGCCCTCTGTGGTCTCAGAGGCACTCTCAACCATACCTCATGGCTTTTATCCTCATGACACTTGTTAAAATGTCTGGTGTTCTTTGTTCATGGTCTGTTTGCTTCAGTACTTCATTGTCAGGGGCAGCGTCACTGTCTTGCATAGTAAGTAGCACTCTAAATATTTGGCAAGTCGGATGCATGGATGAAATTAACTTGAGACTGTCAGCCTCCATTCCTGTTCCCATCTCCTAGACACTAGATTGATGTTCACTGCCTGCCTCTACCTGTGCCTGTGAACCCAAACCTGACCATCCATCCATGCTGAAAGTAAATAAAGAAGGCATAGCTCATGGTGCCAGCAAGTTGCCATACCCTGGTGAGAGAAATGGTGAGGCTCAGTAGACCACCAGCTCCATCCTTCATGCCCTCCAGTAGCTCATCTATTTATCTCATTCTTCATCAAGGTCCTTCTTCAGCAAGTGAAGTGTGCAGTGAGCTAAGAGCTCATGTTCAGTGTCTGGCATCTGATGAAACTGCAGGTGCTCATTGGTGGCTACACCTCCAGCCCACTTTAGACCAGTCAGTAAGAATCTAGGAATCTTAGTGGATAGAAGCCATGCCTTTTGAGTAATTTTCCTTCTTAAAGGTTTCAACATGTAATCTGTAACCCTCTTGATCCTACAGATCTCCCGAGTGGTGTGTGGTAGTGATGTCAAGTCCTTACCTATGAGGCAACAAATGATACCTTCCTCTTCCTTGCCAGATTCCCCAAGTCGTAGGCATTGCTTTTGTTGTTGGGTTTTGTAACTTGAGAACAGTAAAGTCTTGACTGAAGATGTCAGTTAGGGAGTTATAAAAGTGGATTTGAGCTTAAAAACCTGTGTTATCCCCATGGCCATGTAGAAGACTGTGATCTGATCACTTGAATTCAGTGCTCATATCCTGGAAATTTGAAAACATTTTCCTGTGGAGAGAGGAAGAAATGTCTAGTAAAACTGTATTTGGAATTGCCGTGTAACTTTAACTTACTGTAAAGATGAGAAATGCTGTTCTGACCTCAATTCTATGTCTGTATTCCCAGCTGGGCAAGCTTGCTTATGAAGTCATATTTTTCTCTTACTTGCTTGCTTTTGTAACTTTTAACTTTCACTCAGCTGAGAGCCACTGAAATAGACTTCCTGGATAAAAATTGTCAGGCTGTGGTTGAAAGGGCATTAGAGAATTGTGGTTTGCTTGTAGGACTTTTTTAAATTATTATTTTCCAAGGTACATGTCATAGTTAGGGTTTCTGTTTCTATGAAGAGACACCATGACAATAGCAACTCTTGTAAAGGAAAACATTTAATTGTGGTGCCTCACTTACAGTTAAAAGGTTTAGTCCATTATCATCTGGTGGGAAGCAAGGCAGTGTGCAGGCAGACCTGGTGCTAGACAGGAGCTGAGAGTTCTTACATCTTGACTCACAGGCAACAGGAAGTAGTCTGAGACACTGGGTGACTTGAGTATATATGAGACTTGAAAGCCCACCTCCTCTAACAAGGCCATACTTTCTCCAACAAAGCCACACCTCCTTATAGTGCCACTCCCTTTGGGTGCTGTTTTCTTTCAGACTATCACAGTACCTACCATAAAACAAATATTAGGGAAGTCTGGAATATTAAAGAGTCACAGTCATCTGTGAGTTCACCCAGCAGTCTCGTGGCTAGTGACTCTGACAGTGCCTCACTGATGCTTGGGTACCACTATTCATATTGTTCAAAGTCTAAAATTCCATGAAATAGACAGAATACTTTTTCCTGAAAATAGGTGAACAGATTTTTATTTAGTTGTTTTTCCATCATTTTAGTTTTAAATTTAGGCAAAAATTTCCAGCTATTTAGTGTATAGCTCATTAAGTGGCATTAAGCACATGTACATTTTTTTTTTTGACTGTTCTCTCACATTCTGCTTTTTCTACTTGAAAGACTGGGTGCCTGTGTCCGCTCAGCAGTGATTTATTTCCCCATGCAGCACACTATACTGCTTTCTATCTATGGGTTTGACAGCTCTAAGAGCTCCATAGAAGGAGAATCCTACAGTACTTGAATTTTTATAGCTTACCTTTAACTTTGCACAATCATTGTTCAACTGTGTTGTATATATGAGAATTTCCTTTTTTGGTTTTGTTTGTTTATTTGTTTGTTCAAGACAGGGTTTCTTTGTATAGCCCTGGCTGTTCCAGAACTTATCCTGGAACTCGCTTTATAGACCAGGCTGACCTTGAATTCAGAGATCTGCCTGCCTCTACCTCCCAAGTGCTGGAATTAAAGGTGTGCACCACCACTCAGCTAATTTTCTTCCTTTTAAGGTTAGTATTCCCCTGTGTGGAAGACCATATGCTGCTTGTCTTGGCAGTTGGGCTGCTTCCCTCTAAATGATGCTGCTGTGAACATAGTACAGGTCTCCTTATGTGACCGTGCTTTATTCTTTTGCCAGGTCATATGATAATTCTATTTTTAAGTTTAGAGAAACTGTTATACTGTCTTTCAGAAAGACTTTGTGCCATTCTTTTTATATACTTTCCTGCAGTGCGCAAGGGTTTGGGAAAACAGTTCTGACAGTTGCTCTTCATTTCTGAGCTCTTGATACTAGAGCTCTACAAGACTAGAGGAGCACACGTTTGCTGCCCCACAAGTGCTACTTCATAGAGCTGGAGGACTTTTGAAAGTCATTCTTGGTCTTATGGCCCTCTATTGTCTTTGAAAAAGACAGGCAAGAGGAGCTGGGTGTCAGAATGAGCAGTCCCCTCCTCTTTTGGCCTGACATCTTCTTTATTTCCAACTCCTGCCTTGTAATATTGAAAAGCTTAGGGTCACTCATTGTAAGTGCCTTATTTTAGAAACTGTCTTCCTACAGTTGTAATTCTCTAAAGTGGATTAAGAATGGGGCGTGCTGCTTGCCCTGATTCTGACTTGATGATATTACAGGCAGTTTGCTGTCTGTTTTCTCAAGAACTACTTAGAGTGACTAGATTTTATTTTCTCTTTTTATTTTAGGTGTTTTTTTTTTTTTTTTGAGACATTTCTGTAATCCAAGCTAGCCTTGAATTTTTGATCCTACTGCCTCTGCTCCCCAAATGCTGAGCTTACAGGCATGCATCACCATGTCTGACTCTATTTTTAGTCTTAATTGGTGGATAATAATCACATTTATCGACTTGGTTCAGCATGACATTTCAGTTCATTTATACAGTGTGTAATGAATGCATCAGGGTAATTGGTGTTTCTTTCATCCCATAGAGTGACTAAAATTTAAAAACAGCATTTCTCATTATAAGTCTTACTTGTTTGCTCCATGTCCAACAAGTCACACATTTCAAAAGCCCCAAAACTGTAGTTACTTTCTTGTTACTGTGATAAAACATTATGACCAAGACAGTGTATAAAAGAAAGAGCTTATTTTGGGCTTACAGTTTCAGAGAGTCAAAGTCCATCTCTATTAAGGCAAGGAAGCATGGCAGCAAGCAGGCATGGCAACTAGAACTAGACACTGAAAACTGGAGACTCACATCTCAAACCACTGATGGGAAGCAGAGAGAGCAAATGGCAAGAATCTTTTGAAACCTCCAAGACCATCCCCAATGACATCCTTCCTCCAGCAAGACCACCCTTCCTAAGCATGCCCAAGAGGCTACCAGTTGGGGACCAAGTATGCAAATGTTGGGGCTTATAGAGGACAACTCAATCAAACCACTCATTATAGCAGCCACATCATTTTTTAAAAACTGAGATTTGTAATAAACTGTCTTTTGAGCATGTTTGGTAGATTGGTGTGTTCTGATCTTCAGGTTTATATTGAAACAGTCAGAATCTTCATTTGTCACAGAGTCTCACGCGTATTCCTGCCTGCTGGCCTGGAGCTCTTTAAAACCACACTTGCCGTAAATTGGCAGTGTCCCTGCCTCTACCTCCCAAGTCGTGGAAGTCATGGAAGTGAGTACCACACCAGCTGTCATAGTTAGGGTTTCTATTGCTGTGAAGAGACACCATGACCACAGCAACTTTTATATAGGAAAAGATTCAGTTGAGGCTGGCTTACAGTTTCAGAGGTTTGGCCCAGTATTATCATGATGGGAAGTGTGATAGCGTACAGGCAGGCATAGTGATGGAGAAGGAGCTGATAGTTCTACATCTTGATCTGTAGGCAGTAGCAGGAGTCTGTGTATAACTCTGAATATCTGTTGAGCCTATAGGAGACCTCAAAGCCTTGATCCACAGTGACATACTTCTTTCAACAAGGCCACACTCACTCTAACAAAGTCATACCTCCTAATAGTTTCTTTCCTTATGGGGCTATTTTCTTTCAAACCATCATACCAGCTTACCTTTGTTTTTTTTTTTTCTTTAAAGGAAAATATCACAAATTATAAAATATTCCAGCCTCATGTCAGAGAGCTGTTTTGATTATGTAACTTATACTGGTTTGTGAAGGACTCATTACCTCTTTGTGTTGTGAGGGCACCCTGTGCTTGAGTGAGGACCTTTCCTCATAGTGAGAGTCCGGGCGAAGTGCAACAGCCCTTCTGTTCACACCTCGTGCAGCAGGTGGTCTGTGCTCTCATGTCTGCTTTTATGCATGGTATTGTTCTACCACTTCTGACTCCCACATCTCTAATATCTGAGTGCTCCTACACAGCAGTGACCACACAAATATCTGTGTGTATGGCCTGCACTTGCAGGTTTGGTGAGATAACAAGACTCCCAAAAATTAGCAGTTTGTCCCATCTTTTTGTATTTAATCACCTGAACACACACCTTTTTTTTGGGGGGGGGGGGGGGTTCCAAGACAGGATTTGTATGTGTGTATGTAGCCCTGGCTGTCCTGGAACTTACTGTATAGACCAGGCTGGCCTCGAACTCAGTGATCTGCCTACCCCTGACTCCTGAGTGCTGGGATTAAAGACATGTGCTACCACTGCCCAGTCACACAAAATATTTTTAACCGTCAAATATACTTTTCTAAATTCTAGTAAGAAACTTGGATTTTTGGAATTTGGGTAGGGGTGGAAGTACTTGTGCCATGGTTCTTATGTGGAGGTCAGAGGGTAACTTAAAGGAGTTGATTCTCTCCTTCCATCGTGTGACTTTGTCATCTCACCAGCCCAAATTAAATGGAATTTTTTTTTTAATGGAAAAGGTTTTTTTGGGGAAGGGGGTAAACCCGTAAACTACTGTTCTGAATAAAGGAATGTTATTTTTTTTTCTGAAAACCATTATTTTAAACAGTATTGTGAAAGATATTTTTAATATTGTTTTCTAAAATAAAATGCCTTGTATAGTACCAGGATGATGATACATACCTTTTATCTCTGTTAGTTTTCTGTTTTTTTTTCACATCCCCTGCTTTCAAGAAGCTCTCGTTTCATTCTTTAATTATGTATTAAATGAGAAATGTAATACATCATCATGTAATTCAGAGGCATCTGTGCTTTGCATTCTCTAAAGCTGATAGACTGGCTTCACATTTGTTCACATGTCTTTTTGTCTGCCATGTAGTCATCATCTTGCTGTGACTCTGGAGTGGATTCTTCTGCTTGAGTAGAGCAGGGTTAGCACTTCGATCATGGTCTCCAAAACTGAGTCCTGTCTTTAGTAAATCTATCTTTGCTTATTGCTTTTCTCAATTGCCAAAGGCCTAGAAGACTGTGAATCCAGTAAAATGTTTTGTGTATGTATTCGAACTTAAACCATTTCCTTTTTCTCAAACAGACATTTTAGTTTTAGTTTATCTGGGCAAGTCACAATTTATGTGGTATTACACCTCCTGTAACAGAAATACAGTCTCTGAATTCCCTTCTTCCTGTGATCCATCACTTGTTTCAGGTTAATGTCATACCTTTACTAAGTTGAGGATAAATAGAGGGCTATTGGTGTCTCAGGGCTAGAAAGTGACTTTGGAAGTTGTCTTGATGTGTGCATATTGTCACCTTTAAGTTACCCAGTGTAACAGATGTGGATGTTGACATCTTTTTATTTCTTTGCCCCAAATGTCTGCAGTAATCCATCTCTAGGCTAAAGTGAGTTTCCTGAGATGAAGCTGTAACCAGAATCCTAGGCCAGATGTATGATGGGGTGGACAGTGAATGGTGTCCCCCAGGAATTAGATCCTGCCACTCACACTTAAAAAGGCAAACAAAGGTAATGTCGAAAGGCAGGGAAGGATTTGAGTCACCGAAGCCTTGTTGTGAAGATAGAGGTTGGGTTTCCCAGTCCAGTGTCAGGACATTGACATGAGCCTTAGATCCAGACAGGAAACACTGGAGTAGGGTGAGGATGTGCCCCGAGAAGGCTTGGCCAAACTGTAGTCTGGCTGTTCACTGTTTCCAGTACTTGAGGGGCAATCTGGTTCCCCTGAGGTGATCCTTCGTGCTTTGGTTGGGAGAGGGACAGCCTCAGTTTACATTGTGGGGCAATTGTTCCCATTTAGAAGTGATCTCATTATGAGATGATCTCTGTTTCTGGAATCTGTGGGAACTACAGCTGTAGGACAGTGAATGAAGACTTTCAGAGGCTTTTCAGGGATTTGAACAGGACTTTGTAAAAGCTGACAGTAAACACCATCACTATTGTTATGTCTGTGCCTCAGCACTGAACTAGGGTGAGGTAGATTAGATAAATTTGGGCCTAGTCAACTTTGTCTCACGAATTTTAGATAGTATGCTTATGTTCAGAGCTAATAAGACTCTGATCCAAGATAAAACAGGCACAAAAGATGCTGGACTTTTACCTCACTTTTAGTATTTGAGCAAGGAGTATCCAAGTGCTTGTTCCGTAACCATAGGTAAGTCAGTCTACAGGTAGCAGCCAGTGGTGAAGGGTCTTACCTGAGACTGAATTGGTTTTGTTGTTGAATTATAAGCTGTTTCTAAGTGGAGATTTAAATAAAAATAGGTTGAAAAGTAAGCCCACTGAAGGCAATGAATACATACCTATACAAACGTCTGTCAGCTAGGACCTCCACACTGAAATATGATTCAGCAGTGCAGTATGGTAGCCACTGTCTAGGCTGCAGCATGGGAGGTTGTCAGCGTTGTGCTAGGAGAAAGAGCTGACACAAGTGAGGCTGCATGGTTCTGTTTTCATAGCAGAAAGTCTGGGCCAGCTGTGGTTGCAAACGCCTTTAATTACTGCAGTTGGGAAACAGAGGCAGCCAAATCTCTGAGTCGGAGGCTAGCCTGGTCTACATAACAAGTTCTGGGACAGCCAAGACTGCATAGAGAGACCTGTTGCTATGACGACCAACCTTCAGCAGCTCAGGAATTAAGAGAGAGCCATGGAGTCAACGAACTGATCAATTTGACTTTTCTGTCTGAGGGAGTAAAACTGAATTCTGTGGGGCTGGCAAGCAGGGCAAAATTTAACTCTCTGGGACCAATGAAAAAGGGAAACACGCATGCATGCACGCACGCATGCTTTCAGGATCTATCATCTCTCTTCTCTCATTTCTTTTTTTAACCTCTATCCAGATGTATCCCCTTCTGTGTGTCATTAATTTTTTCCTTATAGCTTATATACCCCAGTAAAATCTTTCAAGCAATATTAAAATTACAATGTGGTTATATTCTATTTTTTGCATGAATGATCACAATGAATACAAGTAAAGAACATCGTGTTTTCTATGTCCCTTACATGATGAAACATTTTATGTATTACAGGTGAAAAACAAATTCTCGCCAAGAACCCACATACATTAATGTCCAAGCAGCTTGTTATAGATTAACAGAGTATAAACAAGCAACACATTTTTCTCAGCCAGTTCTTTTTCTGGCAGGCTGCATTTTACAGCCACGAAGAAAGGATCAGTCACTTTATTATTTATATCTAAATGTTTTCTTATAAATAATCTTTAAAAAGAACAAATATAAACTTTCATATATAAAAAACAGTCAGCTCTACTTTAAGTTCTCAGGGTGCATACCTATTCATCAACAGTTTTGTTTTTTTTTTTTTTTAATCAGGAAGCTGAGAGCAGAAATGGGTACAAGGAATTAATCATCACCTTTGATCACCAACACATCCTAGCAAGAAAAGCACATCAGCTAATAATAACAGGGCTGTCTTTGTTCTTGTTTCTTGACTTCAATGAATCCCTCATTTACCTATGTGTCTTTTTAAACTTTAAATTGTTCCCCAAGATTTTCTACCTTGATTCCATTAACAAAAACATCTTAGTTTAACTTAAGTCATAACTTAAAGCTTTTTTTTTTTTTTTGCTATAATGCACACAGAAACCCGTGAACACATTTCTCCACACTAAGATTTTAAGAACTTCAGCTAACTTAACTTCTGGAACACAATTGTTTTTCTTTTCATTAACCTAAGCCACAGTCTATATAGCTCCTTAAGAGAAACCTGTAAGTCCTACCTGTGTGACACTTTCTTGTTCTTATTTTCTGTCCTCTACAGCTTCTTCTTTATGGGGAGGGGGAGCAACAGTATATCCTACCTTTACCTATATTATTTTTTCCACTAAAATAACCTCTATCATAATTCCTTACTATATTAAATTTTTTAATCATCAAAAATGGTATCTAACATTATTATTGTATAAAATCATTACTTCACTTAAACAGTACAGCTTAAGAGGAAATCATTTTCATAATAATCCACAGGTGAAAATGCCCAGTAGAATGGGCTATTTCTGTTAGATAATCACAGTATATTAATGGCACTGGGGATCCCCCCCAAACCCATTCACACCATGCCAGGTACCAGAGAACAATGGCAGTGCCAAACATGTAAAGGCACAACAGTAGCAAGAGACATTCTGGGGCCAATGAACTTGGGGCCTTGCTTATCCAAGATTCACCCACCAGTGCCTTGCCTTTTGGTGAGCCATTCTCCTGAAGTCCGTTTCCACGTGCTGCTCCTCTGACATGGCTTCCAGCAGAGACTCTTTCTTTAGAAAATAAACCAACAAAACCCAGCTAAACTGGGTTTTCTTGTCCCTCAGTCGCTCTTGAATAAACACACTGGAGCTTATATTAATTATAAATGCTCAGGCTTATTACTAACTAGCTCTTACAACTTAAATTAGCCCATTTCTATTAATCTGTGTATTTCCACATGGCTTGTGGCTTTACCTGTCTTCCAGCATGTCTTACTCCCTCTGTGTCTCTCAGCAACTCCACTGACTCCGCCCTTTTTCCTCCCAACATTCTCAGTTTGGTTGTCCCACCTATAATTCCTGCCTGCCTACTGGCCAGTCAGTTCTTTATTAGCCAATGAGAGTAATATGTATCCACAGCAGACAGAAGGATTTTATTCCACAGCACTAAACAACAGAAAAAAAAAATGGAAACTATGGAGCTTAGAATTTAGCTTACTTGGTAGAATGCTTACCTAGCATGTTTGAGGCTCTGGGTTCAGTTTTAACACTATGTAGTGCCTATAATTTCAGCACTAAGGTGGTAGAGGCAGAAGGATTAGAAGTTTGGTGTCATCATTGGCTACATAACAAGTTCAAGGCCAGCTGGGCCGTATCAGACCTTGTATTTAAAAAAACTGGGGAAGGAGAGGCCTGTTGTTGCCATTGCCTGTGGTGAAAAGGAAGTGTTTACTGTAAGGGGTGCAGGTGTCTGAAAGGGTTGGAAATGGTCTAAGTCTTTACTTAAGTGGTGATACATAAATGTATACATTTTTCAGCATTCATCACATTGTACACATTTAAAATTAGTGATGTTATTATATAAGTTATGCTTCAAATGTAAACAATGGATAAACATACCCAAGGGACTCACTTTTAGTGAACCTTGAGTTCTACTTCACCTGGGGAAGTAGCCTTTTTAACCCTCTCATTTGGAAAGCCTTGGCAGGGGCAGGCTTTTTTAAAATTACATTTATTTATTTATTTATTTACTTACTTACTTACTTATTTTGTGTTGTATGTATGTGAGTGCATATGTAGAAGTCAGAGGGTCGCTTGTTGAAGTGTGTTCTCTCCTTCGTTGGGTAGGTTCCTGGACTCGAACTCAGTTTTTCACGTGTGGTAGCAAGCACCTTTACCCACTGAACCATCATGCTGGCCCTGGAAAAGTTTGCTATTAATAATATACTAATGATCTGTGTTTTCATGGTGATTCTTTAAAGTGAGGATTTCTAAGCCGTGTTTTTGTGGAACAGTAAATGATCCACTTGTTTTATGATCTCATTGCATATTTGCCTTTTCTTTACCTCTTTCCCAACCTAGAAAAATTAATCGAGGGACTCAAATCTCCTGATACTTCTCTTCTGCTCCCTGACCTCTTGCCTATGACAGATCCTTTCGGCAGCGCTTCCGATGCTGTGACTGGTAAAATCCCTGTCTGCTCCTTTAGTCATGCCTGTTATATGTGTGTGTGCACTGGTGGGGGGGGGCTCTGGCATGGGGAGGGAGTGGAGGGCAGAAGTACCCTGAGTAGCCCTTGTACATCGTTGGAAGCCAGCAGTCAAGGCTGTTTATTCTGTCCAGCTAGTCCAAATGAAGTATCTTTTTCTGCTTCTCATGTGCACAACCTGTAACTCCGGTCTTTACTGATATCCTGTGATTTCTCCAGTAAATTTCTTAAGAATAAAGAAGAATATGGGAAAACTAAACCTTTGTGAAACAGTTGGTTTCTAATTGACCTTGGGAGCTTCACTGAACTTAATAGATTTGAGCTGATTCTTCTTTAGGTCAGTGCTTGTAACTAATACCTGTACCAGGAAGTCTGCCTCACATTTCAGCCTCATGATAGACCAGGGCAATTAATGGCTTGGTCTGCTTACTCTGTTATATTTTTTATGCTGGATAAGCAAAACATAAAAAATGTCTGGACTCCTGGAAGATTCAGTCAGTAGACTTTAGATAAGAAATGCTAGTGTTCAGGAATGCCGTGGCCTCCATCTGTGAGACATCACAATGTGCAGAGCACGTCTCTGTTACATCATGGGATAGGGTGGAGTACATTTGAGGGTTGTTCATTATACAGGAGGATGTTTACCCAAAGCTGGCCTATTAGAGGGAAAAATTGCCCAGTTGTGAATACAGTTGTTTCCTTTGCCTTTGGCTTTTTGAAGTGGGCATTACGCTTTGTAGCCAGGCTTGCCTCAGACTCACAGCAGTCCTCTTGCCTCAGCCTCTGTAGTTGTTGGCTTACAGCTGTGAGCCGCCATTGCCTGTCTTGAAGACACTCTTTTCTGACATGGAAGAATTTGCTGCTTGAAAGTTGCTTGTATTCCACACTTATTTGTAGGAGCTGATGATCACTGCACCTCCCTGGTTGTTAGCCTTGGACACGCATGCTCAGTCATCAAAGCCCAGAGAGTGGCAGAGATAAGCTGTGCTCTGCAGCTTGCCTGAGACCTGTGGAAGCAATCCTTTGCAGGTTTTCCTGTGGAAGCAAGCCTTCGCAGGTTTTCCTGTGGAAGCAAGCCTTCGCAGGTTTTCCTGTGGAAGCAAGCCTTCGCAGGTTTTCCTGAGCAGCACCTGACTTCTTTTTCTTACCCTTTCCTCTCCACTGTTAATGCCCCTGATACAAAAGAAAAGGCCGATGCTGCTGTTGAGAGTCTCATACCTGGACTGGAGCCGCCTGTTGCTCAGCGCCTCCCATCTCAGACGGAGTCTGTGACCTCAAACCGCACAGGTCAGTCAGGGTTCATGTCGCTGCAGAGCTGGTCAGTGCAGTAACCTCAGAGCAGGTCTTCCCACTTGTGACATTCTGGTTGGTTTCACACTGGATGCAATGAATTGTTCTTACAATCCTACTTTCTGGATGTTGAGTGTGTTCTTGTGCTGAAAACAGCACTTTTTGGAGCCATGTTTTTCTTAAGAGTGACTCCTGGGCTTGCTCTGATGACAGAATTTTTTTATTCAATATTCTTTCCCCAGGCCTGGGGATATAGCACAGTGACAGAGTGCTTGCATATTGCACATCAATCAATCCCCAACACCAGAAAGGGTAAAAAAAGATTCTCTTGACTGGTGGCAGGTTTTCTCTACCTCTTTAATACAAGTCTGCTCTGATACACGGTTGCCTTAACCCTTCCAGCTGTTAAGCAGTCATGTCTTCAATCTCACTGTACACAGTACTGGCATCTGGATCTATGGAGCTCATCTCCTGCTGTAGATATTCTTTTCCAGATCAGGGCTTCACCATCTAGAGGTGATTTTTATTTCACTTTTAAGCAGAATTGAAATTGTCCTTGGATCCAGTGTTGCTTTCACTCTTATTTGAAAATTTCATTCTTTGTACAAGTCCTTAGGCACACACAAAACAAATCTGATTGCATTTGTTTTAGTGAGCCCTAATTACCTTAATAAGATTCTCTGAGTGTGTGCCTTAGAGAGATAATAAGTTAATGCTTGTGGGAAAAAAAAATCACCCAAAGGCACCGTGGTTCCTCTTATTTTCCCTCATTTGAATGTTTTCTCTCAGGAAACACTCGCTGCTCAAATGCTTCATCTCTGAATTTTACCTTCCTCAATTCTTTAGATAAAAGAATACACTATTTTCAAATGAGAATTCAAATTTAAAGAATAAAAGAAAAGCATTTTGAATGGGAACATGGGAGTGACATGGAGGGCTCCTTCCTGATCAGTTTCAGCACTTCACTAGGTTGTAATTTTCTTCTTGAGTGGGGAATAGTTAAGTGAAATTCTAGTTACAAAGTTCTTTTTCCAAATGATGTTTGTTGAGAACTGGGTTGTTAAGTTGTGTTGACATGTGAATCACAAACTTTTTTGATCAGCAGCTTCTAAACTAAAATTCTTACGTTTATGTTTGCTACCAAGTAGAATCTAGGATGCATGTTTTTGTGGTTAGAAGTTCAGAGAGCTTAGCATGTTTATTTTGATTTTCCTTTTGCACCTTGGCTTGTCCTTGTGACTTTTAATGTAATAATTTAAAAGTCAAGATAGAACCTCACACTATTGTTGTGTGCTGTTTAATGCCGCCATTGCGGGGATGCTAATCACTGGACTCAGACTCTCTCACTGGGGACGACTCTCTGCTTTCTAATCCCACTGCCGACCTTCTGGAAGAGTTCGCCCCCATACCACTCTCTGCTCCCACTCACAAAGGTAAAGTGTTTCTTGGGCCCACATGTATTTTGGGGAGCTCCTCTTATCAAAAGCTGTCCACGTCTATGGAAAATATGGGTTTGTATTCCTAGCCACTGTTAAAGTTCTCCTCAGAATAGTGAATAAGCCCTAGCAGCTACAAATAGGGAGAGGGTTCACTTTCTGACAAAAACTAGGATACAGATATTTCATGTTAGCTTTGATAGCCCTGTGCCTTAAGGAACGCATAAATGAATGAGCCAACTGATTGATTGTGATAATTAATATGATACTCATCGGCCTTGGAAAGCAAAGCCATTTCATCAAATCTGAGTCAAGGTTTTTAAATGTAAAGAAACACAGCCCTCAAAAATCATTCCTCAAAAATTTAACTTGTGAAAGTTTTGAATATTATTTTGTCTTTGAGTCATAATTGTTTACTGAGTTTCTTGCTCTAACGTGACATTTTCACGTCTTAGTCTTGGCTTGGTTTGGTTTGAGATTTTGCATGTAGAGTAGCTTGGTTTGGGCTCTGAGGTCCATTGTGGTGATAGCTCGTTTGCACATGGCAAACTTATTTCTGTGTTTGAGGAGTATTAGCAAATGAACAGGTTAAGCCCTTTGCAAAGGAAATTCAAGAAGGAATCCTCCAGACCTGACTAAAATCAGTGAGCTCATGGGTAGCAATGAAGATTGCTGGTTCTGTTTTACAGCTGGCACAGGAAGTTACCTGTATAGCTATCGATGGCTGGCAGGAATGTGTTAGTAGCAATGCATAACTACAGCGAAGCATTGTCTGCCAAATACGTGCTAGCTAGCATTTGCTGGGGCATAGCTTTAATTAGAATGGAGAATATGCTGGATGTGGTGGCATGTGCCTTTAACCCCAGCAGTGGGAAGGCAGGGGCAGGCTGATTTCTCTGAGTTCCTGGGCAACTGGAGCTACATAATGAGAAACTGTCTCAAGCAAAACAAATGAAAAACAATCACAAAAAAATGGGGGGGGGGTCTAAGAAACTTATGCTAGCGTCTTTTGTACCCCAGTATTCTGAATTATTTAGAAGTCTTTTTTTGCAGAGCAGGGAGTCTTGACATTTTGCTTGCTTTGTACATACGGGTTACTTCTCTTTCATTGTTGGTTTTGAGCCATGGGTCAAACTCAGGACCTTGCACTTGCTAGAGCACACACTCTACCACCGAACTGTGCCCCGGCCTCTACATGGTTTCTCCTTTCTCATCTCCTGCCCCAGGCTCTTAGTGTTTCAGGTGTTGTTAGTCAGGCCTCTGCTGACTCAATAGAGATAGTAACTTCACAGCTGTAATTGTGGTCTTCTACAGAGTAGAGATCTCTTCTAATAGTACATTTCTTACCCATTTATAAAATCTTGACATTGTGAGTTCTAAAGATTTTTGCTTTTATATACCTGTATTTTCCAGTTTTCTACTTTTATTTCAACTCAGAAAAATAAGTGCTTTCACCTTTAAGAACAGTGATTGTTCATGGTTGAAGGCATGGTACCTCCTTCCTGTTCTCTCATTTGCTAATCTCTTCTTCTGTTGTTTCTGCTTGTGTGCTTGCATTCTGTATTAAGCTGCAGAAGATAGTAATCTCATCTCAGGTTTCGGTGTCGCTGAGGGCTCGGAAAAGGTGGCAGAAGATGAGTTTGACCCTATTCCTGTACTGATAACCAAAAACACACAAGGTAAGAAAGAGACTGGAGAAAAAAGAAGAGCTTGACATCAGTTGTCATCAAAACACTGTCCCTAGCCTACATGGTGGATGGAAGCATCGCCATTTGGTGAAGGACACTGGATGATAGCAGTCAGTGTAGGCTGGGTCAAGATGAGAGGCAGATGGAGATGCTAATGTATGTAGCTCAAAACCTTGTCGACTTGGGGTTTATTTAGAGAAGACTTAGTTTTTATGAAATGTCAAGCCAAAAAGAAAGTGCTTTCTAGTTGGTAGAAGCCTCAAGGTATATGTCAGAACTGTTGAACATTTTTATCATGGTTAGAAAATATGTAATAGATGTTCTTTCCAGAGAGCTAACAGTGGTATTTTGGTGTCTGCTGCATCAGTAGACTTTATGGACCATTCTTTTCCTCTTTGGTGGAGTGAATCATTTGAGCATGCACAGAACACTAAAACACACCACATAGTTATTTTTAAAAGCATGTTCTTACTGTAGTATCCTAATAACTAATTCTCCCCAAAGCAGGAATTGATCTGTACTTTTTAGGAAGATGGCTTGCTGTTGGGAGGTTAGTGGACAGCCAGAACCTCTTAGGCAAATGAGTTGGTTTGGCACTAGTGGCATCTCTGAAGTGTCCTGCTTCTACTGCGGTGTGCCTGGAGTGAACTTCTGGTGGGAGGTGGTGGCTAGCCAATAGTTAGGTTTAGAAATCAACATGTAAGACTTTTTAAATGTGAAATGTTGCTTCTCTAGATTTCTTTGTTTTTCTTTTTCTCCTTTGCTTGCTCTGCACATCTAACCCTAACCCTCTGTGTTTTGTACTGAATCCTATCTTTCCACTTCCAGGTGGGCACTCTAGAAACAGCAGTGGGAGCTCTGAGTCCAGTCTTCCCAACCTAGCCAGGTCTTTGCTGCTGGTGGATCAGCTCATAGACCTGTAGCCGTGAGCCAATAGCAGACGCAGTTCTGTAACCTTCATGCCGTAATACACATTTTCATTACGGAGTTATGAGAAAAATGATTTTTTTAAAAAAAAATCTGCAAATTAGGGGCCCTCAAGCCCCTTCTCCTACCCCTTGCCTTCTCCTATAGAAATGATAAGGAAAGAAAAATCTTTGATCCTCCAGATCCGTTCCTTGGCCGGCTCCTCTTGTTAGTTTGCTGCGTTTTCTCATTCCCCATCTTCAATAGCATTATCGTAACTCAAGCGCTAGCTGCCCTGAGCTTCACCTCTGCTGGAATCCACTCAGAAGCTTGACTGTCACTGAGCCTGTAACGGACACTTTGTCTCATTCTTGCTAGGAATGGCCCCATGTCAGTCCTATAGCCCGTCTCCCAGATGCTGATGAATGTGTGTCCATTCTTGCTTTTTATCCTGATGCAGTATCATGAGGACATGACAGCTATGGCTGGTCTTATCCCCAAGCAGTAGTCTGGAGACAGGTGTGCAGTTTAAACAGGACAAAACTAATAAGCTGTGTTTGTGAAGAGAAATTGAGCTCAACTCTAGCCAGCCAACTTTGACCATTTTTGGTAGTAGACTGAGCCAAGTGATCTTACGCTCATGCAATCTTCCCAGATGTCTAGTTGTCTAGCTATCTGACTTCCATTGAATCGTGATTTCTCAAATCTGGAGGCATGACTGCAAGTGCTTGAGATCCTTGAATAAATGTGTATGTGATGGAAATACCGAGCATTGCCATCCTTCCATGTTACCTGGCCCAAGCTGGGATCTCAGAATTAGACCAAAACAAGACAGTGGTGGGAACATGATACCTTTTACTAGAAGACTTTTCATGGGTGGGGGGGTAGATGGGGAAGGGAAGGAATTGTAGCAAAAACAGATGTATTTTTCTTGTGATTTTTTTATTTTGAATCAAATATTGTAAATTGTGTATAAATGAAGATGCTGACTAGTTCTGTTTCCACTTGGCATTTCAAGTCTGATATCAGGTGTCTGTACAGGGTTTTGATCTCTTTTGCTTGTATACAACATAGCAGTCCTATAGTGTAACACATGGACCTGTTTTAAGTAGAGTGTATGTCTTGCTCTAAGCTCTCAGCAGGCCTCTGTCTCTGTAGAACAAGCATGTTTTTTTTTTTATTTTCAGATAATCAGAGATGAGTGTGCTGGGCACAGTTTGGCTGTGGCCACTCACCTCCTCTGGTGTTTAACTAGAAGGCTGACGCTGATGGAATATGTGCAGTTGGCTTTCCTTGGCTTCCTAGAGTTCAAAAACCAAACAAAGAGTAGCTCTTCACTAACCTTAGACTGTTGTTCATAGATTTAAATAAAGACCCCTGCACTCACATAACATGCTCTCCTGTCACCCCCGTGTGCTTACTCATCAAGGTGTGTTTCATTTCCTTATGTTGAGAGCACTTTTGTAAACTTAGCCTGTGGAAGAGGAGTGGTCACAAAGAACCCCTTCCTCGATGCCATCCTCCAGGGCTGAAGGGAAACTCTTAAGTTCATCAGGTTTGTACAAATAAAACCCCAAATCTCTTTGCTTGTTCTCTACTACTACTTTGTTTCTTGCTCACATTTGCACTTTAAGTGGTGGGGAACCAACAGCAGCACGAGCCTGCAAGCCTGCCCTCTGGAGGGCCACCATTGTCTCCAGCAATGTGACAGCAGGAAGAGTGGACACTCAGTCTTCCTTCTGACTTTAAATCCTTCCTGTGCCAGCTGAACCTAGATGAGCTGAGGAAAGGCCTGTGCTAGAAGACGTGGTTTCCACAGGTGAGCGAGGCACAGTGTGCAGCCGAGGATCGAGGAGATGTCACGACGAGCTCTCCACAGTGGGCTGCAGGGAAGCAGGACTTGGTTACCCCCTTGGTGGACAGGAAATGGTTGTGTCCTCTTTGCTGGACATAGAAAGAATGTATAAACTAATGAAGGAAATGTTTATTTTTAAATAAGGCTGATGTTTTAGGTCTGTGTTTCTATATTTTTTCCCATGAAAACGTTAGCAATATAATGAAATGTCTACTTTCTCAGTTTAATTGCAGTCATGAAGAGTGCAGTCTAGAAATTAGGTTACGTGTCTCTAAACCATTCTTTCATGCGTCACCCGTAATTATTTTGAGATATATTGTGTAGTCATTTGGCTCAGTAAGGCTTAATGGAGACACTAATGAAAACTAACAGACTCTCTCCAAGGAAGATGGTAAATTCTGGGTGAGATATTGACAGGAGACCTAGGCTGATCCTTCAGGAGTAAGGCTTAGGCTTCCTGTTGAGAAATACATTCTAGTAACTTGGTCAGCACAGCCTTCCTTTGCATCATCCTAAACTGAGGGAGTGGCTTAAGAAGAGCCTGGTGTGTGGTAACTGGAGATGCATAGAACAAGACTGCTATACGAGGGGCTTCAGAGACTGTCCACTAGTCCATTTACTTCATCTCACTGTTGTGGGCCTGACTGATGAAGGCAGGGTGGTCCAGACCCTGGCTTATGACCTTGAACAGGCATTTTACCCCCTCAGAACTGATATTGGATTTTTACCCAGGATGGTTTTGCATAGGTAATGTCTGAGTCAGTAGAAGCACGGCATTGTTATGCTGTTGTATTTAGAAGGACTATGAAGGGTCATATAATCCGGATGTCCTTCAGGTAACTTCTGTGCTCTTGCCATTCCTGCAGCTTTCTCCAGCATTTACTCACAGAGGATTAGAATGAGCAGTTTTTAATCTTGTTGCTACTTGCTGTCACCTGGATAAAAGCCCACATCATTGAAAGTTTGGAGATAGATTTTCTTTTTATAATATTAAGCACACACAATCTTACCTATTACAGTAAAACAGAATCCGGAGATTTCTATTATTTTAATCTGTGTTTAAAATATAGGCAAATACAATGTGCATATTTTTTATTCTCTCTGCTGAGTGGAAGTAATACTGTACCAGAAAGTATCACAAATTGGTATTCCCCCCCCAAGGTAACCAAATTTAATTCCTAAAGCTTCTAAAAATATGATCCTCAGAGGATATGAGGTTTAAGCAGTCACTTCTAAGTAGTATTATAATTGTTACAGTGATTCCTGAAGTAGACAGATCAGAAATATTTTGTGTGTTTGATTGTTCCCTCTTGGAAACATATTTTGCTTGGGAAGTGAATGCTAATCCTAGCAAGGCAGGCCAGTATCATCTGAGTTGTTTTTAAGCTCTTGTCCTTAGACATAACATCGCCAGATAAGGTAGAAAGAATATGGCTGTTTTCTTAGAACCCTCACTTACAGCATCCACAAGTATAGTCTTTCTTATGTTTTCTCTCCGACACCTCTGCTCAAGAGTTACACTGAGTTTTCCAAACGCAAGATCACTCTTATCAGATTGAAACTCCATAGGCAGTTCCTAGAGAAGACTTCATAACTGAGAGAGATTTCACCAACACTGAGTAAGGGAAGGTTTACAGTCCCCTGGTCTTTAGGAAATTTAAAGATACAGGTTTTGAAAACTCCTCTGAAAGAGGTCGTCACTGTGCTCATTGGCATTTCACGTTGTACGTGACTCCTCCTGATCAAATTGGAGTTCTAGAGCTTGGATTTCTAATAACTGGAAGAAAACAAACCAAAAGGGAACCTGTTTTTCTTAACATCTGATATTTTGTGGTTTGCAGTTCTCATTTTCAGTATAAGTGTTTTGATTCAAACCAGCATAGTCTTCCCTCAAGTCAGGATTAGTTCTGTCTTCAGCAGTGCCCTGGGAATGAGGAGACCTTTGTGATGGGCATAGGGGCCCATGCTCAGGGAACAAATGAATGCTGTAGACACCCTAGGCCGAGCTAAAATCTGTGACAAGGTTCCTCTGGCATCAAGAGTCTTTAACCTTCCTGGTCTGTTGCCACTGTCATGGAGTTTGGGAATGTGAATGGCAGCATCACCCAGAAGACTGAGTTAAGTAAATTAGAGGCTGCCTGACAGAATGTTTAGAGTGGGTGTTTAGTGAAGCACTTCAGATACTGCAAACTAATTTCTATCCCTCTCTAGAGACTAATTCTACCAGTGCAAAATTAGACCTCTCCTTTCCATAATGATAATGTTCCCCAAGTTGGATGTGCTTGGCTTTTGTGAACTGAATGAATCCCTGATGGCCTTCATTTCAGTCTGTAACAAGATATCCTATGTAGTTTCCCCTGGGTTTCCTTTCACTAAGTGGGAGAGAGAAGGCCTGGAGGCTGCTTAGGTAATGCTAACTCATGCAGAGTTCCCAAAGGGTGACAGTTGCTAGGAGGGAAGTCCTTCCTTGGTTCTCACTTTGATGCAGTGTCCTGAATTCACGTCGGTGGGTATTCTCTTCTGCCTTGTTGTACACGCCGTTGTCACCTGGATGGATCCTTACCTTAGAACAGAGTGATGTAATGAAGCTATCTTGTGCAGTAAAATGTGAAAAATGAACACTGCTTCGCAAGTATTGTATAAATAAGTCTGTAAACAAATTTCTTATGTAAACATACAGAGGAATAAAGCTTTTATCTGTTCAAACGAGTGCATGATGTTTAGATATATAAATAGCTTAAGGTAGCTGTTATATTCCTGCAGAAATGTAACAAGGACTTGAGCACATTCTTTAGTGGCTGCAAATACCAGTGGACTAGAAAAGTATGGGCAGCTGTGCAAGATGTCCTGAGGAAATGACAGTGGATACCTGTGAGATGTCCTAGGTTTGGTGAGCTCTGACCATCTTAGAGAATGAAGAACCTTATGGTCAAGAATGAGAAACCTGCAAACACACATTAGCCAGGGCCATACTTAGGTGACAAAATGGCAGCAATTTGCAGCTGCCCTCCTCTAATTTAGTCTTTCATCCACCCAGGCTAATTGAATTAAACACTAGGAATGGCAAGAATATGTTTATGCCCAGTGAGAAATGGCTTTCTTTTATTCTGCCTGGCATCCAGTTGTGGGCTTTCCTGCTGCTGCCTAGCATAAGGGATAACCAGATGCTCAAGTTCATGATGAACACTGAAGGTTGTGGGAACTACAGGCTACTGAGACCATGGTTCCTGCGTTTGGTTCTGAGACACCAAATTTCAACTGATGCCACACATCTCATCAGGGTGCTTTTCAGTCTCTGCGTGTATGAGACACCCAAGCCATTACTTCAGAACTTTGGCAAGAATTTGTCATTGATATTTTCCGTCACCATTATTTCTGTTACAGTGTAGACATACTACACTAAAGAGTATCCAGCCTGAAATTTAAATTTCAGATTTGGGGCCCACCAGATGACTCTTTGGGTGAAAGTGCCTATGCCAAGCCTAATGACCTGAGATGGAGCCCATGGGTGGAAGGAGAGGACTGACCTGTGCAAACTGTCCTGTGACCTCTACTTGAGTACTGAGGCATATGCTTATGTGTGCACACACAGTAATAACAATTTTTTTTTCTAATCTTAGATTTTGCTTCTCTAGAGAGCACTCTGATGACCTCACTGTCAGTCAAATAGCATTTCTGGGGTCAGTCATCCTCAAGAATGCCACACTTTGACCTATGGGATAATTCAGGGGATGGTGAGGATAATTCCCCAGGGTGTGCAAGTTCTATTGAAATTTGTGTTAACTTACTTAAAAATGGAGCCAGATGGAGTCATTTCTAGAAGTTTTGAAAACAAAGGGAGACATAACCCAGTTTGAGGGAATTATAAAAGAATGCCTCATGATGAACAGAAGCCTTGTATACTCTGAGGCCAAGTCCTGGACTAGGAGAGCAGGCTAGTTTTGTTTTTTTTTTTTAAGTTCTTTGCTTACAAAGTGTCTGCTGTGGCTGTCATATATAGCCAAAAAACTTGACCAAGGCATGAGGGTAAGTTGGGTGGATCCCTAGGAGGCGGGCTGCTTCAGAGGTAGTCTGCCGTTGGCTCAAGGCCGTTTCACTACACATTCATACACTAAGTGAGTGACAGCAATACCTTTCACTGCCAGTAAGAATTTATGAATCTTCCCCGAACTCTGTTGTTTCCCTGCTGCCACCATCAGGTCTCTCTGGAGTCACATAGGCATGTAGGGCCTCCATATTCTTTAGTATTTCTTTGACCATCAAAGTGCTAGGCCTGGTCACTCTACCATAGTCACACTTCACCTCCAAGAAAGGTTGGGAGACAGGCTTTTCAGGAAAGCCCCATTAGGTGCACTTTTCCAGCCTGAAGAAGATTCACAATGGGATGGAGGAAATAGCTGTGATCTTTCTTTTAAACAGTGAGAGACTGGTGTTCCCTTCAGACTTAATGTTGTGGTGTTTTGTAACTCCAACCTTTTTAAAAAAAAAAAAAGTTCTCACTCTATAACTGACTGTATAGATCAGTCTGGCCGCAGCTGCACAGAGATCCAACTGCCTTGGCTTTCTGAGTGCAGGATTAAAGCGTGTGCCACCACATCCAGTTGATTCTGAACTTGGTTTGTTTGTTTGTTTGTTTGTTTTTTCAAGACAGGGTTTCTCTGTAGCTTTGGTAACTGTCCTGGAACTAGCTCTTGTAGACCAGGCTGGCCTCGAACTCACAGAGATCCGCATGCCTCTGCTTCACGAGTGCTGGGATTAAAGATGTGGGCCGCTACCACCACCCCCCGGCTGATTCTGAACTTTTAAAAGCTGTTGGTATTTTAAATATAAAATACCTTACTATTCACTTCAAAATTCAAAGGGGTCCTGAGTTGGTGGATTTTCTCCTGGGTTATTGACTCAAAGCCTACTACTTGACAGAAGCAGTTTGCATGGGGTGGGCATGTTCTTGTCCTATTGGGAATGG
This sequence comes from Myodes glareolus, assembly GCF_982192425.1. NCBI lineage: Eukaryota > Metazoa > Chordata > Mammalia > Rodentia > Cricetidae > Myodes > Myodes glareolus. The sequence continues at coordinate 24,759,644 of NC_142031.1, read as the reverse complement.
GGGAGTTCTCACTTTACTGCCTCATAGCTCTCAGAATGTAATCTAGCTTTGAAGGCATCAGGCCGTGGGTCTCTAGGGAGATATATTCCATTTGCAGTCTGTATATGACTTGGTTTGAATGAATCCAAGTTCAGTTCCTTCAAATCACTGACTACAGTACAAGCAGTGTCGTTATCAGATCTGTCTGTATATTACCAGGAGTCATCATTGGCTTCACTTAACTTTTATCCCTCTGTGCGAAAGGTTGCTTTGCTCTACTGCATAGCTGGTGTAAAGCAACAACATTCAGGTAGTTTTGGAAAGGAGAGGAAATGCACCTTAGTTTTGTCAATGGAGGCTATGGACTAACATATAGAAGAGGAAATAGCCTGTGGACTCTCAGGAGTCTCTTACATTTCTTGGTGAGTTTTATTTTGAAAATTAGTGGTTCCTTCTTTCCCCCCTTCATTTTAGTTCCCTCACAGAAGTTGTTAGCTGGGTGTCTCTGAGATAAATCTGATCTCGGTTCTCTTGCCTGGGAAATTAGGGTTGTGCCCATATACACCGTGAGCGAGCAGGACGTTTTCATTCTCTGCTGGTTTCTGTATCAACACTTGACTGCATGCATTAGGCTTACAATGCAAGGAAAACTTCATTCTCTTCAAAATCACATTCTTCAAATATTATTTTAAAAGCCACACTGTACCGAACAATTCAACTTAAATTTTGAGTTCAGAATGTATTGTGTCCAAACTATTAGAAAAAGAAATAACAGCAAGGGGGAAACCTTCTAGAAATTATTTATTGTCAGCTGATTAAAATGAAGCACTACTTTAAAATAAGTTACAGGATTCAGGAAAACGGTATTTTTGTATAGTGACTTTTTTCCTTCTCTTTTTTTCTTTTTTCTTTTCTTTTTTTTTTTTTTGTATAGTGTCTTTTAATAAAATGCTCAGCCCCCTCTTTGTGTTCTCTACAGTGTAAATTCTCGCTAAGTGACTGGTTTTCCAATAAACCAACTTTGTGGCCCCTTCCTCTGTGCTGTGTGCTTAGTTCAGCGAGAATGTTAGTACAGGGCAATGTGTAGCAGAAATTCCTGCCTGGTAAGGTACTCATTGGAGGGAGGGGGCCCCGGTCGGGAGGGGATGGCCGATAGTTAGCATTCTGGTGGGTTGGGACATTCTGGTGGTATGTCTTTTTTGAGCCCATAGTGAAATATATTTTATCCTTTACACCCCACCCCCACCCACCCTTTCTCTGGATTCTTCTTGCTTAGTTACATATGCCTTTTTCCTACCCTCTTGCTAACATGTGCCCAATGACATACTTCTAACCTGCTAATATTTCTTGGAAGGTAAGCTCTATTGCATTCTGATAATTGTCTATTTGATTTAAATGCCAGAGCACCCAGAGGCACCTCTACCTACATTACCACTTGGGCTAGTACATTGGAGTTTGCTAGTATTTTTGCATAAAGAACTTAATGGCAGATTCATTAATCAGAGATCATTGTTAACTTGGGACACTAAAAACAAAATTCTAGGGCCACTCCAGCTAAAGTTGATGTCATCTAGTATGACACAGAAAGTACCCTCCATATTTACATCTGGCACCAAGTGCTCTGTGAGCACTGCTTGCAGTGTGTCATCAAGTAAGCATGCATTTACTGACAGCCGAGTTCTGCACATGGAGTTCCGTTCATCCCCGGGCAGTGGTTCTCCATAGCCCCAGACTGTCTGACTTATGTGGAGAGGAATGACTGAACTTGTTTCCGTTTGGCTCTGAGACAGGTAGAGCAGGTGTCTGTGCCTGGCCTGCAAGTAGGAGTGTTGCCTAGTTGCCCTGAATGTCCGTGTGCCTAACATTTTCACCTTTCCTGCTCATTGTGTCTGTCATGATCCAAAGTGTGAGATGGTGGTTGTGTCTTCAGTCTGTGTGCATTTACCTTGCTTGACTTTTTATTTTTCTGTTTTTCCATTTTCAACATCTATCATTTGATTCCACAATGTATCTTCCTCGGTTGACCATTAAATGTTCCAGAAAGTTTTGACCCAGTCTCCACATTAATTCTACATTTTATGCTTTTCTAGGTCTCCAGAGAGAACCCAGTCCTTGTCCTGTAATTACTGTAGAGCACTTTAAAGAACCTGTGGGTGCCAAAGGCCTCGCCCTCTATCCAGATCCCTGCAAAATTTCTGGAACAAAGACTCAGAACACCTTAGAGTCTGACTCCCTGGCCCGAGAGGGTCCTTCCAGCAATAGCTCCTTCCACAGCAGCGAGGAGGAGGGCACTGACCTGGAGGGAGACATGTTGGACTGCAGCGGGTCTCGGCCTCTCCTGGAGTCTGAAGAGGAGGATGAGAGCTGCAGACCTCCTCAGGGGAAGCTGGGAGAAGCCACCCTGTTCGCTGAGCCTGGAGTGTCTGCTGAGCCAGAAAAGGGGGGACGAGGCGGGAAAAAGAGCCAATTCTTGCCAGTCAACCAACAGGCCTCAGATGATCTCGGAGAGCCTGATGTCTTTGCCGTAGCCCCCTTCAGGAGCTCACTGGTTCCAGCAGATGACGTGGACATTTTCTCCAAAGCCCCTTTTGTCTCCAAGGGCAGTATAGCTCCTTCCCAGACAGAGGAGGTGGATGTGTTCTCCAGAGCTCCTTTTACCAAGAAGAGGAGCGTGGAGGAGTTACTGGCTGTGCAGGGCTCCTCACAGGATTTGCCGGTGCAGGCCAGCCTTAGTCAGCCCAGTGAAGGGCTCCTGCTTCCAGGCCGTGATAGAGCCATGTACCCCCCTGCCCAGGTGCAGTATCCTGTGACTGGCTTTGCACAGCAGGCCGGTCTCCCCTCCCACTCTGTCCAGGTGGCAGACCATTTTGACAGCAGCTCTCCCCGAGGATCTCCCCTGGAATCTGGGAGTCATCCTACTGACAGAAACAGAGGACTGCAGTCCCAGAAAGAAGCCTTCTCCGGGCCTATGGTTGGCAAGCCATTCCGCCCCCAGGCTTTATCCAAATATTCCCGACACTATAGCCCAGAAGATGAGCCAAGTCCAGAAGCTCAGCCCATCGCTGCCTACAAGATTGTTTCGCAGAGCAATAAGCAGTTGCTAGCTGGCTCTGTGTCTGTCACATCTCTGTCCTCCAGGACTACAGAGCTGCCTGCCGCCGACCCTTTCGCTTTAGCGCCCTTTCCGTCAAAAACAGGCAAACAGAAACCGTAGGCATGAGACCAGCCTGTGGCCTGCCTCCACCTACCCCACCAGCACCTATCACACCACTCCTGGCTGGCCTTTCAGGGAGTAGCCACTGTGACCTTGCAGTCCCTGCCTCAGAGCAGAAGCTCTTTAGGTTACACTTCCTGCTTTGGTTTATACTCATTTCTTGCCACGTGGGCATTGCTGTTCCTTCATATAGGCATTCCACCTGCACTCTGAACTCTGATTTGTTTCTGCCTAGACACCTCTTTAATCCAGGAATATTTTACCCGCTGTTAACCACAACTTTGAAGGCCAGCAGCTCCTGTGGGGAGGTGCTTGGATCAAAGAGTCAAGATGAATCCCTCCAGCACTCAACGATACTCTTGAAACAGAGATTTCTAGGGGGAAAAAAAAACAGCAATATAAACCTACTGCACATCTGAAAAAGTTAGTCCTTCAGCTCCTCATTATTCATTCCTGTGGAGCCAGCAGCTCTCAGAGGATTCTGGAATCTGTCACCGAGTCTATATGAGCCAAGCTGGCCTGTGTGCACAGATGTCTGGTGCATGATGTGGGTCAGGTTCTCTGTCAAGCAGAAGAGCATACTGGTGGGAAAAGCTCACTCTGCCTTCCCACAGTTCACTTTTTAGACTAGAATGGATACATGCGTGTGCATGCATACAAGAAACCGTTTCCTTAGAGTGAAACCGCCATGCCTACCTCCATTATCCAATCATTTCCTTGTATTTGCCTGTTGACCTGACTTGAACCTTGGCTTTATTTGGATTTTTTTTTTCTCATGGTAAAATTGAAGTTGTTGGACCATATGGGGCAATTCTGTTGAAAATGAGGTTTCAGGATGAATTTTTAAAATTCCATTTACCTGGTTTTGAAAAAATCAAGTATCTAAAACTGGACATGGTATCTCGTGCTTGTAATCCTAGTTCTTGGGAAACTGAGACAGGAGAATTACCACAAGTTAGAGGCTAACCTGGTCTTAATACTGAATTCCAGGCCACCATATCTCAACACCCTCTCCTCCCACCCAAAAAAGTCACTGGTTCTTCTGTTTTTCCCTGGTAACAGAGGAAGAGCATCTTTAGTGTTGTAGTCACTGGGAATCCTTCCTGGGTACCATTGTTATAAAATTCATTAATCAGGAGCCTAAGCCACAAACTACATTGCCTGTTTTCTCCCCCAAAACTTTCCCCATACTCCTCTGTTGCCTCTTGAAGTTGAAAATGAGAAAGCGTTGGTCAGCTGTCCTTGCAAATCTTTAAATTAGCTGTTCCGTTCAGATGTTAAAGTAGAACAGACAGGTGACTGGCTGTGTCTTCAGAAGTGCGTTTTTATTTCTGGAAAGCTCTGACTCATCCCCGTGTTTTCATACCATTCATTTTTAGTGCCTTAAAAGAAAGCCCATGACTCTGCAGGGAGGTTTCTGCTGAGGAAGCCGAGTTTCATGGAGACAGCCTGCACCATACTCAGGGTGTGTGCTTACAACTTCTAGCATAGTTCCTCCACTTGTTCGGGGAACTCTGGAGAGTTCATCAAGCTAGATTAGTGATAAAAAAAACTGCTAGTAACTGGGCATGGGAGCATATACTCCTGTAAGCAGGAAAGGGGTTCAAGGCCAGCCTAGACTACCTGAGACACTGTCCCCCAAAATAAAAGAATTACTGAAAATTTATCCGGTAATGAAGCCTAAATGTCAGGCTGCACTTGCAATCATTTAGTTGTGATGTCCTTTAGATTTGAAAGTCAGGGTCTGGGTGTACAACTGGGTGGAAGAATGCATGTTTGTATGCACCATACCCTGGGTTCTGTCCTTGGTACCCCCAGAAATAATAGAATAAAGCCCAGGACTCTTGGCAGTTAACATAAGAATGGTTACTTTTTGCCTGGTGTGGTGGCAGGCACCTTAACCTCAGAACTTATGAGGCAGAGACAGGTGGATCTCTGTGAATTTGAGGTCAGCCTTGTCTACATAGCAAGATTCAGGCCAGCCAGTGAACGAAAGCTTGTCTGAAGAGGGTGAAAGGGAACTTTTTTTTAGTACTTCTCTTTTTGGTGTTCTCCACCTGTTTGAATAACAGGCAGTATATCAGGGTCTCCGCCCCCACCAGAAACCTGCCTTCCACTTCATTAAAGCCTAACTATTCTCTCTAGGAATTTGCTTTCTCAGTTATTGTTTTTGAATGTTTTGAATACTAGTGGATACAAACTGGTCTTTCTGTTAAATGAGTAGCTTGGGAATATACACGGAATTTTGCAACCAATCTTCCCACACTTGTTTTCAGGTGAATTCCTCAAAGGCATGTGTAAACGGGGATGGGACTGTTTAGACAGGGTCCTCACTTGATGTCACAAGCTCTTTTCCAGGTTGCAGCATAGACCTGTAGTCCCAGCTGCTTAGAAGGCTGAGACAGGACAGCCTGAACCTAGCATCTCAAGGCCAGCTCTAGCAACTTACAAGCACCCGTCTCATGAATAGAAATTTCAGAATGCAAGGTCAGCTACGTAACCGTGCTGAAACTGTTTTAACTTTGATTACTATATCACTCCATCTAATCAAACAGTCATTTTAATTCACAAGGTCCAAATTAGAATAAAATCACGCACTCCTTATTTTATATAGTTGAATCGTTTGTGAAGTGTGGGCTTGAGGCCTTTTTCATCTACTGAGTAGGAAGTCTATCTGTCTTTTACTGGGAAGTGAGTGTGACCACATGCAGCTTGTCTTTTCCTCTGTGGCACTTTGTGAAGGAAATGTGACAAGAGACTAGCCATCACGTGAGTTCTGAAGGAAGAGTCTGGATTACAGGATTAGTGTGCAGTTGAATGATCAGATATCCTGGTGGGATACCATCCTGAGTGAAAATCTGGAAAGTTTGTTTTACGGGGAATTAAGAGTGCATAAAGTCTATGAATCAATTGTAAATTCCCAGTGACCATACTCTAACAGTTTAATAATTAGGAAGAGGAACAGTGTCAATGAAGTACTGTACTTTGTTTTAATTTCCACTATGTGTTAGTCACTTTGTATATTTCATAGGAAACACAGAAAATTGTGAACTTTGGACTCAGTAGAAAAAGATGAGTCAGAATATCCTTAGATAAAGCCTTAAGCCACATCATGCACTAATGAATGATGTGGTAGACCGAGGAAGTAGCTCAGAGATGGAGCCTGGCACAGTGAGGCCCTGGGTTCCTCCCTATTAGCTGACTAATGAGCACTGTTAAATGAGCTAACTTATGTGTCATGGAAAATGTCTCACTAATTTCTTAGGCTTACAATACAGCTCTTTAGGGCCAAATCTATGGTTAGCACCAAAAAAATAAATAAAATAAGAAGTGAACATCTATGGCAGGCATACCTACAATTCCCGCACCACTCAATACATGGGAGACCGAGGCAAAACAATTGTGAGTTCAAACCAAGACCAGCCTGAGCAGCTTAGCAGGACCTTAATATTGCAAATTTAAAGAGGGCTGGTTTTGTATTTAAGTGGTAGAATGCTTACCTAGCATATGCAACCACTGGATTTAATTAACTCCAGTACCAGGAGACGAGAGAGCACACAAATTGTTCATCGTGTGATGGTGAACAATCTAGCCTTGGAAGTGAGGAAAGTTGGTTCTGAGAGCAAATTTTAGTTCATGTAGGTTGTTTTGTCTTGGCTCACTGGTAGGGGTGAAGACCTATGTACTGGTGCAGGCCCCAGTGTGTGTGTGTGTGTGTGTGTGTGCGTGTGTGTGTGTGCGTGCACACGCGTGTGCTAACCGTCTTCTACTCACTAACCCATGTTGTATCTCAGTTTCATCTGGCAACTGAGATCTTCTAGACATTCAACAGAATGCTGTCTTTCTGGCTTGTTGTGTATTTATTAAGTGTTGGACTATATGCTTGTCAGTGTTTTCAGCCACTCTTCACTGGTGCATAAAGTATTAGAGTGATCTGATGATAAGAAATTCTGTATTTTTATTCTGTAAATGAAAATACTCAAAATATGTATCAGATTGTATGATATGTATGCATTACTTCAAATAGGAAACTTAAGAGAAGGAAATGCAGTGCTCTCTCCGACAGGAATGGGGCAACATCCGGTGGAGTCCATTTGGGTCCCTCAACTGTAAAGAGATGTTGCTCCCTGCTGTGTCTTTTGCATTCAACCTTGAGAGCACATCCCAGTCAACTCCCAAACAGCTGCTGGTTACAGCATTTTTTAAAATCAGAATCAAACATTTTGATGACAGGTAGTTTGCAGGAGTACAGCGGAAGAAGGCGGGAGCATCTTGACACTTTCCGTGGCCACCCTGTTTCCGAGCCTTCCAGTGCTTCACTAAAAGATTAAACACTGGGGGTTGTAAGTGAAATCATGTCATTTGAGTGATAACCTTTGTCAATCAATATTTGTTTTGTTTTAACCACCAGAACACTTTAATGATAAAAAAAAAACTAAAGAAAAGGTTTCAAAATGCTTAAAAATAAAAAGTAGTGTCTAATTGTAAATTGTTTCCGTTTTGTTCCCAGAGGTCTTTGTGTCCCCCACTCCCCATTCCTACTCTCCCTTAATTTCCTCCCTCAGCATTCTCCTGAACTGTCACACTAGCTTGCGGTGGCTACTCTAAAATCTCATTTTAGGATTCAGGCCAGCCTTGACAATCTAGCAGTGAAATGGTTCACCTTCCCCTAGAATCAAGGACAGAGGAAGGTTGGTAGGACCCAGCTTTCCTCTGTGGAGATGTAGCCCAGAGGGCACTCTGCCCACTGATCCTACATAGCTCTAGAATGAGTACATATGTGAGCAGACTCTAGAAGGGCAAAAAGAGCAAAAATAGCTAACTGCTGGTCATGGGAACACATGCCTGTAATGAGGCAAGAGGTTCACTGTGAGTTCGAGGCCTGCTTGGGCTACATAGCAAGACCTTGTCTCAAAACACACACACACACACACACACACCCAAAGGCTAAATATTAACTACATGTGGCTTGTTAACTACAAAGTTTCTGTAACTTGTAATTCCATTAGTTTTGTCAGCTATAGTTCAGCAACCTCAGCCTCTGGCTTAGGCAAGTGTTACACAAATCTGAGTTGATAGTAAACATTATTTGTACTGCCTTATGGTGGAACCATGTATATATACACAAAGGGGATCAGATTCCCTTTGGCAAGGAATTTCAGAATGGATTTTTCAGCATCAATCAAAAATAGGTCAGGGTTGGCTGATACCACGTGCTTGGACTGCGAGGACCCATGTCCAGTCTCCAACACTTTGACTCTGAGGTAATGGGAGGCAGTAGAATGCTTTCCTTTGGAAATAGTGTGCCTGCTGTGTTCTGCAAATCTACCAAAGATTCTTGTGTAAAGGGTTTCTCAGTGTCTGTGTGCGCAGACCTGCATCTTCCTGCTTCCTTCGTGGGGTTAACTCCAGCCCTTCAGTTAATCATCTGAAGAGGATTGGGGAGGGACCACAGGCAGCTGGCCAAAACCTCTGCCCTCTGCCAAAACCTCCAAATTTAGCATTGGAGTTGTTTGCATATGGTGAGGGAGTGACTAGCCATTGCTTGAGCATTCTTCCCAAGTAAGCGCCTTCTTGTGGGTGGCACTGGGAGGACAGTGGTGACCTGCACCATAGGCCCTGAAGATGTTATTTTGAATGGAACCTTTGATGTCATTTTTAGGGAACAGAAACCAAGTAACAGAGGCCAAGGACCGTGCATATTTCGAGGAGGGAAGGTGAGCACCCTCTGCTGGCAGTATTTGGAGTTGCTTGAGTGAGGATCTGTAAGCAGCCTGGAAGGAGTGCTGAGGTCAGCAGGTCTCAGGCATCCTCAGCTTGCAAACAATCTTGGGGAAACCAGAAGTTCATTCCCAGCAGTTTTTGTAATGCCTGTCATTGCAGGCTGTTGGATTTATGTTGTTCTCTCTGGGTGTGATCTATCATGTATCTGATAGTCTTTATGGATAATTGTTTGGGTTGTAAACTCCTATACTCTTTATTAAAATGAACCTAATTAAGTGACTGTAAGTGGTGTGTTTTTTCTTAAGTGGGATCTTCCATGGATTAAAGGGCCCTAGGCACTTTTTACCAGCACAGAGCCTGGGATAGATTCTAGTATTTCTGAACAGACACCAGTATTGGTACAGAGAAACTAACAGGAAATGAACCTAAGCTATTCCAAGCTCCCTGTCATGAGAGAGAACCTGCCTGCCTGCCTTACAACTGTGAAGAAAACAGTTAGGGTGGTATTTGAACTTTCCTGAGCTGACTTAATAGGAGTCAAGAACTGGCGATATGCCGTGTCCAGAAATTGTGTTCACAATCCAGGGCCCCAGAGTTCTGGTGTTGTACACATGAGTGAAGCCAAAGTTGCCCACATTTTGAGAGAACTTACTTACCATCTAAATATAAACCTCCACCTGCTTCTGTGATTTCTTTGATCTTGCTATGTAACCATGACTGATCTGGAACTTAATATTTAGAGCAGGCTAGCCCCAGACTCACAGAGACCTGCCTGCTTCTGCCTCCTGAATGCAGGGATTAAAGCCATGTGCCAGCACACCTGGCTAGTTTTATGATTTAAAGTTCTTAAGTGTTGCCTGGAGGCGGCGGCAACACACACTTTTAACCCCAGCACTTGAGAGGCAGAGGCAGGTGGATCTCTGTGAGTCAAGTCCAACCTAGTCTACAGAGCGAATTCTAGGACCGTCAAGGCTACACAGAGAAACCTTGTCTTAAGAAAGCAATCAAACAAAAAATCCTCCACTGATCTGTGTTTCAAGGTTGCAGCAACCGTCACCAAAGCTGCTTTATTTATTTTATAAGACTGTAGGTGTTCTTGGGGAAGACAGACGCCCACTGAGCCTTCTACCAAGGTGTGGGACAGGACTCCCATTGGGAGGAGCCAGATAAATGCCACTAGCAGATGGCTGAAACCTGTGACTCTAGACTCTAGCCTTTCCTAGTGGTTTTCCTTGAGTTCACCTCATCAGCTGAAGTTGGAGCACATTGTGGAAGGAGAGGAAGTATCTCCTCGATGTGCTTTCAGGTCGGCTGAGCCCAGAGGCAGTCCACGGTCTCTAGTGGCTCTCTCCTGAAGTCAGAGCTGGTGGAACCCCACTTCTACCTTGACAAAATTTAAATACAAATTTTGACTTGGGATATTTGACTATTAGGTATAGGGAGTACATGCAGGGCATGGTTGTGCACGCCTTTAATTCCAGCACTGGGGAGGCAGAGGCAGGAAGATCCCTGAGTTCGAGGCCAGCCTGGTCTACAAATCAATTTCCAGCACAACTAAGGCTACACAGAGAACCCTGCCTCGAAAAACCAAAAACCAAACAAAAGCATAAAGAGTATAAAAGAGCACAGTGGAAGAAGGTAGTATTAAACCAAAATATTTTAAAGACAGAATCTCACCCTGCTTGGCCTCAAATTCATGGGTGATCCTCCTGCCTCAGCCTCCTTTGTGCTGGGATTAGGAATGTGACATCACATCATCTGTAAAATTTGTAATGAACCGAAAGTTGACTAATAAGTCTCCATTGTATGTAGGAAAGAATATGTCTCAAAGAAAACAATGATAATAGCCAAACATGCATTCTATGGGCAAGTGATTAAGATTTGAATTGGCTTAATGGAATTGCTTCATAGTTTACCCACATATTAGCGACCTAATCCTTAAAACTTGAGGATGTGGGGCTAGATGGGAGGTGGGGAGAACTGGGAGGAGTAGAGGGAGGAGAAACTGTCATCAGGATATGTTATGTGGGAAGAAAAAAAAAATCTATTTTCCGTAAAGGGGGGAAATAAAACAGCCTGCCTTGGCTCACTCGCAGCACCGCCCTCCACCTGTAGGGGGCACGCTTCCCGTGACCGCCTTCTCCCCAAGGTCTGAGTCTGCCGAGGACTTGGAGACTAAGGAGGCGTGTCCGCGCAAGCGCACCGGCACTGAAACGATGGCGGCGGCCGAGCGGGCGTGGGGAGCTGTAGCTGGCGTAGCCGGACTATGCAGGCGGTAGGTGTGGGTGCCCCTGCCAGCAATTCCCTGTCGCCGCCCTCTCACTGGGAGGGGACTGGTGTCTAACGGAGTCTTGTCCTGGCTCCAGAGCCCAAGGCCCGGCCACCCTCTACGGACGTCCCGTCCCGTTGTCAACCCCGTAGGGATGTGGCTCCGAAGGGAAGACTATTTCCCGGGGTGGTTCCCCTCCCATTCCGGAGAAGCGCATTCAAGGGCACGGCTCGGAGGGAAGCGACTCCAGGGAACCTACCGCCCAGGCCTATGCCTTTCGTGTCCTGTTGCACTTCAGAGCCACCCTGATTCTGACTTCTTCAGACATCTGCCAGACCCGTGTGACTCCTGAAGAAAAGGGCCTAACAGAATGCTGATGGTTACCTTGAAGTTTCAAATGCATTTCATGAGGGGTGAGCTTGTAGCTCACCCCTGTGTCTTCTCAGCACTTGAGAGGTGAAGGCAGGAAGGAGTTCAAGGCCAGTCTGGACTATATGAGACCCCTGTTTTAAAACTCCTAATACACCTTATAAAAATAGCAGATTAACAGAGGGTTTTGTGGGTTGCCCACTTCTCCCCTGTTTTCGATAACTTTTCTTGAGTACTTTGCTCCGGGTCTCTTAGAATTCAGACCTTCCTGCCAGAGTACCCTTCTGATTTCTCCACTCCGCTGCTGCTCTTTCCCAGGGTTGACCGAACAGTAACCCTGAGATGCCAGGATGTTTCCAAATCCTGGACTATTCCCTCCATTCACTTAATGTGCAGTTACCGGTTGCTACATAGTGATAACAGCTGCCATTTAGTGAACACTTAGCCTGGTATGTCCATGGATTGATAGGTGTCCCTTCGGGAGAATGATCTATCATGCTCTGTATGCCTTTTGTTTAGAGTGCAATTATTAAGTATACAGCAAACAGTAGCATAAGACAGCAAACAGCAGTGTTGAGCGTGCCAGACCAGACACGCCATTCAGCAGAACAGACAGGGAAGCTCTGGGAACCAACAGACTGGGGACTCTGGTGGACAAAGGAAGTCCAAGGCAGAGTATCTTCTCCTGGGTATGACTTTAGCCATTTCTATCATAGGCATCTTTACGTCATGTGGTTAAACAGTAGCTGGGTCTAGTAGGAGAGCTGCCTGGGAATGTCTGCCTTCCCAGCTCTGCTCAAGGGACACTGTTTTCACCCCTCCCGTTTACTCTCTGGTCTCAGGAGCGCGATGGTTTCACTCTTGGGCTGTTTGGCTCTTCTGTTCTTCTTTGACCAACAGGGAATCTTGGAGGACAATTTGAAGCGAACACTTAAGGCAGTGGATCCCTGGTTTGCAAAGCTAATTCCGAGCAGCCAGGGCTACACAGTGAGACCCTGTCTCAAAATTAAGAAAAAAAAAAAAAAAGAACTGATTCAGAAGTCAGAGCTGGAACATTTTTCACTACTAAAATGTCCTTTCCCCCCTGCCCTTTCTTAGCTGTGGTTACTTTCAAAGCTCCCTTTGTTCTCACTTTAATGACGCCTTGAAAATCCCCAGTCAATGCTTCTCTATCAGAGAGAAAGGAAGTTCCACCACTCATGTCTGTGAGTCCAGAACCAGGGAAGCAGAGGCAAGACTATCACCTGGCTACACCGTGATGCCCTGTCCACCTGGCTACACCGTGATGCCCTGTTTCCAAACAACAACAGAACAGAGTCGACTCCTTACCATGTCATTCATTGTTTCTTTAAATATAGGTTCTGTCATGTGGTGACTCCATACACCTTTAAGAAACAACCTCTGCACCAGTATGTACGAAGACCACTTTTCCCGATGCGTGCACCCTTGTCTAACACAGGTACACTTTCACCTCTTCTGAGAACATTGTGGAACAGTGCTAGAGTTAGCGGTCATAAAAGACAAAATTTTAAAGGTTTCTTCAAATTTTTTTTGTTACATTTATTTGTATGTGTGAGAGTGTGCCACACTGCCTTTTGTTTATTTAAGAATGAGCACTTGGAAGGGGCTGGAGAGATGGATCAGTGGTTAGAGCACTTGCTACTCTTGCCGAGGGCTAGGTTTGAGTCCCAGCACCCATATGAAAGCCTACAGCCATTCATGACTCCATTCTAGAGGGTGGATGGCCTTTCTCGACCTCCGCAACACTTCAGACACGTGGTACACATACATACATGCAGGCAAAATATTTACATATATATAAAAAAATCTTAAAAAATCAGGGCACCTTGTTATCTAACTTAAACTGTTTTTTCTAGCATAACACTCTTTCTCTTTTTCAGTACGATTCATGTTTATTCAAACACAAGACACCCCAAATCCCAACAGCTTAAAGTTTATACCAGGAAAGCCGGTTCTTGAGTCGAGGACCATGGATTTCCCCACACCAGCTGCAGCTTTCCGCTCGCCCCTGGCCAGGTACCATTTCTGCTGGTTCTTCCCTGGAAGCACAGTGGCCCTCTGTCTGGGCAGCCTTGCAGAGCTAACACATTTGGCTGGCAGGTTGGTTTTGGAAGAGTTGAGTTGAAATTACAAAAACTTTCTCCTGGGAGTGTATTTGACAGCTTGGTAGCATAAATACTTAACTTAAGAAGGAAGTTCACCAAATGGGTAATTATGATAAATTTCTTATCTAAATCTTTAAAACTCAAAATGTTAAAAAAAATGTGTGTGTGGGGGGGGTAATGGTATGAGTGTGTGTGTGTGTGTGTGTGTGTGTGTGTGTGTGTGTGTATGTGTGTGGGGGCAGGGTATGAGTTTGTGTGGGGGGGGCAAGGTATGAGTTTATGTGTGTGTGTATGTGTGGGGGACAGGATATGAGTGTGTGTGTGCATGTGGGGGGGCAGGGTATGAGTTTGTGTGTGTGTGTGTTCATTTGTTTTTGGTTTTTTTTTAAGACTTATTTATTTATTTATTATGTATACAACATTCTGCCTCCATATATCCGTGCACCAGAAGAGGGCACCAGATCTCATAGTTGCTTGTGAACCGCCATGTGGTTGCTAGAAATTTAACTCAGGACCTCTGAGCCATCTCTCCATCCGTCCATCTTAGTTTTTTAGACAGGGTCCCTCTCAGAACCCACTGCTCCCTTACTTAGTAGACTGGATGACCAGAAGGTCCTCGGGATCCCCTGCCTCTCAAGCTCTGGGCTTATGGGTGTGTGCTGCCATGGCCAACTGTGTACATGTCTGCTGAGGATTTGAACGCAGGCCCGCTCATGTGTGTGCTGTGTACTTTATCCATTGAACCATTTTCACGAGGACTTTTCAAAATGTTTGGAGATGGGAGATGGACATCACTTGTAGCCTAGGCTGATCACATGCTCGCTGTGTAACTGACTGGCCTTGAACCCTTGCCTCCACTTCCTGGTGTTGGGATTACAGATGGCTGCCACTATGCCCAGCTTAAATCTCTGATTTTCAAGAACTATGAAAAGGTGCTCCTTTAATTCCATAGGAAAAAGTAACTAAGTTTCATAAATGAGACAGTTATCAGATGTAGCACGACCTTTTAAAATCAGTGAGGACAGTTTCTGAGTTCACGAGAAACATATTAAATGTGTCAGGGTAGTAAACAAGGTACAGCAAACCTCCTCTGAACCTATGGCTGGAGCAGTCATTTGTGCTGAGAAATACTAGAGTCAGCACCAGCTGAATTCTTGCTAGCTTACTTTCCATGCAGAATGTGCGCTCTGCCTTTGAGTTGCACCCTGACACTATTAGAATTTCCACCTGAGGCTCCTTGCCAAGCACATGTAGAAATCAGCACTGGTAACTTTCCTATACACGACCCGAAGGCAAAGTGAGGCTCAGAAAGAAGTTTTTAACTTTCTAGCTCATAAATATGTACAATTTTTCTGACTTACGCATGCCATTTCTCATAATGCACTGTAGACCATTTATTTTTCGTGCTTCTGATACAGACAACAGTTAGAAGTATGTATATTATAATTTAGTGCACATGCCTGTGTGTAAAACAAGTGTGTGATGAGTATTTCCATCTTTTGCACTTGTACAGTAGGAAATAGTGAGGTGGGCAACAGCACTTGTTTCCCTTGCAAAGAATTCGAGTTCGATTCCAGCACCTGGCAATTCACACCTACCTGTAACTCCAGCTCTGAGGGACTCCAGTGCCCTCTTCTTGCCTCTTCAGACTCTGCACTCATGTGCAGATACATAGATACATGTGCGTACACATAAAACAAATAAAATAATTCTTTAAAAAAATTACAGTAGGTAATAGGCTTTCTCATGTTTTTCATTTCTTTTTGTTATTTAGTTTGGCTTTATTTTATTAAATATAATGAAGTCCTCATCACTATTTAATTAATTTCACAGCTCTATATTGTGTTTTTTTTTTTTAAAGAAATACAACTTCAGAAACACACAAGCATACAAGATTTGCCTAGGATGTTTATTAGTCTGGTTGCACATGCATGGGCATAAGCAAACACTGACACATGTAAAATAAACAAATCTAAAAACTAACATTTACAAAAAGACATATATATGTCTCTGTGTGTCTGCCTGTCTTTGTAATGGATTAGGTAAAATGCTGTGGATTCCCTAGTGACTGCAGTGGTCCCGGAAACACTGCAGGTCCCCAGGCAGTGGCAGTGGGCATCGGGTCCAGAGAGAGCAGCCCATTCCAGTCCCAGGCAGGGACTACACAGTTCCCAAGTGGCTGCAGTGGGCCACGAGGGGCAGTGAGTTCCACAAGGAGAGACAGACATGTGGGCATGCCATGAGACCATGGAAAAGAAGGGACTCAGGCTAGAACCTGAAGAGCAGCTTGCCTTGGTGAAGCGGGGGAGGGCATGGCTTGTCTCTTAAAGGGACAGAGTAGACCATTACAATCTGTCTGTCTGTATCTGTGTGTCTTGCAATACTGGAGATTGACTCTAGGGCCTTAGGCATGCCAGGCAGGAGTTCTGCCGCTGATCTACAGCCTCAGCCTGAGACATAACACGCTGTTAAGTGAAGACAAGCTGCAGAACAGTGGTGCAATGTGATAATATCCATGTAGCCCTCTTCCTAAATCAAAACAGCACTTGACTCCATGAAAGTTCCTGGAGAAATGCACACCAGGACAATCTAGGATTTTAATTTCCTGCTTAGTTTGATTTTAACTTTTTAGCGTTTTTGCTTTTTTGAGATTGGTCTAAGTAGTTCAGGCTAGCCTTGAACTACTGATCCTTTTGCCTCCATCTTTTGAGTTCTGGGCTTAGAGGCTATGCTATGTTGCCTGTCTTTAACCTTTTATTGTTGAAATATTTGCATCCAAAAACAGTTAGTGTAACCCTGTGTGGTGACACATGCCCATAAGCCCAGCACCCTGGTCACAAAGCAGAACTGGGAGTTTGAGGCTAGCCTGCACTACACAGTGAGGCCCTTTGTAAAAATACACACACACACACACACACACACACACACACCCCAAAACAACAAACAAACCAACAAAAAGTCAAAAACAAAACACCTCTTCACTAGAGTGATAGATTTCTCACTGAGCATGGATTGAGCACTAGGTTCGATTTTCTACTACCACAAAACAACTAGGAAAAAAATTCCCGTTTTCTTGTTTTCCTAGAGTTTATTATCTTCAACTAAGCAGACTGGTCTTGTCTGTGCTGAGCTGTCGCAGGGAATGTTTTTGCTAAGCTTCTGAGAGAGGTCAGCCTGTCTTTTGTCTTCCTGGAACCTGGCACTTAGAGATGCCGGGTATCTTCTGAGTGAAGGAGCAGGTGAGCCTGTGTCTGACTTCAGGAAGGGCTTCAGAATGTCCTCGTGGGTCTCAGCGACGCTGTCTTTTCCCACGGGAAGATGTGCTGCAGTTTTTGTGTGTGTCACAGCCTTTTCACGATTGCCAGATGGTGGGCGTGTTTGGGGGTGCTCTTCAGATCCATGTGTGCCTTTGAGGAGCAAGTGTGCTGTGCTCTTGGGCAGACACCTAGGGTGAGGCAGCTGGCTGCAGGATGTCAGAACAAAGCTGTCTGGAGTGGGTAGCATTCCAGCCAGGGATAGCTAACTTGTCTCTTCACTTCTGCATGGGTTTATCGTCTTTCTTGACATCTTTTTCTTTTTCTGTATTCACAGGCAGTTATTCAGGATTGAAGGAGTGAAGAGTGTCTTCTTTGGACCAGATTTCATCACAGTCACAAAGGTACAGTTATGAGTATAAAGCTAAACTAGCTGACTTGTAGCTATTTCTGAATTCAGTGCCCCTCCCTCTCCAGAACGTTCTTTGTTCTTAGGTTTTCAATTTCCCTTCTTTGGTTTCTCATAGATAGTCTTGCTGTGTAGTTCAGGCTGCCTTGAAACCTATGTCCTTCCTTCCTTGGACTCCGTTGCTGGCACTACAAACATGCCATACCCTACCCTACCTTAGAATTTTCACTCTTAATATGCTACAGTTTTTAATAACACTGTGTTATTAAAAAAATCTCAGGTGAGAGACTGGAGAAATAGCTCCACAGTTGAGAGCGCTGGTCTCCCTTGCAGAGAGCCCAGTTTAGATTCCCAGCACCGACGTGACAGCTCACAAACATCTATAACCCCAGTGTTCCAGGGACCTAGTGTTCTCTTCCGACCTCACTGGGCACCAGCCACACACATGCTACATATACACATATGCAAAACATTCATGCACATAAAATAACATAAGTAATACATAAAAAATCTCAGGTGATGTTTACTTCTTAGCTCTGTCAAGTTGCTAGAGGCCTTTCCTAGCTGCAGTTACTTATGATCCAGGTGTCACTGATCTTCAGCCTCATCCGTGCAGCAGGCTCAGTGCAGTGTCCAGAATTACAGGGCTAGCCCACAGCAGGTTGCAGCCTTGGCAGGACTAGGAGTTCAGCTTCTAGGCTACTAGAATAAAAATTTTTTCCCTAAAATTTAAATAAATTAAAAACATTTTAAATTGCATGTTTTATTTTGTGTGTGTATTTGTGTTCAGGCATGCACATGGAATCAGGACAGTTTGCAGGAGGCAGTTCTCTCCTTCCACCATGTGGGTCCCAGGGATCAAATGCAGGCTGCCAGGCTTGGTGACAAGCTTTTACCCACTGAGCAATCTTGCCTGCTCCTAAATAGTATTTTTACCAATTCCTGCTGCGAGTCGATGGAGTAAAAAGGGAACCAAGTCCATATTATGAACAAATTACATATGCATCTGTCAGGTGCCATAGTACAATACCCGCTCTGAAAGGGATGTGCTTATGCAGTCTTTTGACAAATGCACATACAACTAATTTCAGATATAGGGTGTTTTTCCATAGTTCACTGTCCTGCAGCAGTACTGTGAGCTGGACCATGGTGGTGCATGCCTTTAATCCTAGCACTCAGGAGGCAGAGGCTGGCGAATCTCTGAGAGTTCAATGTCAGTCTGGTCTACAGAGCGAGTTCCAGGACAGTCAGAGCTGCAAGGTGGGACCCTGACTCACCAGAAAAAAGAAAAGGTTCTTGAAAGATCTGAGGTTGTAATCTGGATTTGCTTTGCACTTGGCTGGAAATGCAACATATTTCTTCAACATGATTATAGGAGAATGAAGAATTAGACTGGAATTTACTGAAACCTGATATTTATGCAACCATTATGGACTTCTTTGCATCTGGCTTACCCCTAGTGACCGAAGAAACACCTCCAGGAGAAGCAGGTAGTGTTGCATTGGTAATGGATGCTTATCTGTTTCTTACTGGACTTCCTACTTTGCTCGTCTTCGCCTTGATTGCAGAAGTGACCAGAAAACAGATTTTAAAATGTTTTTATTAGAATATATTAATTATGCATAATTATGGGTTTCACTACGGCATTTTATACGTATATGTGATGTGTTTTATCGTAATCACCCTCTATTCCTCTTTCCTTGTCTGCTTCTCAGTCATGATGGTCCCCTTTCTCTTCTCATCCAGCCCCTCTCCACGCTCATGCTCTTTGTGTGAGTGACTCAAAGGAGACCTGGTAGGGCCGCTCATAGGAACTCAGGTGAGATGTCACCTACTGGGGCATGAGCACCTTACCAGTGGTTACACCACTATAGACGATGGCCTTCTTTCCCAGCAACCAGTAACTTTGTGTGGGTCCTCAGGGAGGGTGGAGCCTCATGAGACCCACCTCCTTCCATGTTCAGGTACCTGATCTGAGATAAAAATATCAGTTTTTAAAATTGTTTTTTATTTGATTTGTATGGGTGTTTCCCCTACATCTCTGCCTGTGTACTACCTTATGTGTGCCTAGCCAGATGAGGCCAGGAGAGGGCACCAGATCTCCCTGGAACTGGAGTTAAAGACAGTTGTGAGCCGCTGGTCACTTGGTTTCAGCACTGCCAAGTTCAGAGTCTCTGCAGTAGCTTCTACCTACTGCTTGAAGAAGCTTCTCTGGCCAAAGATAGCAGTCCTAACCTGGACAGAAGGAGGCTATTTCAGAAGGAAATAGTTGAGTATAGCATGTCCTTTAGTCAAACAGCTTCTCCACAAAGGCCTGGGCCTCTCTGTCACAGGTTTAACCAGGTTACAGCGGCAGATCTGGCTCCCTCCTATGGAGCCGGCCTCAGTTCCTGTCAGGATGCAGCTAGTTACCCCATGCCAGGCTTGCCGCTGTTTCATCAGCGGGCGCATCTGGCCTGCCTCCTGTAGCCCTGGGGTTCGCAGCTGAGTGAGATGGCTGGCACAGTTGTCCCCCAGCACCTGCCACCACCTTGTACCCTCGAGCTCACCAGCAGGGAGGAGACTTCAGGAGGAGGATCTTACTGTCTAGTTCTGGGAAACATCCAAGAGCATGGGCGTATTTTTAATCATTGAGTAAATTTGGCTTGGGAACTAATTCTTGATGGAACAAAACTTCATATATACTGTT
This sequence comes from Myodes glareolus, assembly GCF_982192425.1. Lineage (NCBI taxonomy): Eukaryota > Metazoa > Chordata > Mammalia > Rodentia > Cricetidae > Myodes > Myodes glareolus. Next base: position 24,739,611 of record NC_142031.1, on the reverse strand, counting down.
GTTTTTGGTTTTTCAAGACAGGGTTTCTCTGTGTAGCCCTGGATGTCCTGGAACTCACTCTGTCAACTAGGCTGCCCTTGAACTCACAGAGATCTGGATGCCTCTTCCTCCTGAGTGCCTGGATTAAAGGCATGCACCACCACTGCCAAGCTGTTTCTTTAAAAGTTGTGTGAACACTGAATCTATTATGCAAAACTAAAATTTTTAACTATGAAAAATTTTGGGAATTCTGAAAATTCCCAAAAATCATATATTGACACAAACTTGCTTCCACTTGATTTAACAGATGTTAGTGGTTTCAGGAAGAGGGTATCGAGCAACAAGTAAATGTTAATTTTTCCATAGTTGCTTTAGACCCACTTTTTTCCTTTTTAAAAAATTGTTTTTATTGAGCTATACATTTTTCTCCCCTCTCTTCCCTTCCTCTCCTCTCTCTCCACTTCTGCCCTCTCCATGACCCCCACACTCCCAGTTTACTCAGGGGAGCTTGTATTTTTCTCCTTCCTATGTAGATCCATGTATGTCTCTCCCTGGGTTCTCCTTGTTGTGTGGGTTATCTGGGGTTATAGACTGTAGGCTGGGTTTTCTTTGCTCTATGTTTATAAGCCACTTATGAATGAGTACATATTATATTTGTCTTTCTGGGCCTGGGTTATCTCACTCAATATAGCTTTTTCTAGATCCATCCATTTGCCTGCAAATTTCAAGATGTCATTATTTTTTACTGCTGAGTAGTACTCCATTGTGTAAATGTACCACATTTTCTTTGTCCATTCTTTGGTTGAGGAGCATCCTGGTTGTTTTCAGGTTCTGGCTATGACAAACAATGCTGCTATGAACATAGTTGAGCACATGTCCTTGTGTTATGATTGAGAATCCTTTGGATATATACCCAAAAGTGGTATTGGTGGGTCTTGAGGTAGATTTTTTTTTCCTAATTTTCTGATAAATCACCATACTGATTTCCAAAGTCGCTGTACTGACTCAAATACCTCATCACAAGGAATTTATCTCACGGATGTGCCTAGAAGCAGGGGTGTTGCCCAGGACTAGATACTAAACCCATCAAAGTGCCAGTGAGGCAAAGCTCTACCAAGATCACTTTACAATGAGCCTGTTTTCCTGTGCAGATGGAAAGACTTTCAAGGGACTCTAGGAGTGAAGTGTGGATCAGGTGAAGCCTGGTCTCACCTGTGTAAATTTACACTTGGAGATGTGCACATGCTTGGAGGAAGCCCTGCTCTCAGGTAGTAACAGGGATGGGAAGGCAGCTTAGGACTGCTGCTCTAAGAGCCTTTGACTCGGGTTAGAACAGTTTAATATAAATTACTTATGGGGTTGCCAGGAATCTAATATTTATTACAGTACAGCATGGAATCTCTTTATCTTTTTGCAGACGAATACATTTCTTGAAAAGAGCATTACATTTTTTATACAGGCATTGGTAAAACCTACATAAAGCTTTACAAAATTCAAGCAGTGGCCAAGGATATACCAAGTTCCTTGGTAGAGTACGTGCTCCATGTGCAAGGCCATAGGTTCCTCCCAGCACCGCACATGTATACTCATACAAACACATGCGCGTTATACACACAGACATGTTCATATATGTGCACTTGCACATATACGTAGACGTGCGCACACACACGATAAAGCAAAACCAAAATGAAACACCATTCTTAGCTCAGATTTGCAAAGCATTTGGAACTTTCCAGAAGGCCTACATCTGTATTTGATATAATTATCTTGAAAAATCACTAAATCGAGAAACAGAAAGTTAAAAAGATGCTTCCTAAGTAGCTGTGCCTTTCCATGTCACATTTACAGCGAGATCAGAGGGGCATTTCTGTGCTGCTCTCGGTCCTTGAGAGTTGGTTTGCTCCCCATCTCAGCCCCAACACAATCAGGCTTCACTGAAGGCTGTATTCCCCTGTATTACTGAATGTTGAGTGACTATTTTCCCTTGGTTTTTCTTTTGTGAACCACATGAGCCATGTTACTTTACCAAGCTTTGTGTTCTATTTTGTTGTTGTTTTTGTTTTGTATTTTGAGACACGGTCTTGCTCACTCTATAAACCAGGCCGGCCTCTCATTTTCCGTGATCCTTCTTAATCTGCATGAGTACACCATGTCTGACTTTGCTTTTGTGTGAAAACCCTCCTGGTTTAATGCTTATATAACTACAAAATTGGTACTCTTGAGTTTTTATTTATAATTTTTTTAGGTTCTGAAGAAGATGATGAAGTTGTGGCAATGATTAAAGAACTGTTGGACACTAGAATACGGTACGTGTTAAAACCCCCAGCACCCTCTGTCCCCTCCACAATCCAGTGCTGCAAAGATAGCTCTCATTAAAGCAGCATGCTTTTACCGGAGAGGGAAGCAGGGCTCCAGAAAAACAGGGAGTGTAACCAACATAGGTCACCTTCTCAAATGAACTGAAGGCTGTGCCTTAGTATTCAGTGACATCTTTAAAACTATAGTCTGTGTGCACATGGTCAAGATGAATTTTCCCTCACGGTCTGTATAGGAAAGAACTTCATATTTGTGAGCATTGTGACGAGAATGGCACCCATGTGCTAACTGCCCGAAAAAGAATAAAGACAGGAGCCAGGCGTGGTGACACAAGTGTTCCCTAGGGGAGCAGGGGCAGGAGGAGCTTTGTGAGTTTAGGCCAGCTTGGTACACACAGTGAGACTTTGTCTCAAAAACAATGCACAAAATAGAAAAAGCAAGGATGAAAACAAGACTAGTGAACAGCCTGTTTCCATGTCTCTCACAGCAGACCAGGAAGTCTGGACTTTTAAAATGTTTCCTTCTTTAGGTATTTTAAGAAACAATTTAGAAATTTAAAATAAGAGGCTGGCTAAGTGGCAGGGATCTACTTACGTGCGTAGTGGCACACGCCTTTAGTCCCAGCACTCAGGAGGCAGAAAGAGGTGGATATTTAAGATTGAGGCTAGCCTGGTCTACAGAGCAAGTTCCAGGACAGTGAGGGCTTCTCAGAGAGACCCTATCTCAAAAAACAAACAAACCTATTGACTTTACCTTTAAACTCAACAAAGAGAAACTGAAGTAATCCTTAATACTGGGGATATTCCAACTGGTGTTTAAGATAGGTGATTAAAATGTTAAAGAAAATAAATGAAAAGATGAGGAAGCCGGGCGGTGGTGTTGCACGCGTTTCATCCCAGCACTTGGGATGCAGAGGCAGGTGGATCTCTATGAGTTCGAGGCCAGCCTGGTCTACAAGAGCTGGTTCCAGGACAGGTTCCAAAATTACAGAGAAACCCTGTCTCGGGGGGATGGGGGCGAAAAGATGAGGAATTCCTGCAAGAACAGGAATCTCTACGAAAAGAATATTTGTAGAACTAAAAATATAGTAAATGAAGAACCCATGAGATTACTTTCATGTGTGGTGTGACATGGCTGGAGTGGACTCACGCGTGTTGGAATGTAGAACAGTAGTGAAAACCCAGGTTGAAGCACACAGAAAGACGGAATTTGGCGAAAGAAAAAAGGCACAAGCATCATGCATGCAGAAAATCTCATATAGTGTCCTAATGGTTAATTGGATAGAAGCAAGATAAATGACCTAAATAGGAGGTGAGTGTGAATAATGCCGAGTCTTGGCATTATTTGAGACACGGTAAAAGCAATCTTTCATGGTAGAATAAAAGATCTGAAGTAGGTGTGATGGGGTGATAGCAGCAGCGAAACATAACAAGCAGCTGTGTGTAACATGAGGGCCGGCTTGTTGGGGTTTCCATCCCGCCCGGTACCCCAACAGCCGGCAAATCCCAAAGAGAAATTACACACAGGACTCCATAAGGTTATAAACTGATTGGCCCATTAGGTCAGGCTTCTTGTTAATTCTTATAACTTATGTTACCCCATTATCTTTATCTACATTAGCCACATTGGCTCCGTACCTTTCTCAGCTGGTCAAGTTACATGCTGCCTCTTCGATGGTCTGCGCAGGAGTCAAGGAATGGCTTCCTGCTTTCCAGGATACTCCTGTTTTCATTGCTCCACCCCTACTTCCTGTCTGGCTTTCCCGCCTATACTGCCTGCCTGGCCAATCAGCGTTTTATTAAAATATGATTGACAGATACAGATAATTCTCCCGCACCATTTCCCTCTCTCTTTTTTTTTTTTTTTAAACAAAGGAAAATACCCATAATCCATTTGTTGGGAATGTGGGCGTAGTATTTCAGGCTACTTCCTGCTGGTTGGGGGCGCTGATAGTCTTAAGGGGACCTAAAGAAAATTTAGAGTTATAATCAAGTCATGACTGGAGTATCCTGTGAGTCTCGATCATCTCAGGCAGCAGTCTTGGATCAGTTCTGGATGTAGACCTCTGTCATCTGGGCCATCTGTTCCTATCGGAGATTTTTCAGGTGGCCTCCCTTGGTCAAAGGTGATTATTCTTAACTCTGAATAAATCCAGAGTCTCTCGTTTTCTGTGGAAACAAAAGCAAAATCTCTTCTCCAAAGTAACATACCTTTTGACTTCAGTTTTGAAGCCAAGGTATTTTCAAAATTCCTATCTTGGGTTAGTTTAGCAGCATTTATAAACAAAAATCTTTTAGCAGTTGTTGCTCCTTCCTCAGCAATCAAACAATTTAAAGAGAGCATAAAAGCATACAGTATGAAGATTATCTGTGCATTTTCCATCTTTATGTGGCTTTATTTTAACCTCTATTTCTTTTATTTTTACTTTTACTTTTTGAGACAGGATCTTTGTATATCTTTGTCCTGGAATAACACTGTAGACCAGGCTGTCTTTGAACTCACAGAGATCCTCCTGTCTCTGCCTCCCCAGTGCTGGGATTAAAGGTGTATGCTACCACACCTTGAACTCACAGAGATCTGTCTCTGCCTCCCAGGCATTGGGATTAAAGGCGTGTACTACCACACCTTGAGGTCACAGAGGTCAATCTACCTCTATCCCTTGAAGTCACAGAGGTCAATATGCCTCTGCCTCCCAGGCATTGGGATTAAAGGTGTGTACCACCACACCCAACTACTCTCTTTCTTTCCTTTTAACTTTAAGAACTTTAACTTTTAGTCTGTATATACACACTGTAAACCATTTAGAGGTTTTCTTCATCTTTGAATCTCTCTTTACTGTTTATCTCTCTTTTTTTGACCACATGAGCCTTTAATTTACAAAGCAATATGGGAAGCCGTGGCTTTGACAGCTAGATCCAGCTCATTCCTTAGCTTTCCAGACTCATAGCTGAGATACCAGCCACAGCTGTGTTCACTGCCACAACTTGTCGTGTTTCAAGGTCCTTGCTAGCAAGCAAGCTGCATCATTCTGCTCACAGACCACACTCAGTCGGACTGCCTGCCTGCAAGAGTCAGAGTTTGTCCTGGCAGGACAGCCCAGAAAGCCGGCACTTTAAAACAGCACAGCTTTTTTCCTGCTACGACCGAAAAGCATGCGCTCAGCTCTCCACCAACAGCATCCAAGTGTTTCGTGGCAGGACCTCCCAATGAGCTGCAAGGTTTTGCAGCCAAGGCTGAGTCAAGAAGCCTCTCCTAGATGAGAGCATTTGCTTGCCTCTAGCAAGCAGAGCAGAACCGAAAAATTGCTGCTACCAAGAAAACATACTTTATTCTATTCTTTCCCAAACTTTCTCAGGCTTTCTGTGGATTCATTTATCCACGTCTGGGCGCCATATGTAACATGAGGGCCGGCTTGTTGGGGTTTCCATCCCGCCCGGTACCCCAACAGCCGGCAAATCCCAAAGAGAAATTACACACAGGACTCCATAAGGTTATAAACTGATTGGCCCATTAGGTCAGGCTTCTTGTTAATTCTTATAACTTATGTTACCCCATTATCTTTATCTACATTAGCCACATTGGCTCCGTACCTTTCTCAGCTGGTCAAGTTACATGCTGCCTCTTCGATGGTCTGCGCAGGAGTCAAGGAATGGCTTCCTGCTTTCCAGGATACTCCTGTTTTCATTGCTCCACCCCTACTTCCTGTCTGGCTTTCCCGCCTATACTGCCTGCCTGGCCAATCAGCGTTTTATTAAAATATGATTGACAGATACAGATAATTCTCCCGCACCAGCTGTGCAGAAGAGAGGGCAGCTGTGCAGAAGAGAGGGTGGCTGTGCAGAAGAGAGGGCGGCTGTGCAGAAGAGAGGGCAGCTGTGCAGAAGAGAGGGCAGCTGTGCAGAAGAGAGGGCAGCTGTGCAGAAGAGAGGGCGGCTGTGCAGAAGAGAGGGCAGCTGTGCAGAAGAGAGGGCGGCTGTGCAGAAGAGAGGGCAGCTGTGCAGAAGAGAGGGCAGCTGTGCAGAAGAGAGGGCAGCTGTGCAGAAGAGAGGGCAGCTGTGCAGAAGAGAGGGCAGGCGAAAGAGTGAACGGAAACGCAGATACAGCTAAAGACACATACAGTGGCTAACAGAGGATAAGATTGTCACAATGTGAGAAACCAACTTCGTGCTCCTTATAAGGGTACCTGCTTAAATGTAGGACAGAAACATTGAAAGTAGGACACTGGAGAATGCATAGCTTTCGGACAGTGAGGGGAGGGGGGGCTACTGGAATTTAACAGACACCAGAAGACATTGTACCCGACCGCTGTAGATGCCACCACACAGTGGGAGTATTTGCTACCAGGATCATATTCTAGCCATCTAATAACACAGATTCAGAATAAATGAAGAATATTGGACAGAGATAGAAGTAACCCACAGTAGGTGAGGAAATTAATACCTCTATCTAACAAAGCACAAAAAAATAATTGGGCAAGAGAGAGTTTTAGAACTTATGATTTTTATTTATTTATTTTCGAGACAAGGTCTCACTTTGTAGCCCTGGCTGGCCTGAAACTTGGTATATATGCATACCACCAGATAGATCTCTGACTCACAGAGTTCCATTTGCCTCTGGCTTCTGATTGATGGAATGAAAAGCTTAGTAAACCACCATTCCCAGGGCAGGGTAGAGTTTTAAACATGTAGTTAGCAATTAACTAAACATTGACATATGTATAATGTACTCATCAAGAATAATGTATTATTTTCCTGTATATATGGATCATGCACTAAAGCAGCTTGTATGCATGTTCAGAAAGCAGCCCTTATCAAATTTCAGAGTTAAATTCATTGAGACTGTTGGGTTTTGTTATTTGGTTCTGGGGGTTAAACCAGGATCTTGCACTTCATAAGCATGTGCTCTACTACTGAGTCACCCTGCCCACCACCTCCCACACCCCCATACCAGCCCCCCCCCCCGGGAATACTGTTTCCTGACTGCAGTGGGATGGAGTGCTCTTCAGAATGGCTTAAGGTTAGGCAGGTAACAATCTAAGTCAACACAGAAATTATGGTGGATACCTTAACTGGGATAATATGGAGCCATTGGGATGGCTCACTGGGTTGTGTTACTTGTTGTCAAGTCTGGTGACCTGAGTTTCATCTCTGAGACCCACAGGGTAGAAGGAGATCACTGACTCCTGAAAGTTGACCTTTAGCCGTCATAGGCACACAGCAACATATACACACCCCCAGAACAAATAAATACAATAAATTAAATTAATTAACATCTGCATGACCTTGGCTGGGCAGGTTTGTTTTGTTTGTTTTTATTCACAAGGTTACAAGGAAATTGGAAAAATCAAAGAAAAGACAAATTAGACAATAGTAAAATCATGCCTTTCTCAGTATATAGGACCGACAAGATGACTTAGTGGATAGGAGTACCTGCTGCTGCTCTTGGCAACCCAGACGCTATTCTAGAAACCACGTGGTGAAATAGAGAGAAAACTCCTACAAGTTGTCCCCAGCTTCCACATGCATGCTGTGACACATGTGTGCAAGCATACACACAGACACAAAACAAAGGTGAGGCAAAATTAAGAGGGCTGAAGAGATGGCTCAGTGGTTAAGAGCACTTACTGCTCTTGTAGAGGACCCAGGTTCAGTTCCCAGCATCCACATGGTGGCTCACAACACCTGTAACACTAATACTAATTCTAGGGGGTCTGATGCCCTCTTCTATCCTTTAAGGGCTCCTGCATCTATGTGGTACACAAATAATACACACACGCACACGCACACACATGCACACACACACACACACTCAGGCACACACATGCACACATAACTGCCTTATTTAAAGCTTTTTTGAAAGACTTTGCAGTGTGTGTATGACAGAATATATAAGAACTACAAATTGACAAGGAGAAACTGAAATAGAGGCTGGAGCAAGCACACAGCAAAAGACAGCAACCAAACAGCCACTAAATGTGGAGGGGTGAAGAGTGTGCAGCCTTCCTACTCATTATGCATATCCAGATCAAACCTCCACAGATGTTACTTCAAATCCAGCAGGCAGGCTCATCCATTTTGATTGACTCCAGTGGCTCATGAGATAGGCGTGCTCACCTGTCTGGTGGTGCCACGGACAGGCTCAGGTGAGCCACTCAGACCGTGGGGGAACAGGACGAAGGGACAGAAGATTTCAGAATATGGCGAAGGAAATGACAGACAGACCACCCGCAATGTATTTGAGAATGCTGCTGCGTTTTTACTTTTTTAGTGCGAAGCTTTTATATTTTTACAAACAAAGAACTTGGCAGAGGCATACATCTTCAGATCATAAAATAGAAAAGATCAGCACAAAACAGTTTTACAAAGAGAATCTTTAAAGATGCTTTGGCATGAGTACAAGGACTTTTGCTTCCTCACGTTCTGTAAAGTTAGCCTTCTTGTTTTTAGAGAGGCCACTGTTCTTAAGTTAGGCCATCTTTATCAGCTTACACCAGGTGGCTGGCTGGGTTAAGCTAAGTGACCTTGTGTGTCTGGATGAGAAAGAAGAAGGCTACTATCTTCCTGGGAAAACTTTCTGCTAGGAAACTTTAAAGACATGATCTCAAACTTGTCTGAAACTCATCTCATACCATTAATCTCAACTCTCTTCCCTTCCCGACTCTCAGAGTCAGATGTTGTAATTAGTCTAGATTTACTGGCCATAAGGAAGGCTGCATAGGCCTCCTGTTAAATCGCACGTATTTTCCCAGGTAAATGCCTAATATTGTTTTCCTGTAGAAGGTTTCTAAGGTTTTTCCTAGTAAAATTAACTCCTTTTATTCCACATCATCAAGGAATTATCCTAACGATGACCCCCAATTCCCAGAACTGGCTACTTCTTTTAAGGCTTTAATGAATAGTGGGGCAGAGCTCGAAATGTTTTTAACAGTCTTGTTTGTATCCGCAACTGCCTGGAATACTTTGATCTGTTAGCAATATGCAAGGATCACAAAGAACACACAGACAAGGGAAAAGACAGACATATGGCACCAAGGACAGTCAGGTCGAGTCAGTACAGGTAGCAATTACAGGTGGCATCATGACCACAGCTGATTGCCTGGAATACAGCTCCGAGAAGCACAGATCCCAATCCTCCAGCAACACTTGCCCATCCAGTCAGCATTTCTGCTACACTGGCGAGACAGCCGTGGATGTAGTATGGTGGCATGTAAGGGTGGGTAATTCTGGGAAAGTGGCATAGTTTAAATAATAGTCACACTTTTAATTTAGCTGGCTCGGAACTGAGTTTATAGCCCAGTCTAGCCTTAAACTCATGGCAGTCCGCCTGCTTCAGCTTTCAGTGCTAGGATTACAGGCACAAGCCTCTACTCCTGGCTTATGTTCAGAATTTGCCCCAGAAGTTTTGCCCTCGAGTATATGCCCATTCCTAATACCTATCCAAACCAAAAGATGCACAGATGAATCTTTACAGCCATGTTATGTGCATAAGTCAAATACCTATCAATAGCAGGGTGGTAATCAACTCTGTCATGTTAGTGTAGTGGGATACCATGCAGCCATGAGATGGATAGGCTCTTATACTCGACAAGAACCAGTCATACACATGTATGGTTTAACACCAGAATTCATGGCCAATGAGGATGCTCAGCTGGGAAAGTCATTTCCTGATAAGCCTGCTACCCTGAATTCCATTCCCAGAACCTACATAGAGAAGGAAGTGACTCTGGAAGGTTTTACCTGACCACACATGTGCCATGTACACACACACACACACACACACACGAGAGAGAGAGAGAGAGAGAGAGAGAGAGAGAGAGAGAGAGAGAGAGAAATAAAAATATAATTAAATTATTAAATTTAATCCAAGTTATGGGGCTGGGGAGGTGGCAAGATGGTAAAGTATTTGTCATGCAAGCGTAATGACCTGAGTTCAGTCCCCAGAACCCATATTAAGAAAGCTGGGCATGGGGTGTATGTTTGTAATTCCTGTGCTTGGGGCAGAAATTACTTAACCTAATAAATGGGTTCCTGTTCAGTGAGAGACCCTGTAAAGCCAAGAGGAACAGTGCCTAAGGAACAGCACTCAAGATTGGCTTTTGGCCTCTGCGCTACACATATTCATGAACCCCGATCCAAGAACTAAACACACACACACACACACACACACACACACACACACGTAAGCACATGCACAAAACAGCAAACTATCTTAGTCGTTCTCATTGAAGGCATGCATCTGCTGTTTTAAATGTGTTCTGAATGTCCTGTGGCCACAGGCCGACTGTGCAGGAGGATGGGGGTGACGTGATCTACCGCGGCTTCGAAGATGGCATCGTGCGGCTGAAGCTCCAAGGCTCCTGCACCAGCTGCCCCAGCTCCATCATCACCCTGAAAAGCGGGATTCAGAACATGTTGCAGTTTTACATTCCAGAAGTGGAAGGTGTGGAACAGGTAGGCAACATTGTGGCAGTTTGGGTTATTGATGAAATGGGGACCAAGTCTATAACCTATCTTGACTTAGGAAAGCTCCATCGGTGGTTCTATTCTGAGGATTCAAAACACCATGCAATTTTATATAGATGGATATAAGCATGGAGGAACTCACATAATTTGCCAACCTCTTATTCTTCCTTTATTCCACTTCCAACGCCATTTTTTTCTTTTAAGATAGGTCTTGTGTGGCCCAAGATGGCCTTGACTCTTACATTTGTACATACATGTGGGTGCATGTGCTTGCTTGTATATGTGGGTGTGTGCACTGGTGTGCATGTGCAGGTCAGAGGATAAAGTGGAATTGATTCTCTCCTTCCTCTTTATGTAAATTACAGGGATAGAATTCAGGTCATCAGCTTTGGCAGCAAGTGTCTTTACCCCTGAGCCATCTTGTTAGTCCCAGGTTTGTTTAGTGAGACAGAATTTCTCTCTAAAATCTAGACTGGCCTGGAAATTGCTATGTAGTCTAGGTTTGCCTGAAACTCATAATCCTCCTGCCTCAGCCTCCTGAGAGCTGGAATTACAGGCATGTGCACACTGATGCACAGTGAAAGTAGCACTAGCTGGGCTTTGGCTGTAGCTTATTGGTGTTTTTTGTCTCTAAGTGTGTAAGTAGCTAAGAAACAGGGCCTTTAGGAAAGGCAATCAAAGAGGAGACAGTTATGGACAGTAGAGATTTGAGAAACTCTTGTGAGTGGTTCTGTGGCTTTAGGTGTCTTCTTCAGTTGCTCAGAGAGTCACTTATCTCTGAGTAGTATTAAAGGCTGGCCTTTGGTCCAGTACAGGTCCTCATCAGTCCTGTGCTGGTGTGTGTCAGAGCTCTGTGTGTGTGTGTGTGTGTGTGAGAGAGAGAGAGAGAGAGAGCGAGAGAGAGAGAGCACTGTGTGTGTGCATGGCCTCCTAAAAGACTAGAAACCCTGTGTGTGCGTGTTTCTCTGCAGCAGCCCTGCTGGGTCTCACAGGTATCATTTGCACATTGACATTGATCAAGTTCTTGGGACTCTAACTCCAAATTTAGAAATGATTCTGCCTAAATAGGACTTGATATACAAAATTCTTTGCATTAGATATTGTTGAAATTGGATAGAAAATATTTATTTTTTTAAAGTAAGAATATCCATTTTTAGTTAATTTCAAGAGAAACTAGGAGGAGAGAATTCCTTTGTTAAGTATCTCTCTTCAGAACCCACCCAGATTCCAGTTCCATTTTAGTTTCTGTTGTGTTTGGTTTAATTAAGTTTGAGATGAAGTTTTGCTCTGCTGCCTGGCTGGTCTTGAGCTCCTGGGCTGAGTGATTCTGCTCAGCCTGCAGGTATCTGGGGCTTCTGCCACTGTGACCCGCTCATCAAGATTTGCTTTTTCATCATTACTCCCCCTCTTCATCCCCAATGCCTTTTGAAAAAAATAGTATTAGTTGGGGGCCAGTAGATTAACAAAGAGGAAACATTTTTATTCTCATGCCAGGGTGGGTACATAATTGACTGTTACAAACGTTAATTGTCATGTAATTGTAGTAGGTGTGGTAAGGAGAGAAACATTCACAGCTTTTTATAACTCCTTCTTTTCAGAGGTGTGGCCTTTATTATCCAATAATACACCAGCCCACACAGGACTGGTCTTTCTCTCTTTCCTTAAGTAGTGTTTGTTACCATTCTTCTTCCCTGAAAGTCTTCATTCTTCTTTAGGTTTAAGACAATTTTTATTTGAGTAAAACCAAAATAGTTTATAGAATTTTTTTATTTTAAGAGTGTTTTTGGAATTCCTCTTTTAAAACAAAATATTCTTTCTCCTGGTGGCGTTCGTGCACATCAGTTTAGAACTCATAGAGATTTGTTTACCTCTGTCTCTTGAGAACTAGAAATAAAGGCATATCTCCGTGCCATGTTTAAAACTTTTAAAATTACATTTACGGTATCATGTTCATGTGTGTGTGTACACACACTACAGCGCACAAGAGGAACCTTGCAATTAAACCACCCTGCGGAGGTTCACTCACCATGTTGAACTTGGGGATCAGCTCGGGTCTCAGACCCAGCAGCAGAGTCTATCCTGGAGCCGGCTTTCTGCTGGCCCAGCTGTTGGTTTTCTGAGGTCTCAAGTTGTCTAGACCTGCCTTAGAACCTGCTGTGTAAAGGAAGCTGGCCTTGAACTCCGGATTCTGTGATTGTAGGCATGCACTAGCAAACCAGACAGGATTCAGTTTTTAATTAACTATGTTTACAAGAATAATTAGTTAAACTTTAGGGAATATATTTCAATACATAAGATGCTTTTAAGTAAAGATGGTTAAACAGGTGAAAACACTCACTGGGCAAGCCTGGCAACCCAGGTCCCATCCTTGAGCCCTCTAAAGGTAACAGGAGAGAGCTGACTCCAGAAAGTTGTCCTCTGACCCTCACATGCACGAGGCATGCACACCACCCCTATTACACAACCCCATCACACACACACACACACACACACACACACATCACACACACACACACCCATCACACACCCCCATCATACCACCCCCATCACATACACCCCCATCACACACACAGATCACACCACCCATCACACACACCCACACACAGTTTTCTAAAAAGATAAAATATAAATTTCATTACTCTTTTCACTGAAGAATGTGAGCCATTCATTTTCAGTCTACACAGCCGAGACTCCACTGCCAGGGGCTGTCTTTGCGGTGAGGAAAAGAGTCTTTTATAGGTATTTAATTACTTTTATTATCTCAGGATCCCAGATTCTGATGGAATCCCGAGCTGTGGGCTGCTGAAGGCTTCCTTGCTGTTGTGGTGCTGTGCGTTGCCATGGGCTATTTCAGGAGTCAAGTGACATGCAAATCAGGAAAATAGCATTGTCTAATGTTTCCTTAACTCTTGAATTTCTTTTGTTTTCTGGCTTTAGGTGATGGATGATGAATCAGATGAAAAAGAAGCAAACTCACCTTAAATATTCTGCATTTTCTTTTGCTGCAACCTTTGGACTTAACTGTACAGAGTCTGTATTGATCTCTGCTCTGGAAGCTGATTAATAAAATGTTTCCTTCCTCCAGAATGATATAAATATCATTTGCTTCACCTCACAAGTTATTTATACCAGCCTGAGTCATCGTCCACACTCGTGGATTTTATCCAGGGCTATTTTTATTTCTACTCCTCATCTTTCTGGTTCTCCTTTGCATACTGTGTGAAGCAGTTTAAAATACATTTCCCATTTAACTCATTTGCATCTTTTATATACAGAAATAAATAGAAAGAATGATTTAAAATATCCTAAAATGACTTAGTTTTTTTCTATGAGATATTCAAAATTATTTTTTGCTGAAGTTTTTAGTTTATTTTAAAAAAAAAAAACAAAACAAAACAAAAAAAAAAAAACAGTGCCAGGCAGTGATAGTCCACACCTTTAATCCCAGCACTCGGGAGGCAGAGGCAAACGGATCTCAGTTCCAGGCCAGCATGGTCTACAAAGTGTGTTCCAGGACTGTTACACAGAGAAACCCTGTCTTTTTCTTTTTAAAAAAGAAAAAATAATAATAATTCTGATTTAAAATGGTAGCTGTTAAGTAGCCTGAGTGTGGGAGCCTGTAATGCCCTGAGAAGCACAAAGAGCAGTCCACTGAGTGTGCACATGGGGAAGCAGAGCGGGCTGAAGCTCAGCTCATGAGGCCCTGCCTCCCTGTTGAGCCTCTATCAGGATTTCTGAATTGCTGCACTCTAACCAATGGAGATGGATCATAGAGCCCTTGGTTATGAGTTTTACTGGCTTGTGATTTGTGGCAGGTTGCAAAGTGTCCACCTTGAAATTAAACGAATTGACATGTATCTTTCAATGAATTGAATCTAGAAAATAAAATCAATAGGTTGAAACAGTTGTTGTGTTAATGGTTGACAAATAAGGAATAATTTAGGTAATTGTTGTTCCTGGCACGATGGATGCCTGTCATCCCAGCACTGCAGGAGTCGGGACATCCAGATCACAGGGTTCAGATCCGTGTGGGCTGTGTGAAACCCTGTCTCAAAGAAACCAAAACAATGGAAATAATCACTCATTATTAGTTGTGCTTAGCGAAAATAAAAACAAAAAAATCCTAGAAATATATAAGCTATTGTTATGTAAATATAATTGAAAATTCTTTATAAAGGCCAGGTTCTGGCCTATAATTCCAGTGAAGGTGGGAGGATCACAAGTTCAAGAAAAAGATGGAAAAGAGCAAGGGATAAAGGAAGAGTGGAATACTGAGGATGTTGTACTGATAGGGTGCTTGCCTAATACATATAAAGCCCTAGGCTTGATTCCCAGCAAAGAAAAGAAAAATAGTAAATGTAGGATAGCTTAGTAGGCATTTGAAACTAAGATTCTTGTTCTGAGATTTCTTGCTTACGGCATAGGGTAAAGTGCTCTGTAGAATGTTCCTGGATTTTTTTCACTGACCACTTAACTTGAAATGCTGGGTAGAGAGGGTCTGTATATAAGGTCATATGAGAGTAATTATGCAAAAGTAATAAATTTCCAATGATGGTTCACTCTGCGCAAGCACGTTATAGTTAGAAATTTACTAAATCCCGTTAGGTAGGTAACTTGTCCCTGTTTTAATGGATGTGATGGTGGAGGCACAAAGACATTTTCCATTGCTGTGTGCACAGCCCCCATCCTGGTCTGCTTTTGGGTTCTGGACCCTCATCACAGAGGGAGGAGGCATTAGTGCTGGTGGGTAAGGATCCCTGCCTGTATTCAGTGAAGAGCCACAGTAGACCAGAGCAATGGTGCATGCATGTGCGTGTTTTACCATGAAGTTCCTACACGGCAGTGGAGTCTACCTCTGTTGTTGAAACGCCTGCTCTATATGGTACTCCACGTCGGAGTTACCTGTGATACCTCCCAGGCTCACAGGCTGTCCCCAAACAACTCTTTGAAGCTTCAGGGAGGAGTTATTTTATCCTTCTCTCCTTACATTTCTAGTGGTCTTTCAGCTCTCAGCAGCTCCCTGAGTAGTCCACCCTTCATTCTGTCTCTAACACATGCAACAGGACAGAAATGGCAGAGTAAAGATCAGACCAGCTGGTCTCATGGTTTTCTGTGTATTAACTTCCTTCTTAGCAAGACTAGAAAACTCTCCTAGCATCTGCCTCCTGGAGGGGAAAATGGCAGTAAATTCTGCTTCGAGTTGGGAGTGAGCACTCACTAGGATGGTGAGGGGTAGTCAGGCCGCGTCTGCCTGTGGTAGTGGACAGACAACCTTTGTGGCCTCTTGCGGCAGCGTCTCCCCATTTCCTCTGAAGAACTGAACTGTCAGTTACTATTTTCCAGCCCTCCTTTTCACAGGACTAGAGCACCTGTCTCTCACATTGGCCTAGAACCCTCACCTGGAAGGCAGGAAGTGAGGAAATTCAGTCTTGGAGTGGAAGCTGCAGATGTGGTTCCAAAACCGAGGTCATTTCCCTGTCCTCAGGGACATAGGTGACAGAGTTCCACAGCATTGACTATGTTTTTTGTATAGATGTGACCAATGATGTTTGTGTCCCTGCCTTTCACACTTAATGTTAGCTAATAAACCCCCTCTTCCTCCAGTTTTAATAGGTTTCTGTTGTCATTTAGAAAGTTAAAGAAAGACAAATTTAGTTTTGGGGAAAACCAATAAAATTACTGGTTTTCCAGAGTGTGCTTGTGTACATAGCTAAACTATGCAGAGAAAGAGCATGTGCACATACAGTCACATACAGCTTTGGAGCCTGGCAGATTCCAGACCTGAAGGATGGAGTTGAGTTGGAGACTCGGGAGAGAACCAGATGTTCAGATCTGAAGTCTGGCCGCTCCCAAGGTCTTGCTTATGGAGGTAGGGCTTTTCCAGTAGGGCTTTCACCTGATTGGAGGAGGTCTACCCCCAGCTGTCTCTCCAAGTCCGCTGTTCATCTCATCCAAAGCATCCTTCCTGAGTCATCTAGAGCATTTGGCTAAATAACTGTATACAGTGGCCCAGCTAAGTTGATAGAAATAATTAACCATTTCAAGTCCACCCCATGTCCACTCAGAATCTTTATGAATCTCTCTAAATCATAATCTTCAAATAGAGCCACAGCAAGATCATACTTCCGCCTAACTTGGTATGTTCAGCTGAAACTCTAGCGCCAGAAAAAGATGCCAAATCCTTCCTGGATAGTCTGTGACCTGAGTGCTATAATGTAAAGTTAACCAAGTTTTATACTAATGTAAGGCATACCTCATGTTAACTGTAGGAGATATGAGGGAAGAAAACTTACCTGTTAATATATGTATGTACACGTGTACACACCCAAATATAAGGAAGAAGCATGACAGGTACGGTTCTGTCTCCAACTGATCACATGCTTGTGCCTGGCATTTACTCCTATTGCACAGCTCATATTTCCTTTGCCTTCAGCAAACAACTCAGACGGGTGTGGTCTTGAGCTGGTGAGCCAACCCAGTCTTCTTCCTTGCGGGCGTGTCCCATTAGCGGTCCTGTCTGGATTGCATTGCTGTAATTTCCCGTTGACATTAATCACAGGGGAAGGGAAATGAAAGAGATGTCCTCCTCCGGATGCCTTCCTTCTGAGTTTTGTGAGATGGTTGTCCGATTTCTGCACGACAGGATCTTTCATTCTACCTGACACCATAGCTCCCGTTGCCTTTTCTGCATACTGATTTAGAAGCATGAGGAGCCCAGAGCAGCAGGGTGGCAGTCACCTGGGTCAATAGAGTTGCTGTTGTGTGTCCCCATACACGTTTTCCTTCCTTTGGGACTAAGACCTCCAGATGAACAGCATAAGGAAGCAAAAATTTTGCTTGTGAGTCACTCGGGGTAACAGTGACTAACCACCCAAATGGGCCCCTTTTTTCTGGACCTTTGAGCCTTGGCTATGCGAGAAAGTATCACATACTAGGCACAGCCAGCCTTCAAGACCCCTTGCCTTGACCTAGGAGGGAATTAATTCCCTCTGGTTCTGTAACTCGTCAAAAGTGATTTCACCATTCTGCCAAGCCAGCTGCTTCATGTGGGAATTGACTAGTGAAGTCCATGGACCAGGCCCACTGCTTCCCTTCAGTTGTGAGATGAGTTCCCTGGTCAAAATTCTGCCGCTGTGTGTAATCTGGTGGCTGTAAATGTGTGTGTGTGTGTGTGATAGGTTTCATCAGAAGTATTGTATGTGTGGAAGGCAAATCCTTCCCCAGAGTGCTGCTCCAGTAATAAAACACCATAACTTCCACGATGAAAGAACTGGTACCATCTTATAGGCTCAGTGTGTACCCAGGCGTGTCTGCAGCAGGTCAACCATGAAGGACACAGGTCTCTGTTTCTGAGCCCATGGTAGTCCCTGTCTATGCTGCCATAGTTATTTTGTGCATGGGCCCATCTGGCAATGACAATGTCTGGTAAAGAGACAGCCTGCTGTCCACAGAGAAAGTCATGTTCCCTGCTTTATTAGAGCTGTTCAAGGTTGAGGCTCCAGGAGCTGTCACAGCTTTACATTTTTGGCCCATTAAAAAGCTCTGCCCACATTTCTTCCCCATCTTTGCCTCCGATCTTCTAATTCTTTCTTCCATGACCATGGCCATCTAGCCAAATCATCAACCATTGGCCATGAAAACCCCCAAGTTCTAACATAGATAAGAATAATGGGTTAATATATAAGCTACAAGAGCAAATAAGAAGACTGAGCTAATAGGCCAATCAGTTTTATAACTAAAAAAAAAAAAGCCCCCAAGTGTTGCTCCCTGGGAGAATTTCTCCCCCCACTGTTCTTCAGGGGCACATCGGGAAGGGTCTGTCTTGCTGGGTGTGCCTATTTTGGGGAAAGGTTTGCTTGTCGGGCAGAACCATGTTCTTACAAGCTAGTGTTCCCTTCCTCAGTTGTTCAGTTTACTCCCTTCTTGGGGCATTCAGGCTGAGCAAGGGAAGGCAGTGCAGTCCTAATGACAACCACATAGGTGTTCTTTATGTGTTTACTTTATGTGACTTGTATCATTGGGACTGCTTGTATGATTTCATGTGGCAATGGAGCGCTGCCACACATGCCAAACATTATGAATTGATGGGTCAGGTAACACCCGGTGCCTGTTGGGAAGGGGCTGTGTGCTTAGTGACCTGTGAGTAAGCCCAGTAATAGGTTCAAAGATGTTTCTCAAGAGGAGAGTTATGGGCTGGAGACTCAGTAGCTAAGAGCACTGGCTGCTCTTCCAGAGAATCTGGTTTCAATTCCCAGAATCCACACGGTGGTTCACAACCATCTGTATAGCTCCAGCTTCTGAGAAACCAATTCTGTCTTCAAGCCTCCACAGGTACTGTAGTCACAGAGTGCACAGACATACATGCAGGCAAAAAAAAAACCTGTGGTAGTTTGAGTGTAATTGGCCCCCATAAACTTATGCGGAATGGCACTGTTAGAAGTGTTGTAGCAGGTGTGGCCTTGCTGGAGGAAGTTTGCCACTGTGGGGGTGGGCTTTGAGGTCTCTTTTGCTCAAGCTTCCCTCAGTGCATTAGTCAGTCCACTTCCTATTGCCTTCTGATCAAAATATAGCCAGCACCATGTCTGCCTGTACACCATCATGCTCCCTGCCGTGATGATAATGGACTAAACCTCTGAACTATAAGCCTCCACCTCAATTAAATGTTTTCCTTTTTACGAGTTGCCATGGTCATAGTATCTTTCCACAGCAAGAGAAACCTTAACTAAGATAGAAGTTGATACCAGGGACTGGGATATTAGTGGGATAGGTCTGACCATGTTTTTGTTTGAAAAAATGTAGATCTTGGGACTGTGGATTAGAAAAGAAATTTAAGAGCTGCCTAATGGGATATACTAGTATGAGCATTGAAGACAGTGATGTTGAGAGTGATTTGAACTGTGGGGGACTTGCTCAAGAGGAGATGTGTTTTAGTGTGTTGCCTAGAGATCATTCTTGTGAAATTTGGGTGAAGATAGTGGCTGCTTTTTGCTCTGGTCTGAAAAGTTTGCCTGAGGCTAAAGTGAAGAGTTTTGGATGAATTCCCTTGGCAGAGGAAATCTCAAAACAGCCTAGTATAAACCTTGTTGTGGGGTTTATACTAGGTATATTATTGGTAACTCTAATGAAGATTTATAATGAAAAGGATCAAGCTGAGCAGGGTAAACTACAAAATGTGAAATTTAAGGAGAAAAGTAACACCAGTGAGTGGAATGGAGCTAAGTCCTGTGTTCAAGGAGGTAAGCAAATTAAGACATGGAATAAGGGAGTGGTGGCCTCAGGTCAAGATCCCACCCAGCTAAATTTTCAACTTGTAAAAAGGAACTAAAGAAAAGCTTAGTGCTATCCCAGCACTGAGAAGGCAGAGGCTGGTGGATCCCCGTCTTAGGCTAGCCTGGTCTACAGAGCAAGTTCAAGGACAGCTAACCTTAGACAGTAAAGGTAACAATCAAAACCAGAAAGCTAGTGAAGATGTAATTGAACAAGGATGCCATGTTCCAATCCTGGCAAACAGCAGAACTTGGCAAGTTCAGCCACATGGTTCTGGCTTTGGAGTTAAGGATAGAAGGAAGGGGCTATGGAATTTATCCCCAAGACTATAAAGCTGCCGAGGCCAGGCACATGTCAGGGGTGTCCCTGAGTGGAGGCCTAGAGAGGCCATTCCATAAAGCTGTGAATTGAAGCCTGGATTGTGTTGGAGACGGCAGCTGTGGGATACCTGCCAAGGAGAGTTGCCAACAGGGAGTAGAACTATTCCAAGAGAAAGAAGTGTGTCACAGTCAGCAAAGCTGAAAGAAGTTGGAGATCTGAAGAGTGTTTTGATATCAGACATGGAGATGCAGAGTTTGGGGTTTGCCTAGCCAGTTTTTGGTTTTGCTTTGGCCCAGTATTTCCTTACTATGCTTCCTTCCATACATTTTGGATGATAATGTATATCCTGTGCCATTGTATGTTGGAAGTATGTGATCTGGTTTTTTATTTTATAGGTGACTACAGTTAGGATGTTGCATGAATCTCAGAAGAGACTTTGAACTTTTAAACATTGTTGGCTATGGGGACTTGTGAAGTTGGAGTAAATGCATTTTGAATTATGATACTGTTGAAAGTTTATGGGGTCAGGAAGTAGAATGTGGCAGTTTGAATGTAATTTGCCCCCATAAGCTCATAGAGAATGGCACTATTAGGAAGTGTGGCCTTGTTGAAGTTACTTGCAGACATGGAGGAATGATGTCACTGTGGGTGCAGGTTTTAAGGGCTCTTTTGCTCAAACTTCCCTCAGTGTGACTTTCAATCCACTTCCTGTTGCCTTCTGACCAAAATGTATCCAGTACCATGTCTGCCCATACGCTGCCATGCTCCCCACCTTGATGATATGGACTGAACCTCTGTAAATGATAGTAAGCCATCATTTCAGTTAAATGTTTTCCTTTATAAGAATTTGCCATGGTCATGGTGTCTCTTCACAGCAGTAGAAACCCTAACTAAGCCCAACACCCATATGTATAAATTAGTAATAAATAGCATCTTACAATATATATTTTGTTCTTCTAAGGTTTGGAATATGACTCACTGGTTGTGGTGTTTTGAGTGAGAACGGCCCCCATAGGCTCCTATGTGTGAGTGCTTGGTCCCCAGTGGATAGAACTGTTTGGGGAAGATTAGGAGGTGTGGCCTTGTTGGAGGAGCAGTGTCACTGGGGTTGGCTTGGTCTCCTTGCCTTTTCCCCCTGCCTCCTGCCCGTGGATCAGGATGCAAACTCTCAGCTCCTGCTCCAGTGCCGTGCCATGCCTGCCTACCAGCTCACTCTCCACCATGACGCTCATGGAGTAGCCTTGGAACTGTAAGCACACACTCAAATAAATGCTTTCTTTTAAAAGTTTCCTTGGTCCTGGTGTTTCATCATAGAAAGACAACAATAAGTATAACAAAAGTAAAAGAAAAATAAAATTTAAAAGAGATGTGGTTCCTCTATGTTTGGGGATATGGTTCACTGGTAAAGCTTTTTTTCCTCACAGTTCAGTTTGTCTCCCTTTTGAAGGGAGGATTTTCTTATAACCCAAGAGACATGGTGCCTCAGACTCACCATTTAGCTGAGGACAGCCTGAGTTAATCCTGCTTCTTCTACCTTCTGAGTGCCGAATTACAGGTTTGCGCTACAACGCCCATTGTATGTCATCCTGGGGATGAAATCCTGGCTTGAGGGCATGCTAGCCAAGTGCTCTGCCAGCCAAGCTACATCTGCTGCCTAGAGCCTGCCTTTTTTTTTTAATCAAACGTCATGAAGAAGATTTAGTCAAGAACAACAAAGCCCAAGCCACCATCTTACTCTAGAACACTGTTATTTGTTGCTGCTTCTTCTCAGCAGGACCTCCTGATGCTGTGCCAGCTGCTGGAAGTCCCACAGTACATGTGAGACTTGTGCTCACGGTGGCCAAGACCTTTGCCAAGTTTCTACTTTTACACTGCTTCCTCAATGAGGGCATTGATCTTATCTTCTGCGATGGTTTCCTCACTGTCAGGGAAGATGAGGGTAGAGGCGGGGGCCCTAGGGAGGAGGCCACGGTGAGGGCAAGGCAGGACTGATTCTGCTAGGCGTGATTAAGTGCCACATAAACTGAGAACCTCACCTGTCCCTGCTTTAATTTTCTCAACAGGATCATGCTACCACATGGAAACTGGGGAAAAACTTTGTTTTCCTTTTTAATGACTTTTAAAAATGTCGATGTAAAGAACTAAGTGTGGTGGTGTGGATCTGTAATCCCAGCATTAGGGCAATGGGGGTAGAAAGGTCAGCAATTCTTGCCAGGAAGTGGTGGCGCACACCTTTAATCCCAGCACTCATGAGGCAGAGGCAAGTGGATCTCTGTGAGTTCAAGGCCAGCTTGGGCTACAGAGCAAGTACCAGGTCAGGCTCCAAAACTACACAAAGAAACCCTGTAACATGAGGGCCGGCTTGTTGGGGTTTCTGTCCCGCCCGGTACCCCAACAAGCCAGTAAGCCCCAAAGAAAATCACACAGAGATTTCCATAACTTATAAAACTGATTGGCCCATTAGCTCAGGCTACTTATTAGCTCTTTTAACTTATGTTAGCCCATTATTTTTATCTGTGTTAGCCATAAGTCTCAGTACTTTTCTCAGCGGGGCAGCTTACATCTTGCCTCTCTGGTAGTCTGGGCTTCCTCCTTCCTAGCATTCTCCTGTTCTCATCGCCCTGCCTCTACTTCCTGCCTGGTTGACCCACCTATACTTCCTGCCTAGCCAATCAGCGTTTATTTAAAACATGATTGGCAGAATACAGACAATTCTCCAGCACCACTTCCCCCTCTTCTTCTTCTTCTTCTTTTTTTTTAAACAAAGGAAAATACCCATAGTCCATTTTGGGGGAATGTGGGTGTAGTATTCCAGGCTACTTCACGCTGGTTGGGGGTGCTGATAATCTTAGGGGTACCTAAAGAAAATTTAGAGTTATAATCAAGTCCTAACTGGAGTATCCTGTGAGTCTTGATCATCTCAGGCAGCAGTTTTGAATCTGTTCTGGATGTAGAACTCAGACATCCTGGCCATCTGTTCCTACCAAAGATTTCTCAGGTGGTCTTCCTTGATCAAACTGGATTTTTCTTAACTCAGAATGAATTCACAGCCTCTCATTTCCTGTGGAAACAAAAGCAAAATCTCTTCTCCAAAGTAACATGCCTTTTGACTTCAATTTTGAAGCCAAGGTATTTTCAAAATACGTATCTTGTATTAATTCAGCAGCATTTATAAGCAAATATCTTTAAGCAGCTGTTGCTACTTCCTCAGCATTCAAACAATTCAAAGAGAGCATAATAACATACAGTATCAAGATTCTTTGTGTATTTTCCATCTTTATGTGGCTTTATTTTAACCTCTATTTCTTTTATTTTTACTTTTACTTTTAGAGACAGGTTCTCTCTATATCTTTGTCCTGGAATAACTCTGTAGACCAGGCTGTCCTTGAACTCACAGAGATCCATCTGTTTCTGCCTCCCCAGTGCTGGTATTAAAGGTGTTCACCACCACACCTTGAATTCACAGAGGTCTGTCTGCCGCTGCTTCCCAAACTTTGGGATTAAAGGTATGTGCTACCACACCTCAAACTCACAGAGGTCAATCTACCTCTGCCTCTTGAAGTCACAGAGGTCAATCTACCTCTGCCTCCCTGGCATTGGGATTAAAGGTGTGTACCACCACACCCAACTACTCTCTTTCCTTTTTTATTTTTTTTTTACTTTAAGAACTTTAACTTTTAGCCTGCATATATTTTTAACACACTGTAAACCATTTAGAGGTTTCCTTCATCTTTGAATCTCTCTTTACGGTATATCTCTCTTTTTCTGACCACATGAGTCTTTATGGAGCAGATTAAAGCCATGGCTTTGACGGCTAGATTCAGCCCATTCCTTAGCTTTCCAGCCTCATGGCAAAGGTACCGGCTGTAGCCATTTTTATTGCCACAACTCTATGGCGTTTCAAAGTCCTTGCCAGAAAGCAAGCTGAAGCATTCTGCTCACAGACCACACTCAGTCGGACTGCCTGCCTTAAAGAGTCAGAGTTTGCCCTGGCAGGATGGCCCAGAAAGCTGGCATTTTAAAACAGCTTTAAAAGGAAAGCTTTTTTCTTTTCCTGTTACAGCTGAAAACCGAAAAGAATGAGTTCAGCTTTTCATCAAACATCACTTAAGTGTTTCATGGCAGGACCTCTTAAAAGAGCTGCAAAACCCCATTTCAAAAAACCAAAAAAAAAAAAAAACCAAAAAAAAAAAAAAAAAAGGATCAGCAATTCCAGGCTAGTCTGGGCTAAATAGGGAGACATTGTCTCAAAAAGAAAATGAAAGAAAAAGCAAAGTTGTTAAAGCTTGAGATGGTTTGAGACTGTCTTGTTTCCTAGAGGCTCAGGGTAGCTGGATTACAAGGTGCTGGAAGCATTTGGCAGGGGATTGCTGACAAAGCTGCTGGAAGACTCTGTCTGGAGACATGTGCTTCATCTGTATGTGCCTGACCCTGGAGCAGGGAGCATGATCAGGTCTGTATTTGAAGGGCTATTCTGGCAGGAAGGTCTGCAGATTGAGCTGGGGTAGTAGTGAAGCCAAAGGGGCCCAGTCCAGGGTCTTTTTGCAGTCAAATGGTGGTGCTGGTGGTGTGTGTAGGTAACGGTGGAACCCAGGAGAAGGTACTATATCCCCTGGAGTCGGAGTTACAGACATTGTGAGCCACCTTACTTGGGTGCTGGGAACTGAACTCTGGTCCTGTGGAAGAAGAGCAAGCATTCCAAATATTGAGCTGTCTGTGCAGCCTGGTGTATGTTTTAGAACAGGGTCTCAGCTGGCCTAAAACTTTCTTTGCTGTCAGGGATGACCATAAACTCCTGATACTTTGCCTCAGCCTGAGTTCTGGCCTGAGGGTTTTCCTTCTCACAGGCCTCAGGCAGAGTTTGTGTTTTTCCTTTGCTGTTTGCCACCATCATTTCTACCCACTGGGTAAGATTTTCTACAAAACTCCCTAAAATTTCAAACATATGTATCCTAGAACCTATAGTTTCATTTCACACAATAATACTTTTATCGCTATTTATTAGACTTTGGATTATGGGGTAACAACTTTCACAAAAATGAGGAAGGTGAAAAATCTTAGAGCTATTTACATGGTGGCTCATCTGAAACATTATTTTCATGGTTGTCTGTGTGTACACAGGTGTGTGAAGTAGAGGCTAAGCTTGGGGAGTCGGTTCTCCTTCCATCGTGTGGGTTCTGGGGACAGAACTCAGACATCAGGATTGGTAGCGAGTACCTTTATCAACTAAGCCCCCTCGCAGGCCCCCTTTTTAGACTCAGTGACCAGGAGCGCTGGTGGCCTTCAGCCTATCTGACTGTTCAGTAGGGCCACAGCATGGAACCACCAGGGCTGAGGGGCTGCCTGTGTGAATAGGGAAGTAGACCCCCAAGAAGAGAGGACAGATAACACTGTGCTGGCTAGTCTAAGTCAGCTGGAAATGTGACCTGAGAGGAAGGAACCTCAGCTGAGAAAACTGCCTCCATAAGACCCAGCTGTAAGGTATTTTTTAAATTCATGATTGTTGGACGAGGGCCCACCCCTGGACTGATGGTCATGGATTCTATAAGAAAGCATACTGAACAAGCCACGAGGAGCAAGCCAGTAAGCAGCTCCTCTCGATGGCCTCTGTATCAGCTCCTGCCTCCAGGATCCTGCCGTTTGAGTTCTTGTCCTAGCTTCCTTCCGTGACGGACTGTGATGTGGGAACATAAGCTGAATAAACCTTCCTTCTCCAACTTGCTTTTTGGCCATGGTGTTTCATTGCAGCAATAAAAACCCTAAGACAAATACCCTCCCTCCTTTCTCCCTTTCCCGTCCTTCCTTAAATTTGTTTACTGCTGTTTGGTTGGTAGAAATCCTTTCCATGGTCCCAGATGTTCAAGTTAGACACAGATGACCTCTTTCCTCCACACATCGTTTATTTTCTCCTCTAGGCCCAGGGAAGACAGAGCTCTACATAGAGGAGGGGCAGTGGCTCAGCTGGCACATGGTTACAAAGCGCTCTTTGTCCTGGTGGTTTAGTGAGCTTGTTCAAGGTTGGGCTGGAGAACACTGGCCTTAAGTTTCCTTTCAGCTGGTGACGAGCACCTACTGAGATAGCAGGAGAATGGAGACGTGTGAGCGACCGAACCAGTAGGAGGCAGAAAGGGCTGGGCAGATTACTACAGTTGGAACACTTCACTGGTATGGTTGCCATGTTCTATATGGCACCAACAGGTTTGCTGCCGGCAAACAAGGGATGTAAAGTGCTTTGGACTCTTAGCAGGATCATCCCAGTCCTCTCTCAGCTGGTCTTCAGGCTAAGGTGTCTATGCAGGGGTCCGTTTCTAAGGAAGGCATTGCTCTTTAACGAACAGTCCAGTGTGTTAACTCTGCCAAGATCATCAAGAGACATGTTTAATGGCTTGGAATAATGAAGCACTTTCAGATGAGAAATACTGTGACTACATTTTCTAGTCTCTATTTGAGGTAGGTGATGAAAAACTGAGAAGCCTTTGCTTCCTTGCACCTATAGCCAGGTGATGGTCAATCCTGTGCCTATGGCATTTATCACTCCTTCAAAAACATTTTCTTTAACATTTATTCAGTTTTGGGGTATAGCCATTCACACGCGCATGTGTGTGTGTGTGGTCAGAAGACACCTTTGTGGAGCCCAGTGATGGGACTCAGGCGTCTTCTGAGTGTATTTATCCCCTGAGACATCGCTCCAGCCACCAGAACAATTTTGATTCGCCACCTAGGGTCTATACTAAGCAGATATACGAAAACTCACTACATCATAAAGGAACTTAGAACTTAGTGGGGAGGGAGAAAACAGCCATTATTAACACAGAAACTTATTGTTTGAAGTAGATCAAAGAATGAGAAGTTAAGGCCTGGGGAAGACAAAAAGAGGTCGCCTTTAATAGTGACAGGGATGTGGCACTCTGCAGAGTAACCCAAGTGTGCAGGTTTGAATACCGGTGCTGTCAGGACATACGGGGCTCGAACATGAGGTAGGAAGGGGGTACAGGCTGAGAGTACTTAACAGCAGTCAGCACACCAGCTTGCGTTGGCCCTGTTCATTTATTTCCTTTAGAGCTATCAACAGAAGGCTGACAACCCGCTACTTTCAACCTTCTGAAGCAAACGCCCGCTACTAGCTTCTCAGAAGGTCTCCCTCTTCGCAATGGAGAGTTCATTTATGGCATGAGCGATGCGGGTGCACCGTGTCCTCAGAATCCCTCTAGTCCTCTCAGGTGGGCAGTCGGACGCCGCCCGCAGTTTTCTGAACCCAGGCGCAGTGCTGGGACCGCTTTGGTACCCTAATCAAAGAACAGAGTGAGGAAGGCAAGGGTGGGGTGGGGTGCCGAGCATCTTGCCTACAGCTCAGGCCATCACCGGAAAGGCAGCCCGAGGGTGGCCCGCAGGCTCCTGCACCTCTGTGCCACCCGCCCAGTTCCGGCCACCGTCCCTGCTCCACACTGGCGTGTCTGTCCCAGGCTCTCCCTTCCTTCCTCCGGTTTTCTTTCTCTCTGCTCCTCGGGTTGCAAAGTGTTCTGTAAACAGTCCCTCTCTCCCACTCCACCTCCGCCGCACGGCTTCCCCTAGGCGGGCGGCTCCAGGAACCTGAGCCGGATGCTGGACGAGCCCCTGCCACGTCTTCGCTGCCCGGAGCTCCGCGCCTGCGCGCATTGGCGGGGGGCCGAGGCCTGCGCGTGAGCGGCGCGGGCGTGGCCCAATGGGAGAGCCGCGGCGGCGCGCGTTGCCGGGGGGCGGGGCGGCGGTTGAGGGCCGAGCCGCGAGTCCGGCAGTCGTGTCCGTGCTGTCGCATCCCCGAGTCCGCCTAGTCGCCGCCACCCCGGTCCAAGCTCGTCCTCGTTTCCGAAGCTCTCGCGCGCCCGACCGCTCGGCCCTCGCCCCGCGACCAGCATCATGTGCGGTAAGGGCCGCGATGGGGGCGTGTGGCGGCCGCGGGGCCCGCGCTGTGGAGGCAGAGGTGGACTGTGCGAGTCAACGAGCGGCCTTGGGGCGGGGGTCCCGAGGAGAGAGGTGGCCCGAGGGGCCGGCGTCCTGAGGAGAAGGGTGTCTGGGGTGAAGGGCGTGCGTGGGGCAGGAACTCCCAAGATGGGGGTTCCTGGGTTGAGCGGGCGGCCGGAGTTAGTATGCTGGAGACCGGGGGCCGCCGAGGAGATTGTGGGGCCCCCGTGAGTCAGAGCTACTAAAAGGGCTGGGGCGGTGAGGGTGTCTGGAAGGATATCAGGGCGCTCAAGGGGCGCTTTTTCGTGGAGCTCCGAGGATAGATAAATGTCTACATTAGAGGAAGTGCGGGGCTGAAAGTACCCACAGAGGAGGTGTGGAGGGATGCCCGCAGGAGGGTCCACCAGGTGAGTGAGGCAACCTGTGGGCACACTGTGTGGTACTGGGGGTTAAACTCATAAAGTCAGCTTGCTAAGCGAGTCCTCTGTCCCCCTAGCCACACCCCCACACCCCCAGCCTTCCTTCAGCACCCCCCCCCGCCCCTCTTTCCTTTTTCCTTTTTGTCACCGGGTCCCGCTTAGTAGTCTAGGTTGGCCCCGAATTCAGTGTCCTGCCTCACTGTCCCAAGTGCTGTGGTTACAAATATGAATGACACCTGGCAGGTAGCATTTATTGAATTTATCTTGCACTTAAAAAAAAAAAACAAACTTAATTCTAGTCACTGTATGTTAGGCAGACCTAGTAGAACGCAAGCTGGAACTCTGACAGTGATTTTACACATTAACTTCCTGCCATTCTTAAGTCTCTCAAGAGGAACCATTACTAAATCAATAACTTGATGAAGTGGCCTTAGAGCTGATCTTGTGAAAGAGACAGGGCAAGAGTCCTGGCCAGAGATCACACATCATGCATGTGCAGTTGTTTAAGGTATGCCTTAATGGTTCTACCATTAAAAAACGAAGTTAGGCCCTTTTATTCCATGTTTTTTTGATTATTTGAAAGTGTTACTGTGAGAATTATGTGGCATGACTAATAATACTCTAAAATGGGAATGAGCCATTAACAGTCCTTAAAAAGAGTTGTATTCTTACCTTTCCTTTTAAAATTGACAGTTGATGTTCCCACTAGAAGAAAGAACACTTGTAGAGATCCTATCTGGCCCAGATCATAGCTCTCCTTCAGCCTCATGAGTTCTGAGATTCTGGGCATGGACTGCCATACCATGCCTGGCTCCCAAGAAAGAAGACGTTTTTAAGGAGAGGTATTGTAGGGTTGAAGCTGTTAAGAAACCTCCTTCATAGTCTTTTGCTTGAAAGAGCTGAGCAGGAAGTGGGTTGTACCCATTAGTGCGGTTTTCCCTGGATCTAATCATTTCGCCTTCTGAAAATGAAGAGCAGGTTAAGGCTTAAGACATTCTAGATTCTAAAGCATCAAAACGGAAACACCTATAGTGTGTTGAAGTCAGTGTAGGGCTGACTTCATAACCAATTAGCTTTTACTGTTTAATTAGTAGATTGGTTTTGCAAAACATCTGTAAGGTAGTTTGAAGTTGTAAGTGGTGGACTTCCAAGCTGGTTAATTATACTACTAGTGTGTTGAGTTTGGTAGTTAGCTGTTTTCTCACCTATCTTGGCCTTGAATTCACTGGATAGCTGGAAATAGCCTTGAACTTCTGATCCTCCTTAGTGCTTCCAAGTGCTAGACTTACAGGACTCTGCCACCACTCCCAGCTAATTAACTGTGTTTGAGTGATGAGTTGTGTATGTAGTCAAGTACCTGACATTCAGGTTGCAGGTTTTTTCCTCATCTTGTTCCAGGAAGGAAAGTGTAAAACAAAAGAAAACAGAAATCAAATCTAGTTCCTGAAGGAAGCCTTAGGAGACATTGTTAGTTGCAGTGGCTACTAGTGCAGGCCAGCCTGAGTTTCACTGTGAGTGTGCTAGCACACAGTATTTGAAACATTTCTAAGACCCTGCCTTTCAGTTCATTGCCTTTAATGTAAAATCTGATATTTAAAAAGATGAGAAGTTGTTTTTTTCTTCTGTTTCATTTTGTTTCCTTCCTTTGATGTATGTCAGGTTAGAACTTATGTCTTAGCCAGGGTTTTATTGCTGTGAAGAGACACCATGACCACGACAACTCTTACTACAGTTTCAGAGATGTAGTAGTCCATTATTGTCATGGTAGGAGACATGGTGACTTGCAGGCAGACTTGGTGTTGTAGAAGGAGCTGAGAGTAATACATCTTGATCTACAGGCAACTGGAAGAGACTGTGAGCCACTGGGCCCAGCTTGAGCTTCTGAGACCTCAAAAGACTCACCTCCTCCTACAAAGCCACACTTACTTTAACAAGGCCACACCCCATAGTGCCACACTCTGTGAGCCTGTGGGGGGCCATTTTTATTCAAACAGCCATGACTCCTGTTGTTCTATCCTAGCTTCTCAAAGATTGGGGTTATAGCAATTTAACTTTTTAAAAATTTTTATTAGAATTACTTTAATTTTATAAAATTTATTTTTAAAAAACTTGCAAATAAACATCACATGTCAAAATTAACCCTGCCCAAAGTCTATACATGAATTTCTGTATAATTACAATAGCTATTCTCAAGCTGTGAAGCTCTAGATTAGATTTTATTCATTTATCCACTACTAAAACTGAAAAAGCCACAGCAGAACTAGAGCTAGGAAAACAATTATTTTAATGTTTTAATTGTTGAAATAAAATTTTTAGGCAGAGATATTCATGAAAATGTGAGAATATTTACAAACTTCCTGCTACCTGATTTTTTCTGAAAGATTACATTTTTTTCAGTATTGTAAAACATTAAAGCAAAAGAATAAGAACTAAAATTCTATGTTATGTGTTTTTCAATTCAATATTCTGATAAAATCGTCAAAATGTTTACTATATGTTTGGGCCATCAATCCAAAGATTTTGTATGGGGCTGGAGATATGGCTCAGTGGTTAAGAGCACTGACTACTCTTCCAGAGGTCCTGAGTTCAATTCCCAGCCACCACGTGCTGCAGGAGTTGTCACAGTCCTGTCTCTGGCATTCTGAGATTCATCAGACACAGGAGAGTGGGTTTTGGGGCTGACAAGATGGTTTAGTGGGTAAAGGTACTGCCAAGTCTGATGATCTGAGTTCACTTTCCAGACCCCACATGTTGTAAGGAGAGAAAGAACTGCAGGAAGACTCCCGCTTTCTGCCCTCCGTGTGTATGCACCACGGCACACATATGTGCATTCACACACACAAAATAAATACAACTCAGGAATATTCGGGGGGCAGAGTTTTATTCCTGGAATCCACAGAAAAGGAGAGGACTGAGTCTTTCTTTCTTTGGTTTTTCAAGGCAGGGTTCCAGGCTGTCCTGAAACTCACTTTGTAGACCAGGCTGGTCTCGAACTCACAAAGTTTTGCCTGCCTCTGCCTCTTTGATTGCTGGGATTGCCTGTGCCACCATCACGTGGCTGAGGACTGACTCTTTCAAGTTGTCCTTAACCTCCACATAAAGTGCAAATATACATACAAATAAATAGAACATTTAAAAATAGTTTTTAAATAGTAGATTTTTAAAAGTGTTAATACCTTAGATACAGTTTACTTTGGGCTGGGCATAATGGCCCATAACTCGTGAAACTGAGTTGGGGATTACTTGAATCCAGATATTTGAGCCGGCAAACAAAAATCTGTTTATGTAGTTAACATTTAAGATTTTTAATAAATTAATATTAGGGAATCGGGCATGATGCTTCACACGTGTAGTCCTTGCACTCAGGAGGCGGAGGGAGGCAGAAGAGAAGGATTGTAAATTTGTGCCAGTCTGGGCTGCGTAGTGAGACTCTGTCTCAAAGGGAGGCCAGTGAGATGGCTCAGACAGTAGAAGTACTGACTTTGCAAACCTGACACCCTGAGTTAGATTCCCGGTTCACAGCAGAAGAACCCATTCCCAAGAGTTGCCCTTTGACCTCCACATATTACACTGTTGTGTATATACACCTGCACTCGTGTCTCAGAAACTAAAAATAAAACTAATGTTTATCCAGTAATTCCACTAGTGAGCATTTGAGATGAAATCCTTTAGTCGAAGAGAATTTCAACCCCATGTTTATTGCAACACTTTACAAAATACAAATCATACTTTTAATTGGTGGGTGGATAAGGAACGTGAGTCTAACAATAGAATACTACTCAGTCACAAAACAGTGAAACCCTGCCATTTGCAGGAACATGGTGAAAAACTGCAGGACATTGTGTTGGGTGAAACCAACCAGACACACAATGGCAAATATATGTTCTAATCAGTCGCCCTTGTAGAAGTACGGATTAGAAGAGGGCGGGGTAAAATGGACTTTAGGGATGCAGAAGGGTGCTAAGACTTACCAGGATCCATAAGACAACTGACTCAACTAGCTCAACTATCCACAGCTCTTCAGTTAGGGAGGGGCTCATGAACCCTGTCCCACTCCACGTTAGAGCAGGCAACCACGGTTAGTGTGAGTTCATGAGTGCAGAGACCTCCAGGACACTGTGTAGCTTTGGTGCCTGTCCTGGAACTAGCTCTTCTAGACCAGGCTAGCCTCCAACTCACAGAGTTCCTCCTGCCTCTACCTTCCGAGTGCTGGGATTAAAGGTGTGTGCCACCATTGCCCGGCAACAAAATAAAATTTTTAAACACAGTTTATCCTTAAACTTTATTGAATAGTGGAAGTAAACTATCATTTTCACTATTGTTATATGAACTATTTGTGACTTAAAATGCTTGCTAGAGCTGGGCAGTACTTGGGAGGCAGAGACAGTCAGATCTCTGTGAGTTTGAGGCCAGCCTGATCTACAGAGCAAGTTCCAGGAAGGCTCCAAAGCTACAGAGAAGCCCTGTCTTGGGGAGCAGAGGGTGGGAGGGAGGGAAACTTGCTAGAAGGTATGTGTGTGTTTAATGTAATAGTATATAGCCCACAAATTAATTTTAAAAAAATTTTAGTTGACAAGATGGCAGTTAAGGAAATAAATGACTTAACTTTTTAAGCTTTGTTGAAAATAACTAGACATTTATTTTGACATATCTTTGGTAATCTTTTATGTTTATAAGAAGATCCTGTTTGAAAAAGTTCCATGGGTTCTAAATAATTTGAGACGAATGTTTATTATTGTATGAATTTTTTACTCTTGGCTTTGGGGGGACTCGCCACTCAACTCCCAAATAAATTATGCATAAAGGCTTAGCTTGGCTTGTTTCTTGCCAGCTTTTCTTAAATTATCCCCCATTACGTTTTGCCTCTGGGCTTTCATCTTTCTTATTTTTGTATATTTTACTTTCCCTCTTACTCCATAAGTGGCTGGGTGGCTGAGCGCTGGGATATCCTCTTCTCCTGTTCTCTTGCTCCTAGGTTGCCTCATTTCTCCTTTTATACTTTCTACCTGCCAGCCCCACCTGTCCTTGCTCCTGCCTCGCTATTGGCGGTTCAGCTCTTTATTAGGACCATCAGGTGTTTTAGGCAGGCACAGGAGCACAGCTCCACAGAGTTAAGCAAATGCAGCGTAAACAAATCACACACCTGAAAACAATATTCCCCAACAGTTTCTTTTCTGAAGGTGAAATCTATCTTTATATTTCCGCATAGCCTAAATGTAATTAGATCAGATTTGATTCAATAGAGTTGTCCATTAAATATTTATTTATTTATTTATTTTGCAGGAATATTTGCCTATTTAAATTACCATGTTCCCCGAACAAGACGAGAAATCTTGGAGACCCTTATCAAAGGCCTTCAGAGACTGGAATACAGAGGATATGATTCTGCTGGTATTTTCTTTAAAAATATACTATGGAGTTTGCATTGATTCCTGAATCTAAATAGTATTTTTATTATTTTTAGGAGATCTAACTCTGTTTTCTTTGTTGTGTTGTAAATTCAAGTCTGAAGAATTTTTGCCTTTCATCATATCTAAAGGGTTTCCTTATGCCATTTCAAGAGTACTATCATTTGTGTGGATATTGCTTACCGTGGTAATTTCCTTTATAAAAGATGCTGCTGTAGGACTGGGGATGAGGCTTAGTTGTTAGCATACTTGAAGCCTTGGGTTCATCCCTAGCACCACACAAACTGGATTTGATGGTCATACCTATAATCCCAGCACCGAGAAGGTGGAGGCAGGAAGGTATGTTCAGATTCATCCTTAGATACATATATTAAGTCTGAGGCCAGTCTGGGCTGCAGGAGACTTCCTTTCAAAACAAACAAACAAACAAAAAAAACCAAACCAAAAAAACAAAAATTGACTATAAAAACATAGATCATAGCACATTTTTATGGGAACAAGTTGTAGAGCACCTTACCTTATAAATTCTTTGTTCTTTTTAAAAAGGTTTATTATTATTTTTTTAAATTTTGTGTGTGTACATGAGCACAGGTGTTAGAGTTACATGTAGTTGTGAGCTGCTTGGCACGGGTGCTCAGAACTGAACTCATATTTCCTGTGAGAACAGTTTTTAACCTCTGAGCCATCTCTCCAGCCCCTAAAAATCCATGTTTTTCCATTTCTTTTTTTCTCCATGGACCCATGCAGTGTCATTCAAACATGAAAAAAATTTTTTTTTCTTTTTGTGTTGGAGATTGAAGTTTAGGGTCTTGTCCATGCTATAACTGCTCTACTACTGAGTGATATCCCAAACCAAGAGCCCTCTGTTTTATGTAAATGACAAGCCAAGTAAAACTTACTTTCTGGCAGGGTCGGTTTGACTCTAGTTCCGAGTTGGGATCAGCCAGAAGTTCCCATTCCATGGTTCCTAGAGTGAGTCATGAGCCTCAGCAAAGAGCTGAACACATAGCTCTATGATTCACTACAGCAGAAGAATCCAGAACAAAATGAGAACAGCAGCGAGTGTAGGATGAACTCTGCAGGAAAGCAGGCTCCAGCTTCCAGGAGGCCTCTTTTAACAGAGTGTCCCAGAGGGACACACTGCTTCCATGAACAGTCTAGGCACAGGAAGCACACTCACCCCTTTCAGGGATAGACATGCCCCTGAAATCTAAGATGCTAGATGCCAATCAAGGGCCAACCGTGAAAGTCTTTCTAAGGATCGCAGTGTTGGTTTCTTTTCCTATTTTAGTAGTACTGGAAATAGAGGCCAAGATCACAGATGCTAGGGCAGTGCTGAGTTATGCCCAGTCCTGTGCCTTTGTTGTTCAGATTCTCCATTTGTAGCTTTCCTAGCAACATAACTTCCCATAGAGATGCTGATTATGTTCTCTGTCAGCTTTGGAGATGCCTTTTCTTATGGCTATTGCTTAAATGGGAATGCTTTTTAAGATTCTTTCTTTTTTTCTTTCTTTCTTTCTTTCTTTCTTTCTTTCTTTCTTTCTTTCTTTCTTTCTTTCTTTCTTTTCTTTTCTTTTCTTTCTTTTCTTTTCTTTCTTTCTTTTTAGGTCTGCTCTATAGCCCAGGCAGACATTTTCTCCCAAGTGATGAGGTTGTAGGCATGACCACTCCTCCCAGCCACAGAGACTCTTTCTTTACTCCACTTGTTTTTGTATTTTCATGAGATGACTTCATTACCCTGTACATTGTGATTTATAATCTAAGTGTTTGGTTTCAGTTTTAAGACAGTCTTTCTTCGTAGACGACGCTGGCCTCAAATTTACCATCCTCTTGCCTCAGTCTGTGCAGTGCTAGGAATACAGGCACGTGCTACCACATTTGGCTTATGTATTTTTAGTCCAAGTGTGCTTCATAAGTTGCGGGCTCATGTTTCCAGCTACCTGCTAGAAGTATCTTCCTGGATAGATCACTTTGCAACTGAACACTGTGGTCCTCACTTCATACCTCATTCTGTTCTATGTCCCTTCTACCAATAATCTTCCTACAGATTCTTCGAGCTCAGGAGAGAACCTTGTCTAATGCCTTCTCACGTCCCATCCAGGCTTTGTGTTTCTCTCATTCATCACCATCACCTGCTTAAATTTAAGTCAGGCCTTCTCCATTTTTGTTGTTTTGCAGCTGTAAATGTCCTCTTTCTCCCTCGCCAATCCATCCTACTCTCTGTACCATTTTCAGAGCATTTGCTAATTTTTCTTGACATATTATTTTTGCTTGAAATGACCTTCAGGGTCTAAGGAAGTTTTTCAAGTTCCTTAGTAATCTAAGTAAAATTTCAAGAGCTGCTTTCCTGACTATGACTGGTTTTCCCCTTCAGAAGTGAGTGCCTCTCTTCTGCAGTTCTCCATTATGCCTGTGGCACTTTTTCTCAGTTTATAATTTCTATAGCAATTGCTTGGGTTTTTTGTTTGTTTGTTTGTTTTTCCAAGACAGGTTTTCTCTGTGTTGCCCTGGCTGTTCTGGAACTCACTTTGTACACCATTCTGACCTTGATCTCACAGTAATCCGCCTGTCTCTCTCTCCAAAGTGCTGGGATTAAAGGCGTGCTCCACCACTGCCTGTCAGCAATTGTTTGTACAAGTAATAATGATGATTATCGTTGTTCTTTCTCTGCCTGTGTTCTGAGCAGACAATAATTGAACTCTCTATTATAACCCTTTCCTGACCTCCCTTCTCTTACCCTCTTTTCTGATGCTGGGTTTGAACACAAGGCCCCATTCATGCTAAATAAGCCTTATTTTCAGTTTTTGTTTTAAGCAACTGTCATTGTCTCAACACATAGTAGATTTTTCAGAAAAATCTACTTGGTAAACGAATTAATTAGATGAATATATAATCTCCCTTTATTATTACTATTTTTTTTGCCTCATATTGGTATTCTTAACAACCAGTTTCTAAGCCTTGCTTTCTTATATACCTCTTGCTATTTTAGGAGTGGGACTTGATGGAGGTAATGACAAAGACTGGGAAGCGAATGCCTGCAAAATTCAGCTCATTAAGAAGAAAGGAAAAGTTAAGGCACTGGATGAAGAAGTTCACAGTAATGTACTTAGTTTGATTTTTCCCATTCTACCCTTTTTAGGGACCCATATTAAGGTAGACTTAAAGGTTGAAGAGAAGGAAGAAAAGTAATTTTGTTGACTGCTTGGGTTTAAATTGTCCCTGAGCTTCAAAAATGATCATAGCAACTAGGAAGGAAATTAGGTGCAGTGGGCATAGGGGGCCAGCTCAGAGCTCTAAGTGAAGAAGCTCCAGAAGCGTCATCCTGAGGATGGGGCTCGCATTGGTGGCCTGCTCATATGTCTCCACTTGGCATGGTTTTTACTTAGCTTGATAATCACCCCAAACGCAAAATGCTGGTTTGCTGATCTGCCAGAAGGTGCTTCTTGTGATGGGAGAGGGTGAAAGTTCTTACTTAACAAGGAAAGAAGGCAAATCAAATGCTGGGTGTGCCAAGAGGTATGGTAAGAATGAACTTCTGTTTCGGAAGGAAGCAAATTAGTGCTAATTCTGCTGTCACATCTCAAGCAGAAAACGGTTTGGCCAGAAGCCACAGGCCACAGGGAGTAGTTCCCTAAGGTGGAAAACATGACGACATTGTGTAGGAAAACACATGCTATATGTGTAGAGTTCTGTACCATCTGCAGTCTCAGGTATCCCCGAGTATCTCGACACACAAACCTTGTGGATGGGGGTGCTGGTGTAGTTATACTTAATATAACGTATCTATAGCATTATCAAATACTAGAGTTTTACATTTTATCTTCTACAGAACAACAAGATATGGACTTGGATATAGAATTTGATGTACATCTTGGAATAGCTCATACCCGTTGGGCAACACATGGAGAACCTAGTCCTGTCAATAGTCACCCCCAACGCTCTGATAAAAACAATGGTATGAATGGCTTGTGTGTGCTTTGAAATGATTTTAGTGGGCCAGTAATGGGAGGAGAATCAAGGTGCTTATGTTATTATTTTAATTAGATTCTCATCTAGAAATTTCAAAACATTCAGTGAATGCACAAAACTTGATCCCATCACCAGATTTCAACAGTCCTCCATGTTTTGGTTATTTTGGGATTCCAATAATAAATATTTTTAGCTCTTCAATATGATAGTTGTTTTCTCTCTTTCTCTTGTAATTTAGTGTGTTGTTTATCTGTAAGTTTCCTGTAGTCTAAGTATTTCTAATTATATCTACTCCTATTATGTTATTTAATGTTTGCCCATGTCTTCAATTTTTTTTTGTCTTTTATTTGTTATTTTTTAAAATGGTCTCACTCTGTAGATCTGGCCAGCTTTGAACTTGCATTGATCCTCCTTTCCTTACCTCCCTTATAGCTGTGTGCCATCATGCCCTGCTAAACAGACCTGTTACTTAATTTTTGTTTTTCCAGTCTCGGGCATTGAACCCAGGGTGTATTGATGCTAGGCAAGTCTCTCCTATGAGATGTGTCTGCAGCCCTGAGTATCTCCACCTGGAGGCTCACAGTGTTTGCCATGTTAGCCATTGTTGATTACTGCAGAGATTGTAGGGATTATCAACTGCCAGTAGTCTAGGGCCTCAAGTTCTCCTTTAGTTTTGAGCTCAGGTATGTCTCCAAGGAGAAGTTTTCATCAACTGCTTGGTCACTCTTAGGTATAGCTTGTATAGGCAGGGTGAATATTTGATTATTTTCCTTTAGTTACCATTTTTCAAATATTAAGTGATTCTAATGTTATCCTAAACATTGTTTATTTTCATTATTATAAACTCATAGTAATTATTTTGAGTGTCTTTAAAGTTGATTTTTGAGTTAGCGTACAAAAATGGTTTCCTTGTGGCATTCAACGTACATCATTACACATCCCACATTGCATTCCACTTAACCCCTTTCGCTCCTCTCTCCTTCCGCAGATAGTTCTTTAGACTCAAGTGCTATGTGCTGTGCTACTGAGACACCTCCACGTAGCTTGTGGAGGACCCTTGATTTATTTCAGTACTGAGGTAGCCCTTTGTATCGCTGCAGCACTTTTTCTGTTTTGTCCCACTGGGAGCTTATTCGAGTTGGCTCCTGTTTCTTTTTGAAATGATCCCAGTAGGCTCAGTAGTCTTGATTACTTTTCTTTTTTTGAGACAAATAAGAGATCTTTATGTATACTGAGAACATTTTGAATGCTATAATATGAAATTAGATTTACATTAAGTGTGGTAATACATGCCTGGTTACACAGAAGGCTGAGACAGGAGGAGTGCCTCAGTTCTAGGAGTTCAGGCCAGACAGGGCAACAAAACCATTGTATTTAGTAATAATTACTCTTTTTTGTTGTTGTTTTGACAGGATTTTCAGTATGAGGCCCTGACTGGCCTGGAACTCACTATATCGTCCAGGCTGGCCTTGAATTCAGAAATCCTCTTGTCTCTTCCTTCTGAGTGCATGAGTCGCCAAACCCAAACATAATTATTCTTTTGATTTGTGAGTTTAAACCTACACTGTATGGGTACTGCCATGGCTGCACATAACACTGTTAACTCTTAGTTAGCTATTTTTAACATTTTTTAGTCATTGTTTAATAAAAATAGATGAAATTGATCTCTCAGAATTATATTTATTTGCTCTTGGAATGCTACTTTGACATTTTAATGTGACATTCCAGGAGTCATCTGGACCTTACATAAATCAATTTATAGAACTTGGTAATTATGTAGTTATTAGTTCTTAAACTTTAGTTAGGGTCACTGAGATTGTTTTAACTGAAATGACTTTTAAACTTAAGCAAAGCATAAATGAACAGAGAGAGTGTGGCCAATTAGAGTAGCATTCTGCAGGTGAGGAAACAGGCTCAGGACACTTGCACAGAAGCGGTGCTCTTGAGCTGCTCGATGGCAAGCCACAGTAAGAAGCATACAACACTGGAGGACACCCACTAGTATACTAACTTTTTGACTTGAGAAGACTCTGTTCATAGACCAGGTGTGGTAGTGCATGTCTGTAACCCTAGCACTCGAGTTACAGACACTGGAGAATTTCCACTAGTTCAAAGCAAGCCTGAGCTACATTGTGATACCTTGTCTCAAAAATATGGAACAGCAGGGCTAGAAAGTAGCTTAGTGGCAGAGTATGTGCCTAACATGCAGGAGGTCCTGGATTCAAACCCGAGCACCACTGCCAAAAACCCAAAGGAAATATAAAGGAAAATCTATCCACAATCATAGCTATTCACAGCATTTATCAGACTTCTTATAGTTTGTCAATACTTTATCTCTTCTAGAATTTATTGTTATTCATAATGGAATCATCACCAACTACAAAGACCTGAAAAAATTTTTGGTAAGTAAAGTGAGCCCAGAAGATACCATCTTTGAGAATACTTCTGAGAGTCGGGGACATGCAACGCAACATTATTTAGACTGCTTAAGTAATTCCCAAGTTAGCCACAGGGCGCAGCTTGTTTTATTTCTCTCTGTTGGCGCTGGAGCAGTTCTGATTGCTTCAGGGCATTCTGAGGGCCGGCTATGTGCTGTACTGAGATCGCCTGCTGAGTTTCTGCAGTGATGGGAATTGTCTGTATCTAGCATAGTAGCGTTTGTGCATATGGGACTGCTGAACGTCCGTGACAGAGAAGCTAGATTTTAACTTATCTATTATTTTAAATTTAACTTTAAAATAGCCCTGTATAACCAGTGGCTCTTTATTGGACAGTTGAGGATCACCAAAGAATTGTTACTTATTATGAAACTAGTATTTTTTAATATCATATATTCCACCTTATTTATGTATGTATTCAAATGCTTTTTTATTTTATATGCATTGGTGTTTGACCTACATGTATGTCTGTGTGAGCATGTTGGATCCTCTGGAACTGGAGCTACAGACAGCTGTGAGCCACCATGTAGTTGCTGGGAATTGAACTCATGTCCTCTGGAAGAGCAGCCAGTACTCTTAACCACTGAGCCATCTCTCCAATCCCTATTTTAATTACTTATAATTTAATTTATATGAGGAATATGTGTTAAATGTATTGAGTTGTACTCAATAATGTTATTGTTTCTCTATAATCAGACTTTAATTTTGATTAACATTAATTGAATTGTATTAATTATATTAATTGAACCATTTATTAAATTTATTATTACAAATTAATTTTAACTAATTAAATTAATTTAAATTTTGTGGAAATTTAGTATGACATCCAAAAAAAGTTAGTAATTAGTAAGATTTTAGGGGGGTGAGATGGCTCTTTGGGTAAAATGTTTGCAACTGAAACCTGACGACGTTGAGTTCATTACCTGAAACCCACCTGGTGGAAAGGGAAAACTGATACCTCAGAGCTGTCCTCTGACACACTTATACCTACTCGCATACCATATGTGCACACACACATATATATATGTGCACACATACAATTAGAAAGTCATTTGGTTTTTAAAGGAAAAATTCTAGAAAATATTTGCATGGGGGCTAAAGAGATGGACCAGTAGTTGAGAACACTTGTTGCTCTTGCAGAGGGCCTGGATTTGATTCCTGTCACCTACAGGGTGTTTAACAACTGTTCTGTAATTCCAGTTTCAGGGGATCTGATGCCCTCTTCTGATCTCCAAGGGCATCACCACATATATGCAATATATATATATATATATATATATATATATATATATATATACCTCCACACATAAAATAGCATAAATCTAATAAAAAATTTTAAAAGGTTAACATAAAAGAACCATTAAGTTAAAAAATATTTGAACATTGTATTTATTTAAATGTGTCTTTTTTCTTTATTTCACTTTCAGGAAAGCAAAGGCTATGACTTTGAATCTGAAACAGACACAGAAACCATTGCCAAGCTTGTCAAATACATGTATGATAACTGGGAAAGTCAGGACGTCAGTTTTACTACCTTGGTGGAGAGAGTTATTCAACAACTGGTATTAAATCATACTTTTTAAGATTATGTCAGATTGAGATAATGACTCAGCAGTAAAGCACTTGCAATTCAAGTTTGAGGACCAGAGTTCAGATCCCCAGCACCCACATAAATGCTGGGTAGATAGGAAAGCCTTGTGGTTCTAGCTCCCAGGAGGTGGAACTGGATTTTGGAGCAAGCTGTCTGGTTGACTGTACTAGCTGAATCAGCAAATTCTTGGTTCATGTGAGAGATCCCCACTTTATTATATAAGACACAGAACAATCAAATAAGATAGCCAGCATCAGACTTCTAGCCTCTTCCTACACTCACCCATGTGACTGCACACCCACATCTGTAACCACAACCATGTGTACCAACACACATACTGTCATGCATGTCCAATACACACATGTGCAAAATAAAGTAATTATGCTAATGTTAATTTCAAGTAACTTTTTTAAAATGAGGTTTGATGTGCAGGAACTATGCTGATTCATTATTTTTAATTCAAAGGACTATAACAATAGACAACTTTATTTTAAGGTATTTTATTGTCAGCATCTCTGTGTGTGTGTGTGTGTGTGTGTGTGTGTGTGTGTGTTGTGTGTGTAAGTGAAGGCCAGAGATTGGTGTTGGGTATCTTCTTTTTTTTTGGGGTATCTTCTTAAAACTGTGTTGTGCCCAGCTTTTTATGTGGGTGCTAGGGAACTGAACTCATGCCTGTGTGACAAGCATTTTAGCAACTGAGCCATCACCCTAGTCCCTATGCTGGT
Organism: Myodes glareolus; assembly: GCF_982192425.1. Classification (NCBI taxonomy): domain Eukaryota; kingdom Metazoa; phylum Chordata; class Mammalia; order Rodentia; family Cricetidae; genus Myodes; species Myodes glareolus. Next base: position 24,696,775 of record NC_142031.1, on the reverse strand, counting down.
TTCTTGAGGGATTTTTACTTCTATTGCACACACACACACACACACAATGCAGAGAATTTTGAGAGATTGTTGTTTGACTTACTAACTTGCTTTTCCTGCATTTACCATTCCATTTACTTCACTATAGCTGTATTCTAGTTATTTCACTATAGTTGGAGGTTGAAAGGTAAGTTTGGCGCTGTCTGGCACAGTGGCTCAGTAGGCAAAAGATTTGCTGTGCAAGTCTGGCAGCCTGAGTTTGATCCCAGAATCAACCATAGGAGAGAACCAGCTTCAGAAAAGGTGCCCTCTAACATCTTATCTTTTTTTTAAGATTTTTTTTATGGTGGTGATGGTACCTGTGTGCACACGTGTTTAGAGTAAGGTATCCCTATTAGTGTCTATGGAGGCCAGAAGAAAGTGTTGAACCCTCTGAAGCTAGAGGTCCAAGTGATTGTGAGCTGCCCAATGTGGGTTCTGGGAACCAAAATCAAGTCCTCTACAAGAGCAGGGAGTCAGCTTCCCTTTATTTATTTATCTATTCATTCATTCATTCATTCATTGTTCATTCATTTTATTTTTTGAGACTGGGTTTCTCTGTGAAACAGCCCTGTCTGTCCTAGAACTCTCTTTGTAGAGCAGGCTGGCCTCGAATTCACAGAGATCTATCTTCCTCTGCCTCCTAAGTGTTCCTGAGTACTGGGACTAAAGACATGAGCTACCGCTGCCTGACTTTTCCAGCCCATTTAATAATTATGATTGTGTATATTTGTTAAGTCCAAGACTGAGGGCATCAAGAGTGGAGGTTTGTAGTGGAATATGATGATGAGGGCCAAGGATGGGTTTTGGACAGAATTAGCAATTCTGTCCTCCCTGAACAAATTAGTCTGAGAGATATGTGTCTGTTGAGAAATGTGCTATGCACACATGTGGCTTTCCAGCTGATTTGTCTTTAAACGTAGTATTGAAAGTAATCTTGGTGATAAAGCTTAGATTGTTCACATTGGAGCTTAGGAGTCAGTGTCTACCTAAAATGTGGTCTTGGGTGTTAGGGAGATCCTGCTGTGACACCTAAAATGGAGGCTTTGTTTTTTGTTTGTTTGTTTGTTTAAATAGTTAAAAAGAGCATTGCTATGAACAAGAAGTGTCCATGCAGAAGCCAGTATGTTTTAAATGTTTTTGTTTGATAATACTACCAAGAAATATTGCTGATGTTTCCTTTTCCTCCATAGGAAGGTGCTTTTGCACTTGTGTTTAAAAGTGTTCATTTTCCTGGGCAAGCAGTTGGCACAAGGTACAATAGATTTAAGACTAATGATGACATGCCCTTTGTAGCATTCGGGTAACAGGATAATTCTCAGTAGCCTGTAAGTGCCCTTTACTGTTTCCTTAGAGGTCTGACTGTGTTTGTTTTTATACACTCCTTTCTTGTACCATTCTTTAACAGAATTTTATGGTAAAACAAATACATTTTGGCATTGTGATTTGTCTTTAGTGAGCACTGTGGCTATTTATGAATTTGGATATGGAGTATTCTTTAGTTTCAGCTCCAAAGCACTAACTTTCTCCATATTTTTTTGGAAATATGTAGAATCCTAAGTAATTGTAACACCACTGATTTTGCTAGATTTTTGCTAACTATCTTTAGAATGATCATAAAGTTCTTAGAGCAGTAAGAACACTTATGATCTGATAACAGAAGGATCTTTATTCTGAAGGCAGGATGCCTAAGGATATATTGGGGTGTGTTTGCAATTGAATGAAAAGTTGCACTTTACAATTAAAAGAAGAACAATTTAAAGTGTTATAAATTATGAGTTGGCAAATTTTTCCAGAATCGGTCAGATAGGAAATACTTGTTGGAACACATGGCCTCCCTGCCAGCACTCAGAGTTACTGTCAGAGCAGCTGCAGAAAAAAGACCTCACTGTCTCAGTAAAATTTTAATGCAATTGTAATTTGCCAGTTTAAAACTTTATTAGAAGTACACAGGTGCGGCCTAGGTACTCAGGTTTCTAATGTAGTTATTTTGTTATACCTGAAGTTCAATTCATTTTTTATAATGCATATGTTATAAATACATATTTATACATAATATATTCCTATATATTATGTATAATATACATACAAAAATACATACGTAACTCATATTTTATAGCATTGTATTTTAAATTGTTCTTTTAATATGAACTGAAACTTTTCATTCAATTGTATACACATTGCAATATATCCTCAGGCATCCTGCCTTCAGAGTAAGGATCCTTTTGTTAGCCAATCTTAAATGTTCTTATTGCTAAAAGAGCTTCATGATCATTTCTAAATTAAATCATTTAAAGAGCATTATATTCCAAATTAAAATGAATTTTGAGTTAATACTTTTTTATATTGTTAGCGCATTATTTATGAGAAAGTTTTATTGTAACTCATCTTGCATTTCAGGCGAGGTAGTCCTCTCTTGATTGGTGTGCGGAGTGAACATAAGCTTTCTACAGATCACATTCCAATTCTCTACAGAACAGGTAAGCCAGCTACATTCCATTGTAAGGACAGGGCAGCTCTGAGAACCATAGAATGCTATGGTAAATGCTATTCGGTCAGATCTGTGTGTACATGTGCATACAGTTACGTAGTTCTGTCTAGACATGAAAAAACATGTGAACACTCTGATAAGAAGAATTTTTCTCTGTTGTGCATCCTTAGCTAGGACTCAGATTGGATCAAAATTCACATGGTGGGGATCACAGGCAGAAAGAGGTGGGAATGCACTCTGCATGGATGAAGGGATTTTACCTGCTTCCCTTCATTTACTAATTCTTGGTTTTTGAAGTGAACTGAGGCTCTAAAAATGCTTATTTCATGGGGAAATGTTTTGACATTTTCCCAATTTGCAAAATAATTTTGTCTGTTTGCTTTTGCCATTTTGAAAGTTGCATTATTTAATAACTATTTTGTTAAAATGAGATGTTTGAGGAGTATTTCAAATCTCAGGCCCCTTTTCCGTTCCTGTTTCAAAATCATATAGATTAATGCTTTAGTTAGGGAAGGAACATGGAACTAAGAAGCCACTTACTGAGTGATTTAGCATCACTTTTAACTAAACTAGATTAAATGTTCTTTATTTAGTGCATGACATTTTACTTTTAGATTTTGATTGGTTTTATTTTAATTTGGATTCTTATTTTAGTCTTTATGTTTGGGGGTTTATTATTATTTATTGGTCCTGGGGTGAAGTTCAAACTCAGAGCCTTATACACACTAGGCAAGTGTTCTACTGCTGGCTTGTATCCTCAGTTCCCTGCTTTTTTTTTTTTTTTAAGATTTGTTATTTGTATTTTATTATATGTAGGCATGTATGTCTGCATGTGGGTGTGTGTGTGTGCATGAGAGTAAAGTTATCTTGGGAGGTCAGAGGTATCAGATACCCTGGGGCTGGAGTTATATATGGTTGTGATCTGCCTGATATGGGTTCACGAAGCCAAACCTGGGTCCTCTGAAAGAGCAGGAAATAGTAGTAACTGGTGAGTCATCTCTCCAGCACCAATTCCTTCCTTCCTTCCGTCCTTCCCTCCCTCCCTCCCTCCCTTCCTTCCTTCTTTCCTTTTTCTTTGAGAGGAGGTTGGAACAGGATCTTGTATAACCTACACTAACCTTAAACTTGCAAGGCTGATCTTTTAACAATTCTGCCCCTGTATCCTGAGTGCTGCAGTGTTTGCCACACTTGGCCAGCTTTTTAGTCTGTCTTTATGCAAACTCTGACTCATTTTATTGACTTACACAGAAATATAAAACAACAGTGTACCTTTCGTTTTCTTACTGCTGAGAACTTTCCATGTGTAAGGTAGGAGACTGCTGGGTTCAAAAAATTGAAACCTTAATTAGTAATATATAATTCTTGGGTTCTTGAACAACAGTTACCAAAGAATGCTGAGCCTGTTCATCTTTGGATGACTGTTTTCATGTTTTACCTGGGAAGAAAATTATTTCCTTAAACAGCCTTTAATGCTTGATGATACTCTTTTATTTTTTTCCCTGATGCAGTACGTCTTTCCCAGTCCATGCCAGAAGAAAGATTAGTTCACCAGTGATAACACATAATCGGTTCTACAGTTGTGGATCCTATACAGTACTGCTTGTTGTGTGTCATAAACGCTACCTTATAGGCTGTTTTAGGTGGCTTTTAGAAATAATGATAATAGTAATAAAATTGAGTGAGATCTCCAAAAGTTGGGAGAAACGTTGATCCTGGTGGATGGCGCTTGATACCTGCGTTTCTCTAACTCTAGTAGGTAGTTGGCGTGGAGCTCAGTGCCATGCTGTCGTGAGAACAGTGTTGGTGGGAGGGCTATAGAGAGAGCTTTGGCTGCTTTTCAGGCTTTTGCCATTGTCTCCAATTTAAAGCCACTTCTTTAACTGAAAAACTGAAAACGAGTGATACTGTATTTCATTTCAGTTGAACAAGAAAATCCCCAAATGGAAAAAAAAATAGAGATATTTATAGGCAGTGATGCCTCAGCTTCTTTTAAATATTTCAATCAGATATACTTCTGTTATCTTAACAATGAAGTTATAAATATTTGGGGTTATACTCAGCTCTAGGATATTTTCGAAAGAAAGCTAGTTGTATTTTGTTGTTGTTTTTTGAGACAGGGTTTCTCTGTAGCTTTGGAGCCTGTCCTGGAACTAGCTTTTGTAGACCAGGCTGGCCTCAAACTCAGAGATCCGCCTTCCTCTGCCTCCCGAGTGCTGGGATTAAAGGCGTGTGCCACCACTACCTGGCTAGCTAGTTGTATTTTTTAAATGTTGGTTCTGGGCTTTACTTCTACTTGTTTTTTAAATTTAGATTGTGTGTATTGGGACAGAGTCTTACTGTATAACTGAGGTTGGCCTCAAACTGTTGATTCTCCTGCATCAGCTTCCAGAGTACTAGGATTAGAGGCATACACATGTGATGTTAATCTTTTTAGAAACAAACAATTCAGTATTTTTATTTAAGAATTATTAAGCAATTTTTTGAGGGTTTTTTTTGATGTATGTGTATTTGCCTGCATGTATGTCTATACTCCACATGCATGCAGTTACCTGCAGAGGCCAGAAGAAGATATTGAGTTCCCTGGGTCTAGAGTTACAGATGGTTGTCAGCTACCATGTGGATGTTGTGAATCCAACCCAGGTCCTCTGGAAGAGTAGCCAGTGATGTTAACCAGTGAGCCGTCTCTCCAGCATCTCACTATGTAGCTCTGACTGGCCTAGAACTTGCTATATGGACAGATTGGCCTTGAATTCAACAGAAATCTGCTAGCTTCTGCCTCCCTGAGTGCTGAATAAAAATTGTGTGCATTAAGCTCCTTGGTTTAAAATTCACTTTTTGATGGACAATTTTAAGATTCCTGCCAAAGGCAGTAGCTGTTATATTAGCAATGCAATGGAGCCCTTGAAGCTATGCCTTTGTAAGCACTTGCTACCTTTTTATAGTATGTCAATGCATACTTATGTTTTAAAGTTTGCTATCTTCTCTGCTTTTGATTTTGACTGGAAAGTACAGTTTTGGTTTCATGCTTAAATCATTTCAGATACCCACAGGTAGAACTTTGGATGCACATTTCTAAGAATAATTATCTAGTCATTGTATATACATTTTAGAAGATAAGATTTGAATTTTTACAAGTAACTTGTAGTATTCTGTGGCTATTCTGCCCTTGGTTTATAAAGATCTCCTGTGCTCTGACTTTGGAGAAAGGATATAACTGTTCTTGGTAGCCCAGTCGGGCCTCAAACTATGTAGGTGAAACTGACCTTGAACTAATCTTCCTGCCTCTGACTTCCCAGATACTAGGACTACAAGCTTGGCTTTAACTTAGAGAATTTGTCAAAGCAGCATACTTCCTCATTTCTGCTAGTTGAGAATTAACCAAAAGGAAAAACAGAAACCAAAGCAATTATTACTGATGAAGAAATAAGTGCCAGAATTAAAAAGACACTGAAAGGCACACACACTTCTGAGATAGGAGAGATTCTTGACTCACAGCTTTGCCTGTGACTAGAAGTAGATGCCATTGGCATGCCATGGTTAGAGTGGCATGCGCTTTGCTTTTTAATTACATTTATTTATTCATATATATGTACATATGTATATATATGTATATGTATATATATATGTACATACATACACACTGTGCATACCATAGCATATGTGTGGCAGTCAGAGGATAGATTGTGGGAATTAGTGTTCTCCTTCCATCATGTGGGACCTGGGGATTGAGCTCAGGTCTTCAGGCTTAGTAGCTAGTGCCTTTACCTATGAGCCATTTCATCAGCCCCCTTTTGATTTTAATTGAGTATTCTAGGCCTGATTTGCTGTTAAAATCGCAAGAGATTTTATTTAAAAAATTAACTTGGCTATAGTCTGCTTTTACTTTTCATTGCAACATATTGTTTTTTAGTTTTTTTAATTTAAATGTTTTATGTGTATGAATGTTTTACCTGCATGTATTTTTGTGTATCACAAGTGTACCTGGTAACCAGGGAGGCAGAAGAGGGAGTCTGATTCCTTGGAATTGGAGTTGAGGAGGATGTGAGCCACCATATGAGTGTTATGAACCAAACTTAGGTCCTTTTGCAGTAGCAATGAGTGTTTTTATCTTTGTCTTAGTTAGGATTTTATTGCTGTGGAGAGACACCATGACCACAGCAACTCCTGTAAAGGAAAACATGTAATTGGTGCTGACTTACAGTTTCAGAGATTTAGTCCATTATCATCATGGAGGGGAGCATGGCAGCATGTAGGCAGACAAGGTGTTGGAGAGGGAACTGAGAGTTCTACATTTGGATCGCAGGTAGAGAATTTGCTTGAGCTTCTGAGTCATCAGAGTCCACCAACCTAGTGACTCACTTCTACCAACTAAGCCACCCCTACTCCAACAAGGCCACACTTCCTAATAATGCCACCTCCTATGGACCAACCATTCAAACACACGAGTCTGTGGGTGCCATACCTATTCACACCTGCACAATCTCTGAACCATTTTTCTAGCCCTGCTGCTTCTAGATTTTTAAAAGTTATTATTAATAAATTATTATCAGTAAATTCTTTTCTACCTGAAGAGAAATGACATTCCAGAGTTTGCAGTGCAGCGCTGTTGTTCACCATACAGTCTTTGCCGCTGTGTCTCACTGCACTTCCTCTCTTCTTCCCGGCTTACTTGCATGGAAATCCAGTGAGAACTGCTGATTTTGTCTGTGCTGCCCTTTTTTCTTTTTGTTGTTGACTTTATAAACATTTATGCCTATTTCTAAATTGTAACATGATTTTCTGTGCTTGCTGACTTTGTTATCTCTGTCCTCTAGGCAAAGACAAGAAAGGAAGCTGCAATCTTTCCCGTGTGGACAGCACAACATGTCTTTTCCCTGTTGAGGAAAAGGCAGTTGAATATTACTTTGCTTCTGACGCAAGGTGAGCTTCCTTCATTGAGTCAACACAATTTTTAGGAAAACGTCCCCAAACCATGAAGGTATTTGTAAAACTCTAGTTGCTAAGAAAGAACCTCCGACTCCTGTCTGCCAGGCGAGCAGTCCTATGAATAATGATGCCTTAACTCCAGAACTCTTTTAACTGAGAAATCAGAGCTCACTTCATTAGACATAGGACAATAAAAATGCTTTTTCTACCACTTCAAAGCATGTTGGTCACTTTACCAAAGCACATACATTAGACCTATTCTAATACATTTACTTGGAGTATTTGTTTTATTTCCAGGATGTACCCAAGCATTATAGGGAGGAAGGATTGCTTTTCTAGCAGTTATGGAATTATGAGTTATGTAGTGGAATATTTAGAGGTATTGGTAATTTGAATACTCTAGGAGTGGGGTTAAGATAAAATCACTCAGATACTTGATTCATTCACTGTGACTGAAAATAGGAGGAAATAAGAAAGAGAAAATGGTACCACTTAGTATTCCAAGAGTGTATTATCTGAGTGAGAAACAAACTTTGTTTTCTAGATTTTGCAAACTTGTCTTTGCTGTCATTAAGTGGGTTTGCTACAAAGAGTTGGTAGTCATGACCTAAACTAGAAAAGCTTTTGATTCATTTGTAATTCTTAATGAACAATGCTATGTGCTAGCCTCAGGAGATGGTAAATAAAAAATATTAGATCTGTTATAATGGAGGAGATAATACTTACCTATAACAAGATCATTTAGGCCCTCATGAGTATACCTTTTTTAAGGGAATGAAGCTCAAACTGAGCTAAGGGACAGTCAGGAGCTAATTAGGTGAAGGTTTGGGGGGAAGAACATTCATTTTGTGCAGTTGACTCAACTGTGAGAGTTTGGGAAGGGCATTAAACAGCCTGAATAGAGTGAGAGGCTGCTTGGTGGGACGTGCAAGGCAATTTGAAATTTTCCTGAGAGCCAGTGGGAGCTGAAAAGTGGTTTGTTGGGTGAAGGAAAAGTTTTGATTAGCATTACCTTTTGATGTTGACTTGAGCAGAAAAGGAGACTGGGAAGATCGGTAAGAGAAGTAGTGGGTAGTTAGGAGGGTGCTGCAGAAGCCAGCCAAAGAGCTGGTGGCGGCTTGTGAGCTCAGTGGCAGTGACATGGAACTGTTCAGAAATAGGGGTTAAAATGACAGGCTTTGGTGAAAGCTGGAATGAGGTGGCAATAGCTAAGGCTTCTGGTTTTGTTTAATTGGTTAGATGTGCAGAGGTCCACTTTATTATTGTTGTTACTATTTTCACAATGACCACATCTTCAATATGGCCTTGTAGGAAGTGAGTACTTTGGCAGTTAACATGTGGTGTAAGATGAGTTGGTGTTTAAGCTTGGTCTGTGTGTTCTAATGATAGCTTTCTAGGTGATAATGATTCTTGGTTATTGATAGTAACATCTCCATGACCATTTTGTAGTGCTGTGATAGAGCACACCAATCGTGTCATCTTTCTGGAAGATGATGATGTTGCAGCAGTGGTGGATGGTCGTCTTTCTATCCATCGAATTAAGCGAACTGCAGGAGACCATCCTGGCCGAGCTGTGCAAACCCTCCAGATGGAACTCCAGCAGATCATGAAGGGTGAGAATATTTTGCAATGTTAGGACTTGGGATGCTTAAAGAAAGGAAGCATGCTACTTCCCATCCTGCTTAGGAAACTTCCATATGATGAGTGGGTGGTGAACCCAGGATAAGGGATGACTGGAGAAATTATCTGCTAGTCTTAGAATAGTTCTTGAAATTAAAGCATGGTTTGATTTGAACTTTGTAAGGAGATAGTGCCACATGTTTAAAGATGCTTCATAAGGGTAAATATGGCTCATACTCTGTTCAGTATTCTTGTATTCCCTCTGCTTCATCCTTCTCATGTATTAAGAGGGGAAAATAGAATTCATCTCATTAAAGTTGTATTGAAGATCAAGAATGCTGGTCTGTATAAAGCTCTTAGAACAGTACCTGATATGAGTGTGCTTTACATAATGTGTCCTGCCATTAACTGTTAGGATTTTTATGGGCTGTAATAGGAATTATATTGTAGAACCACTGTCTGCAAAGTCCCATGAGCTACACTATAGTCCGTACTAGGACTGATCTTACTTATAAGTAAGGAATTTCCACAGTTGACGTACTAAAGATAACTTGATAAGTTTGAACTTAAATTTGATTCAAAAATTATCTTATGCCCCTGTTTTTGTGTAACTTGCATTAACTACTGTATATAAAACTGACTTTCTTCCTTGTTCATTTTTCATATAGAGTAAAGCACTCACGGAGGCTTCTAGGAAGTTAACCTGATTTCTTTATTACCTGACCTTTTGTTTCATCTATCAAGATTATGTTGAAAAGAGATAGACTTGATTGTGTACAGATTTCTTATTCTTTAGCTCATTTACTGTTGTTTTAATTATGTAATTTCTATTTTTGTAGGCAACTTTAGTTCATTTATGCAGAAAGAAATTTTTGAGCAGCCAGAGTCTGTTGTGAACACAATGAGAGGAAGAGTCAATTTTGATGACTACACTGGTAATAACATTTACTTTTTTTTCATTTCAGTCTCTTGTAGGAGTGCCATTAGCAACCTGAAAGTTTATTGTCCTTTATATAGATCGATAGAACAGCTAAGATTGCCAGACATCAAGGCGTGATTGCACTTTATGGTGAAGTCACAATAATCAGACTCAGAGACAGGAAGTGGGCTGACGGCTAGGTGTTGGGTGATGGTGGAGAGTTATGACTTCTTAGGTAATTTCTCTTGGGGATGATGAAAAGTTCTAGAGTTGGTTAGTAGTGATGGGGGTCCAACCGTGTGAATGTATGTAATCCCACTGAATGACATATTAAAAAATGGTAAAGGGGGTGACTATCACATACAGTGTTCCTGCTGTGGCTGTCAGGGACAGTTCTTTGCATGGGTTGGGCACTGTGGATTCTGAAAAGAGCCTGTCTCCTCGCTCAGGTTACATGAATTGGCCAGGCTAGATTTCCTTCTAAATTTTTTCTTTCAGGTTTATTTGTTTTATGTGTATGAGAGCTTTGGCTACTTGTATGTATGTATGTACACCACATTTGTGCCTGGTGTTCTTGGACGTTAGAAGAAGACAACAGATTCTCTGGGACAGGGCTTATATAGTTGTGAACTATCGTGCGGGTGCTGGGAATAGAACCCAAATCTTCTGTAAGAACAGCAAGTGCTCTTAACCACTGAGTCATCTCTCTAGCCCCTGGGTTTCTTTCATACGTAAGCTAAAGCATGAACTTCTGCAGAGTTCTTTCTTAATGTTTGCACCTTACTCCCCATGTTTAAGCTAGAAGTCAAAGTGCAACACTACTCTTCAGAACACACATCACAGGACTTACACAGATATCTTATGATCATAGACCCTTAGTCTTCAACTCATGCCATAGAAGTAGACTCTATTAATGTTTCTGATGTAGTCTTGCCTTCAATATTTTAATCATGTGTAAAGGAGATCAATATATAGTTAACAATTTCAAGAAAAGTAAAATGTGATCCTAGCACCGGAAAATGCTTAAAGCTTAATATTGAATTTATTAAATGTGAAGAATGAGTCTGTTTGTGGAAAGGGTTTTGAGGTAAGGGAAGGCCTCATGAAATAAGAAGCTATGGGTTTGGAAGATGTAAATAAGCGGATGTCAGATGGGAACACTCATCTGGCTAGAAGAGCATTAGCTAAGGGCATTGATGGGAAAGCCATCAGGAGGTTGCTTATGGAGTACTCTGTAGTCTAGGGTATGTTCCAGATCTAGTATTTGAAGAGTTGTAAAAGAAAATAAGTGTAGGAAAGAAGGGGGAGGAACTGTTCTGAGGAAGTAGAAGGGGAAGCTCAGTGGGGTACCTCTGCTAAAGAAGCTAAAGAGTTTAAAAGGCTGAGTGACAGTCTCCAGGGTATGGAAGGAGTGAGAGCCAGAGTTAAATACCTATGTCAGTAGAATGTTGATCGATCTGGGACACAAAGAGAAAGAGGGGAATCCAGGGGAGAGACAGGAGCAAGACAACAAAGACCCATATCTATCTGTGAGTACCAAGACTCAGGGAGGGCCAGAAAACAGTGCTCAAAGGATTTATGGAACTAAAGTCAGGAAGAAGAGTTGTTTGTTAAGGGAAGAGATTGAGACAGCCTTAGAACTTCATGGTAAGTCTTTATCCCTGTTCCTGTTGTGTGTTCCTATGCGACCGCCCTCCATCCTGAGAATTAAAACTAGGGTCTTGCATGTGCTAAGTGTGTAGTGTACTACTGAGCTATACCTTCAGCTCTGAGACGTTTACTGTTTTAGACACTCTTAGGTGTGTTTTGTGCATACAAGTTGTCTAATCCAAAAAGAATAGCAATTATCTTCTTTGTTTTTAAGGTGAGGACATCAGGGCTCTGTCATTTTGAATGTCTTGTCAAAGGCAAAGGTCACATTCATGGAGCCATGTCTTCATGTGTGCTCAGTGGTCTTCCTGAGTACCCTCCTCCCCATCTTCCAGGTTTTCTTGCTATTTCCATTACTTATGGCTTATGTCATCAGAATTAGATTAAAACATTATCCAGCTGTAATAATGCATGCGAGGAAGGCTGAGGCAGGAACATTGAGTTTGAGGCCTGCCTGGTATTACGAGTGAGAATCTATCTTTCTCACAGACTGCATATAAGACATTTCAGACCTTGGAGGACTCCTAGAGTTATCCTAAAAGCCATCTGTAGTGTCTGCACTATGGGACGGTATGCGAGCCGGGAACTAAGCTGGAGACTTAAAAACACACGCACACACAGATAGACAGAGACATGAGGACACGGGTCATCCTTGATACAAGAATGCCAAGAATGGCCACTTTATTGTGCTCAGGGGCAGCTTATATAGTGCTCTGACTACGCCCCAGCTCTCAGGATCTTTCAGCTGCAGGCTCACCAGAAATCACTCCTCCGCCATCAGGGTCTTGTGCTCAGAGCACCTACAGGGCTGCTCAGAGCAGAGGAAAACAAGTTGTTTACAAGAAATTCAGGGTCTGGTGGTCTGCAGTCCCCAACAGCCATCAGGGAATTTGCTCAGACCAAGTTTAGGAACGATGGTATTTAGCTAACTGCATCTTAACCTGTCTGTCATTCTTTTTTTTTTTTTTTTTTTTTTGTACTCATTTAAGCACTGCCTGTCCATTATCTCTAGAGAGTTAGTTACTGACTAACTCTCATATCTTGATATTAACCCATTTCTATTAATCTGTATCACACCACGAGGTGTGACTTACCGGGAAAGAATCAGCATGTCTGACCTGGTGGCTGGCTCCATGGCGTCTGGCTCATAGCCCTCTTCCCAGCATTCTATTCTGTTTACTCTGCCTACCTAATTTTCTGTCCTATCAAAGGGCCGAGGCAGTCTCTTTATTGACCAATGAAAATAACACAATAGACAGATAACCCTCCTCCATCATTTCCCCTTTTTCTGTTTAAACAAAAAAGAAGGCTTTCATTTTAACATAGTAAAATTACATATAACAAAACAGTTATCAAGCAAGAATTACAGTCACAATATTTATAACTATATCTTTATCATAATAATGGAAAACTATAACTATGACTATCCATTCTTCAACTCCATCAAAGACTCCAGAAGGATATATTACCTAAGTAAACAAGAAGTAAGCAACTTCCAAAACTCTAGAAATGACAGAGACATCTCGCTGCCTGGACAGTCACCCAAAGTTCCTCTGTATCGTTGGGGCATCCATCTTCAGCCTTCAGGCCCATAATATCCAGAGACATTTCCATGAAGCAGGAAATTTCAAAGGCAGTTCAGTCACTATCTGCTGTGTCCTGCAGAATGTCTCGCAGACTCTTTCATGAATCAGGAACCCCGAAAGATCATCTCACCTTTAGGCAAGTTCAGCAGTCCTCTCTCTGCGGGTTCTCTGTGTCCAGTTTATATAACAGTCCAGGCAAGAGCAGTTTCTTGCCCAAATGGCTAACCAACTCCATAAGGAGCCTCTTCGATGCCCATCTTCCTCTTGAAGTAGATTGGTGTTGCCAGGAGCAGACGTGTCTCATTGTCATGAAAAGTCCTAAGTTATTAAAACATTAAATGCCATGTTCTGTAGTCTTTGAAAGATATGAATGTCTATCTGAAATATATCTATGCACTTCGAGAAAATCAGACTAACATTACTACAAGCTAGTATTATCCATTAACAACCTATATTTTTAATTATACATTGCATTTTTAAAATGAACTACACAATCACAATACATCAGTCAAGATCAGAAATATATATACATATAACAAAATTGACCTTAAAATCCATACCAATGAAATTATTCATATCTATATCATATCCCCCTTTAAATGTAAAAGAACATTTATAAACAATATTTGGGAATATAGGCGTAGTTATTTCTCTCCAAACTTCTTCCTGCTGTATAGGGGCGCAGTTAATCAGGTCTTTCATGGTATAACCTGTCTGCCAGGTTCATCTCAGTCGGCAGTTGAGTGAAGTAATTTTTTGAGGGTGTTCACAGCAACCTTTCAGGAGGGCGTGGTCTATCATACCATACTGGGATAGAAGCTATCCACAGGGTCTCATCCTCTGTGAAAACAAAAGAAGAACCTCCTTTCCAAAGTATCATATCCTTAGATCCAAATTCAGAAGTCAAAGTATTTTTAACATATCTATCTTGGATTAGTTCAGCAGCATTCATAAACAAATATCTTTTAGCAGCTGTTGCTCCTTCCTCATCATTCAAACAATTCAAAGAGAGCAGAATAACACACAGTATCAAGATTCTCTGTGTATTTTCCATCTCTATGTGGCTTTATTTTAACCTCTATTTCTTTTATTTTTACTTTTACTTTTTGAGACAGGTTCTCTGTATATCTTTGTCCTGGAATAACTCTGTAGATCAGGCTGTCCTTGAACTCACAGAGATCCACTGTCTCTGCCTCCCCAGTGCTAGGATTAAAGGTGTGTGCTATCACACCTTGAACTTAGAGATGCTTCTGTCTCTGCCTCCCAGGCATTGGGATTAAAGGTGTGTGCTACCATACCTTGAAGTCACAGAGGTCAATATGCCTCTACCTCCCGGGCATTGGGATTAAAGGTGTGTACCACCACACATAACTACTCTCTTTTTACTTTAAGAACTTTAACTTTTATCCTGCATTTATTTGTAACACACTATAAACCATTTAGAGGTTTTTTTTTTTGTTTTTGAATCTCTCTTTACTGTATATCTCTCCTTTTTTCTGACCACATGAGCCTAAAACCGTGGCTTTGACGGCTGGATCTAGGCCATTTCTTAGCTTTCCAGCCTCATGGTAGAGGTACTGCTGAAGCCATTTTTATTGCCACAACTCTGTGGCATTTCAAGGTCCCTGCTAGCAAGCAAGCGGCAGCATTTGCAGCATTCTGCTCACAGACCACACTCAGTCGGACTGCCTGCCTGAAACAGTCAGAGATTGCCCTGCCAGGGCAGCCCAGAAAGACGGCATTTTAAAACAGCGCAGCTTTTTTTCCTGCTACAGCTGAAAACCGAAAAGCATGCATTCAGTTTTTCACCAACACCGTTTAAGTGTTTCGTGGTAGGACCTCTTAATGAGCTACAAAGTTTTGCAGCTAAAGCTGAGTCAGGAAGCCTCCCTTAGATGAGAGCGCTTGCTTGCTCTAGCAAACAGAGCAGACCTGAGAAATTGCTGCTACCAACAAAACATGCTTTACTCTATTCGTTCCCAAGCTTTCTCAAGCTTTCTGTGGATTCAGTTATCCACGTTGGCGCCATCTGTAGAAAGGAGCTGCGGGCAGGCCTGCTTTTCGCCTCACTCGGCTCCCACACGGCTAGCTTAGTCCCAGAAATAATAACACACAAATTGTATTCATTTAAGCACTGCCTGGCCCATTATCTCTAGAGAGTTAGTTACTGACTAACTCTCATATCTTGATATTAACCCATTTCTATTAATCTGTATCACACCACGAGGTGTGGCTTACCGGGAAAGATTCAGCATGTCTGACCTGCTGGCTGGCTCCATGGTGTCTCCCTGTCTGTCATTCTTGATCTCCATCTGCAATATTAGTCTCTTTGGTAGACTCTGCTCTTTTGGGAGGTGGGCTGGACTGGTATTTAGCCCCGAATGCCTTGGAACTCACTTTGAAGATCAGGCTATCCTGATCTACCTACCTCTGCCTCTGGAGTGATGGAGTTAAAGGTGTGCCCCCACCATGCTAGTTTGTCTGTTTTTATATTGAGTTTCCTAACTTGCTTTTGTATAACCCCACACTAACCTCCAGCCATTTTTTTTCTATTTTATAGCCATACATTTGGTTTTGAATGATGAATTTATTAAGTATGTGGCAAGCCAAAGTAAAAGAATAAATAGAAAATGATGGATACATAGTTGATAGAACAAATTGGGCACTCAAAATATCTAGCAGAAACTTGGGGTGGGACATCTTCAGATATTAGAGAACAAACATGCTTGGGTGTGTGTGTGTGTGTGTGTGTGTGTGTGTGTGTGTGTGAACCCCTCTTCCAGAGGCAGTTTCTCTGTGAGTCCAAACAGCACACAACAATTGACCAATATAACCGACATTACAATTTCTAAATCTTCATAGCACATGCCAAGGTCTGTGGAAACAATGTGCTCTTATACTGTGGCTTAATTTAGAGCAGGCACAGGAGCTAACCAGGTAATAGTCACAGGAGATTTGAAAGCCTTAAGTAGTGTGGTTTATATTCTAAATCATTTGGGAAATCAGTAGTACTTTTTTGTTGATTTGTTTCTACTTTGTTCACGTGTGGGGGTTAGGGAGCAGTATATGTGAGCATGTGTGGTTTTTTTTTTTTTTTAACTCTTGGGAGGCCTGCCACTCAGCTTCCAAATAAATACACTATTCTTACTTATGAATGTTCAGCCTGGCCTGTTTCTAGCTGCTTTTCTAACCTAAATTATCCTGTTTTTCTTTAACTATGTTTTGCTTCTGGGCTTTTTACCCTTCTTTGTTCTATATACCTTTCTTTTTGTTCTTACTCTGTGACTGGCTGTGTGGCTGGGTAGCTGGCCCCTGGTGTCCTCCTTTCCTCCTTTTCTCTCTCTTCACTCACTCTTTCCAAACCTGGATTTCTTCTCCTACTTATTCTCTCTGCCTGAAAGCCTATCCCTCTCCTGCCTAGCTATTGTCAGCTCTGCTCTTTATTAGACCAATCAGGTGTTTTAGCCAGGCAAAGTAACACAGCTTTACAGAGTTAAACAAATGCAATGTAAAAGAATGCAGCACGTCTTTGCATCATTAAACAAGTGTTCCACAGATAAACAAATGTAACACATCTTAAACTAATATTCCACAACACACGTGGAGGTCAGAGCTCAAGTCAAGTGTCTTTCTCAGTTGCCTTCCACCTTATTTTTGACATAAGGTCTCTATACTGAATCTGAAGCTCACTGATTGACTAGATTAGCTGGTCATTGAGCTCTACATTCCCAATGGTGGAATTTGCCTGTCTCTACCTTCTTAATGCTGGGATTACAGGCACCCGTTTTTATGATCAGTTTTTTCTTTCTTTTTTATTTATTTATTTATTTTTTGAGACACAGTTTTTCTGTTGCTTTGGTGTTTGTCCTGGAGCTAGTTCTTGTAGACCAGGCTGATCCTGAACTCACAGAGATCCACCTGCTTCTGCCTCCCAAGTACTGGGATTAAAGGCATGCGCCACCACCACCTGGCACTATGCCCAGCTTTTTATGTGAGTGCTAGAGATCCAAAATCAGGTTCTCATGCTTGTACAGCAAACACTACCCATCGAGTCTTCTCCAGCCTGTTTTGGTAATTAAAAAGAGAGAGGAAGTTGAGAGAATGTTGGTGTCATCATCTTTAGAGAGATGATGACCCAAAGGGATTTTGTAGGGGGATGTGGTAGGTGGGCTGAGGGAGGAATGTTTAAGCGATCCAGGTAATGTCAACATTGGAACTGGAGCAGTTAGGCAGGTGATAATAACGAAGATTGAGAAAGAATGGGCTTGTATACAAGCAATACTACAGTGTTGGTACATTGATACCATGTTAACGAAACCCAGAGGAGATTCAAAATGCATCAGTGTTGCATTAAGGATGAGAACAGAAACTTTCTCTTGGAGTACTTTGACCAAGAAAGAGCTTAAATTTGAACAAATTGGAATTCTCTGCTTCCCTCCCATTGCCTTTCATCTGTGGTTACTGGCGTGCTGGTAGCATGTCTATTCTATGACTGATCCATTTGTCCCTGCTGTTGCTTCTCTGTTGTGCCTGATATTCCCCTCTCTTTGTGTGTGTGTGTGTGTGTGTGTGTGTGTGTGTGTGTGTGTGTGTTGTGTTATCCCTAACACAGAGCTTTGCTTTATATTCAACAACATGGTCTGGGAAAGAAATGAGGAATTCATTATACAAAATCTTTGAGTTTTACAAGGAAAGAAGTTACTTTACTGACCAAGAATAGCACTCAAAACCACAAACAGACCTATGTACACATGCTGCTTTCAACAGTTAATGTGTTACTTGTTTTGTTTAAGATTGTTTTCAATCTGTTGGCTGCTTTTGGCAAATGATTACCACAACACACAAGCATTATTCTGGGTCAGAGGCAAGGAAAGTACATAATTTAAGATTAAAACTATGCAATTAGCTTAAGTTGTAAAAGCTGATTGCATGGAAAATCCAAGGCACAGTTATTAATGTTGGTTACATTGTTCTCTTAAAGGCAGTTTGAGCAGGTTTATCATACAGTAGTAGGATAACGGGTTTAGTGCATAGTCTTAATGGTCTCAATGCATATTATTAATTTGGCTGTAGGATCTGGCAGTAGTTCAGTCTCATAAAGACATTAAGTATTTTTAGAAAATATATCTCCATAGTTTGGAGTTTATAGAAATAAACATAATGAAGATAATTTTCTAGGAAGCTTTATTGAAGTATAATTAGATGTAATGAACACAATCATTCTGTATGGTGATTGTACATACAGCCCATGTTGATGGGTTTATTTGTGTGTGGTTTGTGTATGTGTGTACAATTGTACATACATGTGCTTTTATGGATGCCAGAGGCCAACCTTGGGAGATGTTTCTTAGGCTTAACTCCACTTTTATTTTGTTTGGTTGTTGTTGTTTTATTTTGTTTGTTTGTTTGAGATAGGGTCTCTCACTGAGACTTGGCATTAGGATTAGACGTGATAGTGAGCCCCAGGGATCATTCTGTCTCTCTCCCCAGAGCTGATAATGTAAGCACATCCCATCATGCTTAGATTTTTACATGGGTTTTGGGGATCAAATTCA
Source organism: Myodes glareolus (assembly GCF_982192425.1). Classification (NCBI taxonomy): domain Eukaryota; kingdom Metazoa; phylum Chordata; class Mammalia; order Rodentia; family Cricetidae; genus Myodes; species Myodes glareolus. Next base: position 24,678,010 of record NC_142031.1, on the reverse strand, counting down.
AGCTTGTGTGGCAAGCACTTTATGGATTAATCTATCTTCCCAGCGCTACATTTATCATGTATTTTCTTGCTTTGATTTGTTTTATATATGTGTGTAGGCACATGTGTCATAGCATGCAGGTAGAGAGAGGTCAGAGGACAACTTGTAGGAGTTGGCTCTCTCCTTCTGTGATGTGGGTCCTAGGAGTAGAACTCAGCTCATCAGGCTCAGCAGCAATGCCTTTACCTGCTAAGTCATCTCACCTGCCCAAAGTCATCATTTTTAAAAAGTAACTTTTGGGGGGGGGGGCTGGAGAGATGACTCAAAGGTTAAGAGTGCTGACTGCTCTCTTCCAGAGGTCCTGAGTTCAGTTCCCAGCAACCGCATGGTGGTTATAGAGGGTGATAACCCTAACCCTAACCCCAGCCCTAACCCTAACCCTAACCCTCTATAATAGGATCTGATGCCCTCTTTTGGCATGAAGGTATGCATGCAGAACACTCATATACATAAAACATAAACAAAATTTTTAAAAGTAATTATTTTTAAAAGATTTTTATTTTATGTGTGTGCATGTTTTGCCTATTGTATGTATGTGCACCATGTGCATATGTGTACCTGGTGCTAGAAGAAGATATTAGTTCCCCTGGAACAGGAGTTACAGACAGTTGTAGCCGCTATGTGGGTGCTGGGAACTGAGCCTGTGTCCTCTGAAAGAGCAGGAAGTCCTCTTGACCACTGAGCCATCTCTCTAGCATCAAATTCGTCATTCTAAATGTAACATTCTGCTTCATTTTTTTTCTGAGACAGGATCTTGTTATGTTGCCCAGGTTGGTCTTGAATTTCTAGTGTCATATGGCTCTATTGCCTCAGCTTCCTAATAAGATTCTGGGTTTTGACAGAACTTTATAACAGTCATAATTATGGCCTCAACAGACTCAAGACAGAAGAGTTCTAACATTCTGGAAACTTCCTTATGCCCCTGTTGTCCAAATCCAGCTTTCAGTGTCAGCTGATCTGCTGGTTCTGTCCCTGTAGTTTTTCCTTTGAGATAACTTTTAATCTACAGAGACTTAAAGTGAATCAGTGCCTGTTTGAACTCCATGGTGGTTGAGTGAGGTGAGGGACCAGTTAAGCTGTTAATTTACATAATTACAACAAAATGTTCTTCCAGGAAATATGAATTGCTTAAAATAGCAGTATTGGTTTTTCAAATTGACAGTGGATATTTATGAAAAGAATTTTCTGTTTATATGGTTCTCTCCTAAGTAATTATATACACAAATTTCTATTTCAGTGAATTTGGGAGGTTTGAAAGATCACATTAAGGAGATCCAGCGGTGTCGGCGGTTGATTCTAATTGCTTGTGGTACAAGTTACCATGCTGGTGTGGCGGTAAGTGGCGTCTTTACATTTTAGTTATAGTGTATTGGAATCAGTGTCTGCAGCTCAGTAGTATTTCTAGTAACATACCATGTAAAACTATCTTTAAACTTTAAAAATTATTATTGTATGCGTGCATGATATGTATAGGGAGGCATGCATGTGAAAGGCAGGGGACAACTGGAGTAGGTTCTCTCCTTCCACCTTTATGAGAGTCTTGAGGGTTCAGTTCAGTCTCCAGACTTGTGTGACAAGTCCTTTACCTATTGAGCTATCTTGCGTTAGCCTTGTAAAACTATCTTGTTAAAACATGTTATTGTGTCATTTTTTACATGACATTTCAGGAAAGGGATAGAGGATGTTCTAGTTGCTTTGTTAATGGAAGATGTGCTATAAAAAGTCTTTACATATACATATAGGCTGCCTTTGATTGACATCATAACTAGAGTGGGAAGGGGCTTTGCACTATCCTAAGTAGCCCATAGAGCATGCCTTCTTATAGTCATTAGGTGGGTTTTTTTTTTGAGAATATAAACTATTAAAAATGGGTTAATTCTAAATGTAAAACCTAGCTAACAATACACTTAATTGGCCAAGCAGTGATTTTAAATAATATAGTTTGGGAGTCTGGGCAGCCGCGAAACAAAAAGCAGCCTCCTGCTACACCAGGTCTAAGATCCTCCTTCCTCAGCCTCTTAATATAGCTTTTGGGGTTTGCTTATTTTGCTTAGAATTGCCCACTAGCCTCAGACAGATGACCAGTGGCTTCTGGGAGCCTCAGCAGGCTTTACTTCACAGGTGCTTTTCTGCAAAGAAAGGAATTCTGCTTTTTAACAGACTTAGTTTATTTTAGATTTATTTGTTTTATTTTATGTGTGTGAGTGTTTTGCTTGCAAGAATGTCTGCACCACTGGTGCCCTTGCAGGTCAGAACAGGGCATTGAATCTCCTGGAATTACTGATGTCTGTGAGTCACTGTGTGGCAGATGGGAATTGGAACTGAATCCTCTGCAAAAGCAGCTGATGCTCTTAACTACTAACCTATCTTGCCAGCCCAGACTTTGCTAAGTTAGTGTTTAGAAATGGGAAAGTCCTGTGTTGGGGACTTAACATTGGTTGTCAGTAAAGAAACTAGGACATGATGGCCACTTAAGTTAGATTCAGCTGTAGTTTCTTCATAAGGATGTAGATTACACACTGGCTTATACAAGTCTCTTGCACTCAGTTTCTGCTTTAAGATTGGTTTCCAGAGTTCATGATAATAATTTTTTATTTGCTGCAATATAAATATTTACCTCTTTCTCTGTGGGAGCTAATTTTTGTTTTTCTTGAGACAGGGTTTCTCTGTGTAGCCCTGACTGTCCTGGAATTCACTCTGTAGACCAGGCTGGCTTCAAACTCCCAGAGGTCTGCCTGCCTCTGCCTCCTGAGTGCTGGCATTAAAGGTGTGGGCCACCACTGCCTGATGAGCTATGTTCATTTTTAATATCTGGTAGGTTGTTAGGTTTGTTTGTTTGAAGATAAAATTCCAATGTAATGCATTTGTAATCTAAGGGGAAATTTTTTACTTTCGTTTATTTGAAGGAAAATATTTAGCTTATTAGTGTCAGTATCTGATTTATGAATAACTATAAATTACACCATCATAAAAGTAATTAAAAGTAGGAGCACTTAATTTTTACATACTTGCGTTCATATTGCTGTAATATTATTATTATCATGTTGCTGCAATGTTGTTGAAAACTCATAAACTAAAACACTGTGGAATCAAGCACAACAAAACAATTCTCTTTCAGTTTGTGGGCAAGCAAAAGTTCCAGAGCTGTGGAGTATGGACAGCTTTGCAGGGGTCTTTTAGTTTCTCTCTCTCTCTCTCTCTCTCTCCATGCATATGTGACACATGTATAGGTCTGACTGACGTCAGAAGAGGGTGTAGGCCTCTTTGGAACTGGAGGTGTAAATGGTTGTTGTTGGCGATGGCGTATTCGATAGGTATGCTAAAATAACCAGACCAGCTCAAAACAACAGATATAATTTAATAATTGAAAACGGGGAACTCACGCTACCGGAGAAAGTCCAAAGTCCAAACGTGCCAGGCGATCACTGCCACACACTTTCTACCCCTGTTTATCTATCTACTTGGCTCCAGGTGACCACACCCAAGCCAGATGTGATTGGCTGAGCTTCCCCATCATCTCCCCCTTTTGTCTAAACAAGATCGAACCAAACCCAATACAACTATATACCATAGGAACAGATATCAAATATAAAATTACAAGCAATAAACAATATTAAACAAGAAACACATAACAAAAGTTTTACTAAGTATTCTATTTCAAGGAGTCTAAATAATGTATTGAAATTAAGTTTAGCTAAATCATGAGGAGGGTAACTACAATTATCAAATCTTCAACTCCATCAAAGATCTGAGAAGGGAAGTAATATTACTTGAGTAAACAGGAAGTACAATCGAGAAATTTCCAAAATGTGCAACAAATGACAGAGACAATTGACTACCTGGGCAATCACCCAAGGTCATTTGCAATGTTGAGGCAACCAACTTTGGCTAAGGCCAAACGTAACTGACATACCATTTTCAAAGGCAAGAAACTTTTCAGAACTATCTTACCCTGTCGTGGCAGGATATGACAGTCCTGTTTTATTCTTTTACAGATACTCTGTATCTCTGTCAGTGGTCAAGGTATGGGCTTTTTTTTTTTTTTTTGCCCAAAGGCCAGTTCTGCCAAGAAGAAGACAAGTTCCAAGTGGAGTGTCTTTGGTGTTCAGCAATCTCTGAACACCAGTAATAGATCAGTAATAGATCAGTGTTGCCAGGAGTGATTGTGTCTCACTACCACAGAACTCTAAATTAGCTTAAATGCCATTTTCTACAGCTCTTTGAAGAGGTTGAAGATTATTCTATCTATATTGAATGTAATCTGTATGTATCTAAAGAACCTGGTTAGCCTAACTCTAAATATGACAGATATAGATGACTATTGATCTACAATTCTTAATACCTATCTAACTTAAAGATTAAGACAATAAACAACTGTGCAATAAATAAGAACAATGGCCTTCAAATGTAAACAATATATAAGTATCTTGATCAGAGGTAGAAATGTACACTGCAATATGATAAATATGTATATATATCAATACAATATATATATCAATACAATATATATCAATACATAAAAAATGTTTTAAACAGAGGTAGAAGCATACTCACATACAATATTCAATATAATTGAACTTTGTATCAATATACAAGAATCGATACCAATATAATTGTCTAAAAACAATAACTCACAAATACCAATCTATTATCCCATCACCAATTATCCCTCTATTTTTTTTTCAAGAACACCCAGGTGGCCACACCCAAGCCAGATGTGATTGGCTGAGCTTCCCCATCAGGTTGTGAGCCACTAGACCTGGGTGCTGGCAAAAAAAAACTCGGGTCCTCTGCAAACAGCTCTCCTGCACCAGCTTTTGTGGCTTTTATTGCTGTAAAGGAGGAACACATGGAGATGAGACTAGAGACAGGCAGGGCAGGGCTGGCCTGAAGAAACAGGTGAAGGGCTAGTGAGCGAGAATGTCTGTTGTCAGTGTTAAAGCACTGCCATGTATCTGTACATCTACAAGGCTTAAGAGATTTTGGTAAGCAAGTTTGTGTTCTGTTGTTTTTAACTTTCTAACATTTGGAGTAGAGGGAATATGTATTGTTGACATTTTAATTTTAAATATTAGGAATTGGAGAGTTAGAGATAACACACAAGTTCATTCAAAACAGTGCTTTTTCTCCTCAAAATGTTCCTAGGTGCGGATATATCCGCTTATAAGAATGTTTGCATGGAGCTTAGAATTATGACTCACACCTTGTAATCCCAGCACTCAGAAGGCTGAGATAGGAACCTTACTGCAAATTTGAGGCCAGCTTCAACTATATAGTGAGTTCCAGGCGAGTCTAGTCTTGAAAAATAGGATTGTTTACAAACACTTGTATTAAAGTGTTAGCAATGCTATCTCTTGGGTAGTGTGATGTTGAATACCTTTAATTTTTTATTCTTTAATTTGTATTACTTAATGTTTTCCAAATTTATGCCTTGTTTTTCTTTTGGCAGCGCTGGGTTTGGAAGCAGTGATGGGGTTGGTTGGCCTTGTGCATACTAGGCAAGTGCTCATCACTGAACTATACCTCTAGTCTGTATGCTATTTTTATAAACACAAAAGTAGAAACTGTACATTAAGACCAAAGAAGTTCAATGAAAAAGAATGTCTGAAGGTAGATTGTGTTCTCTTTTCTCTCTAGACCCGTCAGGTTCTAGAGGAGCTGACAGAGTTGCCGGTGATGGTGGAGCTCGCTAGTGACTTCTTGGATAGAAACACTCCAGTCTTTCGAGATGATGTTTGCTTTTTTATTAGTCAATCAGGTCTGTTTAAGGGGGAAAAAGTCACTGTAAGTCAATTTTCCTAATAATTCTAGCAAATCTTCTAAGAACTGATGCTTAAACTGGTATTTCAATGACCTGGCAAATACAGATTGACTTCCGTCATACTAATACATTCTTTATGACTCAGTAAAAATGAACACTATTTTTACATACAGTTTAAAGAGCTTAATTTTCAGATAAGAAACAAAAGAGATCCTAGAAGCTTATGTCTTGTAAATGTATGTTTTTTGTTGTTGAGACAGGGTCTCACTCTGTAGCCTTTGTTGACCTGAACTCACTAGGTAGACCAGGATGGCCTCCAACTCAGTGATCTGCCTGTCTCTTCAAGCCAAGTGCTGGGAGTAAAGGTGCATGGCACCGTGCCTGGCTATAACTTCTAAGTTTAATAAGAGCTTGCCTCATGCTTTATTTAAAACAAACAAGTTGAAAGTGTAGCGAGTTTTTCATGTAAGAAGCAGCGTACTCTGAAACTGCTCTGTGTCACTTTTGTCCACTTTACACAGGTGAGACAGCTGACACCCTGATGGCTCTTCGGTACTGTAAGGAGAGAGGAGCCCTAACTGTGGGCATCACAAATACCGTTGGCAGTTCGATATCAAGGGAGACAGATTGTGGGGTTCATATCAATGCTGGTCCTGAGGTTGGCGTGGCCAGTACAAAGGTAAATCCTTGGTTTCTTCCACGGCGGTTACTTAAGCATCCTGTTGGTGAGGGATGCTGGTCTGTGGGCCAGTGGATGTGTTCTTTTCCCTGGTGTAGTCTCAGAGTTTACAGAGGACAAGTGTTTAACAGGTCTGCTTTGAAAAGATCTCTGCCAGCTTTTTCTGTTCGTCATGCACAGTCTCTATTCTCCAAGCACAATAACTCCAAGCAGTCATACACCGCCCTGTTACTAGTGTAGTTGGGATTAGAAAAGCGGTAAATTAGAAATAGACAGTTTAATCCAAATAATTATTGATGTTTTTATTTTTTCTTATTTATGTATTCCTGGTTTCCTTAAGTATGTCAAAATATGACACTACTTTTGAAAAACCGTAACAAGGAATATACTTTGTAAAACTGACAATTAAAAGAAAAGCTAATTGGTTGCTGAGTACATGTTCGTTGTTTAAGAATGCTTGGTGTGGCAGGCAGTAGTGGCGCACGCCTATAATCCCAGTACTCTGGGCCTATAATCCCAGTACTCTGGAGGCACAGGCAGGCGGATTTCTATGAGTTCAAGGCCAGCCTGGTCTGCAGAGCAAGTGCCAGGACAGGTTCCAAAGCTATACAGAGAACTCCTGTCTTAAGGCCTGAGTTCAAATCCCCAGCACCCATATAAAAAGCCCGATTATGTCTGCCTGTGACCTTTGGGTGAGTGAAGTCAGGAGGGTCCTGGAGGTTGTTAGCCACCAACTTAGCTCCAGGTTCAGTGACCAGCTGTGTTTCATTAAGTCAGAGTGGTAGAACAAGGTACCTACAGCCTGCTTACCATTGTTCATGCATGGATACATGGATGCACATTTACAGTGCAATTTCTCCCTTCCCCACATAGTCAGAGCAATAAAATATATACATAAAGTTTCAAAAGCGGAAATTACAGGATAGTATTTGTTTCTTTTTAAATATTGCATCTGTAGGAATTTAAAATGCCTTGGTTTTAAAAGGAGTGTGGAGCTGCTTTGCTTTCTGTAGTTGAGATATACAACTTTTTGTAAGTTGTATAAGTGTATAAAATACAAATATGTTACTTATGATTTTTGAAATTTCAGCTTATCTGTTTTTCTGCTTAAATTTAATTTTTTTGTTGATTGTCTGATAAGATATGTTTCAGTGGTTTAGGCTTTAATTCCTTAAATCTCATGGAAAACTTTTGTGGAAAATTTGTGATTTTTACGTTAAAAATTCTGGATATTTTGTTTTTGTTTTAATTGAGAGTCTTGACATTATTATAATTTACACATAGTTGAAATGTGAATTTTCCCCATATGGTGATTAAAACATGTGAGATGCTTGTGCTTAGGGCCATCCTGTGGGGGAATGAATAACGAACTGTTTGTAGCAGAGTCCAGACAGCTCTGATGAGGGATGGGCACACAGGCTCCTGTCCACAGCACATGAACCTCTGCACTTCAGCATGCGTGGAGGGACAGATGATTGATGAGTTGCAGGGGGTGTACTTTACAGAGTCTTCTCCATCCTTTAGTTTATGAGAGCTTGAATTTCTCCATTTTATTATGAAGTTTTCATGCATGTAGCAGTTATAGTGACTTAACACCCATTTACCCACCACCTGGATTCCACCACGAGTCTTTTCTACAGTTTTAGGAAGGTGTAGCTTGCACTGCTGTGTGGTAAACTTACTTGATTGTGAGACTGTCATCACAGTTTCAGGAGACTGTGTTCACAGAACAGCAGGTTTTCCTTTGTGCTCTTGCCAGTCAGTGCCCACTCCTAACCTCTAGCTTTATGTTCATAACTACTGCTTTCTCTTACTAAATATTGTCCCATTTTCCAGATAGTTCTCATGAATAGGAGTTTTATGGGACATGTCCTCTGTAACTGGCTTTCACTTAGCACGAAGCCTTTGAAGCTTGTTCATGTTGTTATTAATATCAGCAGTTTTTCTCTAAAAGCAAATCCTTTTAATTTTTTAAAATTTGAAATATTCAGATTTATAGGAAGTTACAAAGTTGTGTTATCAGTCAGTTTCACATTATAATAACAATAGCTGAGGCAACTAATTTGAAAAGAAAAAGGTTTCTTTTAGTTCATAGCTCTAGGAGTTCTAGTCTGAAATTAGGCAGCATTATTGTTTTGTAGCTCTGGTTAGGCCGTCAATCATGCAGTAGGGAATGAGCCAGGAAGCAGAGATAATCTGAGAGTCAGAGGGCCCACAAAGTCCTTCAAAGGATCCCTTACTAGACATCAGCTCCTACCAAAAGGAGGAGGTCTGCACTCTTTCAGGGGGACCACCCTGGGGACCAAGCCTTTAGCACATGTCCTGGTACCCTAGTAGTAGCCCCTTCACCCCATTCCCCAGTGCTTACATCTTGGATAAGAAAGCAAGTATCTTTTATAGTATGTAATTTCTTTATAAAGTGACTGTCAGCTTTAGTAATAGTGAGTATTGACAAGATAGCTTAGCAGGTAAAGGTGTCCTACCTGCTAATCAGTGAGCTCTAGGTCCCAGTGAGAGACTGTCTCAATGAAAAATGCAAAGTGGGCAGCTCCCGAGGAATGCCTAAGGTTGACCTTAGGCCTCCACGTGCACACACGTAGGTAAACCTTGCCCCAAGGTGCCCTCTTCCTGTAACTCAAGCGCAAAGTGAGAATGAGCTAAGTGTGGTAGCTCACACGTGTACTTTGTGCACTTGGGAGACTGAGGCAGGAGAATTACTTTGAACCTAACCCAGGGTATGGAGTATGACCTTATCTTTAAAAGAAAAAAAAAAGTGAAAATGAGGAAATTCCAGTAGGCAAAGATTAAGGGGCAGGGGTGGGGCATTTTATAGCTATCCAAAGATCTGTTAGTGCCAGGAGCCCTGTCCTTTCTCCTCACTGTGGTTAGGCACATTCAGATTATCTGTGCCTTCCTTCAATCTCTTTTTCTCTTCCTTCTGAGGGATGTGAGGAGGTTCATAAGCATTAGTATTTTATGTGGGTCTGAGATACCTAAGTGCTTTGTGATTAAGAATAGAGATAGATGCTAAGCCAGGCCAGCAGCAACAGTGTTGCTTTTAAAAGATGAACAGTGTATACTATGAAGAATTGGGATTTAATTTTCATCTTTTTGTTAAAATTTTCAGGTTCTTAAAATGTACCTGGAATTTTTGTTTTCTTTCGTGTTTTAGGCTTACACCAGCCAGTTTGTGTCCCTTGTGATGTTTGCCCTCATGATGTGTGATGACAGGATCTCCATGCAAGAGAGGCGTAAAGAGATCATGCTTGGATTGAAGCGGCTGCCGGGTATGAAGATACTCATATTTTAGAGGTGTTTTAAAATATAATTTTTCTTAGCATCAAAAATAATAGGTTTCTTTCTTTTTTGGTGTGTGCAGGTTGAGCTTTAGCTTCTGACTTGAGACTGTTCTCTAGTCTTAGGCCTAGAGTAGTGCAGTTTTTAAATTTAATTATTTTATTATGTGTGTAGGTGTTTTGCCTGCAATGTATATCTGCACCACATGCGTGCAGGTTCCTGTAGAGGCCAGAAGAGAACATCGGATCCCCTGGAACTGGAGTTATAGACAGTTGTGAGCTGCTGTGTGGGTGCTTGGATTTGAACCTGGGTCCTCTGGAGGAACAGTCAGTGCTCTTAGCCAATAAGCGATTTATCCAGCTCTGATTAGCTCAGTTTTCAGAAGTGTGTTTCTTTCGAAGCTGGTGTTTCACCACAGAGTCATAGAATGACAGCAGGAACCCCACTGCCGGAGGATGCACTCACTGTCTGCAGACCAGAACCTGACTTGAGGCTTTGAGGGCTGTAGTTTTTCCTGTGGGTGAGACTTCTCATCTCTTTTTCAGGGTGTGCGGCTTACCTTTTGGATGAAACTTCTGTTTCCCTTCTCCCAGTAAAGGAGCCATAGGTGTAGAGCTATGCTCCATTTGGTTACTTTTTGCCTGGTGGTTTTTCTGATCTTTTTTTGAGACCAGGTCTCTTGTATCCCAGGTGAACTTTAACTCAGTATGTAGGGAAGAATGACCTTGAATGAGAATGATTCTCCTGCCTCTACCTCCTGAATGCTTGGATTACAGGTGTTATCCACTATGCCCAGTTTTATGCAGTTATGGGGCTTGACCCCATGCTGCTGTTCATAGTAGGCAAGCACACTCTAACTCCTACCAGTTGAACTACATCTCTGACCCCTTGAGTCTTTTTTTTTTTTTTTAAAATTCTAACTTTTCTCCCCGACTGTATCACAGGAGGCAGCTTCTGGCCCACCATCCTATCTGGAAGTCCAAACTAAGGCTCTTTATTTTATTTTCTATACGTTTGATGTGGAAGGGAGTGAACAATGGATGAAGTTCTCATCTTACTCCTGGTGCTGTGGTTTGTAGTTGCATAGTTAGAAGGTCTTTCTGGTTTTCCTCCGTGTTAAGAGAATTTCATGCTGATACCATACAAGAGAGGAAGTACTGGTCTTTGCTGTCTGCTTCCAGTATAGCATTATTACTTTATCTATGTATTGCTCCTTTTTCATAGGCTGGGCTAATCTTTATCTTAACAGACTTGATTAAGGAAGTGCTGAGCATGGATGATGAAATTCAGAAGCTGGCAACAGAACTGTACCACCAGAAGTCAGTCCTGATAATGGGACGAGGCTATCATTACGCTACGTGTCTTGAAGGAGCCCTGGTGCGTTTTCTCACTTAAGTTGATTTTACTCCTAATGACTTAGCGACAGGGCACATATACTTTTTGGTTTTTCGGGACAGGGTTTCTCTGTGTAACAGCCCTAGCTGTCCTGGAACTTGTTTTGTAGACCAGGCTGGTCTTAACTCACAGAGATCCACCTGCCTCTGCCTCCCAAGTGCTGGGATTAAAGGTGTGTGCTGCCACCACCCGGTGGGAACATGTACTTTTATTTATACTGCAGTACTAGGGATTTAACCCACAGAAAGCCAGGCATTCAAAATATCACTGTGCCTTGTCATTCATTTAGGAGTGTGTGTGTGTGTGTGTGTGTGCGTGTGTGTGCGCACATGCATGGGTAGGGGGTGGTATGCTTCAGTGCATGTGTGGAAATCGGGACAGCTCAAGCTGGAGTCAGTTTTCTTCCAACCATTTGAATCCTAGACATCAGACTCAGGCTGTCAGGCTTGATGGCAAGCTTCCTTATCTTACTGACTCCCCACATACTTGTAAAACAAATGAATTGAAATAGGCAAAATGTTTAAAATGCCTCTGTATGTATATTGTAGTTTGTTTTCCTTAAGAAGATGCCATAAAACTTAATTCAAAAGTGAAAGCCAAGAAAATGTTTACATGGGATCTAGGGGTTAGCATTTTAAGTTGGGTATACATGCTATTGAAATATAAACAACTGACTTAAGGTTCACTAGATAAGAAGTTGAAGTGAATTGTAAGGCACAGCATGACTGCTGTTGATAGTCTGAATCCTTAAGAATACTCTTGTAGAACTTCAACACTGTGGTTGTTGGTGTTATGGAAGTGATGATCTGTTGTTAGCTCTAGGGACAGATCAGTAGTCTTTAATACTTCTTAGTAGACCTAACCATCGCAGATGCTTTGTGTAATATTTCCTTAAAAGTAGAATTTTGAAAAATGAACTAAAGACTTACCTGGTTCTTTAATTCTAGAAAATCAAGGAGATTACTTACATGCACTCTGAAGGCATCCTTGCTGGTGAGCTGAAGCACGGCCCTCTGGCCTTGGTGGACAAGCTGATGCCTGTCATCATGATCATCATGCGAGACCACACTTATGCCAAGTGTCAGAACGCGCTACAGCAAGTGGTTGCACGCCAGGTAGGGCAGGCGCTGTGATAATAGCCTAGAGTTCTGAGTGGGGTTACCAAGGCACAGGTGACAGACCAGGCCTGGGAGGTGACCGCAAACCATGCTTTGCCTGCCAGCTCCTTTGCTGTGCCGTTTATATATAGGGAGCCAGAGACTCAGATTTTGATGGTTCCTGACCATCCTCTCTCTCATAATCAGCTCTCATAATATAAGATCTAAACCAAAACTAGGCCCTTGTCTCCAGATTCTTTCTTCTGTCCGTTAACACAATGTTTTCTTTTTACTTTAACATGATGAAGTCTTTCCTTCAAAAGAAACTCTAGTGTGTAGAGTTTACACTAACATGAATGCTGGGCCTCATATTCTCCCACCATCAGCTGGCTTATATTTAATTCCAGAGATATTTCTCCCTAAACACAGTGTACTTGAAATGAACTTGAACTTCAAAGGAAGGTGAATCTGTATTCAAGTACTAAGCTTGGCATTTCTTTCTTGTGTAAATTTTTTGACAAAAATCTACTGAGTTCCATAAAACCTGTTTGTGCCCATCTACATGAGCAGTCAGAGAGTGTCTGTGTATCTTGCAGTGTGGAGCACATGCCCACTTGTCGCCTAGCATGTACTTCTTGTGATTGTGTCTGCATGTGGTTTTCTTCCCAGGGGCGCCCAGTCGTGATCTGTGATAAGGAGGATACCGAGACCATTAAGAACACAAAAAGGACAATCAAGGTGCCCCACTCAGTGGACTGCTTGCAAGGCATTCTCAGTGTGATCCCCTTGCAGCTGCTGGCTTTCCATCTGGCTGTGCTGAGAGGCTACGATGTGAGTAACCGCCTCTGTAGAACTCGGGTGGCATTGGAACTCTAGGGTACATCTTGATACAGTTAGTCCCAACTTTTTTGTTTGTTTGTTTTTAGATATTTATTTATTTTGTTTGTGTATATACATGTCACAGTTCATGGGTAGAGGTCAGGGGACAACTGATAAGAACTGGTTCTCTCCTTCCATCCTGTGGGTCCTAAGGAGTGAATTCAGGTTTGGCAGCAAACACCTTTGCTTGTTGTGTCCCACCAGCCCTCCCAACCTTCACAGTAGCTCTTGAAGATCTGCTGCTTTGTGTCTTCGCACAGCCCAGTCCCTAGTTTACATTGCCTTCTTCTTACCCACAGGATCTGAAGAAGCCTTGACATTTACTCCAGGTCTTAGACTGACTGGGCAAGGGCTGTGATTGGCATTTTGGGGTGGGGCAAGTCTGTGTTGTTTGGATCACTCCCACAGTGGGGGCTGCAGGACTTGTAGCATTCTTAGTCCTCTTGCTATTGTGGGAACCAAAATATCCTGTCATGTTTCCAGGGTTTCCTGTGAGGTCTACCTCCGTAGAGGGACTGAGGTAGCTCTCCCAGTATATATTAGCACTTTCCTCTTGGTTTTTAAGTTATTTTACAAGATAAATTATATGATTATATTTCTTAATATAATTTTCTTTTTTGCAGGTTGATTTCCCACGGAATCTTGCCAAATCTGTCACTGTAGAATAAAAGGCATCTGAAACTTATGACAGTTAAGCAACATGAGACACCTTTTATATTTAAATTTTTGATTTAAACTGTTGCCTCCTGAAAGCCTTTTTTAGTAAATTCTTATTTATATATCAGTTATAATTATCCCTCTCAATTAATGATTTTGTGCAATTGCCTCATTTTCAATAATACATGGGGGAATTTGATTAATAGAATTTAAATCTAACCTGAAATCAAAGAGATTTTAGCTGTAGTGTTGTATAAAGAACTGGATAATGAATTTCTGGGTCCTCCACTTCAATCAAGGAGGATTGTTGAGTTTTTGAGATGATTGTTGTTTTCCCATGCCTTGATTCAGTCAGACTGATAAAAGACCAATACATGTCATTGGAATATTCAAAGTCAAAAGCCAATGTGTGCTAGTACCTGCTGAAGGCTTTGCTACATTATTTATAAGTTGAAGATGCTGTGGTTTATTTTAAAGCTTGTCTATATTTTGTTTGTAAATCAAACTGTTCTCCTAAAAAACCTAAGTTCAGTTAAATTAGTCTAAATATGGCTGTCATCTCTAGGTAGAGGGAGCACGAGGGCAGTGTTGGTGCATTGTGCCCTCCACACTGGAATAAAGCACCGTGTGGAGTTGTGCAGCCTCCCTCTGAACTGTTTCAGACCCCGACAGTGTGGCTGCACATTTGAAGATAGGACCTGTTTCTTCACCTCCTCAGAGTGGTTTGCATTGCCTTGAAACTGTAGAGCTTAATTTAAAAAACAATACTGTTGAATGACACCCTTTGTCTCCTTTAACATCACAGCAGAGTTGCTGTCAAGCATCTCAGATTGGTACTGGCATGTTCAGTTCTCTCTTCAGCTTTGTCCCAACTCCCTTCCCTACCTTGCAGCAGAAAGCATCCCTTGTAGCAGTTTGGAGGTTCTTTTTGATAACTCGTGAGATTTGCACTGGTTGTTTGATCTTCAGTGTATGTGGTAGATGAGGCTTAGAACATCACATACTTTCCACTGTGGAGTGACATGATTTAGGGTTGCTTTCTAGATGTTTTCCTTTGTATTGTCTTGACTCCTGTTTTGGAATGAATGCAGTATGAAGAAGTGATATTGACATGCCTTCATGCTGATAGTGTCAGCGATGGAGGTCAACAATTGGGATAAAGTATTTAAAATAGAACATTAGTTTGACACCCTAAAAATGTGTGGAATAATTTCTTCATAGAATTATTTGGGTCAGATCATGTGGCTGTAGGAAGGTGGTTATGTTCAGTTAGGTCCATTTCTTTCAAAAGCTTTCACCGCTGTTGTGGAAGTGCAGCAGTGGGTTTGGTAGCGCACTCTTTGTGTTTGAACTTGATGTTAAGCAGTTCATGCTGTGCAGAAGTGTAGGCTTCCTGTGAAGGTGGGTTGAAGACAGAGTTTATGTAACTTCAGGCTTTTTAGAAGGTTTCACTCCCATTGATAGAGACTGGAAACCTGATTTTTAAAAACATAAGACAGGGCCACAGTTTCTACCCCATGTAGCTGCTTTAGTTAGTTTATCTTTTATCTGTTGTAATTATTTCCAAGATTTCATATTTGTCTAGCATGTGTATCATGTCATTTCCTGTGCTGGTGTAATAGCATGGCTACTCATAGTTGTATGTGTTTCGTTGTTGTTGTCTTTTTTCATGTGTTGCTCTGGAGTTCAGGGTGATGTTGGTACACTGAGACATTGTGAAATGATCACCACAGTATTCTTAGGTCATCCATCACCTCAGTTACTAATCCAGAGTCCTCTTGGGGCTGTTTTGAATTACACAGCTCAGTTTTTCTAATCACCTTCTATGTAATAGAATATGGAAACTTAATTCTGTCTGGCTCTGACTCTGAACCCATTCACCAGTTTCCCTTCCATACACACTCCAAACTAGGATAAATCCTAAAAACCAGTCAAAAGCCCAATGAAGGCCAGAGTAGTATTTTCTAAACAAATACTTTTCTCTTCCCTATCCCATTTTGCTTTCTATCCTGGTTAAGTAGTGATTTTAAATTCTTTTATTAAGTTAATTCTTAACACCCTGATATTTTAGTGAGGCAAGCCACTGAGTGAGTGAATGAGTAGCCCAGTTAAATTTGGTATAATATAGGACACAGAAATCTAATTTTTCAAAACAAAATATCCTGAAAAGGGAGGCTTTCTCTAAAAGTTCTTTCTTGTAGTGTGTTTAAAGTTTAAGTTCGCACATACATCTTTTCCTGGGAGCCCTTGCTAGGCAGGGAGGACTGTGGAGGACCCAGTTAATGGTTACTTTGAAGTCCACTTTTAAAAAAACTCACCTATGCCACAGGAGTAAAAAGGCTACAGAAGGTGCAGTACTCACTTGTAGTGTGTGACTGTCTGCCGCTGTGTCTGAACACCTGTTGTGAGCAGTGTGTGCTGGGCAGCAGAGCAGTTCTGACGTCCCTGGTGGGTCTGGGTCTTGTGAAGACACAGGTGGGAGAGTGGAAAGATGGAGCTGAGCTGAGGTGTTAGATGCTGTGAAAGGACTTGTTTACTTAAACAGCGCTCCGCGTTCTGGAACATGTTCGTTAGCCGCTGTCCCGGTCTGTCCACGGTACATGGGTCTACGGTACGATAAAAGGCCGCAGTTAATAATATGCCGAGATAAGCCACAGTGTCCCCGCTCCTCAGAGGGACACTCCAGGTATTGTGCAGGAGGCTGTTTTTCTGTGTCCTGAGTGGTTTCTGAGGTAACACGATTGTCTCCCTTTGAATCCAGGGCTCTTACCTGAGTAGTTCTGAAGAGGGAGGAAAGGAGCCTGGTTTTGGTCTCTGCATTCCTCTGAAAGTCGTTCTTGTCACTCTTTAGAGAAGGAAACAGCTGAACTTTAACAAACACACTTTCAGTTTTTTTTGGGGGGGGCAGTCTTTTGTCTTTTTTTACAATGAGGATATTCTATAGCAATAAAAGAAACTAAGGTTACCTGTTTATTATATACTATAACTGGTATGATTTTTCTAAAAAAAATAAAAGCACAATCTCATTGGAAAGTGTTTATTAAAAAAGAATTCATAATTCACATTGAATTTAGGAAGGCCAAAGAAATGGAAGGGAATGGTAAAGACATTTTGGTTCATGACATCCACATGTTTAGTGAGTTGTGTCTTCAAGAATACTAGCAGTGTTTTAAACTTGGAGATGGATTTCACATGATTCTGTTTACTCTCAAGTTTGAAAGTTTTAACATATAAGTTGGTCTTTCTCACTGTATTTGAAGATTGTTAAGTATTTCAGTGTCTCCATAGCTTGATGAATCGAAACACGTCCTCAGATCCAGGTGGTGACAGATAATGAAGCTGACGTTGGCTTTGTATAGTGATGTCTGTGCTTAAGCAAGACTGGAGTTCCGTTGTGTACCTGTGAGCTGTAAAAGGCTGATGAGGACGACGTGGAAATTCTCGCATCATCTTGTTTTCTGTACAGTTTCCAGACTGAGTGTAGCAGTGGTCTTGTTAACTTTTCAATGTTCTCTGGGTGAAGTGTTTTTCCATGAATAAAGTTTTGATATTTGTTTAAATTATACTTCTGTGGGACTGGGGGGGTTACAATAATCTGTTTTGATTTTGTTTTCTTTTCAATGAATGTTTAGTTTTCTGAGCCAGATGGTTATTTCATCCTCACGTCCTGTTAAATCCCGTGACTACACCGGAACTGTGAATAAATTACCCAAAACCTTGCTGTGTGTTTGCTCCTTTTTGTTAGGGCTTGGGATGGCATCCGGGCCGCACACTCTAGGCCACAGTCCATAGTATTTCCTTTTGAAGGATTTATCAGTGTTTGAAACACACAGGCGTGTAGCATTTTAAAATTGGTGCTGTCTTAATATAGCCAGTGTTTTGCTTTCATTGTTAGTAAACATGTCTCATGTTTCATTTCTGTTACTTTAAAAAAAGAAATGATCGTGCAGTTATCCAGAACCACATGTCTCTACACCGGCTCCCAGTTGTTTTATTATTAGATAACACTCTGATGCATAGTACTTGACATTTTGAAAAATAATTCTTGTACAGGTTTTTAGACAACAGAGATGAGAAAGTTGAAGATACATTGAAAGCCGCAGGAGCAGGAAGAGTGAGGGTGAGTGTCACACCTGGCCTGCACTGGGCACTCCATAGGTAAGGTGTCCAGTATAGAACCGGGAACGGCAGGTCCATGCTGCCCTGCCCTGGCTGGGCACTCACACTGCTCAGCCTCTGCCCTGCTCCTCCTCTCGTCTTCCTGTTCCCTCTGCTCTCTGCAACAGGGATCATGACCTCCTCACCTCCCCACCATGGTTTTGATATAAAAATTTTCTTTAAATTTGCCTCATTTGTATGTTGATTTTACTGTTTTCCCAGGGGTGGCGCTGAGAGCAGAATGGTTCTTCAGCTGCCCTAATGAGGGGACACGGCAGAGGTCTCTTTTTCAGTGACTAACAATACACGTGCTCAAGTGAAGGGCTGTTACCAGACTGAACGGCCTCTCCAGTGACAGAGCACGTTATTTCCGAGACTGAAGGGCACACTGGTGAGCTGGGTGTTAACCCTTTGACTCAGATGCAAGGCTCACCCTGTCAGAGAGTGTTGTGTGATGTTTTATTCTTTTGGCTTTTATGGGGGGAGGGCTTTTTTGGGGAGTGCCACCCAGCTCCCAAGTAAATCACACATGGCGGCTTATTCTTAGTTATGAATGCCTAGTCTTAGCTTGGCGTGTTTCTTGCCAGCTTTTCTTACCTTAAATTGTCCCAACTACCTTTTGCCTTTGGGCTTTTTATATTTCTCACTTCTGTATGTCTTACTTGCCTTCTTACTCCGTGACTGGCTGGGTGACTGGCCCCTGATGTCCTCCTCTCCTTGTTCTCTTGCTCCTCCTCCTCTCAGATTTAGCCTTCTATTAATACTCTGCTTTCTAGCCCTGCCTGTCCTTGCCCCTACCTTGCTATTGGCCGTTCGTCTCTTTATTAGGATCATCAGGTATTTTAGACGGGCAAAGAACCACACACAGCTTTACGTTAAACAAATGCAACATAAAGAAAAGTCACACACCTTCAAATAACATTCTCCAACAGAAGAGTGCCTAGATAGAACCACATTCTTTATTCAGGAGATTTTGAATATGAAGTATGGATGTGTAATTGAAAATATGGTTTAAAAAGCCTTTAAATAATTGGAAAACAGTTATTAGTCCCATTCATTTACCAGTATACCTCTCTATGTTCTGAGTAAATTTAAATCATGCTCATTGGAGTGAAGACAAGTAGAACGTTTATTTGTGTGAAATTCAGCGGTATGCTGAGTGGTTTAGACACATCTAATGGCTGCAGAGATGACTCAGTGGTTAAGATCTTGTACTGTTCTTCCAGAAGGCCTGAGTGTGGCTCTCAGCACTCATGTTGGGCAGCTCACAACCACTTGTGACTCCAGCTTTTTGGGGTCCTCTACCCTTCTTTGCCCTCCATACACTGCACTCACGTGCATGCACACACATATGCGTGTGTGTGTGTGTGTGTGTGAAGTATATATACATTAGCTTATATAGTTAAAAAGAAAAAAGTATCAAAAAACAAAGTCACAAGTAAGTTATATTATGGAACTTCAAAATACTTTGGTTTTGTGTGAATGTGTGTCTGGGTGATTGTATGCCATGTGTTCAGGTACCGGCAGAGACAAGAAGAGGTGGTCAGAGTCCCTAACACTGGAATTAGCAGTTCTGAGTGGCTGGATGGGAGTGCTGGTAATTAAACAGGTCCTCTAGAAGAACAGCAAGTGCTTTTAACTGGTGAGCCATCTCTTGAGTCCCCACGATATTTTTTAAAGTGGTCTGTATTATATATTATACATAATAGTGGGTCCCATTGTGACATTCTCGTGTATGTTATGTATTTGATCATAAGCCCCCCACCCTATCTCTTGCTCTTCCCGTTCATCAGCCTCTTCCCTTCTACTTTCAGTTCTTCTTTTGAGACTCAGTGAGTTTTATTAGGGTCGTTTACAGGAGCATGAGCAAGGGTTTGTTCACACAAACATGGGCACCTTAACAGCGAATTCACCATTCAAGAAAATGTCTGTCCTCTTGCAGCAACCGCCACTACATACACTCCTTAAGGGAAGGCTGGGGTCCCTTGAGTACTTACTTCTCTCTCCATGATGGGATGCTGGCAGGCCCAGTCTTGTGCAGACAATGACACCTGCTGTGAGCGGACGAGTGCAAGAGCGATGGGGTCCAGACGTCTGCGCCAACCACTCCCTCTCCCCCTCCCCTCAGCGTTCAGGTTCTTTGCCCTTGCATGTGGCCTGAGCCTTCAAGGGGGCGCTGTAGATGAGCCACCGTTCTCATCGCTAATCAGGTGTGACTTTCCACGTTTATTTTGGCCACTGCAAGAAGTTTCTGAGTAAAGCTGACAGGCAGACTTTCTTAGAAGGCAATCTTAACTGTAGCAGGCTCTGCACAAGGGCCTTTGGCTTCCCCAGCCCTGGGCTTCTGAATGAGTTGACATGAAATCGGGGGCATGACCTCAAATCCAATAAAAAGTATTTTTATTACTTACCCTCAACCAACAGACTTGCCACTTGCAGCAAGTACAAGCAATCAGGCCTGGCTGCTCAGTGTTGCTTGCTGAGTAATATTGATGGCAGCAGTCTATAGCACCTTCTAGCACTTTGAGGGCTAGCCTCAAGTAAGGTCCTAATTTTTCAAGTGTTAGCATTGACAAGTGCCTGAGAGTATTATATGTGTGTATTTATCTTCCGTTATCTTTGTGTCTTTTACCATACATCGTGTTGTGATTCATCAGGACAGGATGTGAATTTCCTCTTTTTAGCGAGGTGGTACTGAGTGTGTGTGTGTGTGTGTGTGTGTGTGTGTGTGTGTGTGTGTCTAAGGAATGTCTGATGGGCAGGTAGCCCAACAAACTTCCTCAAAAAACTTATGCTAGATAAAAATAAATACAAAAACAACTTTGAACTCCCAAGTTTAAATTAAGTAAGTGATCTGTCAAGAAATAAAAGGACCCTAAGAAGCAAAAAACAAAACAAAACAAACAAACAAACAAAAAAACAGGGAGTAACAAGTACAGAAGCCACTGACTGTACCAGGAGGGGCATCTGTTGGGTATCTATTTTAGTGGCTGTACACCCAGTCAGGAGGCAGATGAAAGCTGGCTAAAGACAGGAAGTCCGAGCAGAGTAGAACATCCTAATAAGGCCATGCTACAAACGAAGCTCGCCAGAGATGCGGGCATACCGGAGAATGCAGGCCTCAGCGCTAGGGTGGGAGAAGTCTTCTCATCAACTCCTGCTCCAGATGTCCCCTTTCAAACCCTCGTCCTGAGAAGCCTCCCGCTAGGGTTATTTACTCTCAGTGGTGCCCTGAGCCCTGACCAAAAGCAAACCCAAACCCCATTCTAGAATAACATATTTGAAACATAAGCGTCACAGCAGTTCCCACAAGCTCAGAATCTAGAAAATAAATTGGCAAGTGATAGAGTCAAATTTGCAGAACGTCCAAAATGTGCCAGAAGGCTAACACTGAAGGGACTCTGGACAGCCGGAGTGTGGCCAGCATGACTCTGGCCCTACTTTCCACTCCCTCTCTGGCTCACAGTCTGCTAGATTCCATTCCTAAGGCCACCAGGGACTATCTATCTTTTTATTTGATCTTTTCCTCCTCCTGAGGCTGACTACCAAAGTCCAGTCATCAAAAGCCCCCTTTAGTTCACCTAATTATAACATGCCCAATTAAAATTAAGCACCTGATCCTTACACAGGGATTCCCCCTTTACCTTTATAAACCGCCATTTGTTTATGGCCATGTCTGTCTCCCCTCTATCCATAGGCAGTCCTTTGTTCTTCTGGGACAGATACCCCTGCCCACTTTCCCTTGTCCCCTTCCCCTTCTCCCCAGCCCCCTAGCTGCCCATCCTAACACAGACCTCCCCTTCTCTTCAAAATGATTCCTGCAACACCATTTGCTGCTGTTGTCTGAGTCAGAAAGCAGCCATGTTAACTTTCCTTTCCTGCTTAATAAAGGAAAACAGGTGTTTGGGTGTAGTTTGTGCCTAATCTGGGAACTGGAAGGAAGCCCCCACTGTCCGGGGGTCTCCTTTAAACATGACAGAGGAGTAAAAGGGAAACTTGAAAGACGCTGATAAGAAGTTCAGGACTGCGATAAGAATGCAGATAAGGAAGTAGAAGACTGCGCTGAAGTTACACGGAGCACAGAGTTCACACATATAAACATGATATGATACCTTTTCGTGTTCCAGAGCCCCCCTCCTGCCCCAATCCTCAGCAGGGGTCACCGAGCCACACCTTCAGTTCCAGGGGCTTGTTTCCTGTTTCATTCTTTACTGGTCTTGATTTTCGTAGAAGATTTTTATTTCTAAGTTTTGATTTCTTTTCTTTCTGTTGTTTCTCCTTCCTCCTCTGCTTCCTTTTCCTTTGTTTGTTTGAAAGATAGGATTTCTAGGTCCCAGGTTGGCCTTGAACTCCCTATGTAGTTGAGGATAACTTGAATTTCAAATCTTCCTGCTTTTTGTTGGGATTACAGGGGTACACAGCTATATCCAGTTCATGCAGTGCTCTATGAATGCTAGGTAAGCATCCTACTAATGAAGGGGTATCTCTAGACCTTCTGCTGTCATGTATGTGTGTGAGAGCCTTCATATCCCGGCCTGTGCACGCAGAGGCTAGACTGGGTGTTGGGTGCCTCTCCACCTTACTCTTCTGAGACAGGTTCTTTCCCTGAACCTGGAGCTCTGTGGTTTGTTTTGTTTTGGCAAGGTTTGTGGATCTTGTCTCTGCCCCCATCCCAGTGCTGGGTTGTTGTGTGACAAAACTTTCCTCGGAGAGAGACAACCCACACCTACTTACCCCAGATAGGACTCCTATGGCAGACCAAAATATGGATACCGAAGTCCAACCTGGTGAGCCAGCGAGTTTTATTGGAGTTGCTTGCAGGAGTGTGGGTGAAAGGTTTCAAGAGCTGCATCCCCAAGGCCCACCCCAGCCTGGGCGCCAAACTTCACCAAGGCTGGGAAACCTGCACAGCACTGCACAGCCTGCAGGCAGCTCAACAGTTGGAGAGTGTCCTTTGCTAGTGACCCTGGGCTGAACCTCTTCCAGATACCTGCTCTGGTCTGAGAGTCATCTTGGCAGCTTGGCTTGGCTTTGCAGCTAAATTTCTGGAGTCTTCTTGGCAGCTAAACTGGATTAAAGGTATTCTGTTCAGCTCAGTTTCACTTAATCTGGCAAGGATGGGTCTAGTGAATCTGGTCAGTTTCAGGGACTTCCTGAAGCTATTTTAAGTTGTTTACCTTTCTTTTAAAAGCTTCTCTTCAGGGGGGAATGTTTCAATCTCAGAGGAAACTGTTAAACAATGTGAGATTATAGGTACTTGGTTGTCTCAGGGTTTTTGTTGCTGTGAAGAGACACCATGACAATGGCAGCTCTTATAAAGGAAGATCTTTAATTGAGGTGGTGGCTTACAATTTCAGAGGTTTGGTTCATTATCATCATAATGGGAAACGTGGCAATGTGCAGGCAGTCATGGTGCTGGAGTAGTAGCTGAGAGTCCTCCATCTTGCAGGCAGCAGGAAATCGACAGAGACCCTGGGGTATGCTGAGCATAGCAAATCTCAAAGCCCACTCCCACAGGGACGCATTTCCTCCTCTCACAGTGACGCATTTCCTCCATGTTACAAGGTTATACCTACTCCAGCAAAGCCACACTTCTTAGTAGTGCTACTCTTTATGAGATTATGGGGGCCACTAATGCTCACACTGCCACACTGGCCTAGCCTAGTTTTTATCTGGGAGTTGAATGACATTGTCTTCTAGGACAAACAACTGGTTGTTTTGGGACTGCAAATTTCCCTTTATGAGTTGCTGTATGTTATAATGTATGATATTTGAATTATTCAGTCCAAGATATGTTCAAATTGGCATTATGAAATTTTGTTTGAGTCATACTTACTTGGAAGTGTTTCTTAATTTCCAGACATGTGGTTTTGTTTATCTCTTTGTCCCTGGACTCTGGCATAGCCAGGGCACATGCTCTAGGGTGTTGTTATCTTTTTGCTCTTGGAACTCACTGTCAGTGTGGTGGATGGACAGTATTCTCAAGTATTTCTTCATGTCCAGATTTCATATGGGAATTCTACCGTTGTCCACTATGTCACCTGTTATTTGTGTGTTCTTCATGTCACATTGTTCTCATTGGATTCCTTGTTTGGTTTGTTCTGTCAGATACTGAGACAGTTGCTTCAACACTTCCATAAGGGCTTGTCTCATTTCTTCTCATTACTGCTTCATGTATTCCTTTTGCTTAATTTTGATAGTTTTTCTGTAAATGTACATTTAAAGTGGTTAGGAATTATTTTCTTACGAAAAAAATAAATTTGATCCATTAGTTAAAATTTTCAATTTAAAATGTGGCTCATTGGCCAGGAATGCAATTCCTCAGCTTCTTTCTGGTTGGTATTTGTACACAGATACATATTTTTATTATTTGTTATTTGTTTTTTTGAGATGGTCTCACATTATATGGCTCTGCCTGGCCTGAAGCTTCCAGCAGCCCTCTTTGTTATGTCCAAATTCCAGAACCCAAATCACCACCATGAGATCAACTTTGATACAAAGAACCAAGAGTCTTTTATTTGTGAGCTAACTCGGGTTCCATCATCTGTTTGAAGTGGCGGCAGCAGCACTGATAGCAGCAACAACAGCAACAGCGAAGGCAACAGCAACAGGAACAGTGCAGGAGAGACCCTGAGTGGTGGATAGAGGGGTTTATATAGGGACATGTGGTCGGCTGCCCCCTAGTGGGGTAGGGTAATTTCAGACTTCTAGGCTTGGGATTGGCTGCCCTATGATGTAAGGGGGTTTTTCAGGCCTGAGGGAAATTCCTACTTACTTTTAATCTTTATTTTCAACCTTTTGAATCTTTTTTATCTTAGATATGAATTTTTGTAAACAATATGTTACTGGACAGAAATGAGCTTGAAATTGCTTTTACATGTAACAACTTTACACCAAAAATAGTTTACATCTGTGATTTTATTTGTTTTCTGTTTGGCCCCCAGGCCGGAGTCCTTTTTCTGTCCATCATTTCTTTCTTCCATCTCCTTTCCTGGCTGTGGCACCCTGTTTCTGTTCTCTTAGGGTTAGTGGAAATGACAGTATCCGAGTTCAATGCATCCGAATCTGACCTTCACCGTTTTGGTGAGGCATCCCATGGCCTTGGAAAGTGTCCTCTTTACCTCTTCCTTACTCAAGTGCCGTTGTTAACGTATAAATTATACTTCTGCTTCACATCACAAAGTTACTGTATTGTCCGTGTTCACTTAGATTTCCCCACACTTGTCTTTCTTTTGCCCCGACTCTTACACTTCTGGTGTGGGGTGTCCTTGGTGCAGGTGCTCCCAGAGGTCAGAGGTGTTATATCCGCTGGAGCTGGGGTTACAGCTAGTTCTGAATTGTCTGGTATGGGTGCTGGGATATGAACTCAGGTCCTCAGTAAAAGCAATGCGGTGTGCTTACCCACTGAACCCTCTCCCCAGCCTTAAATCAGGTCTATGAAGAAGCTCGTCATGAACTGTGAACTCTGAGTGTTTTCCTGGTGCTGCGCTACAATCCACACACTGACTTTCAAATGTCAGTTATCATGGATAAATATATTTGCATCTGTTGAGATAGGGTCTAGGCTAGTCTCAAACTTAAAATTTTTCTGCCATAGCCTCTTCCAACTTACTTTCTTGTACTGTTGGCCAGGCTCATTTTGGTTATGTGCATATCAGTCATTGTTATTATTATTATTATTATCATTATTATTATTATTATTTTGTTCCTTGAGGCTATTTCTAAGCATCATCATTTTTACTTCTTTAAGTATGATGTGTATGTTGTTTTAGGTTGGTAACAGGTACTTTTGGTATTTCGACTGTCTGATATGGGATCCTAGTGTTTGATTTCTTGTATGCTTTCTTATTCTTGGGAAAGCACTTCCGGGAATTCTTTGAGAGCATTTGCTTTGGTTCTGTGACGTGTCAGACTCTCGAGCCCAAGGCTGCTTTCTGCACTCATGACTTTTGGCTGTACATTTGATGATGTGAATTTGTGTCTCAGATTGCACAGTTCTGGTTCCACAAAGACCATTAGTGTCCTGGTCATCCCTGATTCCCAACAGAACTAGTCTCACGAAGAGAGATAGCTCTTATGTGGTGTTATGTCTGAGGGACTAGTAAAAAGGAACAGACTCCTGGTCAACAGATGAGGTTTGCTGGTGGTTGTAGGAATTTGCATTTTTTGATTTATTTTTTCAAAACAGTTTTTTTTGTGTGTGTAACAGCTCTAGCTGTCCTGGAACTCTCTCTGTAGAGCAAGCTGGCCTTGAACTCAGAGATCCACTGGCCTCTGCCTCCCAAGTGCATTTTTAACAATCTCCAGTGATGAGCAGATACAGAGGACAGAGGCACACACTTTGAGAAACTCGCTCTCAAACTTGACTGAGTCCACCATCAACCTGCTGCCAGAGTGTGCGTGAGTCACAGCTCCGGGTCTTACTGCAGGGCTCCCAGTCCGTGCGGGTCACCTCCTCACATACATGGGCAATCTATCTACGTCTCCCTGACTCTAGACCTCTGTGTGAAGGGAGCCTGCACACACTCCTGCAGACCTCAACCTCAAGGAAATGAGCTCAGAAGTTCCTTGCCCTTAATGCTCAAATGTTTATAATACTTTGAGGAAAATGGTAATGTGAAAATACTAATGGATTCCAAAAGGTCTAGCATCTCTCTCTCTCTCTCTCTCTCTCTCTCTCTCTCTCTTCTCTTCTGGGTGGTGCCCAAGCAGAGCTGCCCTTTCCTTCTCTGCTAGACTGAATCTCCAGAATGTACTCTTCCCTGTGCCATCTTGGTTCCCAGCGACCCTGGCTGGAATTAGAGATGTGTGATTTGAAGCCCGAGCAGATACTGAAAACAGACAGTGAAGCTTTTAAATGTCGGGGGGGGGGGGAACCTTTCAGAGCAGTACTGTCTGTAACACATAGGAGGTGACACTCATTCTAAATGTGAATAGGGAGTAGGTACTCGAGAGGGACGACCTGCTTCTCTATTAAGAACTTTAAAGACATAAAAAAAGAAAGCAAAACTATAGTGACTCAAAAAAGAAAAACAGAGAAATCCAAAATCTGCTCAAACTTGATAAACAACTGTAACTTGATTTATTGCAGCACCAGAGCCTGCAAGCCCAGCTCCATGCCAGGACATCTCCCTGGTATCTCTGAGACAGTTTCAGGTCGAAGCCATCTCCCATGCCCAGCCATAAATCTCACACTTTATGTGCTCGAAGGCAATAAAGTTCTCCATCCTGTTGACTTTGTTACTAAAGCTCCCGTCTGTAGAGCTGGACCGTGGAGCGCAATGTGGCAAACACTGAAGTGGGACGCACCGTAGGAAAATAATCTGCTGTCAATTTGTTTTTCTCTTGGAGTGGAGCAACCCTTTCCTCCACCGGTGGGTGCCAGCTCTCCTCCACTCCATCAGATGGCCACAGGGTGGCTGTCACTCTTGCAGCCTTTAGTGGGCCCTTATCACATGGACAAGGGAATCCCTGCTTGGGGCTAAGGGTACAGACATGCTTCCAGTGTGGCCACATGGAAGATTCCAGATCCCTGGCCACTGGATGGGTGCTGGGTTCTCTGCCTAGCGGGGCTGTATGAGTACAGTCTAAGCCTACCACTGAATGCCAGCACGGCATCGGGCACAGAGTAAGCCTACCACTGAACAATGCCAGCCTGACAGTGGGCACAGAGTGACCCACAGAGGTGGGAGATGCTTTTCTGGGCTGCTTCACACATCATCAAGTGCTTAGCTCCTGGGAAGCTCTCAGCATTGAT
This sequence comes from Myodes glareolus, assembly GCF_982192425.1. NCBI lineage: Eukaryota > Metazoa > Chordata > Mammalia > Rodentia > Cricetidae > Myodes > Myodes glareolus. Next base: position 24,650,291 of record NC_142031.1, on the reverse strand, counting down.
GGGAGAAGCGGGCACAGTTATGCTGACAGGCCACACTGCTCCTGGAAGTAGAGTTTTGCCTGTGCCACATCTAATACCCCCCCCACACCAAGTTCTCAGGGGCGTGTGTAGGAGGGAGGCTCATAGCCTTTGCGAGCAGGTAGGAGAAAAACTCAGAGAGAGGGGAATAGGAGTCACAATGGGTCACATGCTAATGCTATTTCATTAGCCCTGAGAGCTTGTTAGGCCCAAGAAAATTTGGGTTACATAAAATAAAAATTAAAGAGAGAGAGAGAGAGAGAGAGAGAGAGAGAGAGAGAGAGAGAGAGAGAGAGGCATACTGTAGTTTGGCAGACAGAATGTGCCTTTGTGTATATGTGAGAAATGACTTTCATTTAGAAACTTTGGCAGTGCTTCCCACTGTGTCCCTAAGACTTTTAAAATGATATTTTCTGGGCTTGGAAGGCAGGAAGGCAAATCATGGAATTTTGGCTTAGATGTTTCTAGAAATGTAGGCAAGCAGAGAGAAAGGCGGCCATAATTTGGCTTTGAGGCTTCTTTGGGCTGCAGAGCAAACCAAGCAGAGTTACCATGGCAATGCTTCTACTGTTTATAAAAACAAAGTTTTTTTTCCTGACAAGCATACTTCATATTTAATAAACCTCAGTCCACAGGGGCCTCTTCATGCCATTTTAACTGGGGAAGAATTTTATTATTGAGTTGCTTTCCGACACCCCAGACACTTGGAAATAGAGATTAAGTACTGATACCTAGAAGGGCAGAGCAAGAGGTGCTTTTGGGGGGCGGCCCTGGGCATTGGCCAACTAACATGAAAACACAAAGCAGGCTTTTCCCGGAGCTGGAGTCGGCGGGGGCTGGCCCCCGGCTGAGCACGCAGAAACAGAGATTTCTCCTTTGGTTCTGCTCAGGTACTGTTCAAAATCGTCCATCCTTCCCTCCAGAGCTCTGCAGCCTTCATGGCGTGTTGTCTAGAGGTGTCCCCACTTCCTGTTTTGAGCCCTGTCTGGTTATCTGTGAAATCTTCGATGCCAGTGTGGCGAGAGGACTCTCTCGTGGCAATACTCCGCTACTGGATTGAAGCAGAGGAGGCTTGAGATGGGCCCTTGTAACTGAAGAGGTTTTGTTTGTGAATCACACAGCTGGAGCGGCAGAGGAAGATCCAGGAACCAGCGTCCATAAACCCAGAGAGCCCAGCTTCCCCCAGCTCCATTCCAGAAGGGCAGTTTTCTTGTTCTAGTTCTGGGGATCAGGGCCTCATATCTGGGTAAGTGAATGCCCTGCCAGGAAGCTACACACTGAGCTTACAAACTTTGGCAATCTGAGTTCTGAGGGAACTGCTGTTGGGCATCCTTGGCCTGGGGATTTCCAAAGCGGCCAGACATCTCAGCAGCTGGAGCAAACCCATTTCCATTTCATCTAGAATAACCCTTATCTCTCAGCGGGAAACTCTGGCAGCCGCCTATTACCCTCCCAGGGCCCCTGTCTCTGCCTTCTGTGGCCTGTGGACTGGTGGGCAGCGGGGATGGCCCGTTTCCAAGCTCAGGCACGGACTTCTCCACAGAGTCCCCTTCTGGGGTCGCAGTCCTTCCGGGAAGACCATGTCATCATCACTCGCTGCCTTTCTCTTTTATGTTCTATCAACGGTTGCTTTAAAATGTCAAAACAGATGAGTATAAATCTTAGAGGTGGGTCAATCTGAGAGGCCAATCTGAGAACCGTGCAGAAGCAATTTGCTGGAGGGTCTGAGGAGTCTCCAGGGAAGGAGCTACTTATAGGAAGCGGGCAACTGGCACCCTTTTATCTAGTCACTGACACTGGTGTGAGGAAAACACATTGGCCTGGCCGTGGTGACAGAGGCTGGGCTGCTGGGACAGTGTTACTCAGACGTGAGCTCAAGAAAGAGGGAGATCGGGGAAGAGAGGTGCTACTCCAACAGTTCCCCAGGAGGGCCTGACCCAGCAAATGATATTTCCTGGTGTTCCTGGGGCCCCCTTGCACCCACCGCCAGGGTAGTACAACCCTGGAGAGGGTCCCAGGAAGAACAGCTTGGAGCGGCTTTCATAGCGTGGCCATCAGGGGGCAGCACTCTACCAGTCCCGGAAACCGCGAAGGGGGACCGCACTCCTTGACCTCGGCGGGGAGTACTGCGGCTGAAGCAGCTGGGGCGCCTGTCCTCGAAAAGTGGGGCTTCTGGACCACCCAGGGCAGCTGACCCACCTCGAAGGAACCCTGCCAGCACCTGGGTCAGCAAACCCGGCTACGAACACACCCTGCGCCCGCTGCCCTCCCCGAGAGCTTCTTCCTCCCGGGAGGACAAAAGTTGTCCCCGCAGATCCAGCTGGCTCGTCCGTGGCTTCTTTACCTGCACCCGGGTTTCAGGTGATTTTTTAAGAGGATTGGGAGAGATCGCAGCCTGGCACCCTTTAAGTCCCTGATTTCTGCAGGGACTAATAGCTGCAGGGAGCACATGGCCGCAAGGCGGCGCCCGTACCTGGGAGAGTGCTGGGGGCTCAAGGAGGTCATGGTAATAGCTGTAAAATATGAAATTACTGTATGAGAAAATAATCCATTCTCAATAAAAGAGAAATAAAGAAAATGTAAAATACTGCAATTTTTAATAGAAATGATTAATAAGAATGACCAGTGTTATTGTATGTAAGCAGGAGAAAGTTTTCTCTAACAGAATTGTTATTTAAATAAAACGTTTTTTACAATACTATTTATAGAATAAAAACTGAAAAACTTTTTAAAAATGAAATTACACTTGCAGGAAGATGAGTGCAACTGGAGCCCATTATGTGAAGCAAAACAAAATAAGCCAGACTGTAGAAAGACAAAGGACCGGTGCTTGCTTTCATGTGAGGAACCCACATTTAAATTTATGTAAACATCCAGGACATGGAAATAGTAGCAGGTTTGCAGTAACAGTGAAGGGAGAGACCTGGGGACCGGGGAAGCACCGAGAGAGGGTAGGGAACTCATGAGGCCATAGCACACCATGTGCACAGGGATACACCCCTTCCTCCACCTCCTGTATCAGGGAGAACCCATGTCTGCCCACAACATCTTCATCCAAGGGCCATGTAACTTCACAGTGTCCTGCAGGGCACCCAAGGTGGGCCTTTGGCCTTTGCTTCTTTTCAAGATGGTTTCCCAAGAAAAGGCAAATCTCATTCTGGGGTAGGGTTAAGTTATGAACACAGGGCTACCTGAAGCCTTGACAATGTATGTAGTTTCAAAAAACAAAAACAGAAGGGGGAATATTTAGGGGAGGGGGAATCAGTGGAGGAGGATGATAGGAACAATGTGTAATTGCATAGGTGTATCAAATGTCACAATGAAGCCCATTATTTGTAGGGTAATTATAATTTTAATATATATAAAATCTACATACATTTATAATACATCAAATATTGATATACATTATAAATATAAAATTATATAAATTTATGATATATATTAAATACTAATATATATTTATATATATGGCCCCAACAGCAGAACAGGCCCGCTTGGCCTGGGAAGGCCCCACCCTTGGCTCACAGCATTCCCAGTTCTCAGAGCACAGAGACCCAGCAGACTGCAGGTCCTGCCGTTTTCAACCAGTTCCTGGCAGAAACTGCACCTGGACTAAAGCCCTTCCCTCCCTGCTCTATAGGTTTATTTCTGTCTCCTTAACTGAGCCGGAAGTGACCATTTCCTGGGAGAGTCTGGCTTCCGGGAAGAGGAGCAGCAGGAAGCTGGCTCCTGGCTGGGTCTTGAAGTCCTAGGTGTGTTGGGTGCTCTCTGACTGTGGCTCAGGCCCCCTGCTGTGTGGGGGATAATTGGGTGTTCTCCTTGAACTGACTTAGGAGCGCCCAGGACACTGGCTGCTGTGTCCTCCAGTTAGGAGGCATCTGACATCTGACTGTAACTTGCATCTTCCTAAGGCTTTGGAGATGAAGGGCTGAAGCAGGGCTGGGAAGCTCTTAGCACAGTCTTTCTCATGAGGTCTTCGTTCTCACGCCACTTTCTTTTGGGCTTTGTGGGAAGCAAAGACCTGTATTTTGAGATCTGCATTTTGTTTACAGCATCTTAAGCTCACAAGTTGAGAAAAATATTTACCTCTATCCCCTCTGCAGGGTCTAGGAAATCAACCTGGCATCTTATCTCCTAGTGAGACCTGCAGGCACCAGGCTCCAGAATCAGTTAGCATTTTCCTTTGTTAGTCAACAGTCGCAGACCCTCAGTATTTATCCCTTATCAGCTAGGGAATTCCAGCAGACCAGTGTTTCCCAACACCCTTCCCTCCCCCCCTTTGCCCGTTTGCTATATAACAGCTTCTGAAAAATAATAAAACGCGGTTTGATCAGAAACCCTGTCTTGCCGTCATTTCTCGTGTCTCTTGTACCCTCCATTCCGCTCCCCTAGGTTTATCAGGGACTCCCGTTCGATCCTGCTGGCCCGGATAGGGCTTCTATTCCTTTTGGCACCAGGAGAATAGTTGATGTCAGGGAGGTGGGAACAGTTCCCAGTCCACAGCCCATCAGGGGCCCATAAAAAAATATTGGTGACTGAGGTAAGCAAGTTGCCTGCCCTAGAGCTCTGGGGTGAAGGTTGGAGGTGACAGGCACCTGCTTCTCCGTAAATAATGGTGATGGAGAGAAGGGCCAGGCTCCAGTCTTCTTCTTCTGCCTGGAGATCTGCCTCTGCTGGGATGCTGGCAGTGGAATTGGTCACCTACTGCCTGGGGACAGCAGCCATTAGCTCAGATGTAGACCTGGAACTGAAGGCTGGGCACTGTGAAGCCACAGTGCACATCCGCATGGGGGTGTGCCCCTTCCTCTGCCTCCAGCATCAGGCAGAGCTCATGTCTGTGCACAACATCCACATTCAGGGTCCATGTCGTTTTACAGGGTCCTGCAGGGACCCCAAGGTGGGGCTTTGTTGCCTGCCAGAAGGTTTGCCCAGGAAAAGGCAAATATGACTCCAAGGTAGTTTTAAATTATGAACACAGAGTACCTGGAACCTTGACAATGTGTGTAGTTTCAGAAGTTCTCTGGGCTGGGGTCCTGGCCACAACTCAGCTTCCCACAAGCTTCCCTCATCCCTCCTGTCTTCCTTCTCCACACCTGGGTGGTAAAGCCTCCTATTACACCACCTGTTTTCCCCCCATCCACCTCCATCCTTCCCTGTTGCACTGGAGAAGGCCCACGCCCCAAACCCGTCTCTCCACATTCTGGAGGCTCTGCACAGGCAGCCTCTAGGAAGCCCCTGTTGCCAGCTCTGCAGGAAGTTAACAGTCAAACTAGTCATCTATAACAATCAGTCATGTTAAGTTTACTTTCAAGGTTAATCAGAAACATATTTTAAATAGATAGATGTCTTCAAACACTTCAGAGATGTACAGAATAATGCTTTTTAATGTTTTAATAACATAGGGCTTTTCATGAAGATTAGACATGTCTGCTCCTGGCAGCACCATTTTACTCAAGGAGGATGACATACATCAAAAAATCAAACTCCATATGGAGTTGGCTTTCATTTGTGGCAAAGTTGACCACTGGTGACTCAGCTGACAGTATGCTGTCCAAATTGGACTAGCAGGACACAAAAGAAGGCAACTGCCAAACTTTCCCAAGAGAAATTGGAACAATCTTCCAAAATTCTTGCTTCACAGAAAAGTCTGTCAGATATTCTAGGCCTGTAGGCCTAAGATGAATGCCCCAACATTTCAGAGGAACCTTGGTGTGACTGTACGGGCAGCCAGATGTCTCTATCATTTCTATAGTTTTGGAAGTTGCTTACTCTGCACTTCCTGTTTACTCAGGCAATATTATAGCCTTCTGGGGTCTTTGATGGGTTTGAAGATGAGATAGTTGTAGTTACAGTTTTCTTTAGTCATGATAGAAGTTAAATTAGGCACAAAGCTTTGGCCTCATCAAGAGAGAATAAATAATAGAGTATTTTCTATGATTTTGCTAATTGCAAATGGACTAAACATTGTAAATGTAATTCTTATCTGATATTGTTTTTATTACATATACTTTCACTATATTAGAGTTTAAACCCTTCCTTTTTATTTAGACTTTTATGATTTTTGTCTATGCAGGTCCCCGGAGAGCGGTTTGTGGCGGGGTCATGTGGTGGCAGGCAGAGGGCTCTGGGAGCAGCCAGTCCCAGACAGAGATGGCTGTGGGTTCCTGTAAGATCCCCAGAGCAGTTGCTGGTCCTGGGCAGGGAGACACATGATGGGCGGGCAGGAGACAGAGACATGGACAGACACATCATGTAGAGTGAGGTTGAATATTTATTCAGGAGGTTATGGAGGAGGAAGGGAAAGGAGGGGGCAGAGAGAAAGAGAAGAGGAGAAAGAGACAGAGAAGGGGGAAACAGGGAGACAAGCGTGCCCCAAGAGAGGACAGTAAGAGAGAGATCTAAGATGGTGGGGGGGAGAGAGGGGACGCTGGGAGTGGGTGTGGCTTGCCTCTTAAAGAGACAAAAACCATAACATTGACAAAAAGGAAAAAATATTGTCCAGTCTTGGTGTGATGGGAAGGGCACTAAAATCTTCCTTCCTTCCTTCCTTCCTTCCTTCCTTCCTTCCTTCCTTCCTTCCTTCCTTCCTTTCTTTCTTTCTTTTTTCTTTTTCTCTCTTTCTTTCTTTCCAGACAGAAAAAGGGAAGTGTGTGGAATAATCTTTTTGTACACTGTGAAGCTGTGTCATTCTTATTGGTTTAATAAAAAGTTGAAAAGTCCATAGCAAGGCAAGATTTCCAGGCAGAGAGGACACTGGGAAGAAGGTGGAGACACAGAGCAAGTAGGATGGTCATTACAGAGATGAGGTAATAAAGCCATGAGGCAGAAAGTAAATTAATAGAAATAGGTTCATTTAAGTTATAAGAGCCAGTTAGAAACAAGCCTAAGCTAAAACTGGGCTTTCATAGTTAATGTAAGTCTCTGTGTTGCTTTTTGTGAGCTGGTGGCCTGTGGAAAAGCCTGATTACAATTTTGCTTTTTCTTCATGCCCCTTCTTAAACTCACACTCCCCTTGTCCAGTGCTGCCCCAGGTTGGCCCCTGGATGATGTGTCTTCTGGTTTCACTGGTTTGTTTTGAGATAAGGTGTCAAACACATGCCCCTCTCCTGGGCTCATTTTTGGGTGAGCCATCTGTCACAATAAGCCATAACCAGAATCATCTGTGGGGAGCGTCTCTTCCTTATAGATTCTGCCACCACCTTACTGGTTCTCTCCAGTCCCCTGCCCCATAGACCCCCCTCCTATCTGTCTTCCCAGCCTCCCAGCCTCCCAGCCTCCCCTTTTCTGAGCTTTCCTGACCTTCTGACTACACAGCTCTGCATCTTTATTCTCTGAGGTTTTGCACTAGGTGGTGTCTGTGTGGGCCATTTGATCCAAGTCTGTGCCTGCGGAAGGTTCTAAGCTTGTTTCTAACTAGCTCTCTGGGCAAGAACTGCTTCCCTCTGCAACAGAGTCTACATGCCCCAGAGTGGCCTTGAACTCACTATGTGCTGAACTTCTGATCCTGAGAGCTGGGATTACAAATGTGCACGGATATGCACGACCTTGTTCAGTTTATGTGGTCATGAGGACAGAGTCAGTGGTTGCACATGCTAGGTAAGCACTCTACCAATGGCCTATGTTCCGGGCCCAAGAACGGCTGTCTTATTCCTTCAGGCCCCCTCGCATACAGCCCCAGGGAGCACATAGACCCTGGAGGGCAGAAGCCATGTGGGCCTGAGATATTGAGCTTTCCTCTGGCCCTCTCCAAGCTACTTATATCATGTCTGACTGTGGAAAGCTGTCCCCAGATAACTGTAAATGTGATACTGTCAGGGACAGGTCATAATATAGAGGAGCCTGGTGGGACAGAGCACAGCCCTGACCCTGAAGTCAACCATGGTATAGATTCTCAACCTGTGGGTTTCAACCCCTTTGGGATCAAACAACCCCTTCACACCCAAGACTGCTGGAAAACACAAATCTTTACATTACGATCCGTAATAGTAGCAAAATACAGTTATGAAGTAGCAATGAAAATGATCTTATGGTTGGGTGTAACATGAGGGGCCGGCTTGTTGGGGTTTCTGTCCCACCCGGTACCCCAGAGCCGGCATACCCAAAGGAAAATCACACACAGGACTCCATAAGATTATAAACTGATTGACCCTTAGCTCTGCCTTCTTATTAGCCCTTGTAACTTATATTAATCCATTATCATTATCTATGTTAGCCCTAATGGCTCAGTACCTTTTCCAGCTGGGCAGCTTACATGTTTCCTCTTCGGTGATCTGGGCGGGAATGGCTGAGGAAGTTTCTTAGAATACTCCCAGTCTCTTTGCTCCACCTCTACTTCCTGTCTGGCTTTCCTGCCTATACTGCCTGCCTGGCCAATCAGCGTTTTATTAAAATATGATTGACAGAATACAGATAATTCTCCCGCACCAGTTGGGAGTCCCACCATGAGGAACCGTACCAAAGGATGGCTTTAGGAAAGCTGAGAGTCCCTGGTCTAGTCAGTGCCATCCTCACACTGGCCTCTACTCATCTGCCACCCTGCCCTTACACATGGGGACACCACGATGCCCACACTTTCCGGGCATCATGGTGAAACTCAACCTATAGTAGGGAGGAGCGGGCTGCTTGTTGTCCCAGCCCTCCCACTAGCTTATACCCCCAGAAATAACCACACAGAAACTGTATTCATTCAAACACTGCCTGGCCCATTATCTCCAGTCCATTATTGGCTAACTCTCACATGTTAGTTTAACCCATCTCCATTAAGTGTATCGCCACTTGACTGTGGCTTACCGGCTTGAGTCTAACCAATGCCTCGGGCAGTAGAACCATGGTGTCTGCCATTCCGCCCTTCTTCCCAGTATTCTGTTCTGTCTACTCCGCCTACCTAAGTTCCATCCTATCAAAAGGCTAAGGCAGTCTCTTTATTCAACCAATGAAGTAATACACAAACAGAAGAACCTCCTATACCATCAGCCTTTCTGGAAAACCTGGGCAACTGCCTAGGAATGTTTCCAGCCTGGGAAAAGGGCAAGTGCCCCACCTGGCCCATCTCTTGGGAAGAATGACTGCTTCTGCTTTGAAGGCAAGAGCAAGCTATGTGGGGGGAGTTGCGGGGTAAGGCCTGGGTCTCTCAGGGTAAAGGTCTGGACAGGGTGCTCTGGGTGGGGGTGGCACTTCTCAGAGTTTCTGCCCACAGTCAGTACTGTTGTGTGATATTTTGCTTGTGTTCTGACAAATAAAGTTTGCCTGGAGATCAGTGGGCAGAGCTAGCCACTGGTTAACCACAGAGGCCAGGCAGTGGTGGCACACACCTTTATTTTATTTTATTTTATTTTATTGTATTTTTATAAAGGAAAATATTTAATTGGGGCTGGATTACAAGTTCAGAGGTTTAGTTCATTATCACCATGGCAGAAAGCATGACCACACACACACACACACACACACACACACAGAGAGAGAGAGAGAGAGAGAGAGAGAGAGAGAGAGAGAGAGAGAGACATGGTGCTGGGGAAGGAGCCAAAAGTTCTACATCTGGATCAGCAGGCAGCAGAAAGAGCCAGGAGACACTGGGCCTGGCTAGCGTGATCATTTAAAACCTCAAAGCTCACCTCTAAGTGACACACTTTCTCCAACAAAGCTACACCTCCTAATAGTGCTACTCCATATGAGCCTATGAGCCAAGAATTCAAACCACCATACATATATGTATGACAGTCTGCAATAAAGCTTTGTAGGCTAACCTAAAATTTTAAGTTTGAAGATTAGAATAACCTTGAGGTCATATTTTTAATGGGACAATTGCAGGTCTCCACAATGGCAGGTTTCTGTTGGTAGACAAGCAGGAAGAAGGAATGGGCAACTATCAATATAGGGTCAAACAATGAAAATGCCTACCAGTCTGCATATCTATAGAATTATAAGATCTAATGAGACTCTGGACCCATTATTTACAACACTTGGGAGAGGTAGTGATAAAACAGATATCTTTTATCTAGAACTATGGCTCTAAGCTCTAGAACAAATGTATTTGAATCTTAGTCAGCAAGCATGACCTTGAATAGATTTCTGGTTTGCTTTATTGTCAGCGCTCGCGTGTTTCTTTTGCTCACAGTAGAGGTTAAGGCTATTGAAGGATGAGATGAAACCACATTTTCCCAATGCCCTTCCCTCCAGCGACCAACATTCCAAATTCGATCACAGAGACCCCAGAGGAACCACTTTCAAAGTGGAGAACAAAATTATTATCCGCCTACAAAGAAGAGGGGACTTGGATGCAGCAGAGGGAATCACCCCTTAGCTGATAGTTTCTTCTAGATTGAAGTCCATTTACGGAGACCTTTAAACCCAGCACTTGGGAGGGGGAAGCAGGAAGATCAGGAGTTCAAGGCCACCCTGGGCTACAGGAGACTGAACCAGTCTAAAAGAGAAACAGAGCTGGGCAGTGGTGGCTCACACCTTTAATCCCAGCGGTAGGGAGGTGGTGACAGAAATATAGAGTCCATTCAGTCTGAGGATTCGTAAAGACAGGATCACCTCCTTTTGGTCTGAGAATTCATAGCGATAAGAACTCTCTAGTGGTTGACTGGTCGGCTTCTCCAATCTGTCAGCTTTCACCCTTGATGTCTGACTTCGGGTTTTTAGACTAATTAGATCTAATTAGGATCATGCTTCACACCACCGCTCAAACCCCACAGGAGAAGTCTGAGTGCCCTAAATGTAAGTCACACAAAACGCCACACCTTCTTGTCCACTCTCGTCACCAGCAAGTTCATGGGACACACCCCCACTTCTTTTACAGTCTTGGTACCCAAAGGATGATGGTCCAAGACCTACGGGGGTTAAGATGTGAGGACTTGAAAGTGGAACAGGACTGTAGACGCAGAACTTGGGAGGTAAAAGCAGGACGGTGAGAAGTTCAAGGTCATCCTTGGCTACACTGACTTTCTTACTTTGCTTTAGTTAACTTTGTCATACAGCCCAAACTCAGCAGCCTAGAAATGGCACCACATCACCCCCTATGCCAGTTAATAGCTTTGTTATTATTGTTGGTATTGTTGTTGTTTTTAACGCCTCAGAGACAAGGTCATGGTCTCTCTGATTGAGCAGGTCTTCTAGGTTCTTTCTCCTCAGGTGACAGGTTTGTGTTAGGCTGACAACTGAAGCTAAGGACAGCAGTGAGGACAAGGTCATCCTGGGACATACGAGCTCCCCATCCCAGAAAGCAAACACAATCAACCAGAAAGTCTCTCTGGGATGGGAACACAGGCTTGGCTGATCACTGCTCAAGCACAGCCTCGGCCTTTGGCCTTTCCACTCACAGCGTCTATTGGGAAAGCACTGGCGCTCCGGTTGCTTGGAAGGGGCTTTAGAATCGGTACTCTCCACAGCTCCTCTTCCCTGAAATACTGACTTTCCTCTTGTCTTCACACTCGGGAAGAGACACTTCCGAATCCTGCGTGTTCAGCTGTGTCCCTTAAGCCTGCTCAACCCCGAAGAGATGTGTGCGTGCTGCTTAAAAAGAGAATGGCAAATAAATAATTCAACAAAACAAAAATCCGATATGTTTCCTTTCTTAAACAGCAGCCGCAGCTGAAGCCTCAGCAGTGACACCAACACTATACCACCACCAGCAGCTGCAGCCACGACATCAGTGGCAACACCGGGAATAGCCACAGCAGCAGCCACGGAAGCAGCAGCAGCAGCAGCACCACCATCAGCCACAGCGTCACCACCAGCCCCTGCTTGGGCGGCACTCTCAAGGGTCCACTGCAGCATCGAGTCTTACAGGCCCCATCCGCTTCTTTTGTACAAGATTCCTCCTGCTTGAGCTTCTCCCCCAGCGCCCTGTGAGGATGAGCTCATCCTTTGAATTTGGCAGGCAAGAAGCATTCCGATCTCGTTCAGCACAAGCACAGAAAGGTGATTGTTAGGCAGAAGTTATGCAGTCAGCAATCAGACAGAGCCAGCCCTTTCTTCCCCCAGAAGATTCTGGCCAACTTCTGGAGAAGTTTCTGCTGGCAGGGATTGCTTACACTCACAGACCCTGATTCAATCAGAGGCTCTAAGATCTGGTCAGCTTTGAGGGTCTCTATGGAGAACAAGGGGACCCAGGAGAAGCAGACTAACAAGAAAACAGCAATGTGGGACAAAGGGAAGCAAATTAGACAAGTTACTGGAACCTGGGCAATGGAAAGGCAGAGTTTGGAGGGGAGCAAGGCACCCAGCTGGAATGAGGGTGTGTCTGTCCTGCTGCTATTAGGTGGGCGTGGGGACCAAGCAGATGACATTGAGGGCCTTGGGCCAGTTCTACACAAGAACCAGAACAAGAAAGCAATCCGCTGGGTAATTATGTGGCTGAATGCTCAGTGAAAGGGGCCTAGGGCTAAAAAAAAAAATCACCCATTGAAATGATGTCAAGAAAAGCTTTTCCTGTTCATTTTCTGGTTGTTGCTATTGTTTACATTGTTTGTTTTCTCGGGGGGGGGTGTCTTTTTTTTTTTAAAGATTGCTTTATTTTTATGTTTATGAATGCTATGCCTGCATATAATGTAAGGGCACTGCATGCATGCCTGGTTCCTGCAGAGGCCAGATGCGGGCATCAGATGACCTGGAGCTGGAGTTACAGATGGTTGTGAGACACAGTGTGCTGGGAACTAAACCCAGGTCCTCCAGAAGAGCAATGAGTGGTGGAGCCATCTCCCTGTCCCCCAGATAAGTCACCCGAAGAAAGGAAAATCCTAATTCCAATGTTAAGGGATAAGAAAACTAAATTTTAAAATTAATTTTTAAAAAATTGTGTTTGTTACACCTTAGTGCAGCGCCTGTGGAGGCCATAGGCACTGGGTATGACTGAGGTCAAAGGCGGTTCTGAGCCACCTCATGTTGGGGTTTGGTCCTCACACCAGCCCCTCTCTGAGAGATTTTGAAACCTGAGTGTGGTGTACCATGCATGACTCCCTTTAAACATGTAAAGAATATGCATGATATATGTGGAGACACTGACCGGAAGTTACTGGTCATGAGAGATTTCTGTGGGAAAATAAAAGCTCAGCTGAAGATGAGTTTTTACAAAGAGGCAGTGAGAAGAGCACAGGTTTGCAGACACACTGAGCAGAAGCAGGAGTAGGCTCCAAACATGAGATCAGAAAACCAGTCCAGAAGAAATGGCAGCAGATTGCAGCACACAAGAGCGCTGGAATTACTAATAGAAATAACAGCACAAAGAACCCATGACAGAAAAAAAACAAAACAAGAGAAGCACCAACAATAAAACATACACATGTCCAAGCTCGGTTGTAGAAACAACTAAGCTAAAAACAAGGACAGCAGAGATCACCCACCCCTGAAAACAAACACAAGGCCCAAGCATATAAACATACATACTAAAAAAAAAAACAAAGCAAAACAACCCCCCCCCCCCAAAATCTAGGCTTTGGAAAGAAAAACCAGGACGTCTTCTGTGCACCTGTGCACCCCACACACTGAAGGTCATTATGGCCTGTGCACCCCTATAACACCTACCAGCTAACTATAGGTTCATCATGAGGGAGATGCCTGGGAGATCAAGGGAGCTTTCTGTTATAAAGATGTGGTAAATTGTAGGGATGGGGGCTATTAGAGCCATAGGGTTTCTAGGTCAGCATGCGTTCATTAGGGTAGGAGGCATCAGAATCAATGTGGAAGAAAGAGATGGGAAAGTGTGTGTGTGTGTGTGTGTGCGCACTCATGTGTGTGTTGAGAAGGTGTGAGTGCACACACATATATGATGTACACATGGAGGTTAACAGTCAATTTCTGGTGTTGGTCCTCAGAGGTCTTCCATGTTTTGTTTGAGATAGAGATGTTTATTATCTGCAGCTTTACGTATCTAGAGTTTGTTTCTGTGGTGATTATAAATCCCATCAGTTTGGGCCAGGAGTAGTGGCATATACTTTAATTCTGGTACTCAGGAGGCAGAGGCAGGTGGGTCTTCTTGAGTTAGAGGCAAGCGTGGCTTATGGAGGGAATGTCAGGGCCAGCTAAGGTTATATAGTGAGATCTTGTCTCAAAACAAAACAAAACAAAACAAAAATCAAGTCTCACCATGTTGACAGTCATGATAACTGTTACACTTAAAAAGAATAAAAGGTTAGCACTGTGTGAAATGATGAGAAAAATGGATCACATGACATCTATAAACAAAAAACAGAGAAATGACACTAGAATTCACCAGTGTTTCCTGAAACATAACAACCAGTGTGGTGGTTTGAAAGAAAATGACCCCCAAAGGGAGTGGCACTATTAGGAGGTGTGGCCTTGTTGGAGGAAGGGTTAGGGTGGGCTTTGCGGTGTCTTTTGCTCAAGTTTTCCTCAGTGTGATTGTCAGTCAACTTCCTGTTACCTTCCGATCAGGATGTAGCTAGCACCACATCTGACTGAATGCTGCCATGCTCCCTATCATGATGATAATGAACTGAACCTCTGAACTGTAAGCTACCACCTCAACTAAATGTTTTTCTTTTTAAGAGTTGCCATGGTGATGGTGTCTTTTACAGCAATCTAACCCTAAGATAGAAACTGGTACCAGAAACTGGGGTGTTGCTGTGATTGGCCTGACCATGTTTTTGTTTGGAGAAATTGGATGCTGGCACTTTGAGTTTGAAAGGAGTGGAATGTTTTAAGTGCTGCTTAGTGAGCCCTACTGGTAGGAGCATGGAAATCAGAGCTAAGAGTGATTTGGACTGTCAGGTACTCACATAAGAGGTTTTAGAGGAGAAGAATTTTAGTATGTTCCTAGAGATCATTCTTGTGATGTGTTGGTGAAGAAAGTGGATGCCTTTTGCCCTTGTCCAAAAAGTCTGCCTGTGACTAAAATGAACAGTTTTGGATTAATTCTGTTGGCAGAGGAAATCTCAAAACAGCCTAGAATAAGCTCTGTTATGTGATTATTAGTGGTAACTCTAATGAAGATTTATAATGAAAAGAAGCAAGCTAAGAAGGGTAAAATACAAAATGTACAGAACAGGGGCACCAGGAAGTAGAATGAAGCTAAATTCTGTGTTCAAGGAGATAAGTGGGTTAAGAAAAGGAATAAAGGGAGTGGTGACCTCAGGGCAAGATCTCTCCCAGCTAAGTTTCCAACTTGTGAAGAGGAACTAAAGAAAAATTTAGAGCTAGGTGTGGTGATACAGGCCTTTAATTCCAGCACTCAGAAGGCAGAGGCTGGCAGATCTCTGAGTTTGAGGCCAGCCTGGTCTTCAGATCCAGTTCCAGGATGGCCACACCTAGGCAGTAAAGG
Source organism: Myodes glareolus (assembly GCF_982192425.1). NCBI lineage: Eukaryota > Metazoa > Chordata > Mammalia > Rodentia > Cricetidae > Myodes > Myodes glareolus. Next base: position 24,634,993 of record NC_142031.1, on the reverse strand, counting down.
TAACAGTCAAAAACAGAAAGCTGGTGAAGATGTAATTAAATGTGGGGCCATGTTCCAGCCCCAGCAAGCAGCAGAACTTGGCAGCTTCAGCCATGTGGTTCTGGTTTTAGAGTTAAGGATAGAAGAAAGGGGTTATGGAATTTGCCTCTTCATCTAAGGAAAGTTGCTGAAGCCAGGCGTGTGTGTGTGTGTGTGTGTGTGTGTGGGGTCCCTGAATGGGAGGCCTAGAGAGGCCATTGTATGAAGCTGTGAAGTTGAAGCCTGGATTGCCTTGGAGACCCCAAGATGTTAAAGATACCAGAGTCATGGGATACCTGCCAAGGAGAGCTACTGATAGGGAGTAGAACCAGCCCACGAGAGAGAAGTGTGCTGCAGTCAACAAAGCTGAAAGGAGTTGGAGATCAGAAGAGCGCTTTGACATTAAACATGTGGAGTTTGCGCAGCTGGTTTTTGGTCCTGCTTTGGTCCAGTGTTTCCTCGCTGTGCTCCCTTCCCTATGTTTAAGAATAGTAATGTGTATCCTGTGCCATTATATGTTGGAAGTATGTGATCTGTTTTTGGTTTTGATTTTACAGGGGATTATAGTTAAGAGATTACATGAATCTCAAAAGAAACTTTGAACTTTAGACTTTTAAATAAGTTTGTGACTGTTATAGACTGTGGGGACTTTTGAAGCTGGACTGAATGCATTTTTTTTTTTTGCATTATGATGTGGCTACAAACCTTTGGGAGCCAGAGACTGGAATGTGATGGCTTGGAAGAAAATGGCCCCCAAAGGGAGTGGCACTATTAGGAAGTGAGGCTTTGTTGAAGTAGGTGTGGCCTTGTTGGAGAAAGTGTGTCACTGTGGTGGCAGGCTTTGAGGTCTCTTTTGCTCAACCTTCCTCTGTGTGACACTCAGTCCACTTCCTATTGCCTTCTGATCCAGATGTAGCCAGCACAGGTCTGCCTGCATGTTGTTGCTCTCTGCCATGATGATAATGGATGGAACCTCTTAATTGTAAGCAAGTCACGTCAATTAAATGCTTTCCTTTATAAGTGATGATGCCATGGTCATGGTGTCTCTTTACAGCAATAGAAACCTTAAATAAGACAGCCAGTAACTGTAGTTAAAATAAATTTACAACAGCAACAGCAAAGGCCAAAGCCACAAACTTCTAGAAGGAAATATGTGAGTATAAGACTTTTATGGAAAACAATAGAAGTGATTTATTTATTTATTTATTTATTTATTATCTGTTTTAAAGACAGGGCCCATGCTGCCCAGGTTATCTTCAAATTGTCTTTATTTTTTTTAATTTATTTTTTTGAGAAAGTAATTTTATTAAATTATAAAAGTTTCCATTTCCGCCCCTCCTCCCAACACCCTCCCACTCCCCCCACTCCCTCTCCTCCTCCCTCTTCATCCCTAAGAGCAGTCAGGGTTTCCTGCCCTGTGGGAAGTTCAAGTTCCTCCCCTCTCCCTCCAGGTTCAGGAAGGTGAGTATCCAAACAGACTGGATCCCCAAAATCCAGTATATGCAGAGGAAACAAGTCCCAGTGTCATTGTCAATGGCTTTTCAGAAAGACTCCGGGCCAGCCACATTCAGAGAATCCGGCCACATTCAGAGAATCTGGTTGGATCACGTCCTCGTTCAGTCCCAGTCCAACTGGCCTTGGTGAACTCTCATTAGATCAGTCCCCTTGTATCAGTAGGTGATAGCATCCCTCGCAGTCCTGATTTACTTTTTCATTTTTTTCCTCCTTCTGCTCCTCATTTGGACCTTGGGGGGCTCAGTCCAGTGCTCCAATGTGGGTCTCCGTCTGTATCGCCATCCATCGTCGGATGAAGGTTCCCTCTGGTCTTGCCTTCTTTGCTCACGTTCTCTTTCCTTCTGCTTCTCGTTTGGACCTAGGGAGTTAAGTCCAGTGTTCCAATGAGGGTCTCTGTCTCTATCTCCATCCATCGCCAGATGAAGGATCTATGGTGATAAACAAAATATTCATCAGTATGGTTATGGGCCAAGGCCGGTTCAGGCACCCTCTCCTCTGTCCAGAGAACAATCTGGGGATCTCTCCTTGGACCTGGGATCCCATATATAATCAAGTCTCCTGTAAATCCTAAAATGACTCCCTTAGTTGAAATATATTCTTCCCTGATCCCATATTCATCCTCCCCCCCCATCCCAGTCCACCGAGCTTTCCCCATTCCTCCCCTACTCCCTTCTCTCTAACCCTCTCCCCTTCCAACAACCCTCCCTCCCCACCATGCACCCGAGGTTACCTGGGACTCTTGTCTATTTCCTATCTCCTGGCGGATAGCTAAATAATCTTCATCAGGTTCATCTTCTTATTTAGCTTCTCTAGGATCACGAATAATAGGCTCAAAGACCTTTAATTATGGTTAGAATCCACTTATGAGTAAATACATACCGTGTTCCTCTTTTTGGGTCTGGCTTACCTCACTTAGTAAAGCATTTTCTATTTCCATCCATTTACATGCAAAATTCAAGATGTCATTGTTTTTTACCACTGAGTAAAACTCTAATGTGTATATGTTCCACACCTTTTTTAACCATTCTTCTATTGAGGGGCACCTAGGTTGTTTCCAGGTTCTGGCTATTACAAATAGTGCTGCTATGAACATAGTTGAACAAATGCTTTTGTAGTATGTTAGGGAATCTCTAGAGTATATTCCCAAGAGTGGAATTGCTGGGTCCTGAGGGAGGTTGACTCCCAGTTTCCTGAGAAACCGCCACACTGATTTCCACAGTGGCTGCACAAGTTTGCATTCCCACCAACAATGGATGAGTCTTCCCCTCCCTCCACATCCTCTCCAGCATAGGCTATCATTGGTGTTTTTGACTTTAGCTATTCTGACAGGTGTAAGATGGTATCTCAAAGTGGTTTTGATTTGCATTTCCCTGATCTCTAAGGAGGTTGAGCATGACCTTAAGTGTCTTCTGGCCATTCGAAGTTCATCTGTTGTGAATTCTCTGTTCAGTTCAGTACCCCATTTTTTAATTGGGTTAATTAGAGTTTTAGTGTCTAGTTTCTTGAGTTCTTTGTATATTTTGGAGATCAGACCTTTGTCTGATGAGGGGTTTGTGAAGATCTTCTCCCAGTCAGAAGGTAGCCTTTTTGTCTTACTGACAGTGTCCTTTGCTTTACAGAAGCTTCTCAGTTTCAGGAGGTCCCATTTATTCATTGTTTCTCTTATTGTCTGCACTCCTGGAGTTCTGCTTAGGAAGTGGTCTCCTGTGCCTATATCTTGTAGACTACTTTCCACTTTCTCTTCTATCAGGTTCAAAGTGGTCGGATTAATGTTGATGTCTTTAATCCATTTGGACCTGAGTTTTGTGCATGGTGATAGATATGGATCTATTTTCATTCTTTTACAGGTTGACATCCAGTTATGCCAGCACCATTTGTTAAAGATGCTATCCTTCTTCCATTGTATACCTTTAGCTCCCTTGTCAAAAATCAGGTGTTCATAAGTTTGTGGGTTAATACCCGGGTCTTCTATTCGATTCCATAGGTCGACTTCTCTGTTGTTATGCCAATACCAAGCTGTTTTCAACACTGTTGCTCTGTAATAGAGTTTGAAGTCAGGGATGGTAATGCCTCCAGAAGTTCCTTTATTGTATAAGATTGTTTTGGCTATCCTGGGTTTTTTGTTTTTCCATATAAACTTGATTATTGTTCTCTCAAGGTCTGTGAAGAAGTTTGGTGGGATTTTGATGGGAATTGCATTGAATCTATAGATTGCTTTTGGTAGAATTGCCATTTTTACTATGTTGATTCTCCCAATCCAAGAGCAGGGGAGGTCTTTCCATTTTCTGGTATCCTCCTCAATTTCTTTATTCAAGGACTTAAAGTTCTTGTCAAATAGGTCTTTCACTTCCTTGGTTAGAGTTACCCCAAGATATTTTATGCTATTTGTGGCTATCATGAAAGGTGATGTTTCTCTTATTTCCCTCTCTGCTTCTTTGTCCTTTGTGTATAGGAGGGCAACCGATTTTTTGGAGTTGATCTTGTATCCTGCCACATTACTAAAGATGTTTATCAACTGTAGGAGTTCTTTGGAAGAGTTTTTGGGGTCGTTTATGTACACTATCATATTGTCTGCAAATAGCGAAAGTTTAACTTCATCCTTTCCAATTCGAATCCACTTGATTCCCTTATGTTGTCTTATTGCTATTGCTAGAACTTCAAGCACTATATTGAAGAGGTATGGAGAGAGTGGACAGCCTTGTCGTGTTCCTGATTTTCGTGGAATGGCTTTGAGTTTCTCTCCGTTCAATTTGATGTTAGCTGTCGGCTTGCTATATATTGCTTTTATTATATTTAGGTATGATCCTCGTAAACCTAATCTCTCCAACACCCTTATCATAAAGGGGTGTTGAATTTTGTCAAATGCTTTTTCAGCATCCAATGAAATGATCATATGGTTTTTTTCTTTCAATTTATTTATATGATGGATTACATTGATAGATTTGCGTATGTTGAACCAACCCTGCATCTCTGGGATGAAGCCCACTTGATCATAATGGATGATTTTTCTAATGTATTCTTGGATTCAGTTTGCCAGTATTTTATTGAGTATTTTTGCGTCAATGTTCATGAGTGAGATTGGTCTGTAATTCTCTTTCTTGGTTGTGTCTTTGTGTGGTTTTGGTATCAGAATAACTGTAGCTTCATAAAAAGAGTTTGGCAATGATTCTTCTGTTTCTATATTGTGAAATACATTAAGGAGTATAGGTATTAGCTCTTCCTGGAAGTTCTGGTATAATTCTGCATTGAAACCATCTGGTCCTGGACTTTTTTTGGTAGGGAGATTTTTGATAACAGCTTCTAATTCTTCATGACTGACAGGTCTATTTAGATTGTTCACCTGGTCTTGGTTCAACTTTGGTATATGGTACTTATCTAAAAAAATGTCCATTTCTTTTACATTTTCCAACTTTGTGGCATATAAATTTTTGTAGTAAGATCTAATGATTCTCTGAATTTCCTCTGTGTCTGTGGTTATGTCCCCCTTTTCATTTCTGATCTTATTAATTTGCATGTTCTCTCTCTGCCGTTTGATTAATTTGGATAGGGGTTTGTCAATCTTGTTGATTTTCTCCAAGAACCAGCTTTTTGATTCATTGATTCTTTGGATTGTTTTCTGTGTTTCTATTTTGTTGATTTCAGCCCTCAGTTTGATTATTTCCAGTCTTCTAGACCTCCTGGGTGTATCAGCTTCTTTTTTTTCTAGAGCTTTCAAGTGTGCTGTTAAGTCTCCAATGTGTGCTTTCTCCGTTTTCTTTAATTGGGCACTTAGTGCTATGAACTTTCCTCTTAGCACTGCTTTCATAGTGTCCCGTAGGTTTGAGTATGTTGTGTCTTTATTTTCATTAAATTCAAGGAAGACTTTAATTTCTTTCTTTATTTCTTCCTTGACCCAGGGGTGATTCAGTAGTTGACTGTTCAACTTCCATGAATTTGTTGGCTTCCTGGGGGTAGCACTGTTGTTGAATTCTAACTTTAATCCATGGTGGTCTGACAAGACACAGGTGGTTACTAATATTTTTTTGTATCTGTGGAGGTTTGCTTTGTTACCCAGTATGTGGTCAATTTTCGAGAAGGTTCCATGAGCTGCAGAGAAGAAGGTATATTCTTTCCTATTTGGGTGGAATGTTCTATAGATGTCTGTTAAGTCCATTTGATTCAATACCTCCAATAATTCTCTTATTTCTCTGCTAGGGTTCTGTCTGATTGACCTGTCCATTGGTGAGAGAGGAGTGTTGAAGCCTCCTACTATTAGTGTCTGTGGATTGATGACTGCTTTGAGTTCTAGAAGTGTTTCTTTTACATAAGTAGGAGGCTTTATATTAGGGGCATAGATATTCAGGATTGAGACTTCCTCCTGATGAATTGTTCCTGTTATGAATATAAAATGTCCGTCTCCATCTCTTCTGATTGATTTTAGTTTGAAGTCAATTTTGTTAGATATTAGAATGGCCACACCCGCTTGTTTCTTAGGTCCATTTGCTTGGAAAATCTTTTCCCAGCCCTTTACTCTGAGTAGATGTCTGTCTTTGTGATTGAGGTGTGTTTCTTGTAAACAGCAGAATGTTGGATCCTGTTTTCGTATCCAATCTCTTAGTCTGTGCCTTTTTATAGGTGAATTGAGTCCATTAATATTAAGTGATATTAATGACCAGTGGTTGTTGACTCCGGTTATTATTATTTTTTCTTTGTTTGTTTAATAGAGTTTGTATGTGTCCCTTCTTTGAGTTAAGCTCGTGAAGGGTCGTTAGATGTCTGAGTTATTGTAGGCAGTGTTGGCAATGTTGGATTCCTTGGGTTGCGATTTTCCTTCTATTACTTTCTGTAAGGCTGGGTTTGTGGCTACGAATTGTTTAAATTTGTTCTTATCCTGGAATATTTTGTTTTCTCCATTGATAGTGAATGATAGCTTGGCTGGGTATAGTAGTCTGGGTTTGCATCCATGGTCTCTTAGTTTCTGCAGTACCTCTATCCAGGACCTTCTGGCTTTCATGGTTTCCATAGAGAAGCCTGGTGTAAGTCTGATAGGTTTACCTTTATAAGTTACTTGACCTTTTTCTTTTGCAGCTGTTAATATTCTTTCTTTAATCTGTATGTTTTGTGTTTTGATTATTATATTGCGAGGGGATTTTTTTTAAAACTATTCTTTTTTTTTTTAAAGATTTTATTTATTATGTATACAATACAGTGTGCTGCCTCCATGTATGTCTGCAGGCCAGAAGAGGGCACCAGATCTCATTGTAGATGGTTGTGAGCCACCATGTGGTTGCTGGGAATTGAACTCAGGACCCCTAGAAGAACAGTCAGCATCCTTAACCTCTGAGCCATCTCTCCAGCCCGGGATTTTTTTTTTGATCAAGTCTATTCGGTGTTCTGTATGCTTCTTGAACCTTCATAGGAATATCATTCTTTAGGTTGGGAAAGTTTTCTTCTATAATTTTGTTGAATATATTTTCTGGGCCTTTGATCTGCAGTTCTTCTCCTTCTTCAATCCCTATTATTCTTAGATTTGGTTTTTTTATTGTGTCCCAGATTTTTTTGAATGTTTTGTGATGAGAATTTGTTGGATTTGCTGTTTTCTTTGATCTGAGCATTTATTTTCTCTATGATATCTTCAGACTCTGAGATTTGTTCTTCCATCTCTTGTATCCTATTGGTTATGTTTGATTCTGTAGTCTCTGTTCGTTTACCTAGATTTTCCATATCCAGCCGGCCCTCGTTTTGTGTTTTCTTCATTGCCTCCATTCCAGTTTTCAATTCTTGAACTGTTTCCATTACCTGTTTGATTGTTTTTTCTTGGTTTCCCAGTGTATCATTCACGGATTTACTCATTTCTTCAAACTTTTTGTTATACTTCTCATCCAGTTCTTTACTCATTTCTTCAATCTTTTTGTTATATTTCTCATCCAGTTCTTTAAGGGAGTTATTCATATCCTGTTTAAGGGACTCTATTGCTTTCATAATGGCACTTTTTTCCACTTCTTCTGAATTAAGAGGTTCAAGTCCTTCTATTGTAGGGTCGTTGGGATCTGGTAATTTCATGTTGTTTTTTAGATTGTTGGAGGAGTTCTTGCCTTGGCGTCTGCCCATCTCTTCCTTCAAGTGCTCTATATTGGATCTTCTGATACCAGGTCAGGTTCCCTTGTTGGGCAGGGACTTCACTGACAGAAGGTCTACCTTTCCTCAGGCAGTCTATTGAAACACAGGCACTCCCTCCTGCCGGGTTGCACTCACAGCCACAGCCCAGCATGCAAGGGAGCTGCTCTGGGGAGATCTTGTGGCCCCAGGGGGAAGGGGGAAGAGAGGAAGTCTGAATTCCTCCTAGTCGAAGCCCTCGGGCCAGGAGCAAACTCACCCCTCCTCCAATGGATGTCTTCTAGAAGTTTACTGTCTCTTGCTGGTCAGGAATGTGGCTGAGCTGATTCAGGGCCTGCCTGTCCTGAGGCAGGCTCTCAAAGCACAGGAACTGCCCCTGCCCGGCTGAGCCCACAGCCCAGGCTCAGCGTGCCAGGGAGCAGCTCTGGGGAGATCTTGTGGCTCCAGGGGGAAGGGAGAAAGAGAGGAAGGTGTACCTGGATGAAGGCTGGGATGGGATTCGGGCTCGAATTGTCTTTATTGATGAGGATGACAAACTTCTGATCCTCCTCCCCTTACCTCCTGAGTGCTGAGATTATAGATTGGTGCCAGAGAATTGTCTGTATTCTGTCAATCATGTTTTAAATAAATGCTGATTGACCAGGCAGGATGTATAGGCAGGTCAACCAGACAGGAAGTAGAGGTGGGGCGATGAGAATAGGAGTATTCTGGGAAGCAGGAAGCTCCCTCCGCAGTTCTGCCCAGACTATTGAAGAAGCAAGATGTGAGCTGCTCTGATGAGAAAGGTACCGAGCCATGTGGCTAACATAGATAAGAACAATGGGTTAACATAAGTGACAAGAGCTAATAAGAAGCCTGAGCTAATGGGTCAATCAGTTTATGATTAATGCAGACTCTCTGTGTAATTTTCTCTGGGACTAAATGGCTGGGGGACTGGGCAGGACATAAACCCCAACAAGCAGGCCCCTTCATGTTACAATAGATGTTACCATGTGTAGTATGTGGGGCTGGCTTGTTGGGGTATCTGTCCCGTCCAGTACCCCACAGCAGGCAAGCCCCAAAGAAAATCACGCACAAGACTCCATAAGATTATAAACTGATTGGCTCTTTAGGTCAGGCTTCTTGTTAACTCTTATAACTTATATTAACCCATTATTCTCATCTATGTTAGCCATAATGGCTCCGTACCTTTCTCAGCTGGGCAAGTTACATGCTGCCTCTTCAGTGGTCTGCGCAGGAGTGCTGCTGAGGAACTTCTCTGCTTCCCAGAATTCTCCTATTCTCATTGCATCACTTCTACTTCCTGTCTGGTTTTCCTGCCTATACTGCCTGCCTGGCCAATCAGCGTTTTATTAAAATATGATTGACAGAATACAGACAATTCTCCCACATCAACCATGTCTGGTTTGTGTGGTCCTGGAGATCAGATCTAGGCCTCTGGACCTGCTAGGCAAGCCTCTACCGGCTGAATTTCACCCCAGCCCAAGAGCAATTATTAAAAGGCATAAAGCCAGTTCTAGCTAGTGAGAGGCAAAATATCACGGAGAGAAAGACAGTATAGGAGACAGCAGAATAAACAATCCGTAGTCAAGTTTATTCAATTTCAATAAAAGTTCTTAAGATAATTATGGCAGAACTGGGAAAGACATATCCAAAAAGCCAAGGGACAGAATAAAAACAATTGTGGGGATGAGAGAGCTGCCCTGCCAGATCTCAAACCCTGATGCCGAGTCATAGAGGAGTGGAGTGAAGAACCTGCTGGATGGACAGAGACTTTGGGGACAGACAGGGTCACTACAGTTCACTTTAGGGGAGAGTCTCTTTTTCTCTAATTTAAAAATGAAGTAGTGATTGTAACAGGTAGTTTGCAGATTCATTTGATTTGTGTGTGTGTGTGTGTGTGCAAGTATGTATGTGTATTCAGAAGCCCTCCTAGACCACTGGACCTCTTGCAGGTGAAGTCACAGGTGGTAGGAGACTGCCCCACATGCGTGCTGGGAATTGAATTTAGGTCCTATGCAAGAGCAGCAAGCCCTCTTAACTGCTGAGCCCTTTCTTCAGCCTCCTTAACAGGCCCTTTAACAAACTGTCTTAGGCAATAAAATATGTACAAATATAAGATACCTACTTCACCACCCACCTGCCCACACGCACCTGGATTATAATCTACGTGTACAATGTGAAATTTAATAAAGGAGGACCCAGAAGAGTTGTGTCTCTCTACACTCATCCCGGCCAGCTGGGTCCCGATGTGACGCCATCATGGCTGCCTTTCATCACAGCACAGGGAAAAGCTCCCCAGTCGCACTGTGTCCCTGAAACTGGCCAGATGTTCAGAAACAACTGGCTGTCCTGGACAGAAAACAGTTTCAGCTAAGCAAAGCGATGGAGCGATGGAGCGCTAGAGCTAGGCACACGTGATCCTCTGATTTGGGGCTTGTGAGCATCAGACAACTCGGTCTGCTTTTCTGTTAAGAAAGGAGGAGTCCAATCTGCAGCTCTGAAAGGATCGGATGCTACGTGCATTCCGGGACAGCGTGTCTGGACTGCTTGTCCCAGAGGATGAAGTTTGCGGAGAGCTAAGCGTTCAGTTTAGTGCAAGGTCGCTGTGACTGCTCCAGCTTCCCCAGGGTGCTGGGACTCGTGGGAGCTCCAAGCAGGTGCTGTGCTTTTTAAGAACCCCTCTTTCCAGAGAGCAGAAGCTCCACCAGGGCTGAGTGGTCACGGAGCGTCCAACTTTAGATTGGTGACAGTGTGGCTCAACCTGCCTCTCAGGTCCCTTTCGGCTCACAGACGTGCCCCAGGAACTGGCATTTATCTGTCTGTGAACTGGGTGGGATTCCATTTTACAGTTTGAATGACATGTTTCAAGTCCATTCTTTCATGACTGGGTTTTCTGAAGTCGGAAGCCCTGCGTGTGTTGGACTTGATCCAAAGCCTCTTACTCTCCTTGCAGGGTCAAACGGAAGAACTGGGAGCAGAATTTCGTACAAATGCCAGTGAAGGCAGTGTCTCTCTCCACCTCAGCCCCAGTCGCTATGGATGGAATCCAGGTCAGGCATTAGCAACTTTTTAAAAAATGTTTTCAGTGTTTAGCCAATTACATGAAAATAAATATATTTGAATAGACAGAAATGAGAAGAAAATAGCAAAAATTAGTAAGAGAATATTTGGTTTGCTTTCTGGTGTTTTGAGACAGGGTCTTGCTGTGTAGTCCAGGTTGGGCTCGAACTCATGGTGCTCCTTCTGTCTCAGCTTTTAAAGTGTTAGAATTATAAGCATGTAATTCTCATATCTAGCAATTAAAAAATAATAAAACTATATCTAGCAATTAAAAATAATAATAAAACGAACTAGAAATTTTTCCTTTTGTTTTATTTTTTAAAAACACATTTTAATTGTGTGTGTGTGTGTGTGTGTGTGTGTGTGTGTGTGTGTACCTGAGTGGGTATATATGTACCATATCAGTGCAGGAACCTGCAGAAGTCAGAAGCATCAGACCCCTGGAACTGGGGCTACAGAAGGTTGTAGGCCCTGTGGGTGCTGGAAAGTACCCTGGGTCCTCTTGAAGAGCAGTGAGCATTCTAGATTGTTGAGTCATTGCTCCAACCCTGCTGTTTCATTATTATTTTTGGTTTTTCTAGACAGGGTTTCTTTGTAGTTTTGGAGCCTGTCCTGGAACTAGCTCTTATAGACCAGGGTGGTCTCAAACTCACAGTGATCCTCCTGTCTCTGCCTCCCAAGTGCTGGGATTAAAGGTGTGCGCCACCACTGCCTGGCAATTTTTAAAATTTTAATTTTTTTTATTATTTTTCTTCATGTGTATACAATGTGGGTATGTGGGCATGTGTGTTATAGTATGCATGTGGCAGTCAGAGGACAATTTTTGGGAATCAGATCTCTTCTTCCACACCGGGTTCCAGGGATTGAACTCAGGCCATCAGCCTTGCACGGCAAGCTTTTACTCAACATGTGATCTCATCAACCCTGCTTTTTAAAATTTTAATTAGTTTATTTATTTTGTGACCCATTGAATTGAATTAGTGCTGCTTCCATTCATCCCAGTAAATGGGTGATTTGCTGGAGTGTGGGAAACTTGCCAGTGGCTACACCGAGGAGAAAAATGACTCCCATCCCCAAGGAGTCAGCTGCATATTTCTTGGCATATAATTTTTTAAAGATTTCAAATAAGATGGTCATTAGTGGATGAAGTGAAATAAAGGGAAAATGAGCTACAATGCCTTCCTTTTCTTATACGCTATGTATTACGTCCTATCTCAGGTATGCTATTTCCCTGTGCATGTATTTGCACACGTGCATATGTGTGTGATTCAGTATGCGTGTGCCACGGCACACAGGTGGACATTGGAGGACAACCTCAGGTATTATCTTCGCCTTCCGCTGTGCCCCACTATGTCAGCCTCTCTTGCTCCACTGCATAGCTGGCGTGTGAGCTGCCCCTCCCTGTCATCTTGCCATAGGGCACACTGGTGTTGCTGTTACGAGCTCTGTGCCGGATTTAACCTGAGTTCTCGGGATCAGAACCCAGGTCCTCAGGCTCGCATGGCAAGCACTTTACTCGTGAAGTCATCTTTCCATCTTTCCTTTGCATTTTCTCTCCTTGGTATTGGCCAGAGCTGGAGCCTGCCTCTCCTTACTAGGGTGCCTTCTCTTGTAAGGTCTTAATGTGTTTTCTTTGCTTATAAAAACATACTGTGTGAAAAAAAAATGCCGGGCGGTGGTGGCACACACCTTTAATCCCAGCACTCAGGAGGCAGAGGCAGGAGGATCTCTGTGAGTTCGAGGCCAGCCTGATTTACAAGAGCTAGTTCCAGGAAGGCTCCAAAGCTACAGAGAAACCTTGTCTCAAACCTCCACCCTCACCCCCTCCCCAAAAAGAAAAAGAAAACATACTGTGTGTGTGTGTGTGTGTGTGTGTGTGCGCACACACACACATGTAGTTCAGAGGTCAGTATCAAATATCTTTCTCACTATGTAGCCCTGGCTGACTTGGAATTCACTGTGGATCAGGCTATCTTTGAACTCAAGAGATCGGCCTGCCTCTGCCTCTTGAATGCTGGGATTAAAGGTGTGCACTGCCACTCCTAGCCATTCGCTTTGTATTTTGAGAAAGGATTTGAACCTGGAGCTTGCTGGCCACCGGGTCGCAGTGATCTTTCTATCTCCAGAGCTGGGGTGACAGGCATGTCCCACTACCTCAGATTTTTACCTGAGTGCTGGGGACCTAAACTCGGGTTCATTTACCCACTGAGCCTTCTCCCAGTCCTGATGCTTCCCGGCTCTTTGTCTTATTTCCAGAGCACAGCTCTCACCCCATCGCCCTAGTTCAAAAATGCGAGATCAGCTTTGCTGGGTGTGTAATCTGTGTTGACATGACTTCCTGACTTCCTGCCCTCTGGGCGCAGCTGGGGGACGGGGTTCGATTCCTCACAGCTGGGAGACCTCAGGCAGGCAGACAGGGTCAGGTTGAGCCTTTGCTCTCCAGGGTCACTGGGCTTGTGGTCTTGTCTCTCCAAGGATTCCTCACAAAGCTCTGGCACCTACTTCTTCAGTCCAGCTGGAGAGGTCTTGTCCGACTAGACAGCATATTTGGGATTCACAAAGGACGTCCTGCTGTAAATCTGGACGCCTTCAGGCATGGGGGAATTGAACACCGACGCTTCCCAGCCCCAGTGTTGTTTCTTGAGGAGCTAATTCTCACCGGTTATGCTGAGCCAGGATTTGTCAGGATTTGGGCTGAAATCACACATTTTCCATTCCCCCCTTCCCAGAGACCTGTGAGAGCCAGTCCTCCTGGGAGCCAGAGGAGAAGCCGATTCTCGGGCACGCAAAAGAGAAAGAAAAAAAGAAGAAAAGAAAAAGGAAGTCCAACTTGGAGCCATTTTTCTAGTAAGTGTAGGAAAATGGAATATTTCAAAGGACACCGTTGGGCGTGTTGGTCCATGCTTGCGTGTCTACTATCCCGGCCCTTGGAAGCACCTGCCTGTGACCGTGAACACGCACGGCAAGGATCCTGGGTGCTTTCCCTTCCTCCTCACCAAAGCCTGGAGCTCTGTCCCTGAGCACCCAACAAGGACCTCGGCAACACTTGGTGGGTCAGTCGTCCAGTTGGCACCCGCACCTCCTGCAGACGTCGCTCTGCAGACTCTGAACTGTCCTTTCCCGCCCAACTCTGCCCAAAGCTGGAGTGCCGATCATCCTTCCAATCTTCAGAGCACCTTAGACTTCCAGCGTGCTTCTGCAAAGGCTCCAGAACTAAGCTTCCATTTTTTATTAGATTTTTGTCAAGGAGTTACAGCTTTAAAAGAAAATTATAAAACTGAAAGTTTGTGTGTACATACATATATACATACATATATATACAAACATACATACACATACACATATATAAATACATACATACTTGTGTATATATAGTCTAATATATGTATTCATAGATAGATATAAAATACATATATTTTAGACTACATCCCCCCTCATACATGTATGACTAAAAGGGAATGAACAAGCAGAAAATGTGGTAGGACCACATCTTTCATACCATCATCTCCCTCCCCAAATTTTTCTTCCTTGGGGGAACCAGTTTTAGAGATTTACTTATCATCTTATTATTATTTTTTTTAAGCATACAACAGAATCCCTTTATTTACTGCTATTCATTATGGCTGTAGCTAGGACTTCTAGCATTAATCTGAATAGGTGAGAGAATGGGGACTCTCGTCTTATCCCAGACTTTAGAGAAACCACCTTCTGTTTCCCCGCTGCCACTCAGTGAAGTATTAGTGTCTTAGCTATTCTCCTGTTGCTGTGTTTAAGTGCCCTAACAAAAGCAGTTTAAGGAAGGAGAGCATATTGTGGGTCGCAGTTGGAGGGTACCCACCGTGGTGGTGAGTTAAGGTGGCAGGGGTATGACAGGCTGGAGAGCTGCCTTCTCTGAGTCCAGGGAACTGAGCTGCCTTCCTTTATAAGAATGGGCCTTCCCACCTCAATTACCCTGAGGAAGACAATAGCTTAGAGATGTGCCCAGAGGGTGGCCTCCTCGGTGACTGACACCAGATCCGGACTGACCGCAGGCCTCATCACAGTTACTATGGGCTTGTTGTCTAGGGCCTTTAGCATGTCCAGGAGTCTTAGGAACCTCTGCCAACCTTCTTGACAGGGATAGTCAACCTTGTTGAGGGCGTGTGGTGTGTCTATTGAAGTGATTGCGATTTCTGTCTGTAAGTCTGCCTGTGGGCTGTTCATTTATTAATTTGCAGGTGTGGAACTATCCTTGCGTCCCTGGAATGAGGTCATGGAGTGTATACTCTTCATAAAGTACTCTTAAATTTGGTTTGCAAGTCTTTGTTGCAGATTTCAGCACCAGTGTTCAGGGTCATGGTCTATTTCATTTTACTTTATTTATTTATTTATTTATTTTAGACAGGGTCTCGATATGTAGCCTTGGTTGGCCTGAAACTTGTCAAGGACTGGCCTCAACAAAAATACCTCTTACCAGGGTAGAGGCGTGGGAATTTTAGAAATATAAGTAAAGAATATGAAGACACATGGAAACTAGTAAGACAGAAACCATAGACTAATACCGGGAGGGTATTCCAGTGATAATTGAAATCCTGAAATCCTTTGTGTTTATTTTTCCACAACTTTTATACCCAACATAAATGGGGTGGTGGGGGGGAGAAGGTAAAAAATATTTTATTAACATGATATAAAAGATAACTCACAGTCATTCACTTTATCACTCCGGGACATCAAACCATTAGCATTCTGTAGTCTAGGTAGCAGAAGCTGTTCTAGGTCACACATACTGAAGGCCACCCTTTCCCAGGTGACTTCATAGTTACAAAAGAAGGGGCAGAAGTATGTTTGCATATTCTGACCACCTGTCAGGATTGAATGGAGCTCTCTTCACGTCAAAAGAACCAAGCAATCACACCCTGAGTTGGGACATGCAACTATGCTTGTCAACCATTTTGAGCGACCTCCAAACTCTCTGACCATCAGACAAGGTGGAAATCAGGCTCACATTTGGGGCCTCCACAGGAAGTCACTCTGTAGCCTAGGCTGGCGTTGAACTCACAGAGCTCTGCCTGCCTGTGCTGAGATTAAAGGTGTAAAATGCAGGACACCGTGACTTCTGACCCCACAGTTTATTATTTTTTGTGTCTTTTTCTGGCTTCAGTATCAAGACAATGTCCACTTCACAGAATTATTAGCTGTGCTCTTTTCCCTTCATTTTGTGGACAGTTTCGGGAGCGTGGGTGCTATTAGCTCTCTTTTCAAAGCCTTGGTAGAATCCAGTGACTTCTTTGGGATTCTTGTTTGGGGTAGGCGATTACTGCTTCAATCTCATTGCTTTTTCTGGGTCTGTTTCAGTGGCTTATCTCCTCTTGACTTAGCTTTGCTAAGGTTCAGGTTAACTCAATTCAGTTTCCTTTAGACATTCTGGGATTTTCTATAATTAGCTTTTGGAACCATTGTGTAATAGTCCTCTGTTGTAAGAGCCTCTTTCTCAGCTCTCCTGCATTCACTTGGGTCTTCTCTCTCCGTTTAGCTTGATCTCTTTGTTCATTGACTCTTATTCTTTTAGTGGCCTTTGAATTATTTGCTGCCCTGGTTTTAATTATTTCTTTCCACTAAATGTTTCGTGGCTGTTATTGCTTTTGTAAGACTTTGGGATGCTTTGTTATTTCTTTGAGAGCTCTGATCTTTTAATGCAAACACTTCACAGCTATGTTTTTTTTCTTTGAACCACCTTCCAGAAGTTGTGACAAGTTGTGCTTTCTATCACGGTTTTGTCAATGACTCACTGGCTATTCAAGAGGGTAAAGTCTAATCTCTAGTACTGGTACAGCTTCTGTGGGTTTGCTTGCTGTTTACTTTCTAGTTTTATGCCACTATGATCTGATACCAAGAATGCATTTTTATTTTTTTATTTATTAAGACTTGATTTATGTTCTGAAACATGATCCGTTTAGAGAAAGTTCCACGAAGAACGTGTGTTCTGCAGCTATTGGGTGGCGGCATATGGTGCGGGAGAATTGTCTGTATTCTGTCAATCATGTATTTTAATAAAACACTGATTGGCCAGGCAGGAAGTATAGGTGGGTCAACCAGACAGGAAGTAGAGGCGGGGCAATGAGAATAGGATAAGGCTAGGGAGGCGGAAACTCCCTTAGCCACTCCTGCGCAGATCACTGAAGAGGCAGCATGTAACTTGCCCAGCTGAGAAAGGTACGGAGCCATGTGCTAATGTAGATAAGGATAATGGGGTAACATAAGTTATAAGAGTTAACAAGAAGCCTGACCTAATGCACCAATCAGTTTATAACCTTATGGAGTCCTGTGTGTAATTTCTCTTTGGGATTTGCCGGCTGTTGGGGTACCGGGCGGGACGGAAACCCCAACAAGCCGGCCCCTCATGTTACAGGCATATTCCATAGCTGTCTGCTCAGCCTGTATGATGTATGATACAGTTTAACTCTGGTTTCCTTTTTTAAAGATTCATTTTCATTATTTTAAATTACATGGATATGTGCGCATCTCTCTGTGTGGTGATGTAAGACCAAGCACAGTTGCTCTCAGAGGCTAGCAGAGGCTGTACTGAGGTTTAGATCAGTGCAAGTCACCTGGCACAAATAGTGACTTGAACCCGGGTTCTCTGCAAGGGCAGTATGTGCTCTTGGTCAGCGGGACATCTCTTCATCCCCAAATCTGAGGTTTCTTTGTTGATTTTCAGTTTAGATGAGGGGTGCTGATGGCTCCACTGTTATGGTACCAGGAATTACATTACGCACACGAAAACATAATTTTTGTTCACTGGTGTTTGTTTTATGCAATGGGGAGCCCCAGGATCAGTGCATACATGTCTACATTTGTCTGTCTATCTATCTATCTATCTATCTATCTATCTATCTATCTATCTATCTATCTATCTGTCTGTCTCAATAAAGAGAACAATCCATCATATCTATGTATCTATATATAGATGTATAGCAGCCCCCCCCTTTTTCAACCTCTTCTGTTGTTTTGACTTGAAATGCTCTTGATCAGATATCTAAGGAAGGTAGCATTCCAGAGAAGTTCTGAGGTGGACAGAGGTCCTTTGATTGACTGGAAGGTGAGTGAGGCAAGGTAGGAGGTGTCCCAAAGTGGCCTCTGTGCTCTTAGCTGTTCCCAGCCACAAGTCTGCTCAAATGGTCAGACACAGATCACCAGGGTGGAACCTGAGTCCCCAAGTGCTAGCCATGAACTCCTGTGGACAGAGGAGAAAGCAATCCTGGCCAGAAAGGTAAGGAAAGCAGAGGCCTCCAGTGCACCCCTTCCTTCTGTTCCAGCAGGAATGCCAGGGCCAGCTCCTCTCCTCCATCTGCTCTGATCCAATGGGAATGGGCTGCTGCTGGACCTCCTCTGGGGCAAAGCATAATGACCATGTGTCCAGTTGTCCAGGCCACCACCCACACTTACCTGGTGCCACAGCCACACTGGCAGCCTCACTTCAGTCGGGGAAGTCTGGGAGGGAGTCTGGCCGGCTTCCAGGCATCTTTTGTGTGTGTCACGCCTTTCCTGAGGATGCTCTGACACCTTGCCCACTAGGCAGTAAATTTTTATGGCTTGAAGCTGGAGAAAAGTGGAAGCTCAGGTCACATAAATACTAAGTGGGGGAAGCAGGCATCATTTTATTAAACTTTTCTTTTTCGGGAGTGGGGACATAGTTCAGTTAGGGAAGTGTTTTCTTAGCCTGCATAAAGCCTTCAGTTCGATCCCCAGCACAGGAACTGGGCGTGAAGACACAGGCTTGAAATCCTAACCCTGGGGCGATGGAAGCCAAAGAATAGGAAGCCCAAGGTCATCCTGGGCTGTACAGAGAGTCAAGGGCAGGGTGGAGTACAGAACAACTGAAGCAACCAGAACACAAAGCAAGATTCTTTTGCTTTTAAATATTTTAAAGCTTAAAAAAATTGTGTATTGTTGTAGGATATTTTACTCTTTTGGCTTTTTGGACTCTTTTGGGGGCCCCCTATCCAGCTCCCAAATAAATCACACACAGAGGCTTAAGTTATGAATGCCTGGCCAACTTGTCTTAATTTAAATCATCCTGACTACCTTTTGCCTCTGGGCTTTTACCTTTCTCTGTTTCTGTACACCTTACTTTCCTATTCCGTGACTGGCTGGGTGAGTGGCCTCTGATGTCCTCCTCTCCTTGTTCTCTTGCTCCTCCTTCTCTCTCCTCCCAGATTTCTCCTTCTGTTTATTCTCGGCCTGCCAGCCCCACCTGTCCCTGCTCCTGCCTCGCTATTGGCGGTTCAGCTCTTTATTAGGACCATCAGGTGTTTTAGGCAGGCACAGGAGCACAGCTCCACAGAGTTAAACAAATGCAGCATAAACAAGTCACACACCTGAAAATAATGTTCCCCAACAATGTATATATGTGAGTTTCTATGTGTGAGTTTAAGTGTGAATGCAGTATCCGCAGGGGCCAGAAGAGGGCATCCGATCTCCTCTGGAGCGGGTGTTACAGTGGTTGTGAGCTCCCAGATGTGGATGCTGGGATAGAAACTCTGGTCCTCTGCAAGGGCAGCACAGGGTGTTCATCATCACTGAGCCCTTTCTCCAGCCTCTGTTATGAAATATTTCAAACAAGCATTCAATGACTGTGGTAACTGATGCCTCTTTACTTAACAATAGCTCTGTAACATGAAGCTGTTTCTGTTAGATTTTCTTAAAGGAGAATGAAATGTTACCATGTACAACGGGGACTCTGTCTTAGTTAGGGTTTCTATTGCTGTGATAAAACAGTGTAGCCAAGAAAGCCGGGGAGGAAAGGGTTTATTTGGCTTACACGTCTGCAGCACTATTGGCCACCAAAGGAAGTCAGGACAGGAGCTCAAGCAGGGCAGGAACCAAGATGCAGAGGCCATGCATGGAGGAATGCTGCTTACCAGCTTGCTTCCCCTGGCCTGCTCAGTCTGATTTCTTATAGAACCCAGGCCCACTTGCCCAAGGCTGGCACCACTCATTTTGGGTTAGCCCCCTCCCCTATCATTCACTAATTAATAAATGGTTAAAACCTCATCTTATGGAGGCATTTTTTTTTTTTTTTTGGCCTGGGACGGGGTGCTCTTTGAGACAGGGTTTCTCTATATAACAGTCCTAGCTGTTCAGGCTGGCCTCAAACTCATAGAGATTCTCCTGCCTCTGCCTCCTAAATGCTGGGGTTAAAGGTGTGCACCACTACCGCCTGGATGGAGGCATTTTCTTGATGGACGTTCTCTCCTCTGAGATGACTTTGGCTTATGTCAAGTTGACATAAACCATCCAGTGCAGGCTCCGAATCCCTTCCTGAAGTCTCCTTCTCTTGAGAAGTTGCCACTGTGTAATGCTGGTGTTTATTTTTCCCACGTATATGTCAACATTTATTTATGTGTATGTGTGTGTACATGTGTGTGTGTGTGTTTGTGTGTGTGTGTGCCCAGATGCATGGAGGCCCGAGGCCAGTGTCAGGTGTCTGCCTTGATTGTCCTAAACCAGTGGTTCTCAACCTTCCTGGTGCCACAGCCGGTTCCTCATGCTGTCTTGTCGTGACCCCCAACCATGAAATTATTCTTGCTGCTACTTCATAACTGTAATTTTGCTACTGTTATGAATCATAATGTATATGTATATATGTATGTATATATGTATATATATTTATCTTTGGAAACAGAGATTTGCCAAAGGGGTTGTGACCCACAAGTTGAGAACCACTCTCTAGAAGGTCTCCCAATGAACTTGAGCTTACTGATTCAGGTGGGTTGGTTGGCCAGTGAGTTCCAGGGACCTGTTTATATCCGCCACTGCAGCGCTGGGATGGTAGACCCGCTTATATCCACCCTTGCGGCGCTGGGATGCCAGCCTCATGCCTGCTGTTTACCTCAGTGCAGGGTATCTGAACGCAGGGCCTCATTCTTGGGTGGTAACCACTTTACTGACTGAGCCATCTTTCCAGCTCCAAGGGTTTGTATTTCTATTAAATATATGACTACACATGAAACACAGCACATGGGTTATTTTTCATGTTTTCAAATGTTGAATAAATAACATCCAACTTTGTATTTATTCCCGGTCTACCCTGGGGATGCAGGTGGCGTCTTCAGCTTGCGCCGAGCCGTCAGTCTCCGTCAGCTCTGACATGAGGCGGTCACAGCCGCTGGAAAGCACCCTGTCTCACGGTTCTCTCTCTCAGCATGAGTCAACGCTTCAACTTTTTAGTTCTGAATGTGGATGTTTAGCTCAATTTCCTCACTTCCGTGGGTAATATTACAGGCCTAATTATTGGACGCTGTCTTGGTCAAGAATTATTCCTGCCAAACCATTCTGTGTAATGGATAAACTGTGAGCAATGTTTTCCATAGTGCAGAGGTGGGGTGGCTGGAGGAGGGGGAACCGCAGCTCCACCATAAGTTAGTTCCATAGGATTCCACAGCTTGCTGAGCTCCTGAGGCTCCCTCTACCCGTCTTTCTCCTTAACGAAAGCACTCCCATTTGGCACAAAGAACTTCCCTGGTATTGAACCCGACAGGAAGTGGAATGTTTGGGTTTTGTGGAAGATTGTTTCTCATGTTTTGCTGGATATTTTTCCATGAATAAAGGACTAAGAAATTAAAACTACAGCCATCTTTATCAGCAAAGAGATCTTTGGTTTCTAGTACAGAATTGAGGTTCAATCTCTCTCTCTCCACGCCCCTGCTCTCTCTCTCTCTCTTTCTCTCTCTCTCTCTCTCTTGTGTGTGTCTTGTTTTTTTTGAGACACAGTCTCATTAAATCAGCCCTGGCTGCCCTGGAACTCACTCTGTAAACCAGGCTGGCCTTAGACTCAGAGGTCCACCTGCTTCTGCTTCCCAAGCGCTGGAATTAAAGGTGTGTGCCCCCACACCCAGCTAAATTGTTATTTTTGTCCCCCAAGCTCAAAATGTTTAGTTGGATCAACTAAGAAGCATAGAAGTCTCAGCGGCAAAAAGGATAACATTATTTATCACGAGGGAATCATGAATAATTATATGCCAACTACCGGATAACCTCAAAGACAAGGGTGACTTTCTGACTTGCAACTTATCAAAATGAAATGTGAGGGGAAAATCTTCACAGGCCAATGATTGTGGAAAAAGAGATTAAAATCGGTAATAGCAATGCATCTTTCATGAATGAAAGCCCGAGTTGCTGATGACTCAGCCGGCCGGTTCTACTAAACACTCAGGAGACTGTAGCCGCTGAGTGAGCCTCTCGTGAGAAGTTCACGCTTAGCTCTGGTGTGTTTGATTCTTTCCCCGAGTGCTTCTCCCTCGGTTAGCACCCTTGTTGAACCACTGTTAAAATAATCTTCTCAGGAAACTCCAACGAGGTTCTACACTGACTCAGAAACCCAGGAACCTGGCTTCACCTGCATGTAGGTCTCGGCCACATGGAGCTGAGGGATTTCTTTGGGATTCATCTGGATGACTCTGAGCCTTTGAGGACCCTCTGAGGACAACGCCATCTACATCTGTAATTTGTCAAAATAGTCAAATGTCCTTTCAAACGCGATGGCCAGTGTTTTCTGGAATTGTGGAATGTCTGGAATTTTTGCAGTGATTGAAATTTCTCTGTCTATACTGTGAGCACAGCCGTTGATGGCCACTTGCTACATGTGTACTCGTGAGACTGAGGGACGGGTTTTATATTTACATATTTAAATTAGAACAGACGTGTGGCTAGTGAGGTTGCATTGGATGGTGTGGGTCTGCAGGTATTACACTAGTTCCTGCTGTCAGAATGTCCAGTCTTACATCAGAGGAGTTCCCACGAGACTGTGTGGTCCACTGTTCCAAGTATAAAGTATATGTAGTGAACCCAGTAGCCTGGGTCCCTGATTGCTCTGGACGCTGTTACTCAAGGACTGTTCTTCCAGAGTCGACTTTTGTTGCTTGCAGCCAGCAAAGCTTTGCGATTTTATAAGTGCTGAGCACCAGGCATCATTGGCCCAGTTCTGTGTACCCCATCGTTGCTTAGAGTCCCCACCTCTGCTCGCTCGGTCCACACCTCAAACCCTCAGCTCTTTCCATTCTGATTCTTCCGCTCAGCTGCCCTGGATGAGCTACAGATGTGACCGCTCCACTCTCTCCCCGTCCTGTTAACATTGCATCCTCCTGTGTCTACAGCCACAGCTTCATCCGTACCCATGTCTACAGTTCTCTCTAAGAACGTGTGTGGACCCTTCAGACAGGTGTGTTCTCCCTCATAACTACACGACAGTGATAAAACTATTACATTAATAATGAATCTATAGACCTCATTGAAGCTTTGCCAACTACTCCATTATGCTCCTTGCAATGTCATAGAGTCCTTTCCTCTTTCCCACCATAGCACTTGTGACCTTTAATGAGTGTTTGAAATCGTAGGCTACTCGTCTTAGTAAGTCATATTCGTGATGACAGTGTTCATGAGTGTAGTTATACTGCATAGTTTTATATTGACTTGATACAAGCTAAAGCCATCCGAGGGGAGGGAAACTCAGTTAAAGAAATGCCTCCATTCTCTCTCCCCTCCCTTCCCCCAACTCCACTCCCACCCCTACCCCCATGGTCCCAACTTTTGCCCGGAGATCTTGTCTGCTTCCAATTTCCAGGAAGATCTATCTATGTTTTTCTTTGGGTTCACCTTGTTATTTGGCTTCTCTAGGCTTGTGAACTATGGGCTCAATGTCCTTTGTTCCTTTGTTTATGGCTAGAGTCCACTAATGAGTGAGTACATACCATATTCATCTTTTAGGGTCTGGGTTATCTCACTCAGGATAGTGTTTTCTATTTCCATCCATTTGCATGCAAAATTCAAGATGTCATTGTTTTTTTTTTTAACCACTGAGTAGTACTTCTAATGTGTATATGTTCCACATTTTCTTTATGCATTCTTCCATTGAGGGGCATCTAGATTGTTTAAGGGAAGGATTGAGGAGAGCTTGGGGGAGTGGGAGGGTTGAGATGGAGGAAGGGCGGATATAGGAATAGGGAAGAAGATATCTTCATTAAAGGAGCCATTTTAGGGTTGGCAAGTGACTTGGCTCTAGAGGGGATCCCAGGTGTCCACGGGGATGTCCCTTGCTAGGTCCTTGGGCAGCAGAGGAGAGGGTGCCTGAACTGGCCTTGTCCCATAGTCACATTGATGAATATCTCGAATATCACCATAGAATCTTCATCTGGCGATGGATGGAGATAGAGCTAGAGACCCACCTCAGAGCACTGGACTGAGCTCCCAAGGTCCAGTTGAAGAGCAGAAGGAGGGAGAAGATGAGCAAGGAAGTCAGGACCTCAATGGGTTGGTCCACCCACTGAGACAGTGTGCCTGATATAATGGGAGTTCACCAAATCCAGCTGGACTGGAGCTGAATAAGCATGTGATCAAACTGGACACCCTGAATGTGGCTGACAATGGGGCTGACTGAGAAGCCATTGATAATGGCACTGGGACTTGTTTCTATTGCATATACTGGCCTTTTGGGACCTTAGTCTGTTTGGATGCTCACCTTCCTAGGCCTGGATGGAGTGGGGAGGACCTTGGACTTCCCACAGGGCAGGATACTCTGCCCTCTCTTAAGATTGGAGGGGAGAGAGGGGGGTGAGTGGGGGAGCAGGAGGGGAATGGGAGGAGGGGAGGAAGTGAAATTTTTTGAATGGAAAAATAAAAATTAAAAAAAATGTAAACAACAAAAAAAGAAATACCTCCAAAGAACTGGGCTGCAGTCAAGCCTGTAGGGCATTTTCCTAATTAGTGATTGATGGGTGAGAGCCCAACGCAATGTGGCTGGTGCCATCCTTGCGTAAGGGGTCCTGGGTTCTATAAGAAAGGACAAACCGTGGGGATCAAGCTGGTAAGTAGCACCCTCCCTGGCCTCTGCCTCAGCTCCGCCTTCAGGTCTGCCCTGCTTAGTTCCTGTCCTGACTTTCTTTGATAGTGAACACTGCTGTGGAAGTGGGAGCCAAATAAGCCCTTTCCTCCCCAGCATGCTTTGATTGCAGTGTTCCATCACAGCAATGGGGACCCTAAGTAGGCCAGCCCACCAGGTGGGACTTGATACAGTCCCAATAAAGAGAGGAATCCTTACAAGTTCGGTTAAAGCGCGGGCTCTCCCGATGTTTACTTTCATTTTCCAGTCGTCTGGTGTCTGCAGTATTTCTAGATGTTTTTCTTTCTTCCCGCGCTTCCCTTCCACCCCTACCCCGAGCTCAGATTCCGAGTGAAGCCAGGTTTTGTGTAGGCTGTGGAACAACCGTATTCCCAAGGGCTTCCATCAAAAGTGTAAATTGGGACAAAAGCTGGGGAAAAAAAATTCAACATTGATTGATGTTGAAAAGTGTGTGTCTTATGATCCAGCAATTCTATTTATTGGAATATGGCCAATCACTGTGTTGTGTAATGTGGTAGTGGCTGGCCACATGTGGTTCTCGAGTCTGTGAAATGCGTCAGGCCGGCACTGAAACACTGTAAATATAAAATGCCCAGTGGGCTGTGAGGATTTAATAGAAAATAATTAAACTACCTCTTTTAAGTTTTAAAGTATTGAGTGTATACGGAAATGATAAAGGTTTTTGGCATATTCACTCAAACAATTTTATTACATTTTCAGTTTATAAAATATGGCTAGAATGTAATCAAGTCAGGTTGTTGATATAAACAAGCAAGGGGCAGTAGATGTGCAGTGGAGGTAGAGAGACTGGTGCAGGGGAATTCCAGAGCGGGGAGTCTTTCTGAAGTTGAGGCGATGGGGAGGTCTTTGTGGCACTCTACCAGCTAGCCTGTGGTTTTCGTCTGTCTTCCTGGATGGGAATGTAACTAAGGAAGTCTCTGTGCTGGGGAGGGAGTTGTCTCAGAAGGGACTCAGCTAGGAGCCTTAGCCCTGGTAGTCCCAGCGGCGTGAGAACAAGGCGCTGACCTTGCAGAGGGTTCCTGAGCAGAGCGCCCACTCTGCCACAGCTGCCGTTGGTGCCACACCTTCGAATCTGAGTATTTTATTTCTAGGTTCTAATTTGTCTCAATTCTTGGGAACTGATTGTAACACTATACCAGTTCCATTCCATGTTCTACTTGCTACGTGCTGCGGGAACTAGGCTGAAAATTTAAAAACATAACACAGAGACAGAGACAGACAGACAGACGGGGCCATGGGGGCATCTTCGAGATAAGAATGCCCAAATCGCCCACTTTATTGTGTTCAGGGGTAGCTTATAGAGGGCTCTGGCCACGCCCCAGCTCTCGGGATCTCTCAGCTGCAGACCCAGCAGAACCCACTCCCCTGCCATCAGGGTCTCGTGCTCAGAGCAGCTACAGGGCTGCTCAGAGCAGAGGAAAACAAGTTGTTTACAGGAAATTCAGGGTCTTCTGGTCGGCAGTCCCCAACAACTGATGTGAGAATGAGTCTGTGGAATGCACGCAGTTGTTGCTGTAGCTGATGCTGAAGCTGACATGAATCTTGGTCATCCTTGTCTTCGGCTAGTTTCTCACTTGCATCCTTGACTTCTCTAGATTAACAGCCAGATGGAGAGAGGTCAGATCCTTATCCCTGTAGGATCTGAGCTCCGTTCCTCAAGCCAGGGTGGCTTTTCTTGTCCATTTGCTATATGCCTGGAGCTGGAGGCACCCATGTTGAGTGTTCCGCTTTCCTCTGGCCCTCAGCAGCAGTACCCACAGACTCCCCAGTGCTTTACTCCAGGACTTACCACAGCCTCTCCGGCGCCTCAGACTTTTGCCCTTGAACTCAGCTCTACTTTTGCCTTCCCCGGTTCTGAGACTTCATTGTGTCATGCTGCCGTGTCCTCAGGCTGACGTGTGGCAGTTCGAATGGAATTGGCCCCATAAGCTCATAGGAAGTAGCTCTATTAGGAGGTGTGGCTTTGTTGGAGGAAGTGTGTGGGGGTGGGCTTTGAGGTTTCCTACGCTCAAGAAACTGCCCAGCGTCTCAGTCCATTTCCTGTTGCCTGCATATTAACATGTAGCAGCTCCTTCCCTAGCACCATGTCTGCCTGCACACCACCATGGTCCCCGCCATGATGATAATGGACTGAATCTCTGAACTGTAAGTCAGCCATCCCAATTAAATGTTTTCCTTTAAAAGAATTGCCATGGTCACGGTGTCTCTTCACAGCAATAGAAACCCTAACTAAGACAGATGGATTTCTCAGTCATCATAGATAGTCACACGAATGAAGTCCTTAAGTTTTTGTCTGGAGGGAAGAAGACAATCCAGGGTTTGGCATTAGGAAGGATTGTTTGCAGCCAACAGTTTGAAATTTACCCCTGTCCTATCTCTATATAGATGCAGATTTGCATGCATATGGATTCTGCCCCTTTGGAGAATTCCTATAAACAGGGGCAAGGGCTGAGGGAGGGGAAGAGGGAGAAACAGGTAAAGCATGGGGCTCCTGAGGACAAGGCAACTGTTCTACCAACCACTGTGTGACTCCTGGTGGGTGCGTGTGCAGAGCAGTGCACTCGCGTGCTCCACAGACCTGTAGAAAGCAGGGCAAACGCTAGCTGTGGGCATGCGTATACAACAAGGCATCAACACCAAGTCAAGGCCAATAAACGTACTGGGCTCATGGAGGCTGTTGAAAGCAGGAATGGTTGGGGTGATTGATGGACAGTTGGGGTGACTGATGTCAGCTTCTCTCCTAGTTTAATTTTCTGTCTATCAGAAAATATCCAAAACTAAGTTCAATTAATTCAAAGGGAAACAGATAGCAAGGGAGAAATTAAGGTCTGTAAATAGTCACGTGACTGAACTGAACAGCAGCAGAAGAGAGGGGTCCTTTCTGGCAGTTGAGGACAACCAGACCCTGAGCACACAAACATGCTTGTCAACAACAGTTTGACTCACGACTGACACAGACACGCAGCTTGCTCCACACAGTTGTGACATAACAGGGATCCGGTCCCATGACAGGACGCTCGGTAAACAAATGAGGCAAAATGGAGCTGATGAGTCCCTGGTGAAGGCCAGGGCTGGCATTCTCTGTTGTCATCCACCCGGAGTCCATGGCATCTGTTTTTATTTTTCTTCCCAAGCCAAAAGCCGAAAGGGACTTGACCCCAGTTGACACAGAATGTATGTACACATTGAGAAGTGACCCAAGAGGGCAGGGTTAATGAGTCGCCAGAGGGACCCATCCAGTAGCACCCAGGGAGAGTTCACACTTCGGAATACTTTGTTATTTGCTTGAAGGGAATGTGGAAGTGGGAACTGAGATCTTATTTATTGCCTCCGTGTTCTCTCTCTCTCTCTAATGTGTGTGTGTGTGTGTGTGTGTGTGTGTGTGTGTGTGTGTGTGTGTGTGCACAATTGTCTACCTGTGTGTAGAAGCCAGCGGTCAACATAGGTGTCTTCCTTGGTCACTCTCCTTCTTATTTTTAAAATTACATGATTAACTTTATAGGCACATGTATGTGCTTGCCAGAGCCTGTGTGTGAAGGCTGGAAGACAACTTCTGTGAGTCATTTCTTTTCCTCCACCCTGTGGGTCCTAGGAATCAAACTCAGACTGTTTGGTTTGGTGGCAAGTACCGTCAGCCACTGAGCAAACTCACTGGCTCATCCATGTTATTCTTTGAGACACGGTTCCCTACTGAACTTGATATCCACCAATTCAGCTAGACAGGCTGGCCAGTGAGCCTTCTAACTCTGTTTCTGTGGTACCTGGATTACAGGCACACACTGTGTCTAGATCTTACGTGGGTGCTGGGAATCCAAACTCAGGTCCATACTTGCAAGACAAGTACTTTCTGGTTGTTTTTGTTTTTGTTTTTCTCCTCCTGAGGTAGAGTCTCACTATGCTGCTGTGACTGGCCTGGAACTCACTTTGTAGACCAGGCTGGCCTGGAACTGGCAGAGATCCCCCTGCCTCTGCTGAGACTCAAGGCATATGTCACCATACCTGGCGGCCCTTGGTTCCTGAAATGAATCCTACCCAGGCAAAGCTTCCATCACCATTGCTAGTTTTCTTGAACTCTTGGAAGTGAGATTCCTCATTTATGTTTAATTGCTCACCTGGCTTGACTGAGCAGTAACTCTGGGCCAGGCACTGTGTGTGGAATTGCTTGTGACCAGGCTGCACAGATGTCCTGCAACCGTGGGACAGATAGTGGCAGCAGGACCCAGTCTCCTCTGAATTCCCCCCAGCCACTAACGAGGCAGCTCCTCTCCACCTTTTTCTTGCTCCTTCCTGGGAGGCAAGGCCTACCTGGCTGGCAAGGTGATGAGACTCAGCATCCACAGGATGGCTTATTGCTGATTAGAAGGAATCTTCTTTTGCAACAGCTTGAATACATCTGGAATTTTCAATGCAGCAGAGATGAGGGTTCTACCTTATCTCGAATCCCCATGTGATCATAGCACTGAGCTGGAGGAGACTAGACATGGCCGAAGATTGCCCCTCATACCAGCTCTTGTCTGGAGGAAAGAGGACAATCCAGGACTTGGCGTTAGGAGGACTGATTGTAGCAAACACATACCAGTTTGAGGTGAGAAAGAGAACTGCCACTTGAAGCTCTCCCTGCAAGGTGATTTGTCCGCTGGATGTTTGGGGTCTGCAGGCTTTGAGGTCAGCAGGAACTTGGGAAATGGAGCGCAGTGGAGCTCAGGTAGAAGCCAGTCTCCAAGATAATGGATCAAGGAGTGGTTTAGCTCTCTCTTTAGATGAACCAAGCAGGATTTACCTGAAATTCTTATCTACATGAAAACGTGGCTGGAAATATAAGACCACCATTAATTCCAGTTCATCTTTTTTTTTAAAAAAATGATTTTATTTCTAATACATCTTTGTGTATTTGACATGTGCCTGCAGGTGTGATATGTACATGTGCATGCGTGTGCCCAAGGAGTCAAGAAGTAGGCATCAGGTCCCCTGGCAGTTGTGAACTGCCTGATGTTGCTGCTGAGAACCAAACTCTGGTCCTATGCAAGAGCAGGAAGCCGTCATTCTATTCTGTAAATAATATCAAGAGTAACGCTAAGCAAAAGTTCATAACCTGTGCATCCTGCAGAGTTGGGGTGGCACCCACAGATGGGGGTGTCAGTATGCTGTGGTTCTCTCTGGGTGAACAGTTATAGGCATGACTGAAGCATGGATAACTGACAGGTCCCTCGTTTCATGACCTCTAATAGAAGAAAGCATGTTTTCTGCACTTGGATGGGGCACACACAGCTGTCAAGTTCCATGTTTTTAAAATTGTTTGTAAAAATGCAAACGGTTACACGCGGGAAACCGCCTTTTACGAGTTCCTCCTGTTTTAGGGTTTACGGTAAGCTCCACACTGGTGATATGTTGGAAGTCCTGACTGCAGTTCATCAGGCAGCTTCCAAAGGAGCTCTGTCTGGCATTCTCTACTGACTAGCAAAGCTGTGTGGACTGCCGCCACCGCTTTACCAGAATGCCATGAAGTGGCACTTGAAAAATGATGAAAATGTTGCAGTTTTGGCTTCCAAATATTAAAATAACATGTCCTACCAAACAGAGAAGACAGCACCTCTAATTCTGTGGCCGTGTGAATGTTGAGGGGACAAGAGAGGAGTCGGGTCACATGGGGTAGAAGCACAAGACTTCTTAGATGTGGTTAGCTTTGGCATGAGCTATGGTGACTCCAATGATCACAGTGCAATCGTCAAAATAAAAACCACGTGTTTGGTGTATGCCAACCCTGCCTGTATATCACATGTAGTGGTTTGAAGGAGAAATGACCCTCATGGGCTCATGGATTTGAACACTTGTCCCTAGTTGGGGGAGTTTTGGAACCTTTGGG
Source organism: Myodes glareolus (assembly GCF_982192425.1). NCBI lineage: Eukaryota > Metazoa > Chordata > Mammalia > Rodentia > Cricetidae > Myodes > Myodes glareolus. The sequence continues at coordinate 24,604,541 of NC_142031.1, read as the reverse complement.
AAGTAGAGTCTTGCTGGAGGAAGTATACCACTGGGGGCAGGCTTTGAGGTTTTGTAGCTTGACTCTACTTCCCGTTCTCTTTGTTTGCTTCCTGTGTGCAGAGGCAATGTGGTCTCTCTGCTTCCCACTTCCAGGCTAGCCTTCCACACCTACCCCACGCTCTCCCTACCATGAGAGACTGCATGGCCTCTGGAACTACACACCAAAATCAACCCTTTCTCTCCCACATTGCTTTTATTGTCTGTGTATTCTATCACAGCAACAGAAAATATATTATATATTATCTACATTATCTTACAGTATTCTCATTGTTTTATTCCTGAGTATAAATACTTCAAACGACAGTGCACTGGCTATTTTTTTTTTTTGTCAACTTGATAGAAGCTAAAGGCAATCTCAACTGAGAGCACGTGTCCACAGATTTTTTTCTGTAGACAAGTCTATTGTGCATTTTCTTGATAAATGATTGATGTGGGAGACCCAGCATATAGGGTGCGGTGCCACCTCTGGGCAGGTATAGGAAAGCACTCTGAGATCAAGTCAATGTCAATAAGCCAGTAAGCGGCATTCCTTATGGCTTCTGCTTCAGTTTCTGCTTCTAGGTTCCTGCCCTGACTTCCTTTGTTTCTGGACTCTGATGAGGAAGTATAATGTGAAATAAACCCTTTCCTCCCCAAGATGCTTTTGGCGATGGTGTTTCATCACAGCAAATGAAACCTTAACTGAGGCAGGTTGAGATGAGATCAAGTGGCGAGTACCCATGGGACTCAAGTTCTTGCTCATGGTGGGCAGCTGGTTCATAATCTCATTCCTGTCTTGATGATGCATTGTGACACTACTCAGAGAACTAGAAGCGATTTCAGGAGAAAGTTGACAGGCCATAAAAGTGGAATGTAAAAATTTTAAATTATACCATACCATATAAATTTCCATTTAAATGATTTATTTTTATTGCCTTTATTTATGTTTATAAAGTGTTTATATATCTGTGTGTATATGAACATGTGAGTGCAGTGCTCTCAAAGACCAGAAAGGGGCGTTGGATCCCACTAAAACTGGAGTCGTAGGTGCTTGTGGATCCCCTGACATGGGTTCTGGGAACTGAACTCAGATTCTCTGGAAGAGCAACAGGTGCTCTTAACTGCTGACCATATCTCCTGCCCCATTTTTCAGTATAAGACAATTGAAATCAATGTTGGTGTAAGAA